>NC_086102.1:42849261-43472595 GCF_963921235.1 Mobula hypostoma
ATTCAAAGCAGTCCAGTAAGCGCTCCTGTGCCTCCCTTGTCCATACCTTAGACCATAAGATGTCGGAGCAGAATTAGGCCAGAATTGGGCTGTTTCATGCCTGTTGATGACATCGCTGTTTGTCTAGAGCCTGTTTGACGCTGGCCTGAGGTGGGATGTACACCACAACCAAGATGATGACTCAAATCTCCCGCAGCAGATAAGATAGATAGCACTTGATCACGAGGTGCTCCAGGTCAGGTGAACAAGACCAGGACGGAACCACCACATTCGTACACCACAAGAAGTTTATCATGAAGCACACTTCTAGCTTTGAAAACCTCAGCTGTCGTATTTTGGTGGTGTATTATGAACCCATCAATCTGAATCACTGTGCCTGGAACGGAAGAGGTTAACTAAGATTTAATGAAATAAAAAAAGCAACAGGTCCTAATGTCCCTCTGGTACAGCAATCAGAATCAGGTTTATTATCACTGGCATGTGACGTGAAATTTGTTAACTTAGCAGCAGCACTTCAATACAATACAAAATCTAGCAGAGAGAAAAAAATAATAATAATAAATTTAAAAAGTAATAAATAAGTAAATCAATTACAGTGTATATATATTGAATAGATTTTAAAAGTGTGCAAAAACAGAAATAATGTATATTAAAAAAAAGTGAGGTAGTGTCCAAAGATTCAATGTCCATTTAGGAACTGGATGGCAGAGGGGAAGAAGCTGTTCCTGAATCGCTGAGTGTGTGCCTTCAGGCTTCTGTACCTCCTACCTGATGGTAACAGTGAGAAAAGAGCATGCCCTGGGTGCTGGATGTCCTTAATACTGGACGCTGCCTTTCTGAGACACCGCTCCCTGAAGATGCCCTGGGTACTTTGTAGGCTAATATCCAAGATGGAGCTGACTAGATTTACAACCTTCTGCAGCTTCTTTCGGTCCTTTGCAGTAGCCCCTCCATACCAGACAGTGATGCAGCCTGTCAGAATGCTCTCCATGGTACAACTATAGAAGTTTTTGAGTGTATTTGTTGACATGCCAAACCTCTTCAAACTCCGAACAAAGTATAGCCGCAATCTTGCCTTGTTTATAACTACATCGATATGTTGGGACCAGGTTAGATCCTCAGAGATCTTGACATCCGGGAAGTTTAAACTGCTCACTCTCTCTACTTCTGATCCCTCTATGAGGATTGGTATGTGTTCCTTCATTTTACCCTTCCAGAAGTCCACAATCAGCTCTTCTGTCTTACTGATGTTGAGTGCCAGGTTGTTGCTGTGGCACTACTCCACTAGTTGGCATATCTCACTCCTGTACACCCTCTTGTCACCACCTGAGATTCTACCAACAATGGTTGTATCGTCAGCAAATGTATAGACAGTATTTGAGCTATGCCTAGCCACACAGTCATGTGTATATAGAGAGTAGAGCAGTGGGCTAAGCACACACCCCTGAGGTGCGCCAGTGTTGATCGTCAGTGAGGAGGATATGTTATCACCAATCCACACAGATTGTGGTCTTCTGGTAGGAAGTGGAGGATCCAATTGCAGAGGGAGGTACAGGGGTCCAGGTTCTGCAACTCCTCAATCAGGATTGTGGGAGTGATGGTATTAAATGCTGAGCTGTAGTCGAAGAACAGCATCTTGACGTAGGTGTTGGTGTTGTCCAGGTGGTCTAAAGCCACATGGAGAGCCATTGAGATTGCGTCTGCCATTGACCTGTTGTGGTGATAGGCAAATTGCAATGGGTCCAGGTCCTTGCTGAGGCTGGAGTTCAGTATAGTCATGACCAACCTCTCAAAGCATTTCATCACTGTAGATGTGAGTGCTACTGGGCGATAGTCATTAAGGCAGCCCACATTCTTCTTCTTAGGCGCTGGTATAATTGTTGCCTTTTTGAAGTAAGTGGGAACTTCTGCCCATAGCAGTGAGAGGTTGAAAATGTCCTTGAATACTCCTGCTAATTGGTTGGCACTGGTTTTCAGAGCCTTACCAGATACTCCATAGACCTTGCGAGGGTTCATTCTCTTTAAAGACAGCCTAACATCAGCCTCTGAGACAGAGATCACAGGGTCATCAGGTGCAGCAGGGATCTCCATAGCTGTAGTTGTGTTCTCCCTTTCAAAGCGTGCATAGGAGGCATTGAGTTCATCTGGTAGTGAAGCATTGCTGCCATTCATGCCATTGAGTTTTGCTTTGTAGGAAGTAATCTAGCTTTGAGATCTTCAGTTTTATTTACTGGAGACTGTACGTTTTCCAGCAAGATTACTGGTATTGGGAGTCTCAGGTGAGCCTTTAAGCCAGCTCGGCATCCCTTCTTTGGCGGGATTGAAGGGGAAACACTGAAACCAGAGTCCATTCGAGTTCTGTTGGCTTTAAGTAACACTGAGTTTTAATCTCATTAAAACCATGTTACTAACTGTGCAGACCTTGAATGTAGTTGTGGTTCTCAGCTGTAGCAGACTGAAACGGGAATATTTAACGGTTTGCATCGTAGCTGCTCACATGTTGCCTTTAGTTGGGATTGAATCAATGTTTTATAAAGGTTCAACAAAAACTTCCTGTTTTTGTACATCAATCCTCTATTTATAAATTGTAGAATTCTTCACTTTACTAAATGTGTTTCAAATATGTTCAGCCATTCTCATAAATTGGTGTGTGTGTATACCAGGAACAATTCCCTCCATTTCTTTCACCTTGTTCTCTCAGTCAGAAAGCATTTGTGGACAGCCTCTAACTTGATGGTATGACATCGATTTCTTGAACTTCTGGTAATGCTGCCCCCCCCCCCCCTTTACCATTCCCCATCCCCTTTTCCCGCTCTCACCTTATCTCCTTGCCTGCCCATTACTTCCCTCTGGTGCTCCTCCTCCCTTTTCTTTCTTCAATGGTCTTCTGTCCTCTCCAATTAGATTCCCCCTTCTCCAGCCCTGTTTCACCAATCAACCTCCCAGCTCTTTACTTCATCCCCTTCCCCTCTCGGTTTCACCTATCACCTTGTATTTCTTCCCCCCACCTTTAAAATCTACTCATCTTTTTTTGTCCAGTTCTGCCGAAGGATCTCAGGCCGAAATGTCGACTGTATTTTTTTCCATAGGTGCTGTCTGACCTGCTGAGTTCCTCCAGCGTTTTGTGTGTGTCACTTGAATTTCTGATCTTGATTTCTCTGGCTGTTGTAATTTGAGCTTGACCATTGTCACAAGCACAGTTCTACCGACCCAAGTATACTTTGAGTAGCTGTGCCATTTCATCGTTCGGATACCGCTGTATGTGTATTTGCTGGTGTGTTCCACAAACACATCTCTTATTTCTACCTCTGCACTATTTCATATAACCTTCCTTTCTAGAGAAAAGTGTGGAGATGGAAATGAGAAATGTGTTTGCAGAATTCACAGCTAAATACACATGCAAAGTTTATGCAGTTTTCAGCTAGATTTCTCTCCTTGTCTAACTTTTGTATCATTTATCTTAATCATTCCCTCCCAGTTCTAGCAAATATGCAATTCCCTTTCACAAGAGTGAAATAAAACTGGAATTGCTGGAAACTCTTGGCAGATCAGACAGCATTAGTGGAAGGAGAAAAAGTTAATGTTTCAGATTGAATACTTTTCATCTGATTTGTTTATTAGTTCCAATGCGGGTTTTGACATGAAATGTAATCTGCTTCTCTTTTATTTCAGATTTCCAGCATTTTCCAGTTTTTATTTAATTTTGATTTTGCGCCCAACATGTCTTGTATTTGAGAATTCCACATTTCAGCGATCCTGTGTAAAGGTCATTTCTGTCTTATAATTAACTAGTAAATTTTGCAGACAGCATTGCGTAAGCTTAGTTTTGTACGGCTTTGAATTTAGAAGGTTTAGAGTCAGTCTGCTGAGAGTCAATAAGGATTTTGGTTGGGTAAGTTCAGAAAATATTGCTTTAGAACACTATGGTTTGATTAAAGGAAAGCTATATAAGGGTGAAATCAGGAGTATTCTTTGGAATACAGCAGTTGAAACAGAAATGTACCTCTTCAAATGTCGGTATTAATAGATGTTTGTCAGCTAAGGGTTCGAGGGATCCAGAGCAATGGAGTTGCAATATAAATAAGCTATGACTTACAAGAGTGGCAAGAGAAGGTCACAGAATTGTATTTGCCTGTACCAACTTCTCCTCGGTGTTTTTTTACAACTGTGCGGACCATCCATTGCTCTGAACAGGAAATTTTTATCTGGCTTGAAAACTGTGCCTTCTTTAAATGTTCTTCTGTACTATGCATATTATGAATATTTAGAATGAAAACTGAAAAATCACATACTTTTGATTTTATTTATTAAAGAGTAAAATGAAATATACGGAAACAAAGGACTGAAAGAAGCTGCAGAGGTTTGTGAATTTAATCAGCTCCATCCTGAATACTAGTCTACAAAGTACCCAGGACATTTTCAAGGAGCAGTGTCTCAGAGAGGCAGCATCCATTATTAAGGACCCCCATGTTCTTTTCTCATTGTTACCATCAGGTAGGAGGTACAGAAGCCTGAAGGCACACACTCAGTGATTCAGGAACAGCTTCTTCCCCTCTGCCATCCGATTCCTAAATAGACATTGAAGCTTTGAACACTACCTCACTTTTTTTAATATACATTATTTCTGTTTTTGCATGATTTTAATCTATTCAATATACATAAAATTTAAATTGATTCACTTATTTATTATTATTATTATTACTGTTTTCTTCTTATTCTATATTATGTATTGCATTGAACTCCTGCTGCTAAGTTAATAAATTCCATGACACATGCCCGTGATAATAAACCTGATTCCAATTCTGATTCTGAAAGTCTTTCAAGTTCATAAACTATTTTGAGTTGTGTGCAACTCCAGCTACACGGCAACAAAGACTATATGCGCAGGAGCATTTCAGTTACCGTGTGGCTGCGCACTCGAACAGTTAGAGGGAACAGTGGGCTGTTCTTATATTTATCTTACTACTTGTCGGAACTGACCATGGATGTTGTGTCCTAGCTGCCAAAGTCAATACACAAGCCATTACGCAAGACAGGGCAGTGTGATATGGAGAGCAAGCTATTGCCCATACAGCTTGTTCCCCCTTTCCACACAGCTGATGAGTCCAAAAGAATGGCAGAGACTGAACCAGTTTGGAACCACTGTTATCACAGGAGTTGCCAGTCGGTGTTGAACTCAACATAGGACTCCAGCTCCAGTCTTCTCTTCTGGGTTCACTCACAAAGACTTCCCCATGAGTGGGTATAACCACAAGGTAGTGGAGGTTAGAAATCAGAGTTTTCCTTTTCCAAGATAAGTTACCAAACATGGCTGATGAGCCTCATCTGCCTGAAGAGATTGATTTTTAAGGCACCAGTAGCCCACCTTTGCCCTTTCTCCTGTCAATAGAAACGGTTACGCTGGGTTTAGTAACTCAGCCACACGTGAAAGCCAGGAATTGGACTTGGGTGTCAGAGGCTATGCCATTGGGAGTATTTAATAGTACTGGTAATGGGACCTTATTCCCACTACCCCCACCACCCCCTCCCTGGCTGTTACAGCCTTAGAGAACCATTTACAGTATCTTAATTTTCTGCCTTTCAACGCAGCCAGATGGCCAAGTAAAGGCTAATTACATAGACATTCACTGGCAAGTACAGAGGCACAGTGGACTGTGCTTCAGAATCAGGTTTATTATCACTGACGGACAGTATGTTGTGAAGTTTCTTGTTTGGTAGCAACAGCACAGTCCAAGACATAATAATTACCCTGCTACCAAAGTAAATAAGTAAGTGCAAAACAGTAATAATGAGGTAGTGTTCATGGGTGCCTGGGCTATTCCGAAATTGGAAATACATGGAGGTTTGTACATCAGGTGTTGTCCACCACTGAATGAACCTTTTACATTTGTGGTGAACAGTGGTGCAGTTCGTGGAGCTGCTGTCTCACAACTCCAGCAACCCGCTCTCAACCCTGACCTCTGGTGAGACCTGTCTGGAGACTGCACGTTCTCTCTGTGGCCATTTGCCTTTCCCCAACATGCTGCATTTTTGTCCTATGTCCCAAATCCATGCAGGTTGGTAATTGTCCTCCGTGAAATGCCCCTCGTGTATTGCATTGTAGAATTTAGGGGAGCTGAGGGGAAATGTACTGCTTTCACATTCCCGCCACTCTATCCAGTTTCCCTCTCCCTTTGTTCTCTTCTTCCATTTCCTTTGCTTCCCCAGTTATCTGGTTCCATCTGCTATTACCCACAGGTGTACACTCAGTGTCCACTTTCTTCAGTACCTGCTGTACCCCAACTACTTTAAAGTTCGATGTGAAATGTATTGAAAGAATGGATTTGTCAGGGTCAGAGTGAACATAATAGTACACTGATCATGAAACAAGCAAAGATCCCAACAAACTGAAAATTGAGTGTAATTGTTTCATGCACAAAATAATTAGAAATACTATTTAAAATATCCCAGTGCTCATTATATTTACAAACATATTTCAAACAGCGGGCAGCTGTTTGGAATCAATGGCAGATATGAAGCCAATCGCAGCGTTGGAACTGGTTAATAGTTCGGGGCGGTCATTCAACTCCGACAGTCAGTGTGGGACCCAGCTCCATTATGTCAGACTGTGCTCCAACCGTGGACTCCCATCTCTGAGCTTCACACCAGCTGTACACAAGCTGTATATGTAATGTGAATGGATTTTGAGTTTAGACCTGGGTTCTATTCCCAAAGTATCTCATTATATAGATGCAAAAATTACAAAATTCAAAGGCCGAAACATTTCTGGCCCCAAGAATTTGGGATATGCTCAAGCTGTACTACCATCCTTCATGTCTGTCTATATATTCTCTCCAAAAATATTTGCAGCAAACCAGTGCAATTAATATGGTAAGAATGAATAATGGAATAGCGGGGGCCCTATACTAAACATAAATGACTTGCTCTATTGTCTTTGGGAGGGAACAGGGAGAACATTGGTGGTTCTGTAAAATGGTAACATCACAGAGTCATGGAGAAGTACAGCACAGAAATAGGCCCTGTAGCCCATCCAGTCCGTGCCAAAACCATTTAAACTGCCCACTCCCACTGACCTGCACCTGGACCATTGAACTCCATACCCTACCATCCACGTACCTATCCAAACTTCTCTTAAATATTGAAATCAAACTCACATGCACCACTTGAGCTGGCAGCTTATTTCACACTCTCACCACCCTCTGAGTGAAGAAATTTCCCCTCATGTTCCCCTTAAACTTCTCACCTTCCACCCTTAACCCATAACCTCTGGTCGTAGCCCCACCCAAACTCAGTGGGAAAAGCCTGCTTGTATTTATCCTATCTATACCCCTCATAATTTTGTATACTTTAATCAAATCTCCTCTCCCTCTTCTACATTCTAAAGAATACAGTCCTAACCTATTCAGCTTCAGATCCTCCTGACCCAGCAACATCCTTGTAAACTTTCTCTGTACTTTTTCAACCTTGTTTACATCTTTCCTGTATATAGTTGACCAAAGCAGCATACAATACTCCAAATTAGTCCTCACCAACATCTTATACAATTTCCATATAACATCCCATCTTCTGTATTCAATGCTGATTTATGGCCAATATGAAGAAAGCTTTCTTCACAACCCCATCTACCTATGATGCCACTTTCAAAGAATTATGGACCTATATTCCCAGATCCCTTTATTCTACCACACTGCTCAGTGCCCTCCCATTTACCCTGGTTGGTCTTGTCAAAATGCAACACCTCGCTCTTCTCTGAATTAAATTCCATCTGCCAGTTTTCAGCCCATTTTTCCAGCTAATGCAGATCCCTCTGCGAGCCATGATATCCTTCCAGACTGTCCACTACATCTCCAATCTTGATGTTATCAAGATTACTGACCCAATTAACCAGATTATCATCCAGGTTATTGATATAGATGACAAACAACAAAGGAACCCAGCACTGATCCGTGTGGCACATCACGAGTCAGAGAGACTACCCTCTACTACCACTCTCTGGCTTCTCCCACAGAACCAATGTCTAATCCAATTTACTACCCCATCTTGAATGCCGAGCAACTGCATGTGGGACCCTGACAAGTGCCTTGCTAAAGACCATGTAGGTAACATCCATTACCTTGCCGCCATCCACTTTCTTGGTAACTTCCTCGAAAACTCTGTAGGGTTGGTTATATGTGACCCACCGTGCACAAGGCCATGCTGACAACCCTTAATCAGTCCATGACTATCCAAATACTTATATATCCGGTCCCTTAGAGTACTTTCCAATAACATTCGCACAACAGATGTCAGTCTCACTGGCACCTGAATTCCTGGTTAAAGTTTAGAGCCCTTTTTAAACAGTGGAGCAACATTGGCTATCCTCCAATCCTCTGGTACCTCCCCTGTCACTAAGGATGATTGAAATATGTCTGTTAGGGCCCAGCCATTTCTGCAATTGCCCACCGTAGAGCCTGAAGGAATACCTTATCAGGCCCTGGGGATTTGCCTCAGGGTAGCAAACACCTCCTCCTCTGTAATCTGTACAAGGTCCATGAAGTTGATGCACTGCTATGGACTCTGTATCCATCTCCTGAGTAAATACAGATGCAAGGAATTCATTTAAAATCTCTCCAATCTGTTTTGACTCCATACATGGATTACCATTCTGGTCTTCCAGAGGACCAGTTTTGTCTCTTGCAATCATTTTGCTCTTAACATATCTGTTAGAGCAACTTCATGCCTTCTTTTAGCCTTTCTGATTTCTTTCTGAAGTGTTCTCTTGAAACCACAGAGGAACAGCTGGAAAAATTTTTGAAACGCTCGTTCACTGCTGTCGTTACTGCGCGGTCGGGAATCTTTTTGGAGGGTAGGCCCCAAAATCCCCGGCTTTGCCTGCTGTTAGCGACTGAGAAGGAGGTTGAATCTTTCGGATAGAGATGGCGTTCAGTACTCAGTGTCAGAGAGCTGAACAGAACTCGAAGTTTTCGCTTGACTGAGAGTCGGACCGTGGTCGGGTATGGCAGGGAGAGTTTTTCTTCCTTCTCTCCATCTGCGTGAGATGTGGGACATTTGAGAGACTTTGAACTTTTACTGTGCTCATGGACTTCTTCATCAAGCTATGGTATTGTTGTACTGTTGTAACTATATGTTATAATTATGTGGTTTTGTTAGTTTTTTTCAGTCTTGATCTGTCCTGTGTTTTGTGATATCACACCGGAGGAAATATTGTATCATTTCTTAACGCATGCATTACTAAATGACAGTAAAAGAGGACTGCGTGTCTTCATAATCTAAAAAAATTCTTGTACTCCATAGTTAGCTCCTTTATTCTTACCCACTTATACTAGCTATGCATCTCCTTTTTTCTCTTACCAGGGCCTCAATATCTCTTAAAAACCAAGGTTCCTTCTACTTGGTATCTTTACCTTTACCTTGTATTCTGACAGACACATACAGGCTTTCTACTCTCAAAATTTCATTTTTGAAGGCCTCCCGCTTATCAAGAACACCTTTGCCAGAAAATATCCTGTCCCAATCCACATTTGCCAAATCATTTCTGATTCCATCAAAAATTGGCCTTTCTCCAATTTAGAATCTCAACCAGCAAACTAAACCTTTCTTTTTGCATATTTACTTTGAAACTGATGGCATTGTTGTCACTAGATGCAAAGTGTTGCACTACACAAACTTCTCTCACCTGTCTTCTCTCACCTGTCTTCTCTCACCTGTCTTCTCTCATTTCTTGGTAGCAGATCCAGTACTGCATGCTCTCTCATTGGGACTTCAACATATTGATGAAGGAAACTTTCCTGAACACATTGGACAAACTCTATCCCATCTAGCCCTTTACAGTATGGGATTCCCAGTAATATGTAGAAAGTTACAATCATCTACTATAATAACCTTATGTTTCTTGCAACAATCTGTGATCTCTTTATAAATGTGTTCCTCTAAATCCCTGGGATTGTTGGGTGTTCTATAATATAGCTGCATTAACGTGTTCGTACCTTTCTTATTCCTCAGTCCACCATAATGTCTCACTAGATGAGTTTTCAATCTGTTCCGATGGAGCACTACCGTGCATTTTACCTAGCTAGTAATTCCACCCCTTTCCCTTTAATCCCTCCTGCTTTAGCACATCAAAAACTACAAAACTCCGGAACATTGAGCTGCCAGTCCTGCTCCTCCTGCAACCAAGTCTCACTAATGACTACAACATCATAATTCCAGGTGTTGATCCATACTATAAGCTCATCTGCCTCTCCTATGATAATACTTGCATTGAAATATATGCAGCTCAGGTCAGTCGTCGCACCATGCTCAAACTTTTGATTCCTGACTTTGTCTGAGGTCTTACCAACATCTGTTTCCACAACCTCTCTGGCACTCTGGTTTCCAATCCCCTGCAACACTAGTTTAAACCCCACCTTGCAGCATTAACAAACCTTCCCAATAGGATATTAGTCCTCATCCAGTTCAAGGGAAAACTGTCCCTTCTGTTTGTCCCACCCTCCCTGGAAGGGAGCCCAATGATCCAGGAATCACATGCCATGTGTTAAGCTGTATAATCTTCCTAGTTCTGGCCTCAGGGTAGCAAACCTGAGATCACAACCTGGGAGGTCCTGCCCTTTAACTTAGCACCTAACTCCCTGAACTCCCTATGCAGGACCTCGTCACTCATTCTACCCATGTTGTGGTACCTACATGGACAGTGACCTCTAGCTGTTCATCCTCCCACTTCAGAATGTGTAGAGTCATAAAACATTACAGCACTAAAACAGGTCCTTTGGCCTATCTATTCTGTTCTGTATTGCCTAGTAATCTGCCTACTCTCATCAACCTGCAATCAGACCATAGCCCTCCATACACATCCCACCTATGTACCTGATCAAATTCCTCTTAAATAGTGAATCAAACCCATGTCCACCACTTGCGCTAGTTGCTCTTTGCACACTTTCACCACTCTCTGAGTGAAGAAATTTCCCCTCACGTTCCCCTTAAACTTTTCACCTTTCACCTTTAACTCATGACCTCCAATTGTAGTCTCATCCAATCTCATTGGAAAAATCCTGCTTGCATTAATCCTATGAATACCTCGCATAATTTTCTATACCTCTAATTAAATCTCCCCTCAATCTTTTATGTTCTAGAGAATAAAGTCCTAACCTATTTAATCTCTCTTTATAACTCAGGTTTTCAATCCTGGCAACATCGTTATAAATTTTCTCTGCACTTATTCAGTCTTATTTACCTCTTTAGGCAAGTGACCAAAACTGCACACAATACTCCAATTACGCTTCATCAATGTCTTATACAATTTCAACATTAACATCCCAATTCCTATAACCAATACATTGATCCATGAAGGCCAAACTTTCCTTGTGACCTTACCTAACTGTGATGCCACTTTCAAGGAATTACGGATCTGTATTCCCAGATCCCTCTACTCTACCACACTCGTCAGTGTCCTACTGCTCACCACGTAAGATGTGCCTTCATTTGTCCTCCCAAAGCGCAACGTCTCACACTTGTCTATATTAATTTCCATCTGCCCTTTTACAGCCCAATTTTCCAGCTATTTCAGATGCCACTACGTTTTGATAGTCATCCTCATTATCCACTACACCTTTAATTTTGGTGTCATCCATAAATTTCCCTATCCATTTTACCATGTTATCATCCAGATCGTTGATATAGACGACAAACAACAATGGACCCAGCACTGATCCTTGTGGCACACCACTAGTCACAGACTCCAGTCAGAGGGGTAACCATCTATGACCACTCTCTGGCTTCTTCTGCGAAGCCAATGTCTAATCCGATATACTACCTCATCTTGAATGCCAAGCGACTGAACCTTCTTGACCAACTTCCCATGTAGGGCCTTGCTAAAGTCCAGGTCGATAATATTCACTGCCTTGTCTTCAATAACTTTCCTGGTAACTTCCTCAAAAAGCTCTGTAAGATTGGTTGGCACAACACACACCACACAATGCTGACCATCCCTAATCAGTCCCTTTCTGTCCAAATACATATATATCTAGTCCCTTAGAATACCTTCCAATAACTTCCCCACAACTGATGTCAGACACTGGCCTATAATTTCCTGACATTCTTAGGGCCTTTCTTAAACAACGGAACAACATTTCCTATCTTCCAACCCTCTGGCACCTCATCTGTGGCTAAGAATGTTTTAAATATCTCTGCTAGGGCCTCTGCAATTTATACACTAGCCTCCCACGGGGTCCAAGGGAACACCTAGTAAGACCCTGGGGATTTATTATCTTAATTTACCTTGTGATGAAAAACCAAGTTATCAGAAGATTGATGCTGATGAGAGAGATAAGGGAGACAAATGGAGAAACATTCAAAATGTTAATGAGAGAAGAGAGAGATAACGAAAAGAGACACAATTCAGAGTATTGACAGACCAGTTGCTTTGAACCTGAACTGTTTGAAGTTTGATGCACAGGTGATACCCCAGCAGGGGGATAAAAAGAACAGGTTCGCTAAGACACGACACAGACCACAAGATCACAAGATAACGAGACCCAGGAAGAGCGGTGTGCCCCCACAAGTTGGTGGCAGTTTGGAGGTCTGGTTCGAGGGAACTGACCATAGACTGACAGGGTGAAAACGTACGATCGGCGGGAACCTGGTGTGTGTGTCCGCCCTTGCCTGGGTGCCGGGTTCACTGCGGAAGAACGGTCGTATCCGGAACGGAGGGGTCACAGTCGGTGACCACAGTGGGATAGAAGACATAAAAGGGTCCGCCAGAAAGCCAACTGCGAAGAACATCAAAGGTCTGCTTGAATCAAAATTTGCATTCTCTCTCTCTCTCTCTCTCTCCCCAATGGCACAATAGCAATTACTGTGAACTGTACTAAGCTGAACTGAACTCTGCATCACTTGAGACTGATCATTTTACCCCTAGACTGCGATCCAGCTTGGTTGATTCCTATTACCCTAGTTCTGTGTACATGTGTGTTTTATCATTGCTAACCTGTTGCATTTATATCCTTACGATTAGAGTACTGTGTTACTTATTTCTTTAATAAAACTTTATTAGTTTCTGTTAATCCAGACTCCAACGAGTGGTCCATTTCTGCTGGTCTGGCAACCCAGTTACAGGGTACGTAACATAAGTGGGGTTCTTGGGTACGTAACATAAGTGGGGATCTTGGGTACGTAACATAACTGGGGTTCTCGTCCGCGATTTTGAACGCCAAACTTGGGACTGAGTAAATTGATTGAGTTAAAATTCCAGAAAGAAAGAAAGGGCAAACAGCAGAAATGGAGATTGAGGAATTTCTAAAGGCGCCAACCTTGGAGGCATTAGAGGATGCCAGGAAATCAGAATTGGCAACTTGCCAAATGGTTGAATCTTTTTAAGGGGAAGCCGACAATGAGGAGAGCGGAGATGCACAGAGCTATCATAGAGCATTATGTATCTAAAGGTGTGTTTCCCCACGGGGAGCTGGAGGTGGTGTCTATGGGCAAAGCTGGTGGAGAAGCAGTACAGCTGCAGATGGAAAAATTGACACTTGAGGATGAGTTCCGGGTAAAACAGCTGGAACAAGAAGAGAGGGACAGGCAGTTAGAAGGAGAAGAGAGGGACAGGCAGTTAGAACGAGAAGAGAGAGAGAAACAGAGGGAAAGGGAATTTGAGCTGGAGAAGTTAAAGATGACACTAGTGCAGAGGCCCATGCCGAACCAAGGTGGAGGGTTCAGGGCAACCCAGGAGGTTAGGCTGGTTCCCCCATTTGAGGAGGCCGATGTTGATCGGTACTTTCCACATTTTGAAAAAGTTGCTGCAAGTCAGGACCGGCCGAGGGATAAGTGGGCTGTTTTGCTTCAGAGCGTACTTAAAGGAGAAGCCCAACAAGCTTACTCGGCTTTGTCCACAGAAGATGCCCAGAAGTATGAGGTGGTGAAGGAGGCCATCCTCAGGATTTATGAATTGGTCCCGGAGGCATACTGGCAGAGGTTCCGGAATGCGAGGAAGCAGTGGGGCCGCACATATTTAGAGTTTGCCCATGAGATGCAGATGTATTGTGAGCGTTGGTGCGCCTCGAAAGGGGTCAATGGGGATTATGACAGACTGCTACAGCTAATACTGATTGAGAAGTTTAAAGGTTGTGTCCCTGAAGGTATGAGACCCTACCTAGATGAGAAAGAGGCAGAAACCTTAGCCGCAACTGCTAAGTTAGCGGATGATTACGCGTTAACGCACAAAGCAAAGTTTACCCCGAGTAAAAGCTACCAGAAGGGTAGTCAAGAGGGGCGGAGAGAGTCCGCCAGAAAAGTCAGAAAGTAAGCCAGGGACTAGTTAGAAGGATAAGGAAGACCGGGAGCAGTTTGGTAGGAAGTCTCCTGGGGTCGTATGCTATAATCCTGGGAAAGCCGGTCACTTTGCATCAAGGTGCTTTGCCCCAAAGAAGGAGACAGGGAAAGGAAAAACGACGGTTCCAACTGGCTGTATTGATCTGGCAAACAAACCACTAGGGGAGAAGAGGTCTGATAAAGTTCAGGAAGGGCACGAGGAGTTTATCTTGACCGGATTGGTGTCGGTGAAGGAGGGGTTAAACCTGGTTCCAGTACGGATCTGGAGAGACACTGGAGCTTATCAGTCATTGATCTTAAAGAGTGTGTTAGACTTTAGTTCAGAGACCCAGACTGGGGAGGTCAGGGTGATAAAAGGCATTGGGAAAGGGACTGAAGCAGTACCCTTGCACCAGATACACCTAAAAAGCGACTTGGTCTCCGGACCGGTCACAATCGGGGTGAGGCCCGAACTACTGATGGAAGACGTGGAGGTCTTACTCAGTAATGACATTGCAGGCGGAAATGTGTACTCAGCAGTAAAGCTAACAAACCAGCCTACCAGGATTGAGGCCCGCGCATAGACTCACAGGTTTATCCCGTTTGCGCAGTGACTCGGCACATGTCCAGAAAGGCTGCTGAAGCGAAAGTAGATTTAGCTGAGACGTTTTTACCAGCCTTGTACCAGGAGGGGTTAGAAAGTGAGAAGGGGCGTAGTGAAACGGAAGGAAGTAAGGGAGTTGAGGTAGATTTATCATTAGCGAGGAAGGAATTTATACAGGCACAGGAACGAGATGAGGAGCTGATGGTTTTGACGGAGACAGTTCTCTCCGAAGCAGAATTAAAAAGGGAGCCAGTGGGCTATTATGTGAAGGAGGGAGTACTAAGGAGGAAATGGAGACCAAGTATCGTGCCCGCAGATGAGGAATGGGGGGTGGTGCACCAGGTGGTAGTGCTGAAAAGTAATGGGGATGAGATTTTTAAACTGGCCCACAAGATACCCCTCGGTGGACATTTTGGGGTGAGGAAGACAGTCGATAGAATCATGAAAGAGTTTTACTGGCCGCACAGGAGGAAGGATGCTATTGACTATTGTAGACATAAGCTAACACAATTACAGGCTATTGATATGTTAACAGCTTGCCACAATTAGCGAGCAGACCTAGTCGGTGTTATCACGAAAATTAATGAGGCTAGGGTGCCACCTGATAAGGGGAAAACGCATTTTGTAAAGATAAGTATGGTGCCGACCAGATGGGAGAACTCTATTGTTTTGGACAGCTTTGCTGATAAGGTCTCTCCCTTAACCCCCGAACAGAGCGAGCCGCTGAGAAAGCTAATTACCCGGCATGCACACGTATGTCCGGATGTCCCGAGGCGATGCAAAGAGCCGGTACATGGTATTGTTGTCACATCAGGTCAGCCTAGTAAGCAACACCCCTATAGGATGACTAATTCAGTGACAAAAGGGCTAAAGAACGCAGAAGCGTATATTGACGATTTAGTGGTCTGGAGTGACGCGTGGGACAAGCACATTGTGGAGCTGTTTAAACGGCTGTTTGAAGCCAGCCTGACAGTGAACCTCGCAAAAAGTGAATTCGGCCACGCGAAGGTCACTTATATGGGATTTATGGTAGGACAGGGGCAGCTGGCACCGATGCAGGCTCGGTGCAGGCTATCTCTGAAGTCCCCACCCCGACAGACAAGAAACCCCTGAGAAGGTTCTTGGGGATGGTGGGGTACTGTCAGAAGTTTTGCAAAAACTTTGTGGATATTACCCTCCCTCTTACTAAGCTCTTGCCAAAGAATGCGAAGTTTGTGTGGGACGACCTTTGTTATATTTGTCCGGCACAGAAACCACTGATAATTTACCCTGATCGCAACCCATTAGTGTTTTCGGCCACTATGAAGGATAAAAACAAAAGGTTGCTAAGTTGGAGCCTGGTCTTAGAGGAACTTGATATTAAAATAAAACATATAAAAGAAATGGAAAACGTGATTGCTGACTGTCTGTCAAGGTGTTGAAAACTTAAAGATCTCTGTATTAGCCGAATAGTTGATGACCATGTATATTAGTGTGTATCTAACAATGTATTCATGCCCATTATTTTTACCCCGGTAAGAATCCTTTGAAGGATAGGGGTGTGACGAAAAACCAAGTTATCAGAAGATTGATGCTGATGAGAGAGATAAGGAGACAAATGGAGAAACGTTCAAAATGTTAATGAGAGAGGAGAGAGATAACGAAAAGAGACACAATTCAGAGTATTGACAGACTGGTTGCTTTGAACCTGAACTGTTTTAAGTTTGATGGACAGGCGATACCCCAGTAGGGGGATAAGACGAACAAGTTCGCTAAGGCACGACACACACCACGAGATAACGAGACCCAGGAAGAGCGGTGTGCCCCCACAAGTTGGTGGCAGTTTGGAGGTCTGGTTCGAGGGAACCGACCATAGACTGACAGGGTGAAAAGGTACGATCGGCGGGAACCTGGTGTGTGTGTCCGCCCTTGCCTGGGTGCCGGGTTCACTGCGGAAGAACGGTCGTATCTGGAACGGAGGGTCACAGTCGGTGACCACAGCGGGATAGAAGACATAAAAGGGTCCGCCAGAAAGCCAACTGCGAAGAACATGAAAGCTCTGCTTGAATCAAAATTTGCATTCTCTCGCTCTCTCTCTCTCTCTCTCCAATAGCACAACAGCGATTACTGCGAACTGTACTAAGCTGAACTGAACTCTGCGTCACTTGAGACTGATCATTTTACCCCTAGACTGCGATAGAGCTTGGTTGATTCCTATTACCCTAGTTCTGTGTACATGTGTGTTTTATCATTGCTAACCTGTTGCATTTATATCCTTATGATTAGAGTACTGTGTTACTTATTTCTTTAATAAAACTTTATTAGTTTCTGTTAAACCAGACTCCAACTAGTAGTCCATTTCTGCTGGTTTGGCAACCCAGTTATGGGGTACGTAACAGCATCAAGACAGCAAACACCTCCTCCTCTGTAATCTGCAGAGGGTCCATAACCCTGCTGTTGGTTTACCTCACATCTATAGACTCTGTGACCAACCCCCGAGTAAATGCAGATGCAAAAAATCCATTTAAGATCTCCCAATCTCTTTCGATTCCATTTACAGATTACCACCCTGATCTTCCAGAGGACCGATTTTGTCCCTTGCTATTCCTTGTTATTCATTTATCTGTAGAACCCCTTAGGATTTTCCTTTACCTTGTGTGCTAGAGCAACCTTGTGCCTTCTTTTAGCTCTCTTGATTTCCTTCATAAGTGTTCTCTTGCATTTCTTATACTTAAGTACCTCATTTGTTCCTGCCTGCCCATACCTGCTGTACATCTCCTTTTTCTTAACCAGGGCTTCAAAAGCTGCTGAAAACCAAGGTTCCCTAAGCCTGTTATCCTTGCCTTTTAACCTGCACTCTGAAACACAAGCTCAATAGCATTAAGTCAACCAGATAGACAACACAGCATGGCAGGACTCAGTATGTTCTTCACATTCCAGGCAGTATCAGAGGGCAGCGCACAGATCGCAACACTTCATTTTATTACCATTAATTTTAGTTGGAAATCATTAATTGAGAAAATGTTCAGTGGCTAGTTGTATTCAGTATTGTTTATTTCTTCAGTTTTCCTCTTTGTTGTTCTAAAGCCACTACGGTGAAGTTACAAAGTGGCGCAGTTTCCATTACTAGACAGGCTTTAGGACCTCAGGGACTCCTGTTTCCATTTCATGAGGTACAGGAAGATTTTCTGGTAACAACAGATTCATGCTTAGTGAACCCGTGAAGACTAACCTGTTAATTCCTGCAACGGAGATCTAACAGGTGAGCAGAGATGGAGCTTGCAGCCTTTGAACCTGATTTGGGCTAAAGTGCTGGTGTGAGACAAATTTAATTTTCAGCACATATCGGCATTTTTCAAATGAGTGATTTATTACTTGCAGTTTAATATGTAACATAAAAGTAATGAACAGTCCTGGGCTCTGGAGTTGCTTAGTATTCTCCTGGATGTTGCTACTGTAGGAAGGTTTCAATGTCATCTACGGAACTCTGATCATTAAAATCCTGCTGGAATGTTTAGAAAAATGTATGAAATGCTAACGACCTACCTGTCTCGTGTAATGGCACTACCATTGCTGAGTTCCTGTCAAGTTAGCACTAACATTCTAGTGAGCCGAGTTGCTAATGAATATAGAGGGCTGTGGTTGAGTTAAAAGGTAAGGAAGCAATGCAAGATTGCAATGGAGTTAGGCAGCATCAAACTGTGTCAGGAAGGGCATACCAACAAGGGTGATCACAGATAGAGAAAAGAGAAAAAGTAACGAGACAAATAGGCGATGGTGTCTCAGAATGCTACCAAGACAAATATAAACATAAAAGTGTTAAGTATTTTAAAATAAATTAGATGAATAAACAGTGCAAATAAATGTAAACAAATATGATCGCTGCTATAGTGACATGGCTGCAGAGTAACTGTTGTCAATAGCAAAAGAAGAAAAACAGACAATATCGATTAAGAAAATTAAGTCCAGCTAGTGCAAGAAGCAGGAAAGGATAGACAGTAAGGTGGGAGTTATCTCTAGCCCCTCCACCCCACCAGACAGTAGCGGTAATATAGGAAATGCAGCAAACAGGAAAGCAGAGGTGCATGTCACAAGACTTCTTTCATAATCATAAGTGGCTTTAATCTATATGTACGTGAGTGAAACCAAGTGATTTTGTGGAGGATGAATTTTGGAGAGCATTTGTGAGGTTTGTTTTGGTTCAGTACACTGAGCTGCCAACTAGGCAACAGGTGATCCTAAAGTTGTTTTATGCATCATAAGAAAAGGATAATTAATCTTGTGGAACGAGGTCCTTCGGGAAAGATTTACACTTATTTTCCAGCTGCCATTCAAAATGGTGGAAATACCCAGCAGACGTTATCTGTCAAGAAAGAAACACAATCATAAGCTGTATTTCAGATTTCCAGCATTAGTAAAATTTTCTTCTGCAGGTACTATTTACTCATTATATTGTTTTTCTTTTTAAATTTCATCCAACATTCTTGCCAACTTGTAGACAGTTCCTAAATGCTGTTCATTGTAAAGCTGCACTTTTTTTCTATTCTTTACATAGGCTTTAATAACACTGGTTACCGCTGTGCATTTGAAAACTGCTGAAGTGTCTCTGCACAGGACAGAAAATGACACTATTTGAAGTAAGGCCAACGCACACAAAATGCTGGAGAAATTCAGCAGGCCAGGCAGCATCTATGGAAAAGAATACAGTTGATATTTCAGACCGAGACCCTTCATCAGGATCCGGAAGGTCTCAGCTGAGTTCCTCCAGCATTTTGTGTGTGTTACTTTGATTTCCAACATTTGCAGATCTTCTCTTGTTTGGAGTAAGGGTTTTGACCGAGAAGCAAATCTTACTTCATGGGTAACTCTTTCTACCTGTGAGTTGAGATGACACACTTTCTCTGTGCATCATATTAATCGTTAATGTCTTCTGTAATAGTAGTAGAATTTGAGGTTTGTGTTAAAATATTTCTGCAACACTATTGTTTCAGGACCTCTGTGTGTGACCCAGAGATGCCTTTGGTATGTCTGCCTGACTTTGAGATGTATGCAAAAGAACATTTACCCAAAGCCATCTGGGAATTCTACGCTGCCGGAGCTGATGAGTGCTGTACCAGAGATGACAATCTGATGGCTTTTAAAAGGTTTGTATTATGTCAAAAGCTTACAAGAGTCAAATGCCTGAATTGTGGAATAAGGTAGTATTGAACGATTATAGGAAATGAAATTTCATATGGTCTAGTAAGTAACATCTGCTCTTCCATTTGGTTAGGTGATAGCATGGAATTAGTGAATGACTATTTCTGAGCTTTCGTCCACCAAAGAAATAATTAACTGTAGAATTTTAGGACTTGCTGTAATTCAAAATAACACTGCATTCTTTAGATCTGAAACATTGTGTGTTGGAGAAGATTCCACAATGTCAGTTTTGCTGGATCCAATGGATGCTAGGATCCAGAGAGAAGCTATTTCCAATGGAATTGCACACAACAGCAAAACTCGATTTGAGAGGGATGGCTTTGCCTTATCCTGCCACTGTCTAACCTCAATATCTGAAGAATTCCTGGGCTACTTTAGTGGGACATTGATAGGATGCAAAACTGGGCTGAGAAGTGGCAGATGGAGTTCAACCCAGATAAGTGTGAAGTGGTTCATTTTGGTAGATCAAATATGATGGCAGAATATAGTATTAATGGTAAGACTCTTGGCAGTGTCAAGGATCAGAGGGATCTTAGGGTCTGAGTCCATAGGACGCTCAAAGCAGCTGCGCAGGTTGACTCTGTGGTTAAGAAGGCTATGGTGTATTGGCTTTCATTAATCATAGAATTGAATTTAGAAGCCGAGAGGTAATGTTGCAGCTCTATAGGACCCTGGTCAGACCCCACTTGGAGTACTGTGCTCAGTTTTGGTCACCTCACTACAGGAAGGATGTGGAAGCCATAGAAAGGGTGCAGAGGAGATTTACAAGGATGTTGCCTGGATTGGGAAGCATGTCTTATGAAAACAGGTTGAGTGAACTCAGCCTTTTCTCCTTGGAGCGACGGAGGATGAGAGGTGACCTGATAGAGGTGTATAAGTTGATGAGAGGCATTGATCGTGTGGATAGTCAGAGGCTTTTTCCCAGGGCTGAAATGGTTGCCACAAAATGACACAGGTTTAAGGTGCTGAGGAGTAGGTACAGAGGAGATGTCAGGGATAAGTTTTTTACGCAGAGAGTGGTGAGTGCGTGGAATGGGCTGCTGGCAACGGTGGTGGAGGCAGATACAATAGGGTCTTTTAAGAGGCTTTTGGATAGGTACATGGAACTTAGAAAACTAGAGGGCTATGGGTAAACCTGGTAATTTCTAAGGTGGGGACATGTTCAGCACAACTTTGTGGGCCGAAGGGCCTGTATTGTGCTGTAGGTTTTCTATATTTCTATATTTACTTCACAAGCACCTTCCCTTCCATTCCCATTCAACTAACTTAAAAGTGGCCAAGAATTCTAATCAAAGTCCAACACTTTAAAATGCAACAGGCTTAATTGAGCCTATGGATCTCTGAAAATCATTTCTGCTGCTATTGACTCCAATAATTTTCATGTTGATTTTAACAGGAGGATTGCAGGAGAAATAGGCATCAGAGACATGACATTCGCTACTCAATATCTTGAAGATTTTTGTTTAAGTAAAGACTTAATTTTGATCTATGTACCCTTTTTTATGATACAATTCTGTCATTTCTATGGCTTTAATATAAATTGATGCTGTATGTGGAGTTATTACTCCTCATTTGGTGTAAAAATGTTACAGAAATTCAACTAACAAAATATATTTGTTTTCATATTCACCGGAATCTTGTTACCCTTTTCCAAAGGCCACTTTTACTGTATTAGCAATGTTAAATTCGTGTAAGGATACCACGGCGGACCATTGAAAAGACAGAAACAGTTCTGATTACAGCCCTATGTTGTTATTAAATATTATTAGTGAAATTGCAAATGAAAGTAATCCTTTCATCCTGACATGACATTGATTCTGCCAATTCCTACCCATCCTTATTTCATTCCATTCATGACTTCTTTTCTTCATTGTGCACATTCATTCGTTTGAAACTCTTTTCTGTTAATCTGCCTATATTCTCCTAATATTTCCCAAATTCTTCCTTATTATCCCAGTTCCTAACAAAAACCTATCTTTGTTCTTTTAAAATATCTAGCCTTACACACTGTAACTGCAAAATAATTGAGTAATATGTATGTTAAGTATTCCAAGAGCAGGAGTATAAATCACTCCTAGCCTATATGTTGGCAGTTCATGAACAGCCAGGTGAGCTGTTGTGGTCATTTGGTCCTGTAATACTTCTCTTTCCTCCATAACTTTGCACCACAGACAGCATCCACTACATATAATGGCTTACTCTCAATGATAAACACTCTTACCACCATATTAGTAATGGCAGAAAGTCAGGAAGGTCTATAATGTACCACATCAACATGGTTTCTTTTCTTAAGTTATTTTCACTCCACTTCAACTGACCACCACTATAGCCTTGAGAAGATGACATAAATCGATCAGTTTATTTCACTGATCTAATGTTCCACCAGAGTCTGCTTCACCCATCAAAGATTCAAAGTACGTTTATTAACAAATTATGTATAAATTATACAGCCTTGAGATTTGTCTACTTACAGACAAAGCAGAAAACCCAAAATAAACCAATTGAAAAATAAAGACCAACACCCAATGCGCAGAGAAAGAGAAAAGCCACAAATCATGCAAACAATAGACGCAAGCAACAGCATTCTGAACCAAATTGAGTCCATAGACTCTGAATCCCTGAGTAGGCCCAAAGCCTCAGTTCATCATATAGTGGGGCAAATCGCCACATGTGAGAGAACAAAGACCAGTATAAACATAACCCAACAAGTTGCAGCCTCCACTTAGGACCCTGCTAGTCACATGCTCAGAGTGGGATCCAGAAGGGCCAGGAATCAAAAGCTTATCTCCATCCTCACCATGGGTTACCACTAATGCTATTGGTTTGGTAAGTACAATAAAACAAAAGCTCTTCTGAGTTATTAGAAGGGATTGTGCTTAATTGTAGTTTTTTTTCCCTCTGCACAGGAGGCATAATGCAATATTAGGTAGGGACACCCCTGATTTTGACTTAATTTACTTAAATAGAAAAATTAGTAGTCTACCAAGTAACAAGATTAATTCTGCCTCCACGTTTCTTTTTCTCTTCTTCTTGGGCAATACTCTGAACCCAACTTGAGGAGTTTATCTTAGAGCAATTTAGCCAGTTGAGCTTATGAAGGGAGCTAATGGCAATGACACACACTCAGAGGCCACTTTGTTACGTACACTGGTATACCAGCATGCTAATACAAATATCTAATCAGCCCATCATGTGGCAGCAACTCAATTCATAACAGCTTGCAGATATGGTCAAGAGATTCTGTTTTTATTCAGACCAAACATATAGAGTGGGGAAGAACAGTGTTTCAAACTTCGAGATTGTTTAATGTCATTTCCATTACACAAGGGAAAAGGAAAACAAAATAATTGATACTCCAGATCTGATGCAGCATAAAAAAACAGTAAGATAAAGAAAGCAGTAATAAAAAAACACAATTTATATAAATACATAAAATAGCTTATATACATAGATTGACTGTATGTCCTTACTGCTTGGGGAAACTAACTGCTTTTGACCCTCTGCACTGATGGGAATAAGTCCATAAGGAGGGTGGGTGGGATCCTTCATGATGCTACTGGCCCGGCCCTTACTGGCACCTTTCTGTGTACATGGCTTTGATAGCATGTAGGCTGATATAAATGACTTTGACTGTGGAATGATTGTGCCAGAAACTGCTAATTTTCTGGAATTTTCATGCACACAGTCAAGATTTATAGAGAATGGTGTGAACAACAACAAAAAAATCCAGTGAGGAAGAATGTAAACAAGGTTGAATGAGAAAATTTACAAGGATGTTGCCAGGTTTGGAGGTCCTGGGTTATAAGGAAAGATTAATGGGTTAGGACTATATTCCTTAGAATGTAGAAGGTTGAGAGGAGATTTGATAGAGATATACAAAATTATGAGGGGTATAGATTGGGTTAATGCAAGCAGGCTTTTCCACTGAGGTTGGATGGGACTACAACCAGAGGTCATGGGTTAAGGGTAAAAGGTGAAAAGTTTAAGGGGAACATGAATGGAAACTTAAGCAACACACGTCAAAGTTGCTGGTGAACGCAGCAGGCCGGGCAGCATCTCTAGGAAGAGGTACGGTCGACGGTTCAGGCCGAGACCCTTCGTCAGGACTAACTGAAAGAAGAGATAGTAAGAGATTTAAAAGTGGGAGGGGGAGGGGGAGATCCAAAATGATAGGAGAAGACAGGAGGGGGAGGGATGGAGCCAAGAGCTGGACAGGTGATTGGCAAAAGGGGATACGAGAGGATCATGGGACAGGAGGATCTGGGAAGAAGGAAAAGGTGAGGGGGGAACCCAGAGGATGGGCAAGGGGTATAGTCAGAGGGAGAAGAAGGAGAGTGAGAGAAAGAATGTGTGTATATAAATAACGGATGGGGTATGAGGGGGAGGTGGGGCATTAGCGGAAGTTAGAGAAGTGAATGTTCATGCCATCAGGTTGGAGGCTACTCAGACGGAATATAAGGTGTTGTTCCTCCAACCTGAGTGTGGCTTCATCTTTACAGTAGAGGAGGCCGTGGATAGACATGTCAGAATGGGAATGGGATGTGGAATTAAAATGTGTGGCCACTGGGAGACGAATGGAAACTTCTTCACTCAGAGGGTGGTAGGAGTGTGAAATGATGGTGCATAAATGGTGCATGCAAGCTCACTTTCAACATTTAAGAGAAGTTTCTTTAGGTACATAGATGGTAGGGGTGTGGAGGGCTGTGGTCCCAGTGCAAGTCAATGGGAGTAGGCAGTTTAAATGGTTTTCGGTGTGGACTAGATGGGCCAAAGGGCCTATTTCTGGCTGTGCTTCTCTGTGACTCTATGAGCAACAGGTCTGTGGGCAAAAATGCCTTGATCATGAGAGATTAGAGGAGAATGGCCTGACTGATTCAAGTTGACAGGAAGGTGGCTGTGACTCAGATAACCATCCATTACAACTGTGGTGTGCAGAAGAGCATCTCAGAAGGCAAAACACATTGAATCTTGAAGAGGATGAGATACAGCAGCAGAAGAATACAAACATATGCTCAGTGGCCACTTTATTAGTTATCTCCTATACCTCAACAAGTGGCCACTAATTGTATAATTAAATGGATCAAAGAGTTTAAACTAATTTCACACGTTTGGTAACTTTGCAGGATCCGTCTGCGTCCCCGAATGCTGAGAGATGTTTCTATAACAGACACGAGGACAACCATCCAGGGCACAGAGATCAGCTTTCCCATAGGAATTGCACCCACTGCTTTCCACTGTTTGGCATGGCATGATGGCGAGATGAGTACAGCTCGTGGTACTTCATCACCAACATCTTCTTTCAAAAAAAGATAACTACTTACTTACTTGATTGTGATGTGTGAAGAAAGGAATGCTTACACAGGCATATAATACATTCCTAATGTACCTTTTGGGTGTCATATTTATTTCCATTAGTTACCAGGATAAATGATTAAATGAGTCATCAAAATCAAGTGACTAGAAAGTTGAAACCCAGGAGACCCTGCAGGTGCTGGAGATCTTGAGCAAAACACATGAACTGCTGGAGGAATTCAGCAAGTTAAGCAGCACCTATGCAAGGGAATAAGCAGTGGACGTTTCAGGGCGAGAACCTTCATCAGAAGGTGTTGTTCCCACAATCTGAGTTAGGCCTCATCATGACAGTAGACCAGGCCACAGGCAGACATTCCAGAATGGGAATGGAAAGTCGAGTTGAAATGGGTGGCCTCCAGGAGATCCTGCTTTTTTTTGGCGGCAGACAGAGCAAAAGTGCTCCACAAAGCAGTCTCGCCAATGTAGCGGACCGCACCGGGAGCACCGAACACAGTAGGTGACCTCAAGAGACTCACAGGTGAAGTGTCGCCTCACCTGGAAGGACAGTTTGGAGCCATGAGTGGTAGTGAGGGAGGAGTGTTAGTGGCAGGTGTAGCACTTGTCCGCTTGCAGAGATGTGTGCCTGGAGGGAGGTCAGTGGGGAGGGATGAGTCTGCCTCCTCAATCTCTAGTCCTGATGTATGGCCACAGTCCCAAAGTCTGTTCATTCCACCCTACAGGTGCTACTTGACTTGCTGAGTTCCTCCAGCATATTGTGTGTGTGATTAAAATGTGTGTGGTATTTTCATGCCCCAAACAGAAAACGATGATGTGATGGAACTTGTCCACCATAATGAATGTGTCCAATAGCTCAGGTGCAAGAAATGCATGTTCATGTTGATTTTAATGATAGTGTGGTTACAATAAAATTTTAGTTCTCCTGGAAAGGATTCGGGTGGAGCAACCCAATGTCCCACCTGCTATGACATGGTGTCAGAAGTTGTGTAAATCACTCATGCCACCTTGTCCTGGAATTCAGTATAATAGGGCACAAGGCATCCTATTGCAAATATGTGGCAAATTTATGCAAGATGCTTTCCAGGAATACAGGAATGTGAATAAAATGTCTGAACTAGTTTCTGATTTTAAAAGATACCTTAAATATCCGTGAAGGGGTATAAAAACAATAGTTTTTCTTGAGCTGAAATGAATGTAATTGGAATTGGTTTGTTATTGTTATATGTACTGTGATACAATGAAAAGCTTGCCTTTCATACTGTTCCTAAAGATCAGATCATTATACAGTGCACTGAGGGAGAAGGTAAAGTGATAACAATACAGCATAAAGTGTACTAGCCGCAGAGAAAATGTAGTGCAGGTAAATAATAATGTACAACATCATTATGAGGTAGACTGTAAAGTCAAGAGTCCCATTTAGAGAACTAGGGAATTATTTAATTGTCTTATAACAGTGGGGTAGAGGCTGTTCTTCATAGTGATGGTACATATTTTCAAGCTTTTGTATCTTCTCCCTGATGGAAGAGGGGAGAAGAGAGAGTACCCTGGATGGATGAGATCTTTGAATAAGCTGCCACTGTTTTATTGAGACAGTGAGAAATAGAGACGGATTCCATGGAGGGAAGGCCGGTTTCTGTGATGTGCAGAGCTTTGCAATTTCTTGTGGTCACTTGCCGAACAGTTGTAATACTAAACCATTGTGCATCCAAATGGGACGCTTCTGTGGTGCATCAATAAAAGATTCGATGGGGAACATGGCACATTTGTATAATGTGTGTAAGGTACCAATTGATGGAGGACTCTTAACACAATCTTTTCAAAATCAAGGTATACCAAAATTTTACAGTCCACTTAGAACAAGTTAAAATGTTTTTCTTTTAGCTGCTGAAGCCATGAATACTTGCTACATTGCCAGCACATATGCTACCTGCTCAGCGGAGGAGATTTCAGCAGCAGCTCCAAATGGATTTCGTTGGTTTCAACTTTATGTCTACCCAAACCATGAACTGTCAGAGCAGTTAGTACATCGGGTGGAAGCATGTGGATACAAGGCCATTGTCTTAACCGTGGATGTCCCTTATACCGGAAAGCGGAGAAATGACATCAGGAACAACTTTAAGCTACCACCTCATCTCAAAGTAAAAAACTTTGATGGCGTTTTTGAGGTATAAATGGTTCAAGGTATTTAGGGTGATACTTTAGCAAAGCAGTTAGTGCAGTGCTTTACAGCCATGATCAAGATCGGGGTTCAATTCCTGCCACTGTCTGTAAGAAGTTTGCATGTTCTTCCCATTACTCTGTGGGTTTCCTCCAGGTGCTCTGGTCTCCTCCCACTTGGGTTAGGGTTAGTAAATTGTGGACATGCTACGTTAGTGCCATAAGCGTGGTGATACTTGCAGGCTGCCCTCAGTACAATTCCTGACGAAGGGTCTTGGCCTGAAACGTCGACTGCACCTCTTCCTAGAGATGCTGCCTGGCCTGCTGCGTTCACCAGCAACTTTTATGTGTGTTGTACAATTCCTGATCTGTGTTGGTTGTTATCCTCAGTGTCACATCGTTTGGAGGGGAAAGTTAAACAGTCTCCCCATCTGAGACTGACACAAATCCGCTGAAATGTCCAAATGCAGATGAAGCTAGGAGATAGTTGAGATGATGATTGCTGATTAATCAGCTTGTACCTAGGCAAGATTTAATGCTCATGAACAAAAAGTAGGCAGAACAGTGAGCACTTTGAAGAGAGATGGAAAAGGAATGTAATCTACCCCATTTGCTCTTCCTGCGCCATTTCCTCCTTGTTCTGGCAATGTGCTGATCGAGGTAGTGATGTAAAGTTAAAGGTTCCATTGTGCATTGCCCAAACGTTAGGCAAGAGTTTGGTGCTGAAGACCTCTATTTGAGCCACACTGTAGACAGACTCAGGCCAAGCACCTATTTCAGACCCTTTTGCAATATTAGATCACTGTATCTGTTTCTTGTGTTAAATTTACAGTACAAATAGTCTCTTTCAATTGCATGTACCATGCTAATATCATGTGATTGCTTATTAACCCAACAGGAAACTACCGAAGATAGTCTGTATGGAATACCTGCTAATTCTTTTGATCCATCGATCTCTTGGAAAGATATTTCCTGGCTTCGGTCATTAACTCGCCTGCCTATAATTATCAAGGGTATTCTGACCAAGGAAGATGCAGAGCTGGCAGTGGGACATGGTGTTCAAGGTATCATTGTGTCAAACCACGGAGGAAGACAACTTGATGGAGGGCCAGCTACGGTCAGTTTATCTAGCTCTCTTTTTCTCTCACACTGCATCGTCATTTCCTTCTTGTGATTTCCAACCATGAACAACAGCTTGCCTGGAAATACCACAGAATTATAGAACTTTGCTGGCAAGGTGAACAAGTATTGCTTGCGCCTCAGGGTCCTTAAGAAGGGACACTTATCTGTCTGCCTCAGCTACAGCCCTATGGTTATTTATATACTGCTGTTGGGTTGTGAGTTCCATGATTCATAGTTAAATTCCTCAATGCAAGTTTGGGAGATACCATTAAAAAAAATCATGGTGAATTTCTATTTTGCTTTTGGAAAGAGTGAATACTTCTAATCAAGCTTTGTCAAGGACGGTGTCAGGTTCCTTGATAGTTGCCGTGTCAGAGGATGGTATTCTATTAAGCTAACAACTTGTGTCTTGTAGATAATGGAAAGAATCTGGGAAGTCAGCAGATGAGGCACTCACTGCAAGCTGCCCTATCTCTGACACACTCTTGTGTCCACATTATTTCTCAGCCTAGTCCTGTGAAGTTTTAGTCAAAGGTAACTCTACATCTTGAATTTGATAGCAGGGAGTTTCAATAATGATAGTAATGCCATTGCACATCAGAAAAAATGTTATTACACATTACCTTGTAGAAATTTGTGTGGTATTTGCTGCTTACGCTCCCAAATCTAATTATTGTCCAGTTCTTGCTGCATGCTTCACTTTCTAAAGAAATGCAAATGAAATTCCAGCCATCCATCGATTTTCACTGAACAAGCTCACATAAACAACAAAGGAAATAATTTTGCTTTTGGTAGTGGCAGGATTTGCTTTTGGTCTGACAGAAAGGGAAATACTCTTACTCAAAATGTACCAGTATAGTATATACGAGGAATTCTGCAGATGCTGGAAATTCAAGCAACACACATCAAAGTTGCTGGTGAACGCAGCAGGCCAAGCAGCATCTGTAGGAAGAGGTACAGTCAACGTTTCGGGCCGAGACCCTTCGTCAAACAACAGTCACACTCAGGTTGGAGGAACAACACTTTATATTCCGTATGGGTAGCCTCCAACCTGATGGCATGAACATTGACTTCTCTAGCTTCCGCTAATGCCCCACCTCCCCCTCGTACCCCATCCGTTATTTATTTATATACACACCTTCTTTCTCTCTCTCTCTCTCTCTCTCCTTTTTCTCCCTCTGTCCCTCTGACTATACCCCTTGCCCATCCTCTGGGTTCCCCCCCCCCACCTTTTCCTCCTCCCTGGGCCTCCTGTCCCATGATCCTCTCATATCCCCTTTGCCAATCACCTGTCCAGCTCTTGGCTCCCCCCTCCCCCTCCCACTTTCAAATCTCTTACTAGCTCTTCCTTCAGGTTAGTCCTGTTGAAGGGTCTCGGCCTGAAACGTCGACTGTACCTCTTCCTAGAGATGCTGCCTGGCCTGCTGCGTTCACCAGCAACTTTGATGTGTGTTGCAGTATAGTATATAACCATTTTAGATATTGCCTGTTGTCTTAACCTTTTATCCAGTTGTTATCTAGTAAAGACATGTCCAACATGGCCTCCGATCAACCCTGATAATGTGCTGAAATCCTGAAGAGAGGTTTAACCAATAACCTTTCAACATGCCAGCAGGAACAGTGCCAACTCACCTAGGCACAGATTAATAACTTAAACTTGTAACATCAATCAGCAATTTGCTTTACTGAAATATCTTCTAAAGTGTGAAGTTAGCTTATGTTGCTTAACGTGGACTGGCGTGGTATGTGTGGTTTCAGCACCGTTAGTTACAGGGAACAACAGTTAATCGTGTTACAGGAAAACCACCACTATGGTTTCACTGCAGGCATTTGCTTAGAGTAAAATTGGCAGGTCAAAATGTTTGGTTCCTTATTGTCCAAGCAAAGGAGATTTGTAATCCTTTTCTTTCTAGAAAGCCTCAGATTTTATAACACTTAACTTTGAAAATTTGTCATTTCTTATTTAATTATAAACAAATCTAGAAATGATGCCACTGCAATAAATGCCAAACAGAAAAATGAAGCGAAAGAGGTAATGCTTGTTTGAATGTTTGCAGATAGATGCCTTATCGGAGATTGTGAAGACAGTACAAGGAAGAGTTGAGATTTACCTGGATGGAGGAATCCGTACAGGAAGTGATGTTCTCAAGGCTTTAGCTCTTGGAGCTAGGTGTGTCTTCATTGGCCGGCCTGTGGTTTGGGGGCTTGCCTACAAGGTAATTGATGATTTGTTGCAGCCAGCCTTCAACTTCTCCTCATTTCCATTGCACCCTGCCAGAGGAAAATTTGGGCATCCTTAAATCTGATGGAGCCCAAGCAGATTTGAGAACAGGTAAATAATTCTCCTTAAACAACGGGAGGCATAAAACTCCCTTCTTCACAAACACCTAATCAGGGTAATGTTTCAAATTAAAGGATTTACAACATGGAATTCCCACAGCATAATTTTTTTCTCAATCTATACTTCCGTTCTTCTGTGTACTCAATAATAGCTACTTTGTATAAGGGAGTACTGATTTTAAAGAACTTGTCAAAAGTTCTTTTTACAGGAGAGAGTACAGTTAAAAGACAAGTAAGGGGATGTAAGACAAAATCCTTTTTGAGCTTAAGTTTTACATTGCCCTTCACTGCCCACTGTTACTACTTCATTCGTTTTCCAGACACTCCTAAACTCTCCTCCTCTTCGTCCAGTGCTCATGTGCTCTTCATTCCTCTGTTCGCCATCCCTCTGCTCTTTGCTTATTTGCCAAGTAACATGTCGCAATTCCTACTTATATCCTAAAGTCTCCAATTACTCCCCGTTCTCCTGCTCTCAAATTCTGAGTTTCACTGTTCACTTCCTCTGTCTAGAGTAAGACTGATGTGGTTTATTAAAACTATCTCAAGATATGCATCTGGATGACAATAGTCCTCAAGCTCTGTGTAATTCTGCAATATAACTGCTGTGTGAATTCTTTCATTCCTACAAAATATTTCTTTTATTAATGTGGGCAGTATTTGTGAATAAGGATTATACACTCAATGGTCACTTTATTAGGTACACCAATGCAAGTATCTAATCAGCAATCAAATGCATAAAAACATGTAAACATGGTCAAAAGGTTCAGTAGTTGTTGTTCAGACCAAACCAGAATTGGAAAGAAATATGATCTAAGTGACTTTGACTGTGATTGTTGGTGCCAGACAGGGTGGTTTGAGTATCTCAGAAATAGTTGATCTCCTGGGATTTTCATACATAGCAGCCTCTAGAGTTTACATCCAACAAGCAGCAGTTCCGTGGGTAAAAAAAACCTTATTAATGAGAGAAGTCAGAAGAGAATGGCCAGACTGGTTCAAGATGATGGGAAGGCAACAGTAACTGAAACATGTTACAAGAGTGGTGTGCAGAGGGGTATCTCTCAATGCACAACATGTTGAACCGTGAAGTGGATGGGCTACAGCAGCAGAAGACCGCACCAAAATCCACACCTCTACCTAATAAAGTGGCCACGTATTCCTATTTGAGAAGCAGAGACAACTGTTATAGCCTTTACCTACAAAACTGAAAAGTGTGTGTTTATACATGTGGTCGGTCTGGAATTAGGAAATATAAAGGCTTTACGGAAAAAATGAAATAATAAGCTAATTTTTTCTCTAGGGCGAAGAGGGTGTCAAAGAGATTTTGCAGATACTGAATGATGAATTTCGTTTATCAATGGCTTTGTCTGGTAAGATCTTGCAAAAAGATTGCAGCCTTTACTGACTAAGTACCTGAATGGATTAAAAGAGGCCATAAGGGAGCTTAACTTGAATTGCAGCTTGGATGGGGCACGTTAACTGTGTGTGTACAAGGTTACATGTCTAAAGTTTACAGCAATGGCTCTGCAGCATCATTCCCATCATCTGCAGAGTTGTACATTTGGTATGTTTCCATCTCAATCACCTTGCAGTGAAAAATTTTTTCCAGCTCCAATCTCTAAAGTACATAATCTATGCCGGCACTTAATGAACTACTGAGAGAGTGCTCTCTGCCATGGAGTCAATGCACTGGTAAAGGAGAGTTGGACTGTTAAGAGTGCAGTTAATGCACCGTTGAGGGAGTGCTGCACTGCTATCTCCTAGCAAAAGGGCACTCCCCATACATTACTGGAGTCAGGCTCAACTTGGATTATGCTTTCTCTCAGAATCTCAAGGTTTTGAAAAGTACCAAACACAAGAGGTTCTGCAGATGCTAGAAATCCAGAGCAACAAACACAAAGTGTTGGGTGCTACCCTCAGCAGGTCAGGCAGCATCTCTATGGAGAGGAATAAACAGTCAATGTTTCAGGTAAAGACCCTTCATCGGGACTCAGTAATTTGTGAATTTTGTGCGGAATTACCTGAATGGCTGTAATACAGGGCGTCCTGTGTATAATGAAAGAAAAAAAACACAACTGTTGGGGATATCCAAACCGTGGGTCATACAATATGGCAGTGTTACGTACCCCGTAGTTAAAGAACCACCAGAAATGGAAAAACACCTGTAGTCTGGTATTGCTTTTAACTAATGCTATTTTTATTAGTTACTATGCAATAATACTATAAAACCAGACAAATCAAACAGGTTAGCAGAACTTATGCATATACGGGTGTGTAAATATAGCTCCCGAACTATTGAGCTTGGGGGAAACAAGGCTTAGAGTCTTGAGATGGTAAAGTATGAAAGTTCGGTTCATCCACGGAATAGGTGATGAGAGAGAGATATTTATAATCCAGGGTAAATGTCGAGAGAAGGCAATTACGTCAATATTCCACAGATTCCACGACAGCAATACAAGATAACAATAGTAGTAGGTTTTATCTCCAAAGTTGTTCCACTCCGCACACGAAATATCACCGACAGTGATCTTCAACAAATATCCTTTCGACACAAGTGGTACCACACCTGAATTCAGCTACATGTCATCCCAAAGTGGTAGTCACAGGATACTCCAACAGAATCCACGTATGGATTATCACCAACAGTAATCTATCACTGAGGTACCGTCTTCAAGTGGTAAAACTACCAACCCAGGCAAGGATTATCACACACAGGTAGTTTCCACACAAGGTTACCCCAAATACACAACTGTGATAGCCACTTATCCAGTTCCACGGCATACGTAATAACTCCAACGGTGATTTGCCACAGGGGTGCCTTTCTTCAGTGAACTACCACACCCAAACAAGGGTAACACACACGTGGTATTCACAAAGGTACTCCCCTCACCAGAGAACCCACTCCTGTGGATTAACTACGTGACAGTCACACCTTCGTATTCGAATGGAACTCAAACTCACCCTTATGGGCGGAAGAGAGAGAGTCCAAACAGTGACCTCCTTGTCACTAGGTTTCTTCTGTTTCAAACCTATCTCTCTTCTCTTCTTTTAAAGTCACCGAATGTAACCACAAAAAGGAGACCGTCTTCTGTGGTTAAGCTCTCAACCCAGGCAAGGGTTGGACACACTGATAACTTCCCACCAGTCACCCCTTTTCCACACTGCGAGAGCCACTGATCGATTCACCTGACCGATCCTCCAAAAAACCCGCTTTTCTGTGGGCACGAAAAGCTCATCCAGAGTCGAAAACCATGTGTGTCTAACAACCAGCTGACCTTGTATTTATCTTGGCATGCTGAACACCAGCTGTCCATCACATAACGCCACCCTCAGTTACCATGATGACTCAGGAGCCGCTCATTTCTCTGTCTCTTTCTCTTTACATGGCAACCCAGAAGCTGGCAGTGTCCTGGCAGAAAAATAAACACACTGCAGAGAAACCAGAACATCGATTGTCCATCAAATAACTCCATCTCTCTCTCTCAGCAGAAATCCAGAAGTTAGCCTCAGTTCTCTCTTGTGCCTTAAAGTGACAGTCCACAGCAAAAAGGAACCCCCAGGGGTACTAACATCAGTAATAAATTAGAGAAGGGTTTCAAGAGAAAGCAGCACAAAGGGATTGGGTAGGATGTGGAATTTGTTGTCACAAGGAATATTTGAGGACATTAACAAGATGCAGTTAAGAGGAAGCTCACAAATTACACAGTTAAGGAACAGAGAGTTTGTCGGGAGTTTGAGAAAGGAGTGAAGGAAACTCATGCAGAGTCCTAATGTCATTGTATGCTCTTTGGTCATTTCTGCAATATAACTTCTGTGGAGAAGACAAAGAGTTCCCCCAGTATCCTGATACTGACTGCTTAGCACTGAAAACCTGGAATTGTGCAGCAAATTTGTAGGCCTTGATGTTTGCAACATGTTTTAGTTGATGTTCGATATAAGAAAATAGTGGTAACTAAAGAGGTGTGGAATTTGCACAATCTCTCCATTCCCAGTGGTTTTTTCCTGAGTGTTCTGCTTTCCTTCCACATCCCAGTGATCTCCTCATAGATTAATTAGCTTCTCTAAATTATCCCTTGGTGTAGAATATTGACAAAAGAATCAAAGGGAATTTCCCAAAGTTCAAAATAAATTTATTATCAAAGTAAATATATGTCACCATCTACAGTACAACCCTGAGATTCATTTTCCTGAGGGCATACTCAATAAATCCAATAATCATAATAGAATCAATGAACTACTGCACCAAAGAAATAATGATAGTAATAATAAATAAGCAATAAGTATCAAGAACATGAAATGAAGTGTCCGTGAAAGTGAGTCCATTGGTTGTGGGAACAGTTCAGTGATGGGGCAAGTGAAGTTATCCCTACTGGTTCAAGACCGTGATGGTTGAGGGGTAATAACTGTTCCTGAACCTGGTGGTGTGAGTCCTGAGGCTCCTGTACCTTCTTCCTGATGGCAGCAGAGGGAAGAGAGCAGGACATGGGTGGTGGGGGTCACTGATAATGGATGTGGCTTTCTTGTGACAATGTAGCGTAACATATCTGGCAGGAATATAAGAGGAACAAGAAGTTGCAGAGTTATAGGGGAAAATGAGGGATTACTCTTCCAGGAGCTGGCATTGATTCAATGGGCTGAATTGCCTCCTTCCATATTATAATAGATACTAAGTAAGTAAGGGATTTAGTGTCTGGACAGCTCCAGTGCAAACATGAGTTACACTGATTGTGATTTTTCTGCTTTATTTTCTGCCCATAGGTTTCTTGCCCCTAAAAATAGTTGCAATTAGATATAAATGCTGCTAAACGCAAAATCAAAATTCAATTAATCTTCATGAATGCATGAGGATAAACCGTGGATGAGAAGTGAGTGTAACAGGCAAGTTTTAATCTTCACCTATTGTGAACAGGAGTACGTTGTTGGTGTGTTTTCATGAACACAAGAGATTCTGCAGATGCTGGAAATCTTGAGCAACACACATAAAATGCTGGAGGAACTCAGCAAGTCAGGCAGCATCTATGGAGGGCAATAAACAGCTAATGTTTTATGTCAGGACCTTTCATCAGAACCGGATTGATGTTATCTCATGCTTCATTCTCTCGCAACCAGGAGATAGTTGTTTTATTTTTCCCCAAACTAATAAAATCAATGTCCTTGATAACTCAATTTACTAAGTTTGGAAATATATTGTAATACATCTTGTGCCAAATGTTACAGGTGGTAAAAGCTTTTACAAGGTTATCACTGATTTCTAAAAAAAAATACAAAATGAAATGATTTTCAGAACAGCTACATGGGGGCAGACAACTTCCTTTTCTGAAATGACAGCAGTAGACTTTGTACCTTGGGCAATTCTGATCTGGCATCAGACAGAACCAGGTGATGGAGTGTGGCTCCTATAAGAAATATACAGTATTTCCCTCTAATACCAAGATTTTGGCTTGAGTATTAACTGCAGATGGGTTTTACCTCACTTTTCCAATGTACTCTCTCCAATGCAGGTTGCAGAAATATCTCTGAGATCAACAGGAACCTCATCCAGCTCTCCAAGCTTTAGAGCGATTCCTGGAGTAGTATCAAATGGCACCTCTGGATTGGGACTGCCAGTGCTGGGGGATCAGACTAGCTAGAAGGACAAGACCATTTCGGACAAATGTGAACCAAATTGGAAACACTGTAGCGAAGAAAATAAACAAATCAGAATATATTAAGTTTAATTTGCAATGCCATAACTGTTGAAACATACCTCTGTGAGAAATAATTTTTATTTTCTTCACATGTATAGATGTTCTTTATCTGGAACTTCAGAATTACACTCACGTTAATGTCATTTTTCTCTGCAAGTCCCTCTACCACCTTTTCTTTTCAAGTTGCTTCACACTATCCATCATTTCACCATTATTTTTCTGTATCTTTCAGTCTTTACGTCAATATTCATTTCTTCCCCCATCTCTGTTAAAGTTTTTGGAAGATTTGAAGGTGCTGTATAATTGTGATTTATTGATTTTTCTGGTGCACTTCTGTATAGAATATAGCTGCGCAGATTAAATTCTATTCAAAACCACAAATCGTAGTGGTGGAACCAGAAAGTTTCTTCTGCAAATGGAACTTGATTATGCTTACTTTTTTGTTCTATGCCCTGAGTTTGATTGCAGTAAAGCCAGAGGAGGTGCATAGTTTCTAATGTAGGAAACTGAATGTGAATGTTCAAAATTTCACTGCTGGAATCTACTTTTCAGATTTCATGTCAGTCTCTCAGGACAGGTGACTGAGTGAGATACAGTGGGGCACAGTTGATGCCTGGATACCTGTGCTCACTGCAGCCTTACAAAACCTAATATACCCAATTTAGTCTTCCCACTTGTGTGATAAGCCAGGGAGATTCTTCAAGGCAAGGTTGTATTTAGTAAAAGGCTTTCTGCACTGTGATGGGGTCAGGTTGAGGGAGAATGAATGAGGGGCATTGCAGAGTCCCGAAATGTTTCCAACATTCCAAAGCTATTAAAATTATTCACTTTGAAGTAGTATCATCAAATGAAGAATTTGGATATTCAGTGGTTACAAAAATATTAGGTTTCCTCTAATTTGTAATGACCGGTGTGCACAAGAATCTTGTGCTGTGCAGTTTTTTGCCCAGTGACAACAACATGTGCACACAGAATAATTTCTTCAAGAAAAACAGTATAAATAAGCCAGTTCTAAAATGCGCAGCCAACTCACAAAACTCATCGTTGTCAACACCGCCCGCATCAGAAACCGGAAAAGGAAATGTGTTTGTTTACGATCGTAAAATATACTTAACATGCCCGTGAGGTAGAGGGTGAGAACCTTTTGTGCGCAGTTTGAAATTCTTTGTGCACGCCTACATGCATACCCTAGAGGGAAATTGGCTGCTTGGATTCAGAACTGGCTTAGACATAGATTTCAGAGGGTAGTGGTTGCAGGGACTTATTCGAGCTGGAGATCTCTAATTAGTGGAGTTCCAGAGGGATCTGTGCTGGGACCACTGCTGTTTGTAATGCGTGTAATTGACCTGGGTGACAATGTAGATGGATGGGTTAGTAAATTTGTGGATGAACCAAGACTGGTGGAGGTACATACAGTGTAGAAGACTGGCAAAAAATACAACACGATATAGATCAGTTGCAGATATGGGCTGGGAAATGGCAGCTGGAGTTTACCCCAGATAAAAGTGAGGTATTGCACCTCGGTAGAGCAAATGCAAGGAGACAGTACACTGTTAAGGGAAAGATCCTTAATAGCATTGCTGAGCAAAGAGATCTTGGGATCCAAGTTCATTACTCCTTGAACGTGGCTACACAGGTTGATATTGATTAAGAAGGCTTTGGAATGCTTGTTTTTGTTAGTCAAGGCATTGAGTTCAAAAGTCAGGAGGTTATGTTGCAACTTTATAAAGCTCTGGCTAGGCCACATTTGGAGTATTGCATACAGTTCTGGTCACCCCACTATAGGAAGGATGTTGAGGCTTTGGAGAGGGTGCAGAAGAGGTTTACCAGGATGCTGCCTGGTTGAGAAGGCAAGTGCTATATTGAGAGAATGGATAAACTTGGGTTGTTTTCTCCGGAGCGTCTTCGGCTCCAGAGGTATATAAGATTATGAGAGACTTAGACTGAGTGGACAAATTGTATCAGTTTCCCAGGGTTGAAATCTCTAATACCAGGGGGTGTGCATTGAGGTGAAAGGGGGTAGCTTCAAGGGGGAGGTAAGGGATACATTTTTTACTCAGAGTTGTGGATGCCTGGTATGGTGGTAGAGGCAATTACATTAGAGGCTTTTAAGAGATGTTTGGATAGGCACATAGATGTAAGGGATATAGACGTGGTGTAGGTAGGAGGGATTATTGTTTGGGTGTTTTTGATTTCCTTTTTGGTTGGTTCAGCACAGCACTGTTGCTGTGCTGTACTGTACTGTTTATGTGCTATGTCATCAAAAACTTAGTCAAAGGACAGGTTCTAAAGAGTTTCTTTGAGGAGGTTAGTGAGGGAATTCCAAAGTTCAGACCCATGGTATCCAAGAACATGGTCACTGGAAAAGTGAAAGGCAAAACTTGTAGATTGCACAGAAACGTGGGGGTTCAAAAGCAGAGATGAGAATTGTATAACTGAGGCATTGAATAAATGGAAGTCAATGAACACACACACACACACACACAGAGTGTAGGTGGGAAGGGTGATAATTTCACACGGTTACCACATCCATTTGTAGTTTCAAACATCCAGTCAGTTGCTTGGATGTTTACAATCTGAGATACCATTTCAGCACATTAATACCCATCAAAACAGGGTTTCATTAGGATTTTTGTTTGAAACAAAACTCCTCAAACAGCAGTCTGGACAAGTTGTCAAGTTTATTGTCATGTGCACAGATACGGTGAGGTACAGGACAAAGACACACTTGCAGTAGCATCACAGGCACAGAGATTTAGACAATACACAGAACATAAATTATATAATAAACAATGAGAAAAAGACTGCAAAACAAAAGTGAAAAAGAAACCAGTTATTGTTGTTTATACAATTAAAAACTTCCTTCACTTACTATGTGCCAGCACCAGTTAAATAACAAAACCTGGAAACAGACAGGCCCAGCCAGAGTTTTTGAATATCAACATTAAATATAGCTTGGCTTTAATATATTTCAGAATAATGACTTTACTCTGTAAACCTGATTAGGTTTCTGCTAGTTGTTTTAAGAAAAAGTATGTATCAGGTTTTGCTGAGAATTTCAGTTGCATTGATGTCACACACCTCTGCAGCTGGCCAGCTATGTTCATCTGAGAGGCGACTTTAGGCATTTCATTTAAAATTTGCTTTTCATGAAATTATAAAATCACTGATGTGAAGTGATTGAGTGAAAGGAAGGAGGAGGGAGATCTGTAGGTGGTGGGAAATTGAGTAAATATCATAGATGAGTAACTTAAGAAGGGATTTGAGACCTGGGGTAAAGAGTCCAGATAGGCTGGTTTAGGGAAACAGTTCCATACTGATGGAATATTACAATTCAGACTGAGGTCCACAATGATAGTGAGTCTAAGTTATAATGGAGGAAAGGTTAGGGGCTGGAGTGACATGGATGCAGGATAGAAGAGGTACATCAAAGAGAAGAGATGGAGGAATTTGAACATAATTCTCCATAGTATCCAAGACATCTTCAAGGAGTGGTGCCTTCAGAAAGTGGCATCCATCATTAAGGACCCCCACCACCCTGGAGATGTCCGTTTCACACTGTCACCATCAGGTAGGAGATACAGAAGCCTGAAGGCACACACTCAGTGATTCTGGAACAGCTTCTTCCCCTCTGCCATACAATTTCTAAATGGACATTGAACCTATGAACACTACCTCACTACTTTTTTATTACTGTCATTTTGCGCTATTTATTTTAACTTAGCTATTTAATAGACGTATATATTTATACTCAATGTAACTCATTTTTCTCTATTTATCACATTTCATTGTACAAGTGCTATAAAGTTAACAAATTTCACGACATATGCTGGTGATATTAAATCTGATCTGATTCTGATAATCTCAGGGATTTTAAGGCTCATTTGTCTAGGGGAGATAGAGCTGGTAAATTGAAGGCAGAGGTAATAATTGGAGGTTTTTGTGCTGTGCAGCACTTGATCTGTCATTTTCAAAACATTTTCACATAAAGAATTGCTCTGCTGTTTGAAACAGAATTACAGTGGGTTTATTTCTACCATTTCTACATACCTGTGAAATTATTTAATGCCATCTCCAAATGATGATGACTACAACTATAGATGTTGGTCACCTGAAATGATGCATTGGGAATGAATCTCCCTTTTTGCTGTAGTTTCCCCCACTTTTAAGTATCTTATTATTGCCCAAAGAAAGACCAGTTGAATGGCATTTTTGAGAGGTTTTCTGCAGAATAGGTACCGTTTCAAAAAGGCAGCAGTGCCACATGCTGGTCAGAGCCAGTACTGCACAGTCAAATGTGTAGCATTGGACTATTGAATGGATTATAATGTTCTGATTTTTTTACTGTTTTGATATTCAGACAATAGATTCATGAAATTTATAACCCAGTGTGAACAATGGCACATTAGGACACACCACACTGGTAGGTTAAATGTTTACTTCATCTTATATAGGGAAATATAACATGCCATAAATGCTAAAGAATGGCAATGTCAAAGACAGAGGGGCAACATTGGCGGTTTTGATTTGTTCTGGATATTTTTAGAAGTGGTGCACCAGAATTTTGTTGTCTTCTCTTTGAAAAAATGGATAATCACACTGACCGCTATCTCTCTATAATTGGTGATACAAAGTTCAAAGCAAATTTGTAATCCATGTATGCATTGTCACCATATCCTACAAGGTGACCAGAACCTTGTCGTGGTTTGGAGACTTGTGTGTCTCAATGACCTGGGGAACTATGTTGAGTACAGTCAAGGCCTCTTATGCTTTGGTTCTAGGTAGGGTCACTCATGCCGAACAGGTCAAAGGGTAGAGGCCTGACCAAGAGTGGTCCACCGATCCTCCAGGTCCGGGGGTTCAGCTCAGGGCTAACAACCCCGACTGGTGAAACAAAATTGTTATGGAAACACCAATGAAGAACACTGCTACATTTGAGTGAGATGGTATTCCTGAGTCTTCACCCGGGACTTGCATGGCTGACAGTAGTGAAAACCAAGAGGAAGCTACTGACATGACGATGGAAGCTCTGAACATTTCCGGGGAGGGAGGGCCTTCATGTCTGCTTTAAACACCAGCGGCATAATGAGCTGTTATATGTGTCACCATGTATTACCCTGAGATTCAGTTTCTTACACGCATTCACAATAGAATAAATGATGTCATGATGGATTAGAAACATGGACTAAAGAATTTTTTCAGTCTTTTTTTTATACTCTGTGTTCTTCACCCAATCTTTTTTTGTGTGTGCAGGGGAGGGGGATTTGGGGGTTGATGTGCCTGTTCCATTTTTGTTGGCCTTTTTTGTGCAGGGAGGGGGGATTTGGGAGTTGATGATCGTGCTGTCTTTCTTTTCTCTCTTGGTTTTGTGGTTACCTGGAGAAAAAGAATTTCAGAGTTGTATACTTTGATAGTAGATAGATTGACAGATACTTTATTGATCCCAAAGGAAATTACAGTGTCACCATAGCATTATAAGTGCACGGATATAAATATTAGAAAAGAAGTAAAAAAGAATGAAAATAAGTTACCACAAGCAGTCTAACAGGAGGGGGGTCATCACTTCCCCAGCTATAGGTTGACTCATTATAGAGCCAAATGGCCGAGGGTAAAAATGACCTCATATAGTGCTCTTTGGAGCAGCAGAGTTGACTTAATCTATTACTAAAATAGACTTAGTCTATTCCTCTGTTCAGCCAAGGTGACATGCAGAGAGTAGAGAAACATTGTCCAGAATTGCCAGGATTTCCCACAGGGTCCTTTGTTCTACCACAGCCTCCAGTGTGTCCAGTTTAACTCCTATAACAGAGCGAGCCTTCCTAATCAGTTTATTGAATCTTTGAACCTTTGAAAAATTACTCTCAAAGACTGACAAACAACCAATCTGCAAGAAATGACAAATTGTGCAAATACAAAAAAAACACAAAAATAATAAAACGTAAATAAATAATATTGAGAACTTGTGTTGTTGAGTCTTGAAAGTGAATCCATAGGTTGTAGAATTAGTTCAGAATGAAATTACCCACACTGGTTCAGGAGCCTGATGATTGAAGGGTAATACTTAATTGAAACAAACACTTTCTATCAGATCTTTTCCTCCATGGTGTCCTATATGAGATGTATGTTTGTGTAGGCAGCTCTTTGTCAATGAAATTGAAGGATCCTCATGTAGACGTGCATGGAAGAAACTGCTAGTAAATACCAACTGAGACTTTGCATTATCCTTCAATGGAACTGAATATTTGCTGCCACTGCAATAAAATTTTTCCCTGAACCCTTGGGTGAGTCAGTGTTAAAATTATGTAAACTATAGCTTACAAAAACATTAAATTATCCATAAAATAAAAACAAACATGGCAGAAATAAATATCAATGTAATAACCAAGTACTGTATGTCAATTAGACCTCTAATAACAGAAAAGACTACCATTTAGCAATATGCTTCACCACTATTCCCCCGCCCCGAAACTTAAATATTTGCCCCATTTTTGTGTATAGATGTCTAATCTATCAAACTGTTTGTAAGACATGTGTTCAAAAGCTGCCACTTTGGCTATATCTGTGGCCCACTCCTGAAATGATGGTCCCCCCCAAGTTCCTCCAGCCTCTAAGTATAATTTGTCTTCCTACCATTATACTTGTCTGGATCCAATTTTGAGAGTGTTTGTCCCCAAGTAACCCAAGTGTGTCTCCCAAGACAAAAAGTCTGGGGCAGAAAGGGAGTTGAATACCTGAAACTTCACCAATATATTTATGTATCATAATCCAAAATTCTTGAATTCTGGGACAGAACTAGAGAGCAGGTACTGAATCCCCTTTATCCGCCTCACAGAGCCAGTTTTCAGGGGTGTTTTTCAACTCTAATATATGTAATCTTGCTGGAGTCCAACAGAAACGGTGTAGGATCTTAAACTGAATAAGGTGCACCCTCAGGTCTCTTGACATTATTTTGACAATTTTGCAGATTTTGTCCCACTCTTTTGTCTCAAAAGTCACTCTCAGGCCTTTTTCCCATGCTCTTTTAAGACCCAACAGAATTTTGTCCCCAGAGATGTGTTAAAGCTGAATAATAAGTTGAAGCTTCGTGACCTTTACCATATGCAGCCAGTACAGCAGACAGTATCGTAGCAACTTGTGAGGGTTGCTGTGTAGAACCAAAAGTTGTATGTAGTAAATGACGCAGTTGAAGATATCTCCAAAATTATGACCTAGAGATATCATACTGTTGGGTTAATTGATTAAAAGATTTTAACCTATCACCATTATAAAAGTCTCCCAATTTAATTATGCCTTTCCCTTGCCATTCCCTCCAGAAGAAGGGGGACTTATCAATACACAACTTTGGATTCATCCAGATACTCGAGGCTTCATTCAAGTATGGATTAGATTTAAATAATCTGACTATTTTATTCCAGAACAAATGCATATGTGATATAATTGGGTGAGACCTTGCCTCAGGAGGTAACTTGATAGGCAAACATTGTAATGGAGGGATGGGAGGAAGAGCAGAGCACTCAATGTGATACCAGGGAGGCGCTCTGTCCAGACGGAGAGATCAATGTGCTAAATGTTTAAGGGTAAAGGCATAGTAATAGTATATTAACTTTGGCAAACCTAAGCCCCCCCTCCCCCCTTCCAACTAGCAATTGTAATTTGTTAAAGTTTAAATGTGGGCATTTACCATTCCAAATAAATATTATAATAATAAATATGTTATCAGATTGCTTAAAATATGTTAATGGGATTTGCACTGGTAATGATTGGAACAGATAATTAATCTTTGGAATGCTATTCATCTTCAAGGCATTCACTTTTCCCGACATTGACAGATACAATGATGATGGTCTGTCTACATCACATGAAATTCTCTGCAATAATGGATCAAAATTTACCTTTACTAAATCCTTCAGTTGAGTGGTAAAGGACTCCGCCTTCCACCTGTGGACATGTAAGACATAGTGTCTTTCTGTCTGCCTTTAATTTCTCCCTTTCCCGACTTAAACTTTGAAATTTTAACTTTATTCAGTCGGATCTTGCAAAGTGATAATTATAGTTATGGCTACCTTGAGAAGCACTAAAAGGATTCCCGATACAGGTAATGGTAAGCTTAAAAAAAGTGACGAAGCTGCAGAGGAACCAGCCTGAGTTAATAGATTAGAGACTCAAATGAGCTCTATCATCACTGAACTTACTCAACTAAAAGAAAGTCTTCTCCCTTTGGAGGAAAAAACTGATTCTTTGAGCTTGGACCTTAAAGAAGTAACTCGTAATGCGGCTGATATTTCCCCTCGTCTGGAAAAGGCTCAACAATAATTGTTGATTTGGAAGCTCGTTCTCGGAACAATATTCGAATTGTTGGATTGAAAGAGAAGTCAGAATCAGCCGACACACTGGACTATTTTGCTAAAATGTTTCAATCTCTATTTCCCAAGGCTTTTCCACAATCGCCCGACATTGAAATAGCTCATAGGGTTGGAACCTCGAGACGAGGCAAAAATAGACATGTTATTGTGTGTTTTCTTCATTTTCGAGACAAAGATTGTATTATTAAACTGGCAAGAAAACAAAGACTGTTTAAATTTCAAGGCTCTGAGATTCGTTTCTTTCAAGATTTTCTGTGTGAAATTGTTCAGGAACGTTCTGAATTTGCGGCCGTAACGCATATAGCTTTTCAAAAACAGATGCGTCCTTTTCTTAAATATCCAGCTAAATTAAGGCTTTTCGCTAAAGACTCTGGGGTTTGTATTTTTGAGGATCCAGCCGATGCATTGCGTTTTATTAATTCTGTCCCTGATGAGTCTGAAGCCTGATTGTTTGATCGTTTCGTGAGAAAAGAGATGATGAGATCAGAAGAATTGAGGAGTACAGAAAGTCTTGGTATTAAAATGTACATTTATCTTTGAAATAGACTGGTTTGGATAGTTTTAATTTCAGGATATCGTATGGGATCTGTTGGAAGACTGTAGAAACTTTAAATCATTTAGAATTTCTTTCTGTTTGCTATATTTATGAACTAATTTTTTTTGCTTTGTATGTTTTTGTTAAGAACTTTTAACTTACTATTTGGGTTTTTTCACTTTTTATAGATGTAATGTTAAAGATGGTGATTGTTTTCTCTTCTGAGCAAATATTTTAAGAATTTGTTTTGGAGTTATCTAATGTTATGAAGGTTACTTTCTAAAGTGAAGGTTGTTCCTGATAACTGTTTTTTCTAATTTAATTGTAATGGGTTGTATGTCAACTGTAATGAGTTGTATACTCGGGAGAGGGAGACAGATTACCTTTTTTCATCTGTACCTTTTATTTAGGCAGGTGGAGTTCTGAATTGCTTCTTATGCATTCTTTGGGGCTTGTGTCGATTGATATTGACTTACTTCTGGGCTTTGTAGGTTGGGTGTTTTTTTTCTTTTTTCTATTTGTATTTTTTATTCCCATTATGGAATTCCGGAGCATACGCAATTTGTTATTATTGGTTGCTTATCACCGCCATTCATGACTACCTTATCCTGACATGCATTGAATTGTTTTCTTTAGATATAAAGTTTCATGATGTTACTTAAACAGTTAAATGTTTTAAGTTGAAATGTCCATGGTTGGAATCATCCTATTAAGCGTAAGAAAACATTTAAAATTATTAATCAATTCCAACCTGATATAATTTTTTCACAAGAGACGCATATCAGGTTATGTGATAAAAATCGATTTTTTAAATTTTGGAAGGACCCTCAGATTCACGCAAACTCTCAAAGTAAAATTAGGGGTGTTCCCATTTTTATTGATTCCAATATTCCCTTTAATCAGGAGGGTATTATATCTGATATTAATGGTAAATTTTTGATTGTTAAAGGAACAATTTACAATAAGAAAATAGTTTTGGTTAATATGTATGGAACAAATGCTGATGATCCTTCATTTTTTAAAGATATTTTCGCTCTATTACCTGATTTAAATGAATATATGTTATCAATGGGTGGAGATTTTAATACTTGCTTAAATCCTTTATTAGATAAATTATCATCTAAACATCAACTCCTTAAACGCTCTGCATCACTTATTAATTCCTTTTTAATTGATTATGGTTTAATTGAAGTCTGGAGACATATGCATCCTAGCGATAGAAAATATTCCTTTTTTTCACATGTTCATAATAAGTATTCGAGAATCGACTATCTTACAGCCGACCCTCGACTTCTATTTAATGTTCAGAAATGTGAATATGATGCAATTGTTATCTCTGATCATGCTCCCTTAAGTTTAATATTTGATTTGAAAGATGTTGTTTCTACAAGACCACCTTGGCATTTTCCAGAACATTTGTTACAAAGTTCAGATTTTATTCAGTTTATTGAAACCCAGATAAAAGAGTTTTTTCTCCTTAATAATACAAGAAATGTCTCAAAGTTAGTAATTTGGGATACGTTAAAAGCTTATTTACGTGGTCAGATTATTTCTTATTTAGCTAAGTTAAAGAATCAGACAAGAATGGAATTAGATAAAATTGCTAAACAAATTAAAGATTTAGATAATATCAATGCAATCTTTCCAAATGTTAATTTGTTTAAAAGAAGAGTGGAATTACAATCACAATATAATTTATTCTTAACTTATCCTATTGAAGGATATTTGCTTAAATTAAAAAGTCAGATATATATTTTTGGGGATAAAAATAATAGGCTCTTAGCCTCCCAATTAAGGACTGCTAGAGCTAAGAAACAAATTTTAAAGATTCGTAAAGATAATGGAGATATAGTAAGTAATTATATAGTAAATAATTATAATGGCAGATACCATCTCTCTGGCCCTACATTCCTCCTTAGAACACCTGGAGAATAAAGACACATACGTAAGGCTCCTTTTCATTGACTACAGCTCTGCCTTTAATACCATCATTCCAAATAAACTGATTCCTAAGCTCCGGAACCTGGGCCTTAGCACTCAGATCTACATCTGGATCTTCAACTTCCTCACAGACAGGACCCAGGCTGTAAAAATAGGGGACAAGCTCTCCTCTACAATCACTCTGAGCCCCACAAGGCTGTGTACTCAACCCCCTGCTGTACTCACTGTACACCCATGATTGTGTAGCCAAGTTTCTATCAAACTCTATATATAAGTTTGCTGATGACACAACAATTGTAACCGTATCTCGGGTAATGATGAGTTTGAGTACAGAGAGGAAATTAAGAACCTGGTGGCATGGTGCGAAGACAATAACCTATCCCTCAACGTCAGCAAGACAAAGGAATTGGTTGTTGACTTCAGAAGGAGTAGCGGACCGCACGACTCAATTTACATCGGTGGTGCGCAAGTGGAACAGGTCAAAAGCTTTAAGTTCCTCGGGGTCAATATCACAAATGACCTGACTTTGTCCAACCAAGCAGAGTTCACTGCCAAGAAGGCCCACCAGCGACTTTACTTCCTGAGAAACCTAAAGAAATTTGGCCTGTCCCCTAAAACCCTCACTAATTTTTATAGATGCACTGTAGAAAGCATTCTTCTAGGGTGCATCACAACCTGGTATGGAAGTTCTCCTGTCCAAGACCAAAAGAAGCTGCAGAAGATCGTGAACACGGTGCAGCACATCACACAAACCAATCTTCTGTCCTTGGACTCACTTTACACCGCACGCTGTCGGAGCAGTGCTGCCAGGATAATCAAGGACACGACCCACCCAGCCAACACACTTTTCGTCCCTTTTCCCTCCAGGAGAAGGCTCAGGAGCTTGAAGACTCGTATGGCCAGATTTGGGAACAGCTTCTTTCCAACTGTGATAAAACTGCTGAACAGATCCTGACCCGGATCTGGGGCCGTAACCTCCAACTTTACGGACCTGCCTCTCGGTTTTTTTTTGCACTACCTTACTTTCCATTTTCCTATTTTCTATTTATGATTTATAATTTAAATTTGTAATATTTACTAATTTTTAATACTTTTAATATTTAATATTTGTAATCCAGGGAGAAGGAAGCGCAGAATCAAATATCGCTGTGATGATTGTACGTTCTAATGTGAATTGTTTGGCGACAATAAAGTATAAAGTCAGTAAAGTAAGCAAATATGAAGATATTAATAATATTTTTCAGGATTTTTATTCTGATCTTTATAAGTCTCAGTTTCCTGCAGTTCCCACCAAAATGAAGGCTTTTTTATATAAGATTAATTTTCCTCAAATTACTGCTGAAGATCAACAGACCCTTGATGCTCCAATTGTTGAGCGTGAAATTCAGAAAGCTATATGGTCAATGCAATCAGGTAAAGCTCCTGAACGTGATGGTTATTCGGTAGGATTTTACAAAAAAAAATGAAAAATTACTTTCTCCATACCTTTTGGAAATATTTCATGAATCTTTTGAGAAAGGTAATTTACCTTTTTATGAAGCCTCTGTTTCTTTAATCCTTAAGAAAGATAAAGATCCTACTGAATGCTCATCTTATGGACCTATTTCGTTATTAAATGTGGATGCTAAAATTCTTTCTAAGATAATGGCTAACTGTTTGGAAAACATTTTATCTAAAATTATCTCTATGGATCAAATAGGCTTTATTAGAGGCCGTTATTCTTTTTCTAATGTTTGGAGATTGATGAATATTATATATTCACCATTATCCAAAACACCTGAATGTGTTATTTCTCTGGATGCAGAAAAGGCATTTGATAGAGTTGAATGAACTTATTTGTTTAATGTATTAGAGAAATTTGGCTTTGGTAATACTTTTAATAAGTGGATTCAAATGATCTATAAGAACCCTATTGCTACTGTTATTACTAATAATCTTAGGTCTCCCTTTTTTTCACTTTCACGAGGTATTCGACAAGGGTGTCCATTAAGTCCTTTATTACTGAATCTTGTACTGGAGCCTTTGGCTATAACAATTCATGAAGCTAAAAACATTTATGGTATTTCTATAAATGGGACCGTACATAAGATCTCTCTTCATGCAGATGATTTTTTGGTTTATATTTCGAATCCTGAAGAATCTATTCCTAATCTTTTGGAATTATTAAATGATTTTGGAAAATTTTCAGGATATAAACTTAATTTAAACAAAAGTGAATTGTTCCCTAGTTTTTATATATAATGATATTCCATTTAGAATTGTGAATTCTTTTAAATATTTGGGTATTACCATTACAAAAAAATATAAAGATCTTTATAAAGTTAATGTAGTTCCTTTATTGGACTGTATGAAATAATTACTTTCTAGATGGAATCCTCTTACACTTTCTTTAATAGGTCTTATTCATGCTGTGAAAATGATGATTTTACCTAGATTTTTATATATTTTTCAAAATGTACCTATTTTTCTAACTAAAACATTTTTGATCAAATTGATTCTACTATTTTGTCCTTTATTTCGAATAATTTTCAGTTACAAAAATCCAAAAAAAAAAATGGGGACTTGCGCTACCTAATTTAAGATTGTATTATTGGGCTGTTAATATTCGACAACTATGTTTTTGGGTATATTGGCTCGATAAGAGCCAAAAACCAGCTTGGGTTGATTTGGAATTAAAAGCTATTAAACGATTTCATTTAACTTCATTATTAGGAGCTCCATTACCTTTACAACTTGCTAAAATTCCCAATTTAAATCTCTACCCTGTTATTAAACAGTCCTTACGGATTTGGTTTCAGTTTTGCAACTCCCCATATTTCGAAATTTGCTATTTAAACCTTCAATTACTGATCCTATTTTTCTTTTATGGAGAAATAAGGGGATCTGTTCTTTTGCAGATTTATTTAGTGATGGTCAATTGATGATTTTTGAAGAGTTAATTAGCAAATATTCTCTCTCTCATACACATTTCTTGCAATATTTTCAGGTTAGACATTTTTACAAAAATATGTTTCTATGTTTCCATATATGCAAGAGTCTGATTTGTTGGATACTATTTTGAATATGAATCCTTTAGTGAGAGGCTCCATTGGTAGAATTTATAATTTATTTTTTACTACAAAAAGATAACCTCTCACTTAAGATTAAACAAAATTGGGAGAGAGAACTTAATATGACTTTTGTTAATGAAGACTGGTTGCAAGTTCTGAAAATGGTTAATTCTTCTTCGATATGTGGTAATCATTGCTTAATTCAATTTAAAATTGTTCACCGTTATTACTTAACAAAGGAGAGGCTATCCATAATATTTCCTAGTATAGACAATTAGTGTGATAGGTGTAAAAATGAAGTAGCTACTTATATATGTTACTCACATATGTTCTGGTCATGTCCCTCATTGAAATCTTTTTGGAAATCTTTATTTTCTACAATTTCTAAAGCTTTGAAAATTAATTTACAACCTAACACATTGACTGTTCTATTTGGAATAGTTCCGCATCATATTCAGGGTATTTCATTTTCAAACCAACATGTAATTGCATTTGTTACATTGTTGGCAAGAAGAGCTATTTTGTTGAAGTGGAAAGATACTTTTGCTCCTACACTAATTCAATGGTTTTCCCAAGTAATGTTATGTCTTCGTTTGGAAAAAATTAGAAGTAGAACTTTTGATCTCCAATTCGATTTTGAGAGAAGGTGGGGCTCTTTTCCAAATATTACCATTTAATTTGAATTAATTTATATGGTTTCCTTCCAATTTTATGTTATATAAATGTGGCAGTTGTTTTTTTTTTCTCTTTTGTGTGTATAGATGATTGTAAGACGTATTGCACCGGGAGTTGGTTCCTAATGGGTTTTTTTTAAAGTTAGTTGGGATTCTCTTTTTTCCTTCTTTTTTATATAATTTTTTTATTAGCATATACAAGTTTTTTTTCTTCAGCTTTATTAATTATATATATGCTAATTTGTTGAACTTTTGTATTTTATAGCTGTGGAAGATTATATATCAATAAAAAGATTTTAAAAATGAAAAAAATGAAATGAAAGTAAATACCTAAATATCTTATTTCTTTGGCCAGTGAAATTAGCCTGAGTAAAAAGCAAATGCAGGGCAATATGCAGTCAGGTTATCTTTTTGCAGGGCAATATGCAGTGCTTCCGATTTTGTCCAATTAACCTTATAACCTGAGAATCTAGAGTAAGACTTTATGATGTTAATAAGACATGGCACCAATCGACTAGGGTCTAACACAAATAATAAAATATCATCCGCATAAAGCATCAGTTTATGAGCCTGTCCTCCCACAGATATCCCTATAAAGTTCTCATTCTCTCTGATAGCTGCTACCAAGGGCTCCAAAGCCAGACAGAACAACGTTGGGGAAAGTGGGGAACCCTGGCAGGTACCCCTTCTGAGAGAGAAGTAAGGTGAAATGTAACCACTAGTTTGAACTGCTGCTTCAGGGTTATTATACAACAGTCTAATCCATTTTAAAAAGATGAGTCCAAATCCAAAAAAAATTGAAGAATCTTAAACAGAAAGCCCCATTCCACCCGATCAAAAGCCTTTTCAGCATCGAGTGAGATAGCTGCTATAGGTGACTGGCCACCAACCACATAATATTCACCAGACGCCTGATGTTATCAGATGAGCTGTGGCCCCTGATAAATCCCACCTGATCACTGTATCAACCATGTTATTACTGTATCTAAACAGTTTGCAAGAATCTTTGACAAAATTTTCACCTCTATTGGGATTAGGGAAATTGGCCTATAATTCTTACATTCACATGGGTCTTTACCCTCTTTCAGAATCAATGTAATTAACACTTGTGATAATGTAGGGGGTAAATTACCCCGCTTTATAGACTCATTGTACATATTCAGCAGTAGTGGACCTAGCTCCTCCGCATAGCATTTAGAAGTTCCTCTGTAAATCCATCTGGGCCAGGAGCTTTCCCAGTAGGTAAGGTCCTAATCACTGATATAATTCCTTCCAATGTGATAACGGAGTCAAGGTATTGTTGTTGTTCTTCAGTCAACTTAGGTGACCCTAATGGCCTCAGAAAGCTATCAATTTCTTTCTCACTAGAGTTGGAGGTTGATGTATATAGGTCCTTGTAAAACTCTTGAAATGCATCATTAATATCTTTAGGTGTCGTCAATTTATCACCTGTTTCTGATCCAGGGCCGGATTAATCTAGTAGCAAAAGTAGCATACACATTTTCGAGGGCCCACACTAAATACTTGCGAGCTGCAGTCTGGTGAAATCGGCATCTCACCGTGTTCTCACAACGATCTGGCAACGCTGTTGTTTTCATGTCAGGGGAGCTGCATGCTGCATGGTATGTGTGTGCAGGTGTGTGTTGGCTCCTTGCTGTGTCATGGTGACACAGCGTGCTATCTCCCACGCTCCCAAGCCGCTGCAGCGTGCACTGTTACACCGCTGGAGGGTCGCCGCTGACTTTGACTGTGTGCTATCTTTTGCCGTCTGGACCAGTTGAAAGATTTAGATTATGAAGACACGTAGTCCCCGTTTATTGTCATTTAGTAATGCATGCATTAAGAAATGATACATTATTTCCTCCGGTGTGATATCACAAAACACAGGACAGACCAAGACTGAAAAAAATGATAAAACCGCATAATTATAACATATAGTTACAACAGTGCAACAATACCATAACTTGATGAGGAAGTCCATGAGCACAGTAAAGTTCAAAGTTTCTCAAATGTCCCACATCTCACGCAGACAGGAGAGGGAAGAAAAACTCTCCCTGCCATGCCAACCACAATCTGACTCTGAGTCATCCGAAAACTTCGAGCTCTGATCAGCTCTCCGACACCGAGTACTGAGCGGCATCTCTGCCGAAAGATTTGACCTCCTTCTCGGTCGCAAAAAGCAGGCAAGGCCGGAGATCTTGAGGCCTACCCTCCAAAAGATTCCGTTCCACACAGTAACAATGGCAGTGGACAGGCGTTTCAGAAATTTCTCTATATGTTCCTTTGTGCTTTCATGTCCATTCTCCATCAAATCAGAATTGTCCACGGCCCCTATTTAACAGATACGAATATCATTTTTCACCGGAGAGCTGCGCATGCGCGGCGTGCTGCCATCTTCTCCTCCCGCCGAATTGTGAAGTTTTTGGATATGGAAGGTCATAGTGCTGAACAGCTCGCTCAAAGTTTACTTGATTTTTTTAAAGGAAAATGACATTGGTATAAAAGACTGCCGTGGTCAAAGTTATGACAATGCCAGCAGCATGAGTGGCAAGTATAATAACTTACAAGCACGAATTAAAGAGCTGAATGAGTTTGCAGATTGCATTCCATGTTTTGCACATTCACTAAATTAGGTTGGAAAATGTGCTGCTGAATGTTGTCAAGAAGCATTAATTTTCTTTCATCTTGTAGAAAGCCTGTACACATTTTTTTCTGCTTTTACTTATCGGTGGGATCGCCTTTCTGCTGCATTATCTGATGGTGGTGCTCATTTGGCCATTGTGAAAAGAATGTCAGCGATCAGGTGGTCAGCTCTTGTAGATGCAACAAAAGGACTTTTACACAGCTTCTCTGAAATAAAACAAGTCTTGGATGACATTTCAAATAACAATGATCAGAATGGAAAGTGTCGACGACAGGCTCATGGACTACTTCCAACCATGATGAAGTTGGAAACAGGAATAATGGTCATATTGTGGGATCAGGCATTACAGCATTTTCAAATGACCAGTGCTTCTTTGCGATCTTGAACACAGCTTGTGCACTCTACAAATCCTTGCATGGATATATTCAAGCTATGCGGTCTACTTTTTCCAGACATTGAGCAAAAAGCCAAGCATCTGACTGGATCCGGACCATACTCTCCAAATATCCAGACCTGCCTCTCAGTTTTTTTTTGCACTACCTTACTTTCCCTTTTCTATTTTCTAATTATGATTTATAATTTAAATTTTTAATATTTACTATCGATTTGTACTCCAGGGAGCACGAAGAGCAGAATCAAGTATTGCTGTGATGATTGTATGCTGTAGTATCAATTGTTTGGCGACAATAAAGTATAAAGTAAAGTGTGAAGTTTATCAGCAGCAAACTCGAAGAAAACACAAGCAAAATCGCGCGTATGATGATTTCAGTGGTTCCAGCACTCTTGATCCACTTGTTGAATCTCAAACACCTTCTCAGAAGTTTAAAAGCCGAACATTTCTTGCCATTATTGACAGCTTGCTTTCTGCCCTGTCAAAAAGGCAGAAAGCTTATCTAAAGGTGAATGGTGTTTTTGGATTCCTTCATCAGTTACAGTCGTTTACACCTGAAGATATCGTAAAGAGGTTATCAAATGTTATTAAATCATGTCCAGAAGATCTGAAAGAAAGTCTTGATGAAGAATTTGTGCAGTTTACTGAACTGTTGAAAACTGATCTTGTTTCTCGTATTGGTGCCAAACAAGACCTTGTAGAGTTACAGTTGTACCGTTTGATAACTGACAATTCTTTGGAGTCATGTTTTCCAAATGTAGAAAATGCCTTGCGCATCTATTTATCACTCATGGTTACCAACTGCAGTGGAGAACGCTCATTTTCAAAACTGAAAAGGATTAAAAATGAACTAAGGAGCACCATGGGTCAAAACAGATCGAACAATCTCACTCTAATGAGCATTGAACATGAACTTTTGTGTGAAATAGACATTTCCAGTATCATCAACAGATTTGCTCATGCTAAATCTAGAAAATGTAACTTTTAAAATGTAGTTTTGTTATTTTTGACGTGTCAGACATTTGTCATATTATCTGGCTGTATAGCAAATGAAAAAATTGAATTACTTTACTATGCAAGTAAATAATATATGTTTAAATACTTATGTGCATTTTTTAAAATTTAGGGCCCCTTTATAACATATGCTACAGGCCCTGCACTAGCTTAATCCAGCCCTGTTCTGATCTAATAGCTGGGATGATAGATATTGATTCTCTCTGTTTTATACACCTTGCCAGAAGCTTGCCAGCTTTCTCCCCCGATTCAAATTGCCTTTGTCTTGCCCTGAAAAGCCAAAATCCTATTCTGGGATAATGTTAGATTGTGTTGGTATTTCAGCCATATTCGTTCTCCCAGAACTTTGAATGACATCTGCTGCTTCAATTTTGTCTCAATCTCTTTGATTTCATTTTCTAAGTTTGTAATTTTCTGATTATTCTGCTCTTTCATATAAGAAGTGTATTGAATAGTATATCCCCTCAAAACTGCTTTCAGGGCTTCCCAGTTAGTCCCTGCTGAGGGGGCCGTAGGTGTATTTATCTCTAAATACTCCTTGATTTGTTGTCTCATAGCTCGCCTAAATATTGAATTTTTTAACAAGGATGAATTAAATCTCCATCTATGTGATTGCATTCTCTTATACTGAGGTATTGTCTCTAGACAAACCCAAGCATGATCTGATATTATAATATTACCAATTGCACATTGAGACACAGACTGAATATGATTATGAGGACACACAGTCCCCTTTTATTGTCATTTAGTAATTCATGCATTAAGAAATGATAAAAATGTTTTTCCAGAATGATATCACAAAAACACATGACAAACCGACTTAAAAACTAACAAAAACTACATAGTTATAACATATAGTTACAACAGTGCAAAGCAATACCGTAGTTTGATAAGAACAGACCATGGCACAGTGAAAGTCTCAGAGTCACTCAAAGTCTCATCATGTCACGCGGACAGTAAACCCCCAGCGCCACCAACTTGCCGATGCAGCATTCGACCACAGTCCGACGCCAGTCCGTCTGAAAAACTCTGAGCCTCCGACCACCTCCCAACACCAATGCACTGAGCATCATCTCTGCCGAGCGGTTCAACCCCGGCCCCGACAACAGGCGATACGCAAAGCCGAGGATTTGGGGCCTATGCCTCTGGAGATTCTTGATCACACAGTAGCAGCAGCAGCAAAAGAGGCATTTCAGAAGTTGCTCCAGTGACTTGGATATAAGGAAAATATCAATCCTTGTGTATGTTTTATGAACCGCAGAAAAAAATGTGTAATCCCTCCCACCGAGATTCATAAGGCACCAAACATCCACCAGCCCGAGGGCTTTACACATTTTTTTGCATCATCACAGTGAGTTTTGAGGTTCTATATGACAACATCTTACTACGGTCGATGATTGGATCCATCACCAAATTAAAATCTCCCCCAAGTATGATATCATAAGCTCCAGTAGAATGTAACTTTCCTTTATGATCAACAAAAAATCCTGCATCCTCTATATTAGGTGCATATATATTTGCTAAAACAGTATGTTGCTCCTGTACTTCTGCCAAAATAATAAGAATTCTCCCTGCCTCATCTTTGATCCTTCTCACACCTAAACTGCAGCTACCTATTGATGAGTGTTATAACGCCCCGGCTCTTAGTTGACCCTGCATTATAGAAAACATAATCTGCAAAACCCCCTAGTAGCTTTACTGATTCCTCTGCTGATAAATGTGTTTCCTGTAGAAATACCACAACCCATTTTCGTCTCTTAAGCTTAGTCATTACTTTTCTCCTATTTATAGGATTCCCCAGTCCGTTAACATTCCATGTGGTGAAACATATTTTATCTAAATTAAAAAGTCATAATTAAGACAAACACATACACTACAATATTTTGACACTGACTCATAACCCCCCCACTTTAAACTGAAAAGTAACAAAATGGTGCGTAAAACTCGCCCGCATACAAGTTTTAAAAAAATAACAAACACAACCCGACTCCCATCTTGCTCGATTTAACTAGCGTAGTTAAACTACCCCATCTCCTCAATAAATTTTCTTGCTTTACGTGGGCACTCAAAAAATTTGAAACGGTCCTTAGTCTCTATTCTTAGCTAATGTGCTGCTGTGGTTTTTTTCTTGTGTGTATATATATATATATATATATATATATCTGAAGGCAAAAGTTTAGTTGATATTTTGGATTGAGACCCTATGCCTGACTGAGAATGTAGCTAGCAGATAGCCAGAATAAAAAGATGCACTGGCTATCTCCACTCTATGCTCTCAGTTCTGACAGGGCCTCGAATATGAAATATTAAAACTCCAAGATTCACTGCCTTCACTGGCAAAAGAAATGGTGCAGCAGTCATGTAGGTTTTCGCAAGGAAAATGATGTGAGGCATTTTATGTTTATGAAAAACCATAAAAATTCATTTATTTGTACTCCAAAGCCGCGGTAAAGCGAACTTCACATAATTACATCATCACATCAGACCAGCCTCTTAAAGTGAACCCCAACTCAATGTCGGTGGTGGTGTATTATGTACAGTTCCACCAATTATGTTACCCTACACAGGACCCCCCTGGAATTCACTAAAGCCGACATTGTTAATCTGTCCAGAGCTCAGACCAGCTGCCTGGCTCAGGTCCTGTGTTCCGTGGCTGGAGGAAGAGCAGATGCCTCTGGCTCGTCCGGAGGTGCATTCACACGCCCACGGTCATGTCGTGGCGGCAGGGGCATGGTAGCAGAATCCTCCAAGTCTCGGTGGGACAGGTTAAGGCAATCTACCGAAACATGTTCAGGTTTACCCCACTTATCTATGATGAAAGTCTTTTCTCCCCATTCCAAAACGCAGAATGGGCCATTGTAAGGGGACCTAAAGGGATGTTGGTGTGCATCACGGTGGACGAAACCAAATGAGGTGGAATGTAGTCCAACAGGAGCCCCCAAGAGGGTACGCCATGATGGAAGGTAAGAATAGGTGCAAAGGAATTTAATTTACCGAGGAGGGTGGAACCAGGCAGTCGTGGCATCAGGAATAAAATCACCTGATACTCATAATGGCTGCCCGTACACCAACTCAGCCGCAAATGACCACAGGTCCCCTTTTGGAGCCGTTCTGAGCCCCACCAGGATCCATGAGTTACGATCATGCCAACACACATCGGACAGGGAAGCCCTCAGAGCAGCCTTTAAGGAGTGGTGAAACTACTCGCCTAGGCCATTGGACTGTGGGTGATACGTCGTGGTGTGATGTAGCCTAACGCCGAGGTTCTGGGCCATTGCAGCCCAGAGGTCTGATATGAATTGGGGACTGCGGTCAGATGAGGGTGCCAAACCAAACAACCCAGGTGCTGGTGGATGTCTGAGCCACGTCTCCAGCTGTTGCCGATGCTGGAGGGACGACCTCGGGCCTGTTGGTGGTACGGTCCACCGAGTGTGTGAAACCTCAGGGAATAGGGGAGCGTGGGAAGAGACCCAATATGGTCCACATTGACACAGTCAAACTGTCGCTCAGGAGTCTCAAAAGGTGCCTGAACGTGATGGTTAATTTTTGGCCACTGGCTCTCCACACAGGCTGCAGTCCAATCACAAACATCCTTTCAAAGGCTCTGCCACACAAGCTTTAGTGCAACAATTTACTGTGAGACCTTCAGATCCGAATGCAAGTGGCAATATATGGAGTCAAAAACACCCCATCTCCAGTTTGCGGGCACTATGGGGTGAGAGTGACCAGTTGGGACATCGCACTTCCCTGAACATAATGTCAGCCAACCGCAGGCCCATGACTGCCATTCAGTAAGCCTGGATCTCTGGCTATGTGCATGGCTTCAGTGGCTGGCATTGAGAGGCAATCAGCAGCAGCATTATTTTCCCCTGAATAAGGTGTATATCAGTTGTGAACTCTGATGTGTAGGCCAGGTGGTGTTGCTGCCGTGCAGCCCATGGGTCTGATATTTTGGCCATCGTGTGCATGAGGAGTTTGTGTTGAACAAACGCTACAAAATGGCGACCCTCTAAAAGAAAATGAAAATGGTGGCCAGCCAGATAAAGACAAACATGCTGCACTTCCTTTCGGGGGATGGAGCTGGCGGCTGAAGAAGGGGAGTGGCTGCCACACATCTCCGACCAACTGTTCATACACAGCACCGGCAGCATAGGCTGAAGCATCAGTAATAATGGTTATGGGTGCGTCAGGGAGTGGCTGCGCCAGTAGAGTTGCATCGGAAAGAGTTCGTTTGATGTCATCAAGTGCCCTGGTCATGTCCACTGACCAGTCAAGCACGTGATCAGGGGTATTACCTTTAAGCACCCTATACAGGGGAAACATAAGTTCATCAGCTTATAGAATGAAGTGGTGATAGAAATTCACCACGCTTAAAAACTCCTGTTTTTTTTTAGTAGTGCAGGGCAGTGGGAAATCCATAATAGCAGCTACTTTTAATGGCAGGGGTAACACACCTCCTGTGGAGATGCAATGGCTGAGAAATTCGATGCTTGATAAGTTCGTGGCCTAAGGTAGAAGGAGATGAGTTATTAACTTCAAAATTTCTGCATAATCACTCAAAGAGTTGAACCGCACGTGCATGTAATGAGAGCTGTATAACACATCTCCTCCTACCTTAGGCCACAAACTTATCAATCACCCCCGCTGTGGACCACTTTCTGGAGGTCCAAGATGCCGACTCCTACAAAGAAGGGATCCATGTGCTCCACGACCACTGGACTAAGTGTGTAAATGTAGGAGGGGACTATGTTGAAAAACAAATGTGCTAGGTTTTCTAAAATTGACTCCTTCTACCTTGGGCCACGAACTTATCAACCACCCCTTCGGAAAAAAATTAACTTTCTGGCTAAACTTGCTGAAAAGTCATGAATGTTTGGGACTGGGTAGCAATTGGGGGTGGTGAACTCATTAATGCATCAGTGATACAGGCAGCAACCATCATTGGACTTAGGGACCACGTGAGGGGCAAAGCCCAGGAGCTATTCGGCCAGCGTACAATGCCAAGTCTTTCCATGTTGGCAAACTCAGCCTTTGTGGTTGCCATTGCGTGGGCATGGCCAGTTGTGGTGCTCGACTCCATGTTTTGTGACTGTAGTGGAGAAGGTGGGCTTGGTGACGTTTGGGAGTTCACCCAGCAGTTGAGTAAACTCACATGCAATGGTGCGTGTGCTTGACAGAGTTGTTGTGGGAACTTACTGGGGAGCAGGGTAACAACCCAAAGTCCTTGACATCCACAAGCTGGCAGTTCTTAACATTGACTAACAGTCCATGGGCACACAGGAAGTTTGCACCGAGCAGAGGTCTAGCCACATTAGCCAGGACAAAGTCCCGTGTGTAACGTCACACACTGAAGCGGAGCGTCTCCTGTTGTGTCCTGTAAGTCTGGATCCTGCTGTCGTTAGCGGCCTCCAGCTAACGACAGCAAGTCACTTTGCCTTCTTGTCAGTAGACGATGCTGGCAGCACACGCACTTGAGCACCCATGTCACACCAGAAGCAATGAACAGTTGATGCCCCTGGCAGCTGAAACCCATGGACCTCTGATGGTCCAAAGCACTGGCAATATTAAAGCTGCACGGTGGTCAGCACTTCTTAGCGTTCATACCAAAGCGAGCGAGGTAATTCACAGACCCGGCCTTGTCAGTTTTCAGGCCTTGCTGACTAGGCTTACTGAGGTAGGGAAAGGAGGAGGAATGATGCACCACTGCCTGGCCAAGTGCAGACTATCAGCCATGTTAGTAAGCTCACTATAGTCCTTCACAAGTACTTTAGTGAGCGCTATGCGAACTTGATCAGGCATTTGCTGCATGAAGAGTTCATTAAAAATAAAAAAGAAGAGTTCTTTATAAATAAAACAAGGATGGTGATTTCCCAGGAGAGACAGCATGTTGTCCATTAGCTCCGTCGGCTTAGCATCACCAAGGATGGTCAAGAAGAGCAACTGTTTGGCGTGCTCAGACTCCGATAGTCCATAAGCGTGTCCAAGGCGAGTTTTCAGTGATCAATACTTATGTTCAGGTGGGTATTCTAGTAGACTCACCAGTATCGCAGCTGTGGAGTTGATGAGCAACGCTACCAAATAGAAATCTTTTGGTGGTGTCAGTAGTGATTTCTCAGAGCACAAATTGGGTCTCAGCTTGTACAAACCAAGCAACAGCATTTTGCTCCCAAAACTCCAGTGGTTTCAAAGTGACTGCATTGGGAAACATGTTCAATAACTCTGGAATCATTGGGGTCACCAATGTAGGTTTTCACAAATAAAACAACGTGAGGCATTTTACGTTTAAGAAAAACCATAACAACTCATTTATTGTACTCCAAAACCTGAACACAAAGCGCAGTAAAACGGCAATACGCAGAGAAAAAATGAGGTACGAAGGTAAACTAGCCAAGAATATAAAGGAGGATAGTGAAAGCTTCTTTAGGTATGTGAAAAGGAAAAAAATAGTTAAGACCAAAATTGGGCCCTTGAAGACAGAAACGGGTGAAATTATTATGGGGAACAAGGAAATGGCAGACGACTTGAACAGGTACTTTGGATCTGTCTTCACTAGGGAAGACACAAACAATCTTCCAGATATAATAGTGGCCAAAGGACCTAGGGTAATGGATGAACTGAAGGAATTTTATATTAGGCAGGAAATGGTGCTGGATAGACTGTTGGGTCTGAAGGCTGGTAAGTCCTCGGGACCTGATGGTCTGCATCCCAGGGTACTTAAGGAGGTGGCTTTAGAAATCGTGGACACATTGATAATCATTTTCCAATGTTCTATAGATTCAGGATCAGTTCCTGTGGATTGGAGGGTGGCTAATGTTGTCCCACTTTTCAAGAAAGGAGGGAGAGAGAAAACAGGGAATTATAGACCGGTTAGCCTGACCTCAGTGGTGGGAAAGATGCTGGAGTCAATTATAAAAGATAAAATGAGGACACATTTCGATAGCAGTAACAGGATAGGTCCGAGTTAGCATAGATTTATGAAGGGGAAATCATGCTTGACTAATCTTCTGGAATTTTTTGAGGATGTATCTATGAAAATGGACAAGGGAAAGCCAGTGGATGTAGTGTACCTGGACTTTCAGAAGGCCTTTGATAGAGTCCCACATAGGAGGTTAGTGGGCAAAATTAGGGCACATGGTATTGGGGGCAGAGTACTGACATGGACTGAAAATTGGCTGGCTGACAGGAAACAAAGAGTAGCGATTAACGGGTCCCTTTCGGAATGGCAGGCGGTGACCAGTGTGGTATCACAGGGTTCAGTGCTGGGACCGCAGCTGTTTACGGTATACATTAATGATTTAGATGAAGGGATTAAAAGTCACATTAGCAAATTTGCAGATGACACAAAGCTGGGTGGCAGTGTGAAATGTGAGGAGGATGTTATGAGAATGCAGGGTGACTTGGACAGGCTGGGTGAGTGGGCGGATGTATGGCAGATACAGTTTAATGTGGATAAATGTGAGGTTATCCACTTTGGTGGTAAGAACAGGAAAGCAGATAATTATCTAAATGGAGTCAAGTTCGGAAAAGGGGAAGTACAACGAGATCTAGGTGTTCTTGTACATCAGTCACTGAAATCAAGCATGCAGGTACAGCAGGCAGTGAAGAAAGCTAATGGTATGCTGGCCTTCATAACAAGGGGAATTGAGTATAGGAGCAAAGAGGTCCTTCTTCAGGTGTACAGAGCCCTGGTGAGACCACACCTGGAGTACTGTGTGCAGTTTTGGTCTCCAAATTTGAGGAAGAACATTCTTGCTATTGAGGGAGTGCAGCGTAGGTTCACAAGGTTAATTCCCGGGATGGCAGGACTGTCAGATGTTGAAAGATTGGAGTGACTGGGCTTGTATACACTGGAATTTAGAAGGATGAGAGGGTATCTGATTGAAACATATAAGATTATTAAGGGATTGGACACGATGAAGGCAGGAAGCATGTTCCCGCTGATGGGTGAGTCCAGAACCAGAGCCCACAGTTTAAGAATAAGGGGTAGGCCATTTAGAATGGATTTGAGGAAAAACTTTTTCACCCAGAGAGTGGTGGATATGTGGAATGCTCTGCCCCAGAAGGCTGTGGAGGCCAAGTCTCTGGATGCTTTCAAGAAAGAGATGGATAGAGCTCTTAAAGATAGCGGAATCAAAGGTTATGGGGATAAGGCAGGAACTGGATACTGATTGTGGATGATCAGCCATGATCACAGTGAGTGGTGGTGCTGGCTCGAAGGGCTGAGTGGCCTACTCCTGCACCTATTGTCTATTGAACTTCACATAATTATGTCATCACATCAGAGCAGCCTTTTAAAGCGAACCCCAACTCAACATCGGTGGTTGTAGATTATGTATGTTACTTTTACAGTCATTCTGAAATTAGTTGCTCAGTTGCAGAGAGGCCAATGAAATGGGGAACTGGAGAGAAAGAGCCCTAGGGTTGGGGAGTCTAGGACCAGAGGGCTCAGCCTCAGAATACAGGTATGTCCCTTTAGAATGGAGATGAGGAGGAATTTCTTTAACGAGATGGTGGTGAACCTGTGGCACTCATTGTCCCAGACAAGCCAAATCATTGATTATTTAAAGTGGAGGTCGATAGGGTCTTGATTAGCAAGTTATGGGGAGAAGACAGGAGAATGGTGTTGGGAGGGATAATAAATCAGCCATAATGGGGCAGACTCGACGGGCCAAATGGTCTAATCCTGCTCCTTTGTTTATGGTCTTCCCATTCACTGCTTTCCCACATTTCGCAAACCGTGAAGTTCCGTATTGCACACTTGTATTAAATCACCTTGGCTGTTCGCTATTGGCTGTGAGGAAGGGAAATTACAGAAACAATGAACAGAAAGATTGGTGGTGTCGGGATTGGACCAGTAAGGAGACTCTCAGCCGGACACTGCCGACTGCAGAGCCTGGTTCTTGCGGGGTTGTATCTGTCGGCCTCTGTCCCGGCAACTGTGATCTCAACGCAGAGTAACAGACAGAGCAGTCTGTTGGTCGGAGATTTAAAGACTCATGCCGGATACTAAAGGTGGGTCGTTCGTGGGCGGAAAGATTCTGAGAAGCTACACAGCGGCGAAAGGAAATTTAGAGGAATACAAAGAATAAAGGGGTGGGTGATACAGCGGGAAGGGGTGAGAAATACTTGCTAGGGAACAAGGTTACATTTCCTTTCTAGAAACTATTTTTTTCGATTAGAATATAAATTAAAGGAGTGGATAGTCTAGCTGAGAATTCCTCCCTTCACTGACACAGAGCGACTGAAGAGGGAAGAAAGGGATCTATTTCTGCGAATAGATCGAGAAATACAGTGAACTCTGTGAGAGCCAGGACGCGGGGCAGACAAAACGAGGATTTGGGGATGTGGCGTATTTTGACATCCCGAAGTTCTTCGATGAAGTGCCACACACAATAAGAGTTTGATTGTAGTACTGTATAATGGATGCCGATGAATTGGTTAATGGACAGAAACCGGAGGAGAAACTAAGGACGTGGTTTTCCGTTGGGAGACTCAGCATAACTTACCTTAATAGCTTGAGGGAATAGACACATGTAAAATGCTGGAGGAACTCAACAGGTCAGCCAGCGTCCCATAGTGGGAATAAACAGTTCTTCATCTGGACTGGAAAGGAAGGGGGAAGAAACAAGAATAAGAAGGTGGGGGAGGGGAAGGAATACAATCGGCAGGTAAGAAATTGGGCAAAGGATTTGTAGATGCAGTTTAGGGAAATGCTAAACTATGTATTTTGAGCAATTAAACCAGGTGAGAGAGAAGATGGGGATGAAGTAAAAAGCCGGGAGCTGAGAAGTGAAGGGCCGAAGAAAAGGGAATCTAATAGGAGAGGACAGTGGAGCACGGGAGAAAGGGAAGGAGGAGGAGAGTCAATAGAAGGAGGTGATGTGCAAGTTGAGGAGAAGGGAAGGAGTGAGGGGGGAACTGGAATGGAAAGGAGAGAAGGAGGAGGGGGGAAATTACTGGAAGTTAGGCAAACCAGTATTCATGCTGTCAGGTTGGAGGCTACCCAGACAGAATATGAGGTGTTGCTCCTTGACCTGAGTGTGATCTTATCGTGGCAGTAGAGGAGGTTTTGGTCCAACATGTTGGAATGGGAATGGGAAGTCGAATTAAAATGTATACAGAGAATAGAGCAGTGGGCTAAGCACATACCCACGTGGTGTGCCAGTGTTGATCGGCAGTGAGGAGGATATGTTATCACCAATCCGCACGGATTGTGGTCTTTTGGTTAGGAAGTCCAGGATCTAATTGCAGAGGGAGGTACAGAGGCCCAGGTTCTGCAATTTCTCAAGCAGGATTGTGGGAATGATGGTATTAAATACTGAGCTATAGTCGATGAACAGCATCCTGACATAGGCGTTTGTGCTGTCCAGGTGGTCTAAAGCTGTGTGAAGAGCCATTGAGATTGCGTCTACCGTTGACCTATTATGGTGATAGGCAAATTGCAATGGGTCCAGGTCCTTGCTGAGGCAGGAGTTCAGTCCAGTCATGACCAACCTCTCAGAGTATTTCATCACTGTCATTGTGAGTGCTACTGGGTGATAGTTATTAAGGCAGCTCAGATTATTCTTCTTGGGCACTGGTATAATGGTGGAAGGCAAATGGTGTGTTGTACTTTATTGCTAGGGGACTGGAGTACAAGAGCAAAGACATCATACTAGATGTGATGCTGTGGACTGTCTATATGGGCTTTTGGAAGGCTTTTGATAAGGTCCAACTTGGTAATTTTATCCAGAAGATAAGATCTTATGGGATCCAGGCTGCACAAGCCAGTGAATACATAACTGGTTTGGTGGAATGAGTCGGACCGTGTGGAGAGTTGATTTTTACTTTAGATACTTGTGGCCAGCTGGCGGTGTGCCACAGGGATTAGTGTTATGTTGCCCCTTTGTCATGTATATTTTTAATTATATGTATGAGAATGTAAGGGATGTCATTGTGTGTGGTGTGTAGTGCAGAAGAATGTGTAAGGTTGCAACAGGATCTTGATCAAGTAAGAAATTGCGCAAAGGATTTGTAGATGCAATTTAGGGAAATGCTAAACTATGTATTTTGAGCAGTTAAACCAGGGCAAAATGTGCCTTAGTAAATGGCATGGTAGAGCAGAGACCTAGGGGTGCAAGTATACAGTTTACAAAAAGTGGTGACACAGGTAGACAAGGTGGTGCTGAGGATGCATTGAGTATAAGAGTTAGGGTGTCATGTTGGTGCAGTAGAAGACTTTGGTGAGGCCACACTTGGAATATTGTAAGCATTTCTGGTCTCCATTATATGGGAATGATGTGATTAAATTGTGAGAGGATGCATAAAATCTTCACAAGGGTATTACCAAGACTGGAGAGCTTGACTTATAAAGAGAGGCTAGATAGGCTGGGATTATTTTCCTTGGCGTGTAGGAAGCTGAGGGTTGACCTTATAGAAGTTTCTTCTTTAATCATGGGACATGGATAAGCTGGATGCAGTCTTTCTCCTAAGGTAGACAAGCCTAAAATTATGAGGTATATGTTTAAGGTGAGAGGGGTAAGATTTAGAGAGGATGTGAGGGACAGGAATTTCCACACGGGATTTTCTGTACCGGATTTTCCATGCTGGTTTTCCCATACAGGGGGTTGTGAGGATAAGGTATCAGAGGAAGTAGAAGGGTACAATTACGGTCTCATTTATGGAACTATTAAGAGGGACATGGGCCAAACATAGGCAAAGTAGATGACTTTAAGAGGGCACCTGAATTGACATGTATGAGTTGGGCTGATAAGATAGTTTCTGTGTCGTGGATCTCTAATTTTAATGAGATGGTGAAACTACATCTGGAGTAGTTTGTGCAGGTTTACAGTCTCTACCTAACGAAGGACAAAGGGAGTGCAGCGCAAGTTCACCTGAGTGATTCATATTGTTATGAGCTGTCAGATGTATAGAAAATTTAAGCAGACTGGGCCTGGGGTATCCTGAGTTTACGAGAATGAGGGATGCCCCCTTATTCTTGCATAGGGAATTCTCATCTTGCTTGACAAGGTAGTGATACATTCTAATTACAGTGCTGGTGGCCATTCAGACCATCAAATCCTTGCTAGCTCCCAATGGAGCGATAACATCAGCCTTATTCCCCCAGCCCCTCCTTATTTCCTTTAATCCTGCAATACAGTCACTCTTACATGCCCCTCAACTCCTCTTTGACAAATGCAAGGAGTTACTTTCTGAGACATCAGAACAATTAGAAGGAACTGTTACTAGTACTATTAGAATGAATGGTGGCACCATGGGGAGTAGAACAGAGAGACCTCGAAGGACAGGTCCATAGATAAACAGGATGGTGAAGAAGGCATCTGGCATGCTGGTCTTCATCAATTAGAGTGGTGAGTACATATTGGGAAGCTGTTGCAGTTATATAAGACATTGGTGAGGTTGCACGTGGATTTGGTCATCCTGATATAGGAGGGACATCATTAAGCTGAAAGGAGTGTAAAAACTATTTACAAGAATGTTGTTTTGACTCGAGGGCCAGAGTTGTAGTGAGAGATTGCCAGACTAGAACATCATTCATTCCTTGCAGTGTAAGAGACTGAGGGATGTCCTTATAGGGGTAAATAAAATCATAGGGTGAATGCCATATCCTTTATCCCAAGCAAAAGGAAACAAAAAGTAGAGGCTATAGGTTTGAGATGAGAGGAGAAAGATTTGAAAGGGACTAGAAAGACAATGTCTTCATGCAGAGGATGGTGAGTATATGGAATGAGCTGCCAGAGGAAGTAGTTGAGGCAGGTACAGAAACAACTTGAGAGTCATTTGGATAAATATGTATAGGAAAGGTTTAGAGAGAAACAGGGCAAATGGGACTATTCTAGGTGGGAATGTTGATTGGCATGGGTGAGTTGAGCTAAAGAGTCTGTTTCTGTGCAATATTGCTCTTTGATTCTACGACTATAGTTTGAGTTCACCTTCCATTGTGTGCTGCAGTTACAGACCAGTTAGTTAGTGTGGCAGAAGTCTTCCAGCTACAGTATGTAACTGACAAGGCACAGCTTATCCTTGGCATCGGGAACTTGGTCAGGGTGAAGGTAGCATCAACCTGCCTTTTCTCCATGCAAGACAGATGAATCTGTTTCTTTATCTAATGGGTATTTCATCCTACACACATCAAAGTTGCTGGTGAACGCAGCAGGCCAGGCAGCATCTCTAGGAAGAGGTGCAGTCGACATTTCAGGCCGAGACCCTTCGTCAGGACTAACTGAAGGAAGAGTGAGGAAGGGATTTGAAAGTTGGAGGGGGAGGGGGAGATCCAAAATGATAGGAGAAGACAGGAGGGGGAGGGATAGAGCCAAGAGCTGGACAGGTGATAGGCAAAAGGGGATACGAGAGGATCATGGGACAGGAGGTCCGGGAAGAAAGACGGGGGGGGGGGGTGACCCAGAGGATGGGAAAGAGGTATATTCAGAGGGACAGAGGGAGAAAAAGGAGAGTGAGAGAAAGAATGTGTGCATAAAAATAAGTAACAGATGGGGTACAAGGGGGAGGTGGGGCCTTAGCGCAAGTTAGAGAAGTGGATGTTCATGCCATCAGGTTGGAGGCTACCCAGACGGAATATAAGGTGTTGTTCCTCCATCCTGAGTGTGGCTTCATCTTTACAGTAGAGGAGGCCGTGGATAGACATGTCAAAATGGGAATGGGATGTGGAATTAAAATGTGTGGCCACTGGGAGATCCTGCTTTTTCTGGCGGACAGAGCGTAAATGTTCAGCAAAGCGGTCTCCCAGTCTGCGTCGGGTCTCGCCAATATATAAAAGGCCACATCGGGAGCACCGGACGCTGTGCTGCTATTGTGACTCCCGTCTCCCCTTCCCCCACCAATACTCTGCAATCCCGTCTCCCTCAGATCCCACCGTCAGCTCCTGTACCCTCGGAGGCTCCATCTTCCTCTCACCCCAACCCTCCCCTCTCCATTGACACACCCAGCCTTCCCCCTCCCCCCTCTGATCCCAGCTCTCATCCGTGCCGGGTCTTTACCATCCCCTCCGACTTTCAACTGTCGGAGGCAGAAGGCTCGGTTCTCAGTAAGGTCCTCACGTTTGTCCCCCTTCGCCCACACCTCAGCGAGTTCCGTGTTCGCCATGATGCGGAACTTTTCTTCCGCCGTCTCCGTCTCCGAGCCTACTTCTTCGGCAAGGACTCTTCCACCCCCACCGATGACCCCTTCTCCCGTCTTCAACCCTCCTCTTCTTCATGGACACCCCACTCTCGTCTTCTGCCTGCTCTGGATCTCTTTATCGCCAACTGCCGACGGGACATCAACCGTCTCGACTTCACCGCACCTTGTCCCCATTCCAACCTCACTCCTTCGGAATGCTCTGCTCTCCACTCCCTCCGCACTAATCCTAACCTTATTATTAAACCCGCCGATAAGGGGGGTGCTGTTGTAGTCTGGCATACTGACCTCTACCTTGCCGAGGCACAGCGACAACTCGCGGATACCTCCTCTTATTTACCCCTCGATCGTGACCCCACTAAGGAGCACCAGGCCATTGTCTCCCACACCATCACCGACTTTATCCACTCAGGGGATCTCCCATCCACTGCTACCAACCTTATAGTTCCCACACCCCGCACTTCTCGTTTCTACCTCCTACCCAAGATCCACAAACCTGCCTGTCCTGGCTGACCTATTGTCTCAGCTCGCTCCTGCCCCACCGAACTCGTTTCTGCATACCTCGACACTGTTTTATCACCCCTTGTTCAATCCCTTCTGACCTATGTTCGTGACACTTCTCACGCTCCTAAACTTTTCGATGATTTTAAGTTCCCTGGCCCCCACTGCTTTATTTTCACCATGGATGTCCAGTCCTTATATACTTCCATCCCCCATCAGGAAGGTCTCAAAGCTCTACGCTTCTTTTTGGATTCCAGACCTAATCAGTTCCCCTCTACCACCACTCTGCTCCATCTAGCGGAATTAGTCCTTACTCTTAATAATTTCTCTTTTGGCTCCTCCCACTTCCTCCAAACTAAAGGTGTAGCTATGGGCACCCGTATGGGTCCTAGCTATGCCTGCCTTTTTGTTGGGTTTGTGGAACAATCTATGTTCCGTGCCTATTCTGGTATTTGTCCCCCACTTTTCCTTCGCTACATCGACGACTGCATTGGCGCTGCTTCCTGCACGCATGCAGAACTCGTTGACTTTATTAACTTTGCCTCCAACTTTCCTATCTGGACTATTCCTCCTCTCAGCCTGTCTCTTGCAAAAATGCCATCCCCTTCTCGCAATTCCTCTGTCTTCGCCGCATCTGCTCTCAGGATGAAGCTTTTCATCCTAGGACGAGGGAGATGTCTTCCGTTTTTAAAGAAAGGGGCTTCCCTTCCTCCACTATCAACTCTGCTCCTAAACGCATCTCCCCCATTTCACGTACACCTGCTCTCACTCTATCCTCCCACCACCCCACTAGGAATAGGGTTCCCCTGGTCCTCACCTACCACCCCACCAGCCTCCGGGTCCAACATATTATTCTCCATAACTTCCGCCACCTCCAACAGGATCCCACCACTAAGCACATCTTTCCCTCCCTCCCTCTCTCTGCATTCAGCAGGAATCACTCCCTACGCAACTCCCTTGTCCATTCCTCCCTCCCCCATCCCTCCCCACTGATCTCCCTCCTGGCACTTATCCGTGTAAGCGGAACAAGTGCTACACATGCCCTTACACTTCCTCCCTTACCACCATTCAGGGCCCTAAACAGTCCTTCCAGCTGAGGCAACACTTCACCTGTGAGTCGACTGGGGTGATATACTGCGTCCGGTGCTCCCGATGTGGCCTTTTATATATTGGCGAGACCCGACGCAGACTGGGAGACCGCTTTGCTGAATATCTACGCTCTGTCCACCAGAGAAAGCAGGATCTCCCAGTGGCCACACATTTTAATTCCACATCCCATTCCCACTCTGACATGTCTATCCACGGCCTCCTCTACTGTAAAGATGAAGCCACACTCAGGTTGGAGGAACAACACCTTATATTCCGTCTGGGTAGCCTCCAACCTGATGGCATGAACATCGACTTCTCTAACTTCCGCTAAAGCCCCACCTCCCCCTCGTACCCCATCTGTTACTTATTTTTATGCACACATTCTTTCTCTCACTCTCCTTTTTCTCCCTCTGTCCCTCTGAATATACCTCTTGCCCATCCACTGGTTCCCCCCCCCACCTTGTCTTTCTTCCCGGACCTCCTGTCCCATGATCCTCTCGTATCCCCTTTTGCCTATCACCTGTCCAGCTCTTGGCTCTATCCCTCCCCCTCCTGTCTTCTCCTATCATTTTGGATCTCCCCCTCCCCCTCCAACTTTCAAATCCCTTACTCACTCTTCCTTCAGTTAGTCCTGACGAAGGGTCTCGGCCTGAAACGTCGACTGCACCTCTTCCTACAGATGCTGCCTGGCCTGCTGCGTTCACCAGCAACTTTGATGTATGTTGCTTGAATTTCCAGCATCTGCAGAATTCCTGTTGTTTGGGTATTTCATCCTGTTTCTTTTCACTTTAGTCCATCAATCTATTTCACAAAACAGATAGAAGATTACTTTGAATTGATACTGAGAATCAAAACTTAATTGAAAAAAAAAATGGACAGGCTTTTAAAAAAAGCAGGAAGAGAGCTGGAGAAATTTGGAAAAGAAAATATCCTCCAAAAAATTGATCACAAGAAAATTGACAGGGGAGTAAAGCAGATTTTAAGGAAGGACAAGACCGTGAGGGAACAATCAGAAGAGACCAATCTTCCTGGTGAGGCAAGTGATGCACCAAGCATGTGCCAAGGTGAACCTACTACAACCAACACACTTGCTGGTGAGTAACTCGTTTTGTTTGCTCATTTTCCTTGTGATGCTATTTGATTGTGTCGTTGTGAGTGCCAAAAGCTCTCCTTATTGCCCTATCTACCTGTAATACTACTTTCATGGAATTGTGGAGCTGTTTATTCTACCACACATCTCAGTGCCTTTCTTGCACACCTTATCATGATGGCTTTACAGGAATTGGGAGGGGGAGAGGTGGTTAAAAGCAGAGGAGGTTGAAGAGCTGATAACTCACTTTTCCCCAGGATAGCTCCTATTGTTCTGACGAGACATCAGAAAACTCCTCCTTGCCCTACTCCAAGGATACACCACTATGGATGTCTTGATGTGAAAACTGTTCCATGGCAAAAAGTTCAACCATTTAACAATAGATAGTGACGAATATTTGCACTTTGGCTACCAGTAATCCCTGTTCTAGATGATGTGCTGATAATGTAAGGGAGGTATAAGGTTAATATAATTCTACACAAGACATGCTAGAAAAATCCACTGTAAACTTTGTTAATAACAACTGGTTTATATTCCCTTGGAAAAGGTATCCATAGAAGCCATAACACCAAGAGTCTCATCTCTGAGAGGGGCCATTTAGAAATTAAAGATGTACACTATGTCCAAAAATACCTTTTTTTGGTGGGGGGGGGTGGGATCCAAGAGATGGCTTGGCATTTTATTCTGGATATCACTTGTTACTCTGTAGGGCTGACGTGCCACCTACCATACTCCAGTACCACTATTCTGCCAAGCTATTTCAACACAAGGGAAAAGGGAATTTCCTATCCAGGCAACTATGTCATCTCAAAATGGCCTTTGTCCTGAGAGGTTGTACTGCTATTTCGATGGAGTGTTGGCCCCCCCTCCAAATAGAATCCCTGAAAGTTAATATCAGAAAATGCGACAAATGGTGGGACTATGAAAGACGTATGCCAATAATCCTGCAGAATGTCAAGGTTTCTTTTTGTCTTTAAATGAAGGCAGCAATCTCTTTCAAGTAAGACAAAAGATGTTTTGCTAATTTGGTGGATTTGGGTTAATTGAAATACTTTGGAACCTGTACATTTTGGCCAAATTTTGTGGCTGCCCTGATTAGCCAGTTTCATGGAAATAGTTAAAAAAGTACTTTAAAAATACTAACTACTGCTTACTTTCTAATAAATTATGTATTTAAATGAAAACACAGAATAATTTAAACACTATCAATATCTCTATTGTACTAGAAAAATATATTAGTTCCCAATTGTTATCGATAGAGGAATTCATTCAGTGTACCTGTGCACTACCATGTTCTTTTGATTGACTTAAATGAACAAAACCAGCACAGACACCTAATGGACTGCCTTCGTACAATTCTTTCAATGATAGCATCCCCCAAATCTTCATTTTCATTGTAACATTCAAGATGATTGCCAATGCCTTCAAATTCGTCATAGCTCCTAACTTGCTGAAGTAGTGAAATCTTTTTCACTCCCAGTCATTTCTGACATTTCCAAACCTGAAAGCAATGTGCAAAATAGTTCTGTGTTGTTTTGCCGTTTATTTCTCAGCAACTATCAGTGACAAAAATCACTGTGCTTTTTCAACACAAACATATGCAAGTGACACTATTTAAAAACTAGCTGCTCCAAGCACACAACTGCCACCAGTTAGAAACCGTTCAGCAACTATCTCCTGTCCCAGTTAAGTGGCATTACATCCCAAATAAATAAAAGGAATCCGAGCTATTTTGTCGATTATTTGTTGTTCTTTAAGAGTTGTCCCAAATAAGCAGCTGCCCCGATTACCCAATGGGCCAATTAACCAGAATCCACCGTATAACATTAATGGAATGCCAAATTACTTCAGTGTTGCCTATGATCCTGCTATTTATTTTGCCTAACATAATATTGTACTTCAGCAGAAACTCAAAATGAAGAAAGAACGGGTGAGCTAAAAGAAAAGCTTCAAAATGTATTTCAGCAAGGAAAAGTCCCATTTTATGTCAGGACGCTGACTGTTTGTGGCTATAGGAGCGCAGGAAAAACTACCTTGCTCCGCAGGTTACTGAATGAGCCCTTCCGGGAGGATGAGCCTATAACAGATGGAATACGGATTGGACAAATTGATATTAAAAACTGGGAAGAAAAGATAGGTAAGCCCATTAAGAGTGGGAGATAGTGGTAAATTTGAATTTCCACCCCTTCCTCCTCCACAGAAAATCTATTGCGGTCTGCCTGGAGGAGTATATTGCATAATACAGTGTGTAGTGACTAATCCAGAAACTCGAGAGCACAGCTGTGGGCCACAGATAGATGTATTTCAACTTCTTATGAGAAGTCCAGACAATCAGAGCCTTGCTTATTGGGCCATTCACAGCCCTTACGCAAATACAGCACCCACCTGCACAGTGTTACAAGATCAGGGAAAATAATCTGAACAGTTCCTTTCAGTTGAATGTAGCCATCTTTAAAGATCACACTGGACTTTATGAAGGGACTGATATTAGCAAAGCTACCTCCCTCTTATGTAAAGCATTTAGTTAGCGGGTAGAAATTGGTCTTGTTCCTTCTCGATATTCATTGCATGGGATCACAACGGATCCATTGACTGCACCTCTCTTACTTATACTGACATGAGCAATGGACAATGTCTTTCCCTGTGACATCAGTACCTCTGTTAACATGGTGGAAAATGACTTAATCCACCAAGCTTTTGTATTATACTTGACAAAGCTGAGACATGATAACACAATGGTTTGAAGCAGACCCTGAGAAGAAAAATGTAAACAATAACAAAGATTCTGAACAAGCCTTAATTTCTATGTTAATCAAACCTCTGTTGTTGTTCAAGTTTGCAAATTACTTCCTACATGCATAGCTTTGTGGACCAGAACTTATTATTTATTATTTTTAAAAAACTACGTAATGGCAAACTGATATATATTTCTTCTCACACTCTGCAATTGGTCTTCAAACTTGAAGTGGGGGTGGGGGGTGTTGTAAAAAAACTGAAGAACACGGTCAGCCAGTTTTAAAGATAAATGTTTATATTTTGGTGTAGGCATATGAAAGAATTTTCATCTTTTTCTTTATAGTTGCTGATTGACCTGCTGTGCATTTCCGATTTCATACAGTTTTCCTGATTTGAAAATGACCACTTTCAAGTAATCTTGATCTACTTCACATTGTATTCCATTTCCTTCTCTTCCGCTTACGCACTGAGTGCTTGAACTTTGGGATGTCTTGAACACAAAAGTTTGACACAAACTGAGTTCTAAAAGTATGATCTTCTAAACATAATTAAACATATTCAGAATTTACTACCTTCTTCTCTTGTCAATAGATAATCCAAGTGATGATTTAACAACTGCAATTGCAACTTGTGTTTTAAATACCGACAAACAACCTCTAGACGGTAAGTGATAGTGATTTTTTTTTAAATAGGAAGAGATTTCTTAAAATAATGTTTAGAATTGATTAATCCCAGATGGATATAATTGTTATATATCCCGAAATCCAGTTCTCCTCATGATTCACAAGCATGATGCTGGGATTGGAGGGCTTGAGTTACAGGGAGAGATTGGATAGGCTGAGACGGTTTTCTCTGGAATGAAGGAGGCTGAGGGGTAATGGTATGAAGAACACAGATCAGGTGGATTGTCACAGTCTTTTTTTTCCCCCCAGAGTAGAAGAGTCTAAATCCAGAGGTCATGGGTTTAAGGTCAGTGAAGAAAGATTTAGAGGGGATCTGAGGGATAAGGTTTACGCTCAGAGAGTATATGAATCGAACTGGCAGAGGAAGTGGTATCAATTACCACATTTAAAAGGCACTTGTTAAGTGTATGGACAGGAAAGTTTTAGGGGATGTGAGCCAAAAGCAGGGCAATGGAAGTATCTGAGAGGGCACTCGAGTTGGCATGGGCGAATTAGGCGGTAGGGCCCATTTTATGCTGTTATAACTCTTCAGAGCTTCCACTTCCTTTTGTTCTCCCCACTGTCGCTCAGTTGATCATTAGGACCAAACTTAAATTGTGAAAGGCACCCGTTATCTTCAGTTGATTCCTATACAATTAATCCAGGGAACAATAAAACAGGATTTAATTCCTGTTAATTTTTTGAGGATAGATATAAATTTGATACATTCTTATGTTTTAAAAGAACATTTTAAAAAGTTGCTATATTAGTTGATTTGTAAAAATATAATTCAATTGTTTTGTCTAAAAACTTTGCAGAAGGTTGATCTGTAAGTCTACCACGATATTAGAGGTGTACCAAGATGTTATTGCTTGGATTCTACAAAGATGACAGTGCAGTGTTTGGTGTTTGTTGGGCGATGGATCCATGTGCTTCTGGACCCAGAGACTCCCAATGATTCCCACAGTGAACATTTTTCCATTGGTTAACCAAACACTACAGCAGGAGTCATTAGGCCCATCAACTCAATTTTAGCTTTCGGGCAGTAATCCTATCTATCCTAGTTTCCTCCTTATTTCTCTGTATTCTTGCAACTTTCACTCTCTCTCTCTTTCCTGCCCATCAATTCATTGATTGATTTAGGACATTTCCAACAGCCAGTTAAGCTGGAATGTTGTTGGGATGAGGGAGGGATCTGGATCAACTAGTGGAAACCCAGTGGCAGGGAGAATGTGCAAACTCCAAGATGGAACTGAAGGTGAGTATTGAACTTGGATTGCAGTCCTATCATATATATATTGGATTAATTACTCAGAACTTATTTACCAAAATTTCCTATCAAGGAATTGGGACATTTATATGATGCTGCAAATATTAACTAGTTGTTAGAAAATGTTACATTAGTATGATGGTTAATGAGATTGTGAATCTGAATCCTACAAGGACATCTGGAAAAAGGATTTTCAAGTAACAGAAGGCATTTTAAAGACTTAAAACAAAAATGCTAATTTAGTAACGGTGATTACAGAACACATTATTTTTAAAAAATGCATCTGGCTCACCAATCAGTTTTTGTAAAGGCTGCTGTCTTTGGCCATTGAAGTGGGTTAGCAAAGGCAATGAGTGATGGATAACATTTGGCTCTGCCAACACTATAATGTATGTGAAGAAATTGAAAGGATCTGCTGCTTTAACCTCAGGCCATCCTATCCTCTGGTTTTGGAGAAATGTTTATTTCACAACTCAAACCGTTCAGCTTGATGGGTAAAAAAAACTAGAAGTGGCAACCCAGAGCTGAGTTAATCATTGCATTTTACTCCTAAATTGAATGCAGCGTTCCTTGCCAGCTTGGTCTGATAGAGGTGTACATGCGCAGACAATCAGCAACACTAACAATCTATCTTCCTGTTCAGGAATAATATTTTATCTGAAGGTTACACTTAGATCTTAATGTTTTTTCAGACCAAATCCAATTTTAAAATGGATGTAGTTCTCTTTATTCAAATTGCACAATGAAATCTGCACAATAATCAGACAGCAAGTTCTTGTAAGATACCTGTGTCACAAACCATTTCTTAACTTCTAGGAACACCTGAAGATCAAGCGAATAGCACCACTCACTTAAATGAAGAACCGAAAGACAAGACTGAAGGTACAGATTGTAAAAGATTTGCCTATGGCTGTCTAAATCTCAAAAGCCAGTTATCCATCTTAAAGCTGAAATGGTTGCAACCGACTTCAGAAGGCTTTGTTCAATTTTTGCCAATATTGTAAAATTAATTGCACCACTGTTGCTCATTTTTATTATATTTGACAATAAGTGATATCTCCTCTACTGTTCTGCAGAGAAGGGTGGATGTGGAGTCTCTCACTATGTTCAACTGCAGGCTCCTTTGTGAAAATTCTGATGTAAAATGGGTGCAAGTTGCTGAATGACTCTATTGCCTTTAAAATATTTCAGCAATAGATTAAGGGCAAACAGGTGGGAGGGCTTGTTCCGTCTCACTTTTGTCTCCAATCACTTCACCACACACCATTGAACTGTGAAACACTGACAGTAGGATATGGCGAGAAGGAAAGGATAACTCCTTATAAAGGATCTTGGCCCAAAACAGCAACTCTTTATTCCTTTCCATAGATGCTGCCTGAACTCCTCAGTGGTGTGTGTGTGTGTGTGTGTGTGTGTGTGTGTGTGTGTGTGTGTGTGTGTATAACAGTAATATCTGTAGAATCCCATGTTTATAGATGCAGAAGTCTGTTTTGGTCTACAAAGCCATTCTGGAGGAAGTTGGACAGGAAGCTCAAACTTCTGTGCACTGGTGACTCATGCCTGGCAATGTTAGGAATCAATAACCTTGGCAAAACTGGGTACACTTTGTTCTAACCCAAGAAGCAATGTCCCTGAAAGGATCAGGAATCCATGATGACAACTTCTTGTGTTTCAAATGATGAAGAGGAATATACTCTAGTTATAGTCGTACATTAGCTGAGAATATTAAGAGTGTGAAGTCCTTCCTCTCTCAGCAAGTTCCCTGGGCTTTTGGGAGCTAGCACCCATATAAAACTATGATCCTAACTTGATACTGCTCTTCTAACATGGCAAGCCTTCATTACAGTGCTGTTGTGTTGTAAAGGTCATCAGTTACTTTTGTAGTGCTCCCATCCTGATGTTGCAGAGATCTCTGAGAGCCCCAATAGTTGAGAGCAACAATCTTCTCCACGGGCACTTTTGAAGCAATTCAAGCAGAAGAGTAAGGCATCTCTTCAACCCATACTCCTCTCAATTCATCGATGGTGACAGTGGTACCATCTTCCTCCGAGGGTGTTGACTTTACTTTTTTGTATATCCTGTCCACGCACTCAGTGAAGGAGTAGACAGCCAGGACACTGAGATACTCTTCCCCAAGCTGAAGGAAGTCCATCAATCTCCTGAGGGGCTGACCCTAACTAAAGCCATTCATGAAACTGGGCAGAAATTTTAAGTGTTAGAGGGAAAAAATCCCAAGAAGATGCAGAAAGAATGGAATGATATTAAATTGGATTAAAATGGTTAAAGATGGAGCAAAGAAAATCCAAAGATTTAACTTTACCAAACCCTGGATGTTCCAACGTATGTTACATCTGATGTAACAGCAGGCTGTGGTCTACAGTGGGAAATTCTGTGCAACAATATGATGACTAGGCAATTTGTGTCTGAGCTGTTGGTTGGATGAGAGAAAGGAAAAGTTGACAACATTAATTCTCCATCCCAATCCCACATCTTCCCACTGTCTTTAACCTGTAATAAAGGCTAGTGTTGGTACACCACATCTCTCAACTGGCACATTACAGCCATCTGAACCACCGAAACTTCAACAACTGTGGGTACTCGTGCATTTGAATAGGTTACTTCCTTCTTGCGTAATTTTAAGTTTCACCCTTCAACTTACTGTACATTACCCAAGATACGTCTTCCGTCATTCCCGTGCCTTCGCTGTCTTTGTTCAGTCAATGACACTGCCACGACTGGAATCATTCAGTCTGCCCTCTCACAGACCATTCCTTTCATTACCAGTATGGGTAACTGAAAGTGGGTACAATGGCTAAGAAGTGTATCATTCGGCTACTGAATAGCACAATACTTACAGCACTGCCTGCGGATGTCTGCAGGGTGGAGACCTCAATAAATGCAAACAATTCAGATAGTTTCTCCCATTGAGGAAGCCCAAAAGAGGAAGTTTCATTACAGTTTGAGCTAGAAGACAGCTACACACTCAGCAATTTAAAGGTAGAACAGATATTAAGCCGATGAAAACTGAAACATGCAGTCCACAGATCCCCAACCCCTCCCCATACCTAGAAACAAACTGAACCTTTTCTGTGGTTCCTCTTGATAACTCTGGCTTGGCAGTTCCAATTGATCTCGAGCCTTCACTGCTGCAGCATCCCTTAGATGGAATGGTCAGGAAGAGATGACCAGTTCAATAGATACTGAGGTCCCATTTCTGGATTATCATGAAGCACATCACCAAAGATATTTTTAAGAGAGATCAAATACATATAATAATTACAACATATACATTTTAAACTTAAACTTCTAAAATTTATTTTAAAAACAAGAAGCTGAGCTAAACTGGAGAAAATTAAATCACCCACTTGCATGTAAGTTTTCAATCTAAGTCAATGACTTTAAACGAGTGGGGCCCCTCTACATATTGCCAATTGTCCCTGGCACAAAGTTGAAGAGCTTGGTGAGAGGTACATCCACTCCATCTGACTGTGGAGATTTGGGCCTTGCTGCTGAACTTCAAAGAAGTCAGAGATCATAAGGAGAACATAGCGAGCAGTGAGCCAGTTTGCCTCATTAACTTTAGAAGTTTGTTCTGAAGGGCTTGAGCACCTTCCATTTTTTTCAATGTTTTATTTAAGATCAGATACTGCACTCAAATCTATGCACCATTAGGAATCTAGCCAGAAATTCTATTAATCTTCAATTTTTTTTGTTGTTGACAGACCCCCTTTCCTTCAATTAGAAATCTGCTTGCATCTGTTTTTAATTTTACAATTACTTCCCTAAAATAATCAAATGGCAGTGACCAAGCCCATATTCAAAGGAGTTTCAACAATATCAAGAAACGAAATGTGTTTCTTATTCAAAAACCAAAATAAATCCCGTTCTTCTGCTATTACAATCATATGCTATTATGTTTAATAGCAACCTGCCATATACTCTAAACCTTCTGATGCTGTCTGATTTGGATGCTATCCTGCAGATTTATTTTAGTTTTAGATTTCCAGCTTCTGCATAATTTTGTTTCTCATTCAAAGTTCGAAGTAAAGTTTATTATCAGAGTATATACACGTCACCACATACAACCCTGAGATTTTTTTTTCCCTTGCGGGCATACTTAGCAAATCTATAGAACAGTAACTGTAACCAGGATCAATGAACAACAAACTATGCAAAAATAAATAAATAGCAATAAATAATGAGAGCATGAAATAACATGATAAAGGGTCATTAAAGTGAAATCATTGGTTATGGGAATACTAGAAATAGAACAATAGAATGGAGGGAGGAGAAGATGGCGACACGACGCAGCGCGCGTGGCCTTTCCGAATGATAATCATATCTGTGAAGTAGGATGTCGTGCACAATCCTGATTTGATAGAGACAGACGTGAAGAAGCACGGAGGAACATCTGGAGAAACTTCTGAAATGTCTGCTTTGCTGCTGCTGCTGCTACTGTGCGATCGAGAATCTCTGGAGGGGAAGGCCCCGAATCCTTGGCCTTGCCTGTTGCCTGTTGCCGGGGCCCGGGTCAAATTGCTCGTCAGAGATGGTGCTCAGTGCATCGGTGTCGGGGAGCTGGTCGGAGGCTCGGAGCTTTTGGACGGACTCGGAGTCGGACTGCAGTCGGATGCTTCCGGGATGCTGCATCGGCAGGTTTGCGGCGCTGGAGGTTTACCGTCTGCGTGAGATGATGGGACTTTCGAGAGACTTTGAGACTTTACCGTGCCTATGGTCTGTTCTTATCAAATTACGGTATTGCTTTGCACTGTTGTAACTATATGTTATAATTATGTGGTTTTTGTCAGTTTTTCAGTCTTGGTTTGTCATGTGTTTCTGTGATATCATTCTGGAAAAACATTGTATCATTTCTTAATGCATGCATTACTAAATGACAATAAAAGAGGACTGTGTGTCCTCATAATCTAAGTGTTATTATCCTCTTTTGTTCAAGAACCTGATGGCTGAGGGGTAGTAACTGAATAGGAATTGCAGAGCAGGAAGTGATGTGTGCATGGAATAATTTCACACACTTTTTCTTTTCTCTGTGACAGATCCTGTAATGGATGAACATTTTACCAATGAAATACTGATGAAGCTGCAAAAAAACAGTGAATGCTCTGATGGGTTTTCAGTATTTAGATACTATGACTTTGGAGGTCATGTTGAATACCAACAGATGCACATGCCTTTTTTACCTCAGAATGCTGTCTACCTGTTGGTTGTTAACTTAAACCTGGAATTGAATGACAAATTACCAGCAAAGGAAAGGCCACTTCGAGGACAAAAAGTAATGGACACCTGTGGATACACTGTGAAAGGCAAGTTAAAGAGACATACTTTCCATAAATCTGTCCAGTTGCTGCCTTGTGTTGCTATAAACTAAATTTAAACCAGAAGTAATTATGTTTTCAACTAGTTACATAGTAAGTTTTATTGAAATGCCATCAAAATTAATGAACAATACCAAAATTCACAGCCCTTTGGATAAGTTGTTACTTCATTTTAAATATCAAACTTTGAATTTTGGCTGTGTTTGGGGCTATGTGATTGATAGCATTGGATGAGGCTATGGTGGGCGGTGCACATCATGTAAATTGGTTACTTTGACTGTTAAAGATGTTCTAATGTATAGTTACTATTGTCAGAGGTTACCTTGGACTCGCCATTTTATACTGCAGATTATAATGAGAATCAGGGTATACCTGAAAAACAGCATTTCTTCCAACAAAGTTACCCTGTGGAGATTGTGAGGAAATTCCCACTAAGTAAATACCGGCCCTACTTTGGATATTCAATGATGAGACATCTCAACGTCTTTGCTTATGGCCGTGTGGCTAAGCACAGTTCCAAAGCCATATTTAACTTGCCGATGACACCACTGTCCCCTATACGATGATGAATCAGCGTATAGGAGACAGGCTGAAAATCTGGCTGAATGGTACCACAACAACAATTTCTCACTCAACGTCAGCCAGACCAAGGGGCTGATTATTGACTTCAGGAGAAGAAAACCGAAGGTCCGTAAGCCAGACCTCTTTGGGGGATCAGAGGTGGAGAGGGTCATCAACTTTAAATTCCTTGGTGTTATCATTTCAGGCCTAGGCCCAGCATGTAAGTGTAACTACAAAGGAAGCATGGCAGCGCCTTTACTTCTTTAGAAGTTTGTGAAGATTCAGCATGACATCTAAAACTTGGTCAAACTTCTATAGATGAGTGGTGGAGAGTATATTGACAGGTTGTATCACAGCCTGGAAACATCAGTGCCCTTGAATAGCAAAATGGTACAAATGTAGTTTATATGGCCCAGTCCATCGCGGGTAAGACCCTTCCCAATACTGAGCTCATTGACTTGGAGTGTTGCCACAGGAAAGTGGCATCCATCATCAGGGAGCCCCGTCACCCTGCTCATGCTCTCTTCTCACTGCTGCCATCGGGAAGAGGGCACTGGAGCCTTAGGACTCACTCCACCAGGTTCAGGAGCAGTTATTATCCCTCAGCCATCATGCTCTTGAACCAGAGGGGCAGCTTCACTTTCCTCATCACTGTTCCCACAACCTATCAACTCACCTTCAAGGACTCGCACGTTCTCAATATTTATTGCTTATTGATTTATTTACTGTATTTTCACAGTTTGTTTTTGCAATTTTTTTGTCCATCCTGTTATGTGCTGTCTTTCATTGATTCCATTATCGTTCTTGGATTTACTGAATATGAACCTCAGGGATATATATGGTGATAAATACTATATCTACTTTGAACATAAATTTACTTTGGACTTTGAACTTTCTTCTCAGTTTTGTCACCTTGCTATAGGAAAAATGTTATTCAACTGAAGAGAGTGCAGAAAAGATTTATAAGGATGCTGTCAGGACTTGAGGGATTGAGTTATGGGGAAAAGTTGGACATGCTAGTACTTTATTTCTTAGAACATCGGAGGCCTTGAGGTGACCTGGTAGAAGCATATAAATTCCTTTTCACCTTAAACCCATGTGCTCTAGCTGTTAGTACTCCAACTCTGGGGAAGAAAATTAAAGATTTGAGAGGCAATTATTTTACATAAAAGATTATATCTATGTGGAATCACTTGCCAGATGATGTGCGTGAGGCAGCTAAAATTACACTTTTTAATAGACATTTGGACAGGTACATGGATTGGAATGGTTTAGAGTTTATGGGCCAAATGCTGGAAAATGGGACTAGCTTGGATGGGGCATCTTGGCGAGCATAGGCCGAAGGGCCTGTTTGCATACTATATGACTCTCTGACAACTCTAGTTTCTGTGGCATTAAGATATAAGACCATTTAAGACATTGGAGCAGAATTAAGCCATTCAGCCCATAGACTCCGCACTGCCATTTTATCGTGGCTGATCCATTTTCCCTCCCAACTCCGTTCTCCTGCCTTCTCCCCATAACCTTTGAACACTGACTAATCAAGAGCTTATCAACCTCTGCCTTAAATACACCCAGTGACCTGGCCTCCACAGCTGCTTGTGGCAATGAATTCTATAGATTCACCACCCCCGTTAAGAAATTCTTCCTCATCTCCATGCTAAATGGATGCCCCTCTATTCTGAGGCTGTGCCCTCTGGTCCTAGACTCCTCTGCTACAGAAAACATCCTCTTCACATCCAGTATATCTAGGCCTTTCAGCATTCAATCGGTTTCAGTGAGATCCCCCTTCACTTTTCTAAATTCCAGCACGTACAGGCCCATCAAACGCTCTTCATACAATAACCTTTTCATTCCCAGAATCATTTTTGTGAACCTCCTTTGAACCCTCTCCAATGTCAGCACATTCTTTCTTAAATAAAGGGTCCAAAACTGCTCACAATACTCCAAGTGAGGCCTCACCATTGCCTTATAAAGCCTCAGAATTATATCCTTGCTTTTACAGTATATTCTAGTCCCTCTCAAAATGAATGCTAAATTCTCATTTGCCTTCCTCGTCACCCACTCAACCTTCGTTAACTTTTAGGGAATCCTGCAGGAAGACTCCCACGTCGGTTTGCACCTCTGATTTCCGAGTTTTCTCCCCATTTAGAAAATAGTCCTTTATTCCTTTTGTTGAAGTATATGAGCATGCATTTCTTGACACTTTATTGCATCTGCCACTTCTTTGCCCATTCTCTAATCTGGCCAAGTCCTTCTGCAGCCTCCCTGCTTCCTCAACACTCCCTGCCCCTCCACCTACCTTTGTATTGTCTGCAAACTTGGCTACAAAGCCATCAATTACATCATCCAAATCATTGACGTATAATGTGAAAAGAAGCAGTCCCTACTCCAACCCCTGCAGAACACCACTAGTCACCAGCAGCTAACGAGAAAATGCTCCCTTTATTCCCACTTTTTGCCTCCTGCTAATCAGTCAATGCTCTATCCATGCTAGTATCTTTCCTGTAATACCGTGGGCTCATAGCTTGTTAAGCACCTTGTCAAAGGCCTTCTGAATATTTAAGTACACATAATCCACCAATTCTCCTTTGGCTATTCTGTTCGTTATTTCCTCAAAGAATTCCACCGGATTTGTCAGGCAAGATCTTCCCTTGAGGAAACCATGCTGACTATTTTATCATGTGCCTCCAAGTACCCTGAGACCTACCTCATCCTTAACAATCAACTCCAACATCTTCTCAACCCTGAGCTCTGACTAACTGGCCTATAATTTCCTTTTTTCTGCCCCCTTCCCTTCTTGAAGAGTGGAGTGACATTTGCAATTTTCCGGTACTGGAACCATGCCAGAATCTATTGATTTTTGAAAGATCATTACTAATGCCTCCACGATCTCTTCAGTCACCTCTTTCAGAATGCTAGGGTGTAGTCCATCTGGTTCAGATGGCTTATCTACCTTCAGACTTTTCAGCTTCCCAAGCACCTTCTCCCTAGTAATAGCAACTGCACTCACTTCTGCCCCTGACACTCTTGCACTTCCAGCATACAGTTAGTACCTTCCATAGTTAAGACTAATGCAAAATAGTTACTCAGTTTGGACACCATTTCCTTATCCCCATAACTACTTCTCCAGTGTCATTTTCTAGTGGTCCGATTACTACTCTCGCCTCTTTTACTTTTCTTGTTCTTCCCTGTGTCGTTCTTCATTATATTAATATATGTTTCTATTAATTCAAATGCACAATATTTTTAACTTTAGATTATTTGGACTACTGGATCAGGTGCATTTCTTCACTCTCTAGAGACCATAAGGCTGCTTATCGTGTCATTCTGGTTGGGACTTTTGCCAAAAGCTGCAACAATGTAAGTACTATTTACTGAAATTCCTCAACCCTTCAACTTCCTTTTGCGTGCTTTCTTAAAAACTGGAGGAAGGAAAAGGGAAAAAAATTGTTTTACAGGAGAGGTGGAATTATGTCTATCTGCTGTGCAATTATAACATGCAAGGACTTGAGTCAAAGTCTAGGAAGAGGGATTTTGAACCTTGGCTAGTGCAGCCTTACAGTGGTGAAATCCGGTGAAATCTGGTGCAAAGAGGAAAACCAGCCATGTAAACCACCCCTTAAAATGTTGATCTGCTTACAAGTTGTTGAAGAACTATTGACCCTCATACTCTGTTTGAAGGAGAGAGAGAAATCGGGAAAGGATCATAGAGATTTTCTGGCCTAGAAATTCTTTAAATTTCCCTTCCCTCCCCTCTAAAACAAAATATGAGAGGGTTATTGCAGATTGCTGCTGTAATGCTGCCACACCTCTGTTTATATCAAGATACTGCACTAGGAAGTTCAGACGGGCTCTGTAATCTGTGAGAGAAAACTTTCCCTTCAGCTCTCAGGAACAGGTCTGAGCAGGCATGAATACTCTCTGTTCATTACAGGCTTCACTGTGGTGCATGCATGAACTACACAAGTGTAACATTATTTCTTAAAATACTGTAGACCTGGGCTATCTCTATAGCTCTTATATATACAAAAATAAAAAATAAATAGCTATTGTAGATACTGTTCTTCCCCAGCTAGACACCAAGTCTATCCTAACCCCAGAACGATTCCAAATGCAGCACTTATTCATTCAATAAAAATGGATTACTGCACTTTGAAGTATGTTGAGGTATGTCTTCTTGAGAGCTGGCAAGGTTATATTCTGGCAATTGCAAGAATTCAGTAGAATTGCTGTGGAACTGACACAGTACAATGCTGTTGGATAGGGAAACCCAAAATGCTGTTCCGTAAACCTTGTAATTATAGAACATAGAACATAGAATAGCACAGCACAGTACAGGCCCTTCGTCCCACAATGTTGTGCCGACCCTCAAACCCTGCCTCCCATATAACCCCCCACCTTAAATTCCTCCATATACCTGTCTAGTAGTCTCTTAAACTTCACTAGTGTATCTGCCTTCACCACTGACTCAGGCAGTGCATTCCAAGCACCAACCACCCTCCGAGTAAAAAACCTTCCTCTAATATCCCCCTTGAACTTCCCACCCCTTACCTTAAAGCCGTGTCCTCTTGTATTGAGCAGTGGTGCCCTGGGGAAGAGGTGCTGGCTATCCGCTCTATCTATTTCTCTTAATATCTTGTACACCTCTGTCATGTCTCCTCTCATCCTCCTTCTCTCCAAAGAGTAAAGCCCTAGCTCCCTTAATCTCTGATCATAATCCATACTCTCTAAACCAGCCAGCATCCTGTTAAATCTCCACTGTACCCTTCCCAATGCTTCCACATCCTTCCTATAGTGAGGTGACCAGAACTGGACACAGTACTCCAAGTGTGGCCTAACCAAAGTTTTATAGAGCTGCATCGTTACCTTGCGACTCTTAAACTCTATCCCTCGTCTTATGAAGGCTAACACCCCATAAGCTTTCTTAACTACCCTATCCACCTGTGAGGGAACTTTCAGGGACCTGTGGACATGTACCCCCAGATCCCTCTGCTCCTCCACACTACCAAATATCCTACCATTAACTTTGTAGTCTGCCTTGGAGTTTGTCCTTCCAAAGTGAACCAGCTCACACTTCTCCGGGTTGAACTCCATCTGCCGGATGTCTATTGTTCTCCTACGCACATTGTTAAAGAGGACTGATAATGTTCTTTATCATCACTAAAAAATGGTAAGGTGGTTTTTAGTTCTCCGTCCACAAGAGAAAGGTAGAGAAATTTAATTTTAAAAAGTCTGTGCAAGGGTTTCTTAGCAAGATGAACATATATAGTTAGCTTCGCCTGTCGAATCTCCCCTCCCACCATTACTTTATAACAACTACCAGCATCCACCACTAACAATCTGCCTCCATACAACCCACACTTGATCTCCACCAGTAAGCTGGATGCCAACCGCCGTAGAACAAGATACAGACAGACAGACTTGATCTCCGGACTGCTTGTCCTACTCAATTAGAACCTCATTGACATTCCACAGTTATACCCCAACTCTGCATCTACCACTCACACCTCCCCCCCCCACCCCCGGTTTAATTGAAACATATAAAAGTCTAAGATGCATTAATGGGTATCTGAACCTAACCTAGGGAGATGAATTTCAAGATGAAGATGCAGCCACTGAACATTCACATGAGACAGAATTACTTTTCAAAAAGATATGAATCTAGGTAATTAGAATCAGTTTATTATTGTCACATACTGAGATAGGTTTTTTTTATCTTGAATACTATTGATACAGATCAAATTATTGCACAGTGCATTGAGGCAGAACAAAGTAAAATAATAATACAGAAAATGTGTAACAGACTAAGTGCAGTCAGTGTAGCAAAGCAATAAAGTGTGGGATCATAAACAGGTAAATTATGACGTCAAGCTAGGGAACCATTTAATAGTCTTATAACAGAGGGATAGAAACTGTTCTTCACCACCCCCCAAAAAGAGCCCTAGATGCTCAGTGGGTAATAGTGTATATTGAAGAATGAGGGATTTTTTGGAGGAGTTCACAGTTATGGGAATCAGGCAGGAAAATGGAATTGAGGCCTACATGATATCAGCTACTATTGAATGCTCAAGTAGGCTAAAGAGGCTTACCGACCTATTCCTGAACTTGCTGTCTTATTCAAACCTATAAAAATTACAAACTTTTAAAAATAAATATACTTTAATTGTAATTAACGAAGTACTCTCATTTGGTGTCACTCTTATTTTGTGCAGTTTAAATGTCCTTATTTTTCTCACCTTTTCTTCATAGGCTGAAGAGATCTTGAGCAATATTTACAGCTATCTTCAAAAACACTTAGCTGCTTCACTTTATGCTGAGAAATTTGCTGTTGACAACTCTGTCGACGATGATATGGGAGTGGGATACACAGAGCTACGTTTGGCAATTGACAGGCTGTCAAGGGAAGTTGCATTTGAGGACGACATTGTTTTGTGTCATGCAAAGTTGTATTACCACATTCTGAACTGCACTGAGAAATATCTGCTGTGTTCAGACAAGTACTTATCGTGGTATGACACCATGGGAAATCCCCAAGGTACAGATGTGAGCAGTGCTCACAAGAAGCTTCAAGTGCAGGCAGCACTGCAAGTTTTGAACTGTATGAAGTTTGCTTACTTTTCTGAGCCAGTCTTGGTCTTGGATCCTCAGTGGCTTATTGACCTCATGGCTGCATTGATTCCAATCAATTGTGCCCCGCCACTGAAGATACAAACTGCACCATTTCCAATCCAAAGTCAGTGGATGAAACTCGTCAACAGTGGAAAATTTTCAGAAAGCCTCTTGGATTATATTTGGCCGATTGAAACATTAAAGCTTAAGGATGAACTGCTCGACATCTTGAAAAGCTTCAATTTAGTTGTGTTGTCAGATCCAGCATCGAAGTGTTACCATCTATGGTTCAAACGTAAACAGAGGGAGGTCTTTCTGTGTCTGTATGAAAACCAAGCGATGGACTTCTTCCAGAAGGATATTTTTAACGAATTGATACCAATGTTTCAAAAGGAATGGCCCTATATTGAATCCCTGGATGCTACATTTGTTCGACTTGAAAAGAAAAAGAATGCCGATTACAAAATACATCTGGAATTAAGAAGCGACAGAGTGTTCCTTGTGAATACAAACGAGTTTGAACATGATGATTTTGTGTACAAAGTTGGTTCTATTGTGGAATGTATGCAGAAGAGGTACCCTGCCCTGTGTCTGTTTGTGGATGGCAAACCATACAAAGGTGAGAACAATCTGGGACGATTAATGCAATTACATTCAAATTATGCACTGCATGTATCTGTAATCCTAATGATGTAAATTAGCATTTGAATGCCATGTTTTTATTTTATTAATTTACAGGATGTAGGTGCTCTCACAGGTTTAGAACATAGAACATTACAGCACAGTACAGGCCCTTCAGACCACAATGTTGTGCTGACCCTTTTACCTACTCTAAGGTCAATCTAACCCTTCCCTCCTACATAACCCTCTATTTTTCTATCATCCATGCACATAGAGCGTATGTGCATAGTTTCCTTTGAACTCAGCAGCTTTCTGGGCTACCTCCTGAGCTGGCCACTTTGCAGTGGGCTTGGAGTCTCATATAGGTCAGATCAGATATGGACAACAGAGTTCCTTCCTTAAGAAACATAAGTGAATTAGAGTTCTTTTTTTTTTGACCGTTCAGTAAATCTCCATTCCATATTACTGGCTTGTTCTATACCAGGGGTCCCCGACTTTTTTCATGTCATGGACCCCTGACATTAGCTGAAGGGTCCGTGCGCCTCGGGTTGGGAACCACTTTTCTAGACCTGCGTAGATCATTAGGCTGGCTGCCTGCCATGTTGTGTACCCACCCAAAGCAAAAAGTGCATCATCAACCTAAATAAAAAAGAGTGTAAATAGAGTTAATTCGCATTTCATTTCATTGTAGTTTGAGGCTGCTTTTGACAAGGAAAAGAAAGTGAGCACTTAAGAATGGAAAATATATTTTAATTTGGAGACATGAGAGTGCATATGCTAGAATCTAGACCAAGGAACAGTCATCTTAGAGCAAGGGCGGCAAACTTAAAGCACACATGACTAAGATAGTACTTGTAAAATATTTTGTTGGTACCCGGGATGCTTGGTTCTTTAAACCCCACCCATGCTAAAATGATGCAGCAAATTTTTTTTTAACATCCCAAGAGCGGTGAAATGTTTTCACAGGAAACAGCACCTGCCAGCCTGACACTAGCTAGATGGTTGTGAGAATATGTGATGTTGGATGATGTGTTTTGAAATCCTTGCAGATCTGGTGTGTACATCACAGTAAGGATAGTAAAGAGTTACAGTAACAATACTATTTAGGAAATGCTATACTTCCAATCTGGCCGATGCTTAAATTGGCCAAACAGCGGTTTGTTCCACGCTCTCGAGCCCAGGCCCTGCCACTTTACTCTGCCTCACCTCAGATCTGCTCCTACGAATCACCTCCAAGTACGGCCAAACATAGACTTATTCCCCACTCTCGGACCCAATCCCTGCACCTCGATTTGGCCCGTACACGTCATGCCACACAACTAGCCCGCACCTTCGAGACTGCAGTTCACACCGCAGAAATCAGGTTGTGCAGGCGGTTCGAAAGCTGAACCCCGAAAGGGAAGTTGCAGGCTATTGATTGCAGTGATCATCTCCAAGAAAAAGTGTGACTAATAAAACAATTAAAAGTTTTATTTGCTGCCTGCGAGTCATTGCTGTGTTTCACCGGTGCCATCTTAAACCGGACCCCCTCATAGTTCATGAGAAGTTACCAGTGGGTTATAAATGGTGGCCTTGTCAGCAACGTGCATTGGTCCAGTGGATTATATAAAAGGATCCAAAACCTGTGCAACACACACAGAGTGCTGGAGGAACTCAACGAGTCATTCAGCATCCATGGAGGGAAATGAACACGTGATACTTCCGGCCGAGACCCTCCAGGACAGGAAAGGAAGCTGTCAGAAGCCAGGATAAGAAGGTGGGGGTGAGGGGAGAAGTACAAACTGGCAGGTGATAGATGAGACCATTTGAGGGGGATTGTGGGAGGAAGATGATGTGAGAGTCTGTAGCCACAGTCTACACTGTTAGACATGGGTAGGACTTTGGACGAAAAAATAAATAATGTAGAGTAACGATATTCTGTTGGAATTTTAGATGGGGTGAGAGAAGCAAACCAAAATCTAGCTTCAAACTGCACAAATATTCAAAGTGACTTTCTGATGATTTTGTGGTTATCTATTTCCATCTCCAGCAGTTGAACTGTTCCTTCAGGTCAGAAAGAGCATAAAGAAAAATGCAGATGTGGTGAACATAGTGAAGATCTTTATGGAAGACAAGCCGGAAAGACAAAAGGACATCTTTTTCAGAGACCAGTCAATTGACATCAGGTTTGATACAACCACAGAAGATATGGTGCAAATGATTCAAGAAAGAATGCTGATAAAAACTCTGGCAGAACTCAACTGGTTCCATGGGCCTGATGCAGAAGACATTTGTAGGAAAAAGTTAGAACTTCTACCCGGTAAGTATATTGTATTTTAATTTAAAAATTTACATTTCCTAATTGAGTGTAGCTGTACCACCAGTCCTCGCTCCAGATGTGCAGCATCACTTGTTACTGGGAGACAGGGAAGACAGGGAAAGATCAAAGAATTCTTCAACTGGAATAATAGTTTGGACCTTTTAGAATAAGTTTAAATTCTCAAAATCCATATTAATACACAGGCCCTCTTTTATTCCCTTTTACCAAGGTCCATATTATCCCGTAGTGCAATGTAAGACTGCCATCCTGGCTTTCTGGCCCAGAGCAGGAAATCTTATATTGATATGGAAAACCATTAGCTAGTTTAGGGCGAGTTCAGAATGCCATTTTAGATTTTGGGAGTAAAATAAAAGATCTGGGCTTAAATATACCTGTGTAATTTCATCACTGAAAAGATGAGGTTCTTTATCTATAGACTTCTGGTACAGTGGTGGAGGCAAAAATCCCTGGAATAATTTGCTGAGTGAAAACATTACAAAGGCCAGGTGGCTGCATAGCAGTGTGCCAGATAGTTTTGCTATCTGTGAGGTTTTACATGTTTAGAGTCTAATAGGTTTATTATTGTCACATGTACTGACAGGTGTAGTTTAATTGGTTTATTATTGTCACATGTACTGAGAGGTATAGTGGTTCAAGTAGCTCTTCATCCTGTGCTGTGCATTGTTATTTGTCCTTATTTGCTCCTCAGCTTTCTTCTTTGCTCCAACACACTCAAAGTGCTGGAGGAACTCAACAGACCGGGCAGCATCTAAGGAGGGGAATAAACAATCAACATTTCAGGATGAGACTCTTTGTCTGTCCTAAATAAACATCATCTGTCTGACTTGTTGAATTTCTCCAGCTTTTTGTGTGTATTGCTCAAGATTTCCAGCATCTGTAGAAACTCCTGTATTGATCCCTCTTTGATGCTGCTCTCTATCTTCACTACCTTGGCTGTTTTTCTTTTTGTTCCCTCTCCTGAACTGCTTTTTTCCTATGTTGGTCCATTGGCTGGTGTTGTGGAAAAACAAAGAGCAGAGTGGCCAGTGAGTGAGTGGGCCAGTGAAGGAGTGGAGCTTTGAGGCTTTGGCTCGAGAGGTTTTGGCAGTTTTGGCAGTTGGATTGTGCAATCAAGTCAATCAAGATTTGAACAGCTCAAACTCAGCAGAAAGCAGCTGCGTCTTCTTCTTCTTCTTCTTCTTGTGTTGTTTTATGGCGGTTGGCAAACCAGCTTTAAGGTGCATTACCGCCACCTACTAGACTGGAGTGTGGATCGTTTGATTAACAGGAGGAATGAAAAGAATTGCATTGTCTAAATTCTATATAATAAACCAGAGTCTTTCAGATACTTCATGATATAGGTCTGCATTTCTCTTGAAATCCCACTTAAAATGTCTTCTATACCCACAGCAGTTATTTTTTGTTTATCTTAAGCGCTCCTATCATCTTCACTCTTTCCCTTTGGTACTTCTTAATCAACACATGTTCAACTGTTTCTGGTTGATTACAGTATTCACACAATCCAGTTAGATGTTTCGCTATTTTATGTAATATGTAATTAAGACTTGTGTCCAATTCTTAAATGACTGATGATCACTTCTATCTTTCTATGTCCACCTGATATTCTTTTGTATCTGACTTGCCTCTGTATTTTGTACAGTTGTCTCCCTGTTTCACTCTCATCCCAGTGCTTCTGCCATGTCTCCTCAATACATGTTTTAATAATGCTTTTGAATTCCACTTTGCTAAGAGGGATCTGGACCTCTATTATAGACGATTTAAATGATTGTTTAGCTATAATGTCCACTTTTTCATTACCCTCCACACCACAATAAGCAGGAACCCAAAGGAAGCTTACTTCTACCCCATTTTTGGTCAGTGTATATAACTTGCATAGAATCTCCAATAAAATATCCTGTCTACTTTCTGATTTTCTTGATTTGATAGAGGTTAATGCAGACAAACTAGCTGAATGGATTACAGCCTTTTTGACATTATTTTCTTCTATCCAAGATAATGCACTCAATAATTGCCATTAATTCTGTTGTATACACTGATAAATGGTTTGGTGTTCTTTTCCTAATGCTAGTTTTGCAATGAGGAATGTAGACTGCAATACCTGTGTGGCCAGAGCTGGGGTCTTTTGATCCATCCATAAATATTACAAGTTCATTTCTAAAATGCAGGTCTATATATTCTTGTACTATCAGTTTGATTTCACAGACAGACTTCTTTCCCAAAAGTTGTTGCAGATCTATATCCACTTTCTGTATTGTAAAGAACCATGGAGGAACATCAGATATTGGAACTGTAGGGCTATATTCCATTTTGTGTAGACCATATTTTTGTGCTGCTGCATCCCTGATTCATCCAAAGCTATTATAATTTGAATTATCATGTTCCCAGCAGTCTTTTAATATAGCTTTAGCTGGATGTGAGTAGTTATGCCCCATGATGTTAACCCAGTAGTGTAGCATTAGCTTTAATCTTCTAAGTCTTAATGGCACTTCCCCCATTTCGACTTGAAGAGCTGATATAGGTGATGTTCTGAATGCACCACTACATATCCTGAGGGCCTGAGCTTGCTCATCATCCAGCATTTTTAAATTACTTTCTGCAGCTGACATGTATGCTACACATCCATAATCCAATGTGGCCCTCATTAAAGCTTGATAAATATTTAGTAGCGATAACCTGCTCGCACCCCAATCCTGTCCAGCAAGACCCCTCAGTAAGTTATTTATTTTTTTTACATTTGATTGTAATTTTCTCGATTTGCTTTTTCCATGTAAGTTTCTCATCAATTAACAAACCAAGGAACTGAATTATCTTTACCTGCTCTAATTTTATTCATATAATTTCACGGAAATTGGTTTGTGATTTCTTGAGAAACATATCACTTGCGACTTACTTATAGACAATTTGAAATCCCATTTATTTGCCCAATCCTCCACTTTATTTATTGCATCTTGCATTTTCCTTTGTACATAAACTAAATTTCTTCCCCTCACCCACAAAGCCCTGTCATCTGCGTATACGGATTTCCCCACACAATGTTGAACGTGCGCAAATATGTCAGCAGAAAGCAGCTGATTGGGCAATCGAGGTCAGGTGACCAAGCAGTTTGATTGGGCAATCAAAAATTGAAAAGCTCAAACAAATAAAAAGACGGGTAGCTCAAGCAGAGCGGCCAGTGAAGGAGTGGAACTTTGACTTGAGAGGTTTTGATGAGCAGAGGCTGAGGACGTGTTTGTTCCCAGTGAGGTAAGGCTCGGTAAGTTTCTTTAATTAATTTAATTAACTTTGGAGTTGGTAATGGAGGCAGTAGATGGGGAAGTCCAGTGCTCTGATTGTAAAATGTGGGAAGTCAGGGACAGGACAATTGTCTCTGATGACTACTTCTGCAAAGGGTGCATCCAGCTGCAGCTCCTATTAAACTGAGTCGGGGAACTGGAGCTGGATGAACTCCAGATCATTTGAGAGGCAGAGGCAGTAATAGATTGGAGTTTCAAGGAGATAGTCACCCCTAAAAGTCAGGAGACAGGTAACCTGGTGACTGTCAGGAGAGGGAAGGGGAATAGACAGAATGAGCAGAGCACCCCTGTGGCCGTTCCCATCAACAATAAGTATACTGTTTTGGATACTGTTGGTGGCGACGACCTACCAGGGACAAGTTGTAGTGGTCGTGTCTCTGGCACTGAGACTCAGCTCAGAAAGGAAGGAGGGAAAAGAGGAGAGTAGTAGTGATAGGGGATTCGATAGTTAGGGGGACAGATAGGAGGTTCTGTGGGAGGAATTGAGAATCCCGGATGGTCTGTTGCCTCCCTGGTGCCGGACTCTGCGATATCTTGGATCGAGTTCGGAAGCAGGTGAAAACCTGGCCAGCAGGAGCCATCTCTGCTCTTCTAGTCAGCACACTGACTGGCACATGTTCAGGGAGACTGCAACCGATGGCGACTCCACCAGCTTAGATGAGTACACAGCATCAGTGACTAGCTACATCAGCAAGTGCATTGATGACGTCACTGTGGCCAGGACCATCACTACACGGTCTAACTAGAAGCCATGGATGACCGCGGAGGTGCGTGCGCTGCTGAGGACCCATGACTCCGCCTTCAGAGCAGGCAACAAGGCAGCCCTAACAACAGCGAGGGCCAAACTGTCCCAGGCCATCAGAGGGGCAAAGCGTGCACACGCCCAGCGAATCCACAGCCACTTCCAGGACAGCGGCGACACACGGCGCATGTGGAAGGGCATTCAGGACATCACAAACTACAAGACAACACCACCTGCCTGTGCTGGTGATGCCTCCCTCCCAGATGCATTGAATAACTTCTATGCTCGTTTTGAGGTGGAAAATGACGTGGCAGCAAGGAAGACCACCCCTCCTCCAGACAACCAGGTGCTGTGTCTTACCGTGACCGATGTGAGGAGAACCCTGTGCAGGCTCAACCCACGGAAGGCAACTGGCCCAGACAATATTCCTGGCAGAGTGCTTAGAGGATGTGCAGACCAGCTTGCTGAGATTCTCATTTACATCTTCACCATCTCCCTGAGCAGCGCCGTTGTTCCTACGTGCTTCAAGGCCGCCACCATCGTCCCCATGCCGAAGAAGTCTTCAGTTGCCTGCTTCAATGACTACCGTCCCGTCGCACTCACATCCATCATCATGAAGTGTTTCGAGAGACACATCAAGACCCTGCTTCCCACCTCACTGGACCCACTGCAGTTCGAGTACCGTCTCAACTGTTCAACAGACGACGCCATTGCCATCATCCTCCACCTGGCCCTAACCCACCTGGACAAAAAAGACACGTACTTTCGAATGCTGTTCATAGACTTCAGTTCAGCATTCACCACAATCATTCCTCAGAAACTGATTGGAAAGCTGAGCCTACTGGGCCTGAACACCTCCCTCTGCAACTGGATCCTAGACTTCCTGACTGGGAGACCTCAGTCAGTCCAGATTGGAAGCAGCATCTCCAACACCATCACACTGAGCACGGGGACCCCCCAGGACTGTGTGCTCAGTCCACTGCTGTTCACTCTGCTGACCCACGACTGTGCTGCAACACACAGCTCGAACCACATCATCAAGTTTGCCAATGACACAATCGTGGTGGGTCTCATCAGCAAGAATGACAAGTCAGCATACAGAGAGAAGGTGCAGCGGCTAACGGACTGGTGCAGAGCCAACAACCTGTCTCTGAATGTGAACAAAACTGAAGAGATGGTTGTTGACTTCAGGAGGACACGGAGTGACCACTCTCTGCTGAACATCGACGACTCCTCCGTAGAGATCGTTAAGAGCACCAAATTTCTTGGTGTTCACCTGGTGGAGAATCTCACCTGGTCCCTCAACACTAGCTCCATAGCAAAGAAAGCCCAACAGCGTCTCTGCTTTCTGTGAAGGCTGAGAAAAGTCCATCGCCTAACCCCCCCATCCTCACCACATTCTACAGAGGTTGTATTGAGAGCATCCTGAGCAGCTGCATCACTGCCTGGTTCGGAAATTGCACCATCTCGGATCGCAAGACCCTGCAGCGGATAGTGAGGTCAGCTGAGAAGATTATCAGGGTCTCCCTTCCTGCCATCACAGACATTTACACCACACACTGCATCCGCAAAGCAAACAGCATTATGAAGGACCCCACACACCCCTCTTACAAACTCTTCTCCCTCCTGCCATCTGGCAAAAGGCACCGAAGTATTCGGGCTCTCACAACCAGACTATGTAACAGTTTCTTCCCCCAGGTCATCAGACTCCTCAATATCCAGAGCCTGGACTGACACCAACCTACTGCCCTCTACTGTGCCTATTGTCTTGTTTATTATTTATTGTAATGCCTGCACTGTTCTGTGTACTTTATGCAGTCCTGGGTAGGTCTGTAGTCCAGTGTAGTTTTGTGTCGTTTTACGTAGTTCAGTGTAGTTTTTGTATTGTTCATGTAGCACCATTGTCCTGAAAAACGTCGTCTCATTTTTACTGTGTACTTTACCAGCAGTTATGGTCGAACTGACAATAAAAAGTGACTTGACTTGAGTTCTCGGTATTCTCAGGAGAGAGGGTGAGCAGACAGATGTCGTAGTCCATGTAGGGACCAATGACATAGACACGAGTAGGGATGAGGTCCTGAAGAAGGAATATAGGGAGTTAGAAAAGAAGTTAAAAAGCAGGGCCTCAAAGGTGGTAATCTCGGGATTGCTGCCTGTGCCACGAGACAGAGAGAGTAGGAACTGGAAGTTATGGCAGATGAATGCATGTCTGAAGAGTTGGTGCAGGGGGCAGGGGTTCAGATTTCTGGATCATTGGGATCTCTTCTGGGGAAGGTCTGACCTGTACAAAAAGGACGGGCTGCACCTGAACTGGAATGGGACCAATATCTTGGCGGGCAGATTTGCTAGAGCTGTTGGAGAGGGTTTAAACTAGTTTGGCAGGGGGTTGGGAATCAGAATGTGAGTGCAGAGATTAGGGTAGAAGGACAAGGGCATGATGGTATGTGTTCTGAGTTGGTGAGGAAGGACAAGCGGGACAAAACATAAACATAAATGTAGCCAGTTAGAGGGGTTGAAATGTGTCTATTTCAATGCTAGGAGTATTAGGAATAAAGGGGATGAACGTGGATCATGGATCCAACGTGGATCATGGATCAGTACGTGGAACTACGATGTTGCGGCCGTTACTGAAACTTGGCTGGAGGAAGGGCAGGACTGGCTGATGCAGGTACTGGGGTTTAGGTGTTTTAACAGGAATAGGATGGGAGGTAGAAAAGGGGAGGAGTAGCATTACTGGTCAGGGATAGTATCACGGCTATAGAAGGGAGGACGCTGCAGAGGAAGTGTCCACTGAGTCGGTGTGGGTGGAAGTCGGAAATAGGAAGGGATCAATCACTGTGCTGGGAGTTGTCTATAGGCCCTCAAATAGCCCTCGGGACACCGAGGAGCAGATAAGCAGGCAGATTTTAGAATGGTGCAGGAAGTACAGGGTTGTAGTTATGGGTGATTTCAACTTTCCTCATATTGACTGGCACCTCCTGACTGCAAGGGGGATAGATGGGGCTGAATTTGTCAGGTGTGTTCAAGAAGGATTCCTGACACAGTATGTGGACCGGCTGACAAGAGGAGAGGCCATACTGGATCCAGTTCTGGGTAATGAACCTGGTCAGGTGGCAGACCTCTTGGTGGGGGAGCATTTTGGTGAGAGAGACCACAACTCCATTAGCTTCAGCATAGCTATGGAAAAGGATAAAAACAGACAAAATGGGTAAGTGCTTAACTGGGGAAGGGCTAACTATGAACGGATGAGGCAGGAACTAGCGAGAGTAAATGGAAACAGATGTTCAACGGTGAAAGAACAGAAGTAATGTGGAGGAAGTTTGGGGACCACTTGTGCTGGGTTCAGGATAGGTTTGTCCCACTGAGACAAGGAAAAAATGGTAGGGAAAGGGAACCGTGGCTGACGAAACACGTGAGGCAACTCGTCAAGAGGAAGAAGGAAGCATATGTTAGATATAAGAAGCAGGAGGGGCTCATGAGAAATATAGGGTAGCCAGGAAGGAGCTTAAGAAAGGACTTAGGAGAGCTCAAAGGGGGCATGAGAAGGCCTTGGCATGTAGAACTAAGGAGAACCCCAATTCGTTCTATGTGCATGTGAAGAACAGAAGGATGACAAGAATGAAGGTGGGGCCACTAAAGGATAAAGAAGGCAACATGTGCCTGGAGGTGGAGGAGGTTGGGGAGGTCCTAAATGAATACTTTACTTCAGTATTAACAAGTGAAAAGGACCTTTATCAGGGTGAGGTCGAAATAGAACAGGCCTGTGTGCTGAACAATGTGGAAATTAAGCAAGAAGAAGTGTTGGATCATCTTAAAAACATCAAGATTGATAAATCCCCAGGGCTGGACGTGATATACCCCAGGTAGCTGTGGGAAGTGAGAGAAGAGATCGCTGGAGCAGTAGCTATGATCTTTGAATCCTCTTTTGCTGCAGGGGAGGTGCTGGAGGATTGGAGAATGGCAAACACTTCCCTTGTTTAAGAAAGGTAATAGGGAGAATCCTGGGAACTATAGACCGGTGAGTCTTACGTCAGTGGTCTGCAAACTATTGGAAAGAATTCTTAAGGATAGGATCTACGAGCCTTTGGAGAAATACAGTCGACTCAAGGATGGTCAACATGGTTTTGTGAAGGGAAGGTCATGCCTCACAAGCCTAATTGAGTTTTTTTGAAGAGGTAATAAAAGAAATTGATGAAGGTAGGGTGGTAGATGTGGACTACATGGATTTTAGCAAGGCATTTGACAAGGTCCCCCACAAGAGATTCATCCAGAAAGTCATGAGGCATGGGATCAGTGGAACCTTGGCTGTTTGGATAAATAATTGGCTTACAGGAAGAAAGCAGAGGGTAGTAGTGGAAGGAAAGTATTCTGCCTGGAGGTCGGTGACTAGTGGAGTGCCGCAAGGATCTGTCCTGGGACCCCTCCTCTTTGTGATTTTTATAATGACCTGGATGAAGAGGCGGAAGGATGGGTGAGTAAGTTTGCGGACGACACGAAGATTGGAGGAGCTGTGGATGGAGCTGTAGGTTGTCGGAGGTTACAAGAGGATATAGACAGGATGCAGAGTTGGGCAGAAAAGTGGCAGATGGAGTTCAATCTGGATAAGTGTGAGGTGATACATTTTGGAAGGACAAAACCAGAAGGCTGAGTACAGGGTTAATGGTCGGTTACTCAAGAGCGTGGATGAACAGAGGGACCTTGGGGTTCAAATCCATACATCCCTCAAGGTCGCTGCACAGGTTGATAGGATAGTTAAGAAGGCCTATGGGATGCTCGGCTTCATTAATAGGGGGATTGAGTTCAAGAGTAGAGAGTTCATGTTGCAACTCTACAAATCTCTGGTGAGACCACACTTAGAGTATTGTGTTCAGTTCTGGTCACCTCATTATAGAAACACAGAAAATAGTTGCAGGAGTAGGCCATTCAGCCCTTTGAACCTGCACCGCCATTCAGTACGATCATGGCTGATCATCCAACTCAGAACCCTGTACCTGCCTTCTCTCCATACCACCGATCCCTTTAGCCACAAGGGCCATATCTAACTCCCTCTTAAATATAGCTAATGAACTGGCCTCAACTGTTTCCCATGGCAGAGAATTCCACAGATTCACCACTCACTGTGTGAAGAAGTTTTTCCTCATCTCGGTCCTAAAAGGCTTCCGCTTTATCCTCAAACTGTGACCCCTCGTTCTGGACTTCCCCAACATCGGGAACAATCTTCCTGCATCTAGCCTGTCCAATCCCTTTAGAATTTTATACGTTTCAATCAGATCCCCCCTCAATCTTCTAAATTCCGGAGAGAATAAGCCAAGTCGATACAATCTTTCATCATATGAAAGTCCTGCCATCCCAGGAATCAATCTGGTGAACCTTCTTTGTACTCCCTCAATGACAAGAATGTCTTTCCTCAGATTAGGGGACCAAAACTGCACACAATATTCCAGGTGTGGTCTCAGCAAGGCCTTGTACAACTGCAGTAGTACCTCCCTGCTCCTGTACTCGAATCCTCTTGCTATGAATGCCAGCATACCATTTGCCTTTTTCACCGCCTGCTGTACCTGCATGCCCACTTCCAATGACTGGTGTACAATGACACCCAGGCCTCGTTGCACCTCCCCTTTTCCTAATTGGCCACCATTCAGATAATAATCTGTTTTCCTGTTCTTGCCACCAAAGTGGATAACCTCACATATATCTACATTAAATTGCATCTGCCATGAATTTGCCCACTCACCTAACCTATCCAAGTCACCCTGCATCCTCTTAGCATCCTCCTCACAGCTAACACTGCCGCCCAGCTTTGTGTCATCCGCAAACTTGGAGATGCTGCATTTAATTCCCTCGTCTAAGTCATCAATATATATTGTAAACAACTGGGGTCCCAGCACTGAGCCATGCGGTACCCCACTAGTCACTGCCTGCCATTTTGAAAAGGTCCCGTTTATTCCCACTCTTTGCTTCCTGTCTGCCAACCAATTCTCTATCCACATCAATATCACACCCCCAATGCCATCTGCTTTAAGTTTGCACACTAATCTCCTGTGTGGGACCTTGGCAAAAGCCTTGTGAAAATCCAAATATACCACATCCACTGGTTCTCCCCTATTTACTCTACTAGTTACATCCTCAAAAAATTCTGTGAGATTCGTCAGACATGATTTTCCTTTCACAAATCCATGCTGACTTTGTCCGATGATTTCATCGCTTTCCAAATGTGCTGTTATCACATCTTTGATAACTGACTCTAGCATTTTCCCCACCACCGATGTCAGGCTTACCAGTCTATAATTCTTCGGTTTCTCTCTCCCTCCTTTTTTAAAAAGCGGGGTTACATTAGCCACCCTCCAATCCTCAGGAACTAATCCAGAATTTAAAGAGTTTTGAAAAATTATCACTAATGCATCCACTATTTCTTGGGCTACTTCCTTAAGCACTCTGGGATGCAGACCATCTGGCCCTGGGGATTTATCTGCCTTTAATCCCTTCAATTTACCTAACACCACTTCCCACTAACATGTATTTCCCTTAGTTCCTCCATCTCACTAGACCCTCGGTCCCCTACTATTTCCGGAAGATTATTTATGTCCTCCTTAGTGAAGACAGAACCAAAGTAGTTATTCAATTGGTCTGCCATGTCCTTGTTCCCCATGATCAATTCAACTGTTTCTGACTGTAAGGGACCTACATTTGTCTTAACCAATCTTTTTCTTTTCACATATTTATAAAAGCTTTTACAGTCAGTTTTCATGTTCCCTGCCAGCTTTCTCTCATAATCTTTTTTCCCTTTCCTAATTAAGCCCTTTGTCCTCCTCTGCTGGACTCTGAATTTCTCCCAGTCCTCAGGTGTGCAGCTTTTTCTGGCTAATTTGTATGTTTCTTCTTTGGAATTGATACTATCCCTAATTTCCCTTGTCAGCCACAGGTGCACTACCTTCCCTGGTTTATTCTTTTGCCAAACTGGGATGAACAATTGTTGTAGTTCATCCATGCGATCTTTAAATGCTTGCCATTGCATATCCGCCGTCAACCCTTTAAGTATCATTTGCCAGGCTATCTTAGCTAATTCACGTCTCATACCTTCAAAGTTACCCTTCTTGAAGTTCAGAACCTTTGTTACTGAATTAATGATATCACTCTTCTTCTTAATGAAGAATTCCACCATATTATGGTCACTCTTACCCAAGGGGCCTCACACGACAAGGTTGCTAACTAACCCTTCCTCATTGCACAATACCCAGTCTAGAATGGCCTGTTCTCTAGTTGGTTCCTTGACATGTTGGTTCAGAAAACTATCCCACATACATTCCAAGAAATCCTCTTCCTCAGCACCCTTACCAATTTGGTTCAGCCAATCTATATGTAGATTGAAGTCACCTATTATAATTGCTGTTCCTTTATTGCACGGATTTCTAATTTCCTGTTTAATGCCATCCCCAACCTCACTACTACTGTTAGGTGGCCTGTACACAATTCCCACCAGTGTTTTCTGCCCCTTAGTGTTATGCAGCTCTACCCATATCGATTCCACATCCTTCCAGCTAATGTCCTTCCTTTCTATTGCGTTAATCTCCTCTCTAACCAGCAATGCTACCCCACCTCCTTTTCTTTCATGTCTATCCCTCCTGAATATTGAATATTGAAGGATGGATTATAGGAAGGATGTGGAAGCTATGGAGAGGGTGCAGAAGAGATTTACCAGGATGTTGCTTGGATTGCAAAACAAATCTCATGAGGCAAGGTTAGCAGAGCTGGGACTTTCTCTTTGGAGTGTAGAAGGATGGGAGGGGACTTGATAGAGGTCAACAATATTATGAGAGGCATAGATAGGGTGGATAGCCAGTACCTGTTTCCCAGGGCACGAATAGCAAACACCAGAGGGCAAATGTACGAAGTTAAGGGAGGGAAGTTTAGGGGAGACATCAGGGGTAAGTTTTTCACACAGAGGGTTGTGGGTGCCTGGAATGACTTGCCAGGGATGGTGGTGGAGGCTAAAACATTAGGGGTATTTAAGAGCCTCTTGGACAGGCACATGGATGAAAGAAAAATAGAGGGTTAGGGGGTAGTGTGGGTTTAGTACTTTTTTTAAGGAATATGTGGGTCGGCACAACATCGAGGGCCGAGGGGCCTGTACTGTGCTGTAGTATTCTAGTGTCTAGTTAGTGTTTCAGGTGAGAGACACTTGACCGGAGTTGTTTTTTGGTCAAATGTTTTCAGAGCTGATCTCTGTTCTGTTCTAGAGGCTTGCTGCTTTCCTAAAGGAGCACAGCTGGTAAATAACTTGTGCGAACTGCTAAGAAAATTACACAGCAATTGCACTGAGGCCAGGAGAAGCATCCTTGATGAAGTTGGAGAAATCCTGAAGTGCTGCGTCATCCAGTGCATGTTAGACACAACAGAGCGACCTGTGGATCACAGTGAAATCCCGTCCCTGGACACCTATCAACTGTTCAAGAAAGCTCAGCCCGGAGTTCCAGAAAGTGCCATAAGGGACATAGAGCAGCTGCAAAATTTATCGATGTCCGACGAGTGCAGCATGTCTGAGGATTTTATAGAGAAACTGACAATAAGCATACACCGTCTATTCTGGATCACAAACCTGGTCTTTGTCAAGTGTGTCGGTAGGTCTTCTAGTGGGGGTAAATCAGTGGCGTGTGTATGTGAATGTGTGAGAGATTGGCTGGATGCAGAGTTGACAGAAAGGACATCAGAACGCTGTGCAACTCTTGCATGGAGATAAAGATCACATATGGCGACAGACTTGTCATAAGAATCTGTTTAATCTTATTTCTGTTAGTGTGCTTTTTATCAGACAAAAACATGGGACTCTAATGCCAAATAGTCATTAAGGTGGCACTTTCCTCAGTCTTCTATATAGTGAGGATCCAAATGGAGCTTGAGCAAATTCAGTAAGCAGATCTTGGATACAATTGGAGGAAATGATGGAAGAGGGAAACATGGTGGGAAATACAGCTGATTATAACTGGAATAGGTGGAAGGGGGAGGGAGAGATGGAAGGTTTAGTGGTTAACAGGGCCAGATGAATGTCCTGTGTATACCACAGAGCAAATCTGAACAAATGTTGGTGATGATGGGTGCAGTTTATCGAAAAGGAGAAACAGAAGGATTCTAGAGATAGGGCGGGGAAGGTAATGTGGACTAACAGGAAAGGGAATAATGAGCAAGCAATTGGATGGAGTGACGTTGGACAGTGAGTGAAGGAGGTAGCAGGGAAGGGGGCAATGAGCAAGCAATTGGATGGAGTGATGTTGGACAGTGAGTGAAGGAGGTAGCAAAGGTTGATGGAGATGGTGCCATGAGGGACTTACGGTGTCTTCAAAATTCAGGAATGTCAGATGAGTCCAGCATGTCCGTGGCAGAGCAGCATTCTGCTCTGAAAGAAAGAGCTGTTGTGGAGCAGGCTCATATTCTATTTCCATTAGAGGAATAGTGAGTTTTATTTTCTTTCTACCATATCGTCAGCTATTTCTACCCTTCAGAAAAGTGATGGAACATGTTGTCAGTAGCACTTTTAAGAACAGCATGGAGAGAAGGCAGTGGGATTCCTACCACTGCAATTGGAAATATGCCATTACATCAGCTTCACTGGTTCGAAATCCAGGGAGATCCGATCCAACAGCCCCATTGATACTCAAGGTCCCTAGGAATATTTTTACTTATGGAGTTCATCAGTTTCACATCATCCTTAGTTTAAGTTGCAGCCTTTTAATTCTATAAAATATTTTGATAAATTTTCATTGTCACACATTCTTTTTAATTTTGTTTCACAGATGAAAAAAACCCTCAAGAAAAATGTTTGGAGGAGAAAATCAGTAACCTGTACTTTAAAACTTATCAACAATATGTTGAACATGAAAAAGAGCTTGATATACTGAGGAACGAACTACACAACTTGACAACAGCAGTAAACTCAGTCCCAAAAGTCACATCCTGCAGAGGTAAGAAGCTTCTTATGACTGTAGTTCTCATTTAATGGCTTGATATTAGGTAATCTGAGGGAACTGTTTGGGAAGATATTGAGTGAGATGAGCCTTTCGTTCTCCCTGGTAATAAAGTTTCATCCTAATAAAAATAAAGAATTGTTTTCTATCCCTAAATCTGTAATGCAGCCATTAACACAAGGCATACCTTGGCCCGTCAGGCCAGTGATCTGTGGTATGGTGCCAGTTTTCCTTTGTGTGAGTATTCATCATACACTCAGAGGAATTGTCAAGGTGACTGTCACTTCCATTGTCCAGCTGCCTCCAGTTGTGCTGAGATGTCTGTGTGGAGGGGTTGACAGAGATTAGTTGTTTCAGCTCCAGGACTCTGTGTGGTGAGGCACAGTTGGTCGGGCTCTGTATTTAACTTGCATTTTTAAACATATTGTGGACAATTAGATCTACGCCTGTGCAGTTAATCTCACCGCATGTTCCTTAGCAGCACTGCAGAGGCAGAGATTCTGCAAAATAGCACGTCAAGATGTGATGGGTGCCTTCAAAAGAATGGAGCAAATTAGTAAAAAAAATATATAGGGAGAGTTTAAAGTAAACTTGGACATGCTAGTTGATTTTGTAGCGTAACTCGGAATTGCAGATTTATAACTATAGTGGTGTTTGTGCTGAAGGAAGAAAAGTCCTTTATTCTGCATGAGTGCAATCTCCTCTGTGTATTTGAGTTACTTTATTATTATTGCCTCATGTACTGAGGTACACTGGAAAGTTTGTCTTGCATACTGTTTATACAGGTCAATTCATTGAGGTAGAGAAAGGTAAAACAATAACAATGCAGAATAAAATGTAACAGTTACAGGGAAGGTACAGTGCAGGTAAACAAGGTGTAATTTCATAATGAAGTAGATAGTGAGCTTTAGAGTCCATCTTGTCATACTCGTAGTCTTCTAATAGTGGGGTATAACCTGTCCTTAAACTTTCTGGCTTTTGTTCCTTCTGCCCAATGGAAGCAGAGAGGAGAGAGAATGTCTGGGATTGTGGGGTCTTTGATTATGCTGGCTGCTTTACTCAGTCCATGGAGGGGAGGCTGGTTCCTGAGATGTGCTGAGCTGTGTCCATAACTCTCTACAGTTTCTTGTGGCCACGTGCAAAGCAGTTGTCAAATCAAACTGTTCTGCTTCTATGGTACATCACAAAATATTGGTAAGAATTGATGCATCAGTTGGATGTAGTCAAGTCAGAGGGGGGGAATCATTACATCACAATACTCTGGGTTAAGTTCAGTCTGCCATTACTTCTGCCCTATCTATCCCTTCCTCCAGTGTAATGTCTTCTTACTTGATAACCACTTAGTTTTTTTTTAATCATCTGCAAACTTATTTACAATGCCCTCTACAATTACGAGTAGTAGAAGGGGTGGGAGGGATCAGAGGGGGTATAGGTGATCAGAAGGGAAGGTGTTAAGTGGGATGGCTCAGAAGCTGAGAAGGACCATATTCTGCAACTGATGAAGGAATGGTAGTTGTCTGCTCCATCCAGTATTTAATTTGTGTTGCACTCGTGTTTATTTCTTGTCAGATTGGTTACACAAGAACTTCAGTAAATTTGTTCAAACAATGGGGGAAGGTGTTCACAAACCTGTGCTGGATAAGCTTTATGAGAAACATCTGAATGAAGAGGAAATAAGCAACATATCATCCAAAAAAACTAGACAAGAAAGGAACCGGGAATTACTGAGGCTAATGATCAACAAAGGTGAAGAGACTTGCAAACTTTTCCTTCACATCTTCTGCTCTGAGGACCCTTCTAATGAAATAACTCAAAAGGTGAGTGAAGAAACAAGCTAACTTTAGTAATCAACAGGAATTCTGCAGATGCTGGAAATTCAAGCAACACACATCAAAGTTGCTGGTGAACGCAGCAGGCCAGGCAGCATCTCTAGGAAGAGGTACAGTTGACGTTTCAGGCCAAGACCCTTCGTCAGGACTAACTGAAGGAAGAGCTAGTAAGAGATTTGAAAGTGGGAGGGGGAGGGGGATCATGGGCCTCCTGTCCCATGATCCTCTCATATCCCTTTTGCCAATCACCTGTCCAGCTCTTGGCTCCATCCCTCCCCCTCCTGTCTTCTCCTATCATTTTGGATCTCCCCCTCCCCCTCCCACTTTCAAATCTCTTACTAGCTCTTCCTTCAGTTAGTCCTGACGAAGGGTCTCGGCCTGAAACGTCAACTGTACCTCTTCCTAGAGATGCTGCCTGGCCTGCTGCGTTCACCAGCAACTTTGATGTGTGTAACTTTAGTAATGGTTACTCACAGCATTTCAGTCTTAAATACAATTAATGGAAAGTCATGTTTGTTAATGTGACCCATAGCTATTAGTTATTATAGTAAGTACACTTAATTGTTTACAAAAATTTGAAGTAAATTTGACTCTTTGTGGCTAGCTCTAATGGACCTTGGATCAAAGAAGCAAGTGTAATTTTTACTTCCCGTGATTCCAATGAATTTGTAATTCTGGGCAGAGCTAAACAATGAGGAATCATGGTTGATAACAGCAGCAATGATTTCTATAATCCCTGTAGATGACAGGCTCCTGTATTTGAAATTTTATGCTAGCGATACTGGAGGTCTAGTTAGTTTGAAATGAAACAGAATTTTGGAATTCAGCTAGCCAAATAGCATCTGTGGAAAAAGAAACCAGTTAGCACTTTGGGTCAGGGACCCTTCCTCAGAACCAACTCCCTGAACTGAACTGTGAATTGGTTTTTCTTTCCACAGATGCTGCTCGAATGGTGAGTTCTTCCAGTATTTTCTGTTTTTGCTTCAGATTTCTGTATCTGCAGTTGAATTTGTTTCCTGTCTAGCTATTCTGTTCTTGTTAGTGTCAGTGGAGCTGTACAGCACAGAAATGGATCCTTCGGTCTAACTCACCCATGCTGACCAATCTATGTCTACTTGAAACAGTCCCAGTTCCCCACATTTAGCAACATCCTGCTAAACCTTTCCTAACCATGCCTTTTACCACTTCCACTTCCTCTGACAGCGTGTTCTATTTACTCACCACCCCCTATGCGGAAAAAGTTGCTTTTAAATTTTCAGATTCCTTTTAAATCTTTCCTTTCTTTCCTTAACTATATGCTCTCTAATTTTAGATTGTTCTAGCCTGAGAAAAAGACTGTGACGATTCACTTTGTCTATGCCCTCTTGATTTTATAAGGTTCTGTAAGCTCCAGGGAAAAGGTCCCACCCTAGCCAGACTTCCATTTTAGCTCAGGCCCTTCAGTCCTGTGAACATCTTCGTAAATGTTCTCTGCGCCGTTTCCAGCTAAGTGACATCCTTCTAATATGCAAGCAACCAGACCAGCACACAGTATTCCAAGTATAGATTCAAGAATGTCTTGTAACAGAATTTTGACACTAATCTTCTTTTGATTCTATTCAACTAGTAAGCCATGGTTATCCATCAGTTATTAATGAAGTAATTTTCCACCATGAAGTAAAAGAACAAAATGCATTGAGACAAGTTCCTCAGTTTCCTATTTACAACAACCGAAATGCCCACCTTATTCCACAGTTGCTATGAGAATGTTACTGTACTCATCCAATCCAACTACTCAAAGCCCATTAATTATCTAAGTATGTACACTATATACAACCTTACAGGCAGCCACAAAACATAGAAACCCAGTAGAACCCATTAATAGAAAGATCGTCAAACACTCAATGTGCAGAAAAAAACAAATTGCATAAACAATAAAAGTAAGCAACTGACATTCAGAATTGAAGCTCATGGAAGTGAGTCCACAGCTACGAAGCCAGTCTTTGCTGCGACCAATCCAGGAGCTCATTAGTTGCAGGCCACAGCCTCAGTTAAACACAGAGACAAGTAAACCTTGCAGAGCAGTGAGCTGAAGTGGCCTGTCCCTCACCTCCGGCTCTGACACCCTGACCTTTTCAACATGGCCCGGTGCTTAAATTGTCCAAACCTCCGGCTCATTGCTCGCTCTTGGATCCGGGCCCTGCGGCTTTGATACGCTATTGGGCCTGGATCCTGCCATCTCGACTCAGCCCGTACCTGACCTTTCCAATTCAGCCCGGCTTGTATCGTTCAAACTGTGAATCTTTCCTCACTCTTGGGTCCAGGTTCAGGCCCCACAGCCTCGGCTCTGCATCGCCTCCGCCCGCCTCACCAGTTCTGCCGCATCAAATCACCCCAAAGTCCGCTTCAGTAATGGCCAAACATTTGCTCGTTCCCTGCTCTCATGCCTGGGCCAAGTCACCTTGATTCGACCTGTACATGTATGCTGTAACCATCCTGCGCCTTCGAGACTTCAGTTCACAGCACGAAAATGCCAGGTCATATTAGCAGTTCAACAGCTCAACTCCAAAAGGGAGGTTATAGGCTGTCCGAGGAAAAAGTGTGATTAATACAGTAATTAATAGTTTGTTACCCGCAAATCGTCGCTGTTTCACAAGCCTCGAGGCACCGGATTCATTGCATGTAGCATTGAAAAGTTCTTCATCAGAATTGCCACAAACAAAGTAAAAAAAGAATAACCAAAATATCTTTGCCTAGAAACTGGATCCATTTCTACACATTCTTCTTGCATGCAAAGCCTGAATAAAAATAGTTTTCTATGGGTTAGATCATGTAGCAAACATTTTAAGGTCAATTGGCACCTATTGGGAAATTGGCCCTGGTACTTCCAGCATATTTACCTGAGCATAGCTGTCACATGACCAATATGTCATATGATGTCAGCAGCAGTCACTGACAGATAAAGATTTTTTTCACGTCTTTGCACTCTACTGCCCCACCTCGTTCCAGCTGTTGTTTACTTTTTCTTTTTCTTTCTCTTCTGTCTAGGGCCACCTCCATCAATTATTAACCTGCCACAGTCTTCCAGCTCCATCCCTGCTCATATCTCCTACCTGATTACCTGCCTGTCATCTCTTTCTCTTTCTCTCTCCCCCCGCCCCACAGTCCACCAATCACCCTCGAGTTCTTTCTTGCCACTTTGCTTCTCCTCTTTATCCTGATCTCACCTCTTCAAAATCAGTCCTGGTACAGGGTTTCGACCCAAAACATCGACAATTTCTTTACTCTCAAAGTGGCTACCTGACTCACAGATTTCTTCCAGCACATTGTTTGCTAATCCTGTAATGATTTATCAGTTCCTAACAATCAATACAATGATGTGGTGACTATAAACTCAGCATAAAGATCCTGATAGAAGCATATGTTCCATCTTTGTGATAGAATGTCACAGCACTTTTTTTTAATGCATTTTTACCCAATGTTATGAATCTTTTCATGTGGTCGGAGCAGCATAATGACCCATTCAGCATGTCATAAGAGAGGAATCTCCATTTTCTGGACAGTTATGAATGAATGGAAATAACCAGTATTTTTTAAAACTAGAAATTTATAACGGACCTGAATTCCTCTTGTATTTTGTCTGTTGCTCTGGATTTCCAGCATCTGCAGAATCGCTTGTATTTGTAACTTACTATAATTACCTTCAGTGAGAAAAGAATCAACAGAAAATCAATAATGCTTGACCAGCTGCAAGGATATTGACGGCAGTGAGCTTAAAATTAAGTAATTCTGTGAAAATGTCAACTTCAGTGCTGTATCTCCTGTGTAAAACTTGATGCTTCTGCCATTCACTACAAACACTAATGCCTATGAACTAACAGTCTGTCAAATCTTTATTTTCTACCGCAGATCCAAAGTGAAATAAATCTTGGGCTTCCTGTGGAATCTGATATTTATTCAGACCTGATAGGATCAATGAGTTAAACTTCAAATATGAACTAAGCAGAATTCTGAAAACATTTCATACAATTACATTCATGTATACTTGACTGTTATTTTAAACCATTGGAAATTAAATTATTTTTCTAATGCACTGAGTATTAATAATGTAAGTCTTCGTAAAACCCACCCAGGGGACATAGTTTTATTTTATCAAGTTTTGTAGCAATTGATATGAGCTTGCACACATCTGTAAAATTGATCTTGGATACTGTGGGTAGTGAAATTCCTGTATAGATTTTGTATTTTGTTTATTTCCAGAACTTTGCAATGTAAGTTATTAAAAATTGAAAGACTTACATTTCTATGGAGCTATTCACAAACTCCAGACATGCTGATGTGTTTTGCAGCCAATGAAGTAATATGTCTAGCCAATACTCCAGTTGTAACTCATTCAAAAGGGATACTTACTAGAAACGTGTTTCCTGGTGCTAAATAGTTGCAAAATGAAGTGGCATATTTGAATTTGTAAAAGCAGCATTAATCGCATGATTATTGTAAAACAGATTATAATTGGACTGGATATTGTAATGAGTTCGTACATTGCCTTTAATTTTCGATGGACAGCAGTCCCACACAACCCATGGCAGTACGACAATGGTCGATTTGCCTTTGGGTTTATCATGCCTGCCAATGAAATTCTATTCTTTTACTGTTTGAAAGTGTCCCAAAATGCTGGATGAAAAATTCCCTCGCCTGCTTTTGGGAAATAAGTCATCTTATTTAGGCACAAATGCTACATATTTAAGAAAAAAAATGAAGTTGAATTCATAATACCACCAGCGTACAATGTGAAAGTGGAACATTTCAGTGGTGTCCTTTGAAGTCTGTTTTAGTAAAACTTCTTAAATTCAGCAATTTGGTGACACTGGACTTGCAACTTTTCTAGACTCTTGAATGTCATTTGATTTAATAAATAAAAAGCAAATTAAAACTGTGTTGCTTTTAAGATGTTACCAGCAGTACAATATATATTCCCTGTGACCCTGGTAAGTTTGAAGGGAAATGGGGCTCCAGTAAGACAAAAGGAGTGTGGAAAAAGGTCCTAATTAGTTAGAATAGAACAGGGGCATCGACACTAGTAGAACCAGCTGCTAAATAAATGGGATTTCCGATTAATTGGTAGTAGACAATTGGTTCATACTAGATTTTAATTGCAGATATATATAGGCATCTGTTAGTCTCGTGAGGCCATGGATTTGCACCTTGGAAGGCTTCCAGGGCTCAGGCCTGGGCAAGGTTGCATGGAAGACCGGCAGTTGCCCATGTTGCAAGTCTCCCCTCTCCACGCCACCAATGTTGTCCAAGGGAAGGGCATTAGGACCCATACAGCTTGGTACTGATGTCATTGCAGAGCAATGTGTGATTAAGTGCCTCGCTCAAGGACACAACACACTGACTCAGCCAAGGCTCGAACTAGTGACCTTCAGATCACTAGATAAACGCCTTAACCACTTGGCCACGCGCCAACGGTTGAAGATAGTTGAGTCAGTAATTAACTTCTTTTGTGTGCCGTTTCCTTACAAATTCATTGCCGAGGCGGATGCCAAAGTCCCAGTTTGCTAGTATTTGTCTGCCAGCACAGACTTTGCTAATGTTGAGTATCTATTAGAGAGTGGATAACCAACTTCACTTGTCTCATTGCAGGCTGCCCAGTTTTCCAAACAGCAGTGTAGAGCAAACAAAGTATACACTAAAGTACACAAAAAGCAGGCTCTTCCAACCTACCTCATATGTGCCAACCATGGTCCCTGTCTACACACTTCCTAATTACCCACAGTAGGCCTATGCCTTCCCCAATCAATGCAATCAAATAAATGGTCCCGATAAGATCAATGCCCCATGGACCCTCACTTCTCACTGCCTCAGTAAAGCAGCCAGCGTAATCAAGTTCCCATCTACCCTGGATTTTCTCTCCTTTCCTCCCTCCCATTGCATAAAAGGCTGAAAGTATGTGTCACCAGGCTCAAGGACAACCTGTATCCTGCTGTTCTAAAACTATTCAACAAACCTGCTGTATGTCAAGAGGGACTTTTAACCTCACAATCTACCTTGTCGTGGTTTTGCACCTTATTGTCTGCCTGCACTGAACTGTCTCTATAGCAACTACATCCTGCATTCTGTTTTTGCTTTTCCTTTGAAGTACCTCAATCGGTACTGATGGGTGGCATGCAAAAGATAGTTTTTCACTGTACCTCAGTACACTTACTATTTAATCAAGTGATGCTTCCATTAGTGCAAACTAGAAATCTGAAATAGGGAGTGCTACAGCACAGAGGCAAGGCCTTAGGCCTTTGGCCTTTCTAGTCTGTGCCAATATTTTCTTCTGCTTTATTCCACCTGCCTGCACCATGACTACGTCCCTCCATGCACCTGACTCATCTTTGTGCCTATCCAGGCTTCTCTTGAGTGTTGCAGTTGAACACACATCTATTATTTTTGCTGGCAGCTTGCCACTCTCTGAGTTAAGGAGATTCTGTCTCAGGTTCCCCTCAGGAGTTTCACCTTTCACCCTTAACCTATAACCTCTAGTTCTAGTCTAAGGATGGGAAAGAGCTTGCAAGGATTACTCAAAAAAAAAAGTTGTATACTTCTATAGGGTCTCCTCTCATTCTCCTGCACTCCAGAGAATAAAGCCCTAACCTTTTCAATCCTTCCCTATATCTCTGGTCTTCTAGTCCTAGTGATATTCATGTAGGTTTTCTTAGCACTCTTTCACGTTCATTGATATCTTTCCTGTAGGTGCGTGATCAGAACTGCACACAATACTCCAAATTTCACCTCACCAATGTCGTGGCACATCTTCAACAGAAGATCCCAGCCCCTGTACTTGGTGCTGTGATTTATGAAGGTCAATATGACAAAAACTCTCTTCGTGACCCTATCTACCAGTGGTTCTATTTTCAAGGAGTTATTTGGACAGCCAGAAACATTTTTCCGGGGAGGAACTGGCTGACATCAGAGGCCATAACTTTAAGGTGACTGGAGGGCAGAATGGTGGGGGAGAAATCAGAGGTACGTTTTTTACACAGACAGTGGTGAGTGTGTGGAATTCACTGCCAGGTATGGTGGTGGAGCAGATACATTGGGGGCATTTACAAAACTCTAAGATAAGCACATGGATGATAGAACAATGGAGATATATGTGGGAGGGAATGGCTAGATTCATTTTAGAGTAGGTTAAAAGGTTGGCATGACATCATGGGCTGAAGAGCCTGTATGATGATCTTTCTTTGCTTATACAGAATACTTTTCACATCTTACCTCTACTGTATATGTTTGTGTTTTTCTCTCGGCCTTTAGAGTTTGGTCCACTTTGCTATATTATGCTGCAGCTGGCCCAAGTTTTGATGATGGGGGTCCATTTGAATATTTCAATTGGAAAGCAACTTGTTAACAGGATGGGAAGATTACTCAAGGGGAGGTGAGAGTGGATAAGTTTGCTATTAACATATTAAATCCTTAGGGACAGGATTTATGAAGCATAGCCTTATTAAGAGTAGTCTGTATGATCTTGTGAAATTCAGGCCATGCTTCATGGGCCTATCTGACTTTTTCTAGGAACTAGCAAAGCAGACTGATGAAGTTGGAATGTTTGAAGTGAGGTAGGGTGTTTGTCAAGGTTCCCAATGGAAAGCTCATCCAGAAGTCATGAGATATGGGGTCCACAGAAACCTCTCAGCAAGGATTTGGAAGTAGCTTGCCTGCAGAAGGCAGAGGATGGTAGTAGAAGGATCATATTCTGCAGAGGAATTGGTGACTACTGGGACCATTGCTCTTTGTGGCTTTGATAAATAACAGATGGGAAAGTAGAAGGTTGGGTTAGTAAGCTGCAGATGACACAAAGTTTGGTTGTAGTATGGATATCGTAGAAGGTTGTTATAGGTTATAATGGAATATATAGACGATGCAGAGCTGGACTGAAAAGATGCAGATGGAATTCAATCCAGAAAAGTGCAAAGCGATACACTTTGGAAAGTCAAGCTTGAACAGAAATACAAGGTTAATGGCTGAATACTTTGCAGTATGGAGGAACAGAAGGATCTTGAGGTCCAGATCCATAGATGCTGCACAAGTTGATAGGGTGTTTTAGAAGGAATATGGTGTGTTTGCCTTCATGAGTCAGGGCAGCCCCAGTCTCAAGCCTTCTCCCAATATCCATCCATGCACCGACTAATCAAGACCCTATCAATCCTTGCTTTAAATATACCCTGTGACTTGGTCTCCACACTCACCTGTGGCAATGAATTCCAAAGATTCAACACTCTTTGGTTACTACCACAATGAGGTCACACTCAGGTTGGAGGAGCAACACCTTATATTTCGGCTGGGTAGCCTCCAACCGGATGGTATGAACATTGTTTTCTTGAACTTCTGGTATTGCCTTCCATCCCCTTCACCATTCCCCATTCCCATTTCCCTCTCTCACCTGTCCATCACCTCCCTGTGGTTCTCCTCTCCCTTCCCTTTCTTCCATGATCTTCTACCCTCTCCTATCAGATTCCCCCTTCCCCAGCCCTGTATCTCTTTCACCCATCAACTTCCCAGCTCTTTACTTCACTCCTCCCCCTCTCTGTGTTACAACTATCACCTATCACCTTGTACATCCTCCTCCCCTCACCTTCTTACTCCGACTTTTTTTTCCAGTGCCGGTGAAGGGTCTCGGCCCAGAACATCGACTGTTTACTTTTTTTCCATAGATGCTGCTCGGCCTGCTGGGTTCCTCCAGCATTTGGTGTCTGTTACTCTTGAGCACCTTGTTTCCATAGCTTTCCCCCACACAATACCTCTGTCACGCACGCCTGGGGAGATGCAGTAGTGACATTTAAGAGACATGGGCAGGCACATCCCCAGAAGGAGATTGATCATGTGCGAGCAGATATAATTGATTTAAATTGGCATAATTATCGGAATAGACATTGTGGCTGAAGGGCCAGTGCCAGTGTTTCTGAAGGGCTCTGCTGGTCTACATCCTGTGTCCTCCCCCTTTTCAAAGACATTCATTTTGTCCTCTATTGTCGACAGCTAGACTGTAGTCATTCAACATCACTGCTATGCCTTCTACCCATTTTGTACTTTTTATATCTGTAAAATAAATACATTTCTGTTTTATGCTACACATTAGTCTTTTCACATTTGCTCTTTTGCTCTTACTGTATCATCCTTCATTATCCCTAGACTCTCTTCATCCTGTCTCTAGCTCTCTACCATTAACGACATATTACGCAAAGAGTTTAATATGTTGGTAAGTGCTCCCATTAAACCATTTTGACTCACTCTATCAGATATTCAATTTATTCCACACATTCCCACCTCATCTCCTGCTGAAATCTTATTCCTGTTTGCCTGTATTATTTTAATCATGGTTCCTTTAGATTGTTATAGCGGGGATGGTAGTGGGGATATGCTCCCACTACCGATTAACTGCTCACAATGTCATATGCCTCAATTGGAGCTGACAGCCAAGTCCAGCTCCTGGCCTTCATGTGTGGCCTAGCGACTGAGCCTGGCAGAGACATTTCTTCTGACAGGAGAAGCAGCTTATTGGTACCTTAAGACCAGTCGCTTTGGGCAGATAGCCTTGGTTGTCAGCTCATCTAGGAGATGGAAAAGATCGATCTCAAGACACTGCTGTCTTGCAGCTATACCCAATTCATGGGGAAGGCTTTGGCAGTAAACCCTGAGGAAAAATCCGGAGCTGGAGTCCCTAAGTTGAGTTCAATGCTGACTGGCAACTCCTGCGATGCCACGGGTGCCAAACTGTACCCATCTCTGCCATTCCTTTGCATTCATCAGCTGCATGGGCAACAGCTTGTTCTCCATGTTGTACTGACCTGGCTTGTGAATCACACAGACAGCTAGCGTGCGATACCGACTCCGACCAACAGAGGGTTTCGTTTTAATCATAAAATAGAGCTTTTGTGAGAAGACAGTCAATAATCCTGAGCTGCAAATTCCACACTCTACACTGATCTGCAAAGTGTATCCATTACAAAATGATTGCTGAGATTCCCTTTCATTGGCCAGCTCAGGCAGATGGCTGCTCTCTAATCCATCAAAAATACTTGGACTAGTCATCAACCACCACAGAGGGCACAATTCATCTCGCAAACAGTAACAAGAAACCAGATAACAAGAATACTGGAACATTGACTGAGCTGATGAGATTGGTGTGAAAATCAAGAACAACCTGGAATGTATATCAGTCTACAACAAAATACCTCTGCCCCAAAAACCTCATTCCACAAGATCACGTAAGACACTCTCTTTACTCCGACTCCAATTCTGTTTATAGCACCTTCCAGAACTCATTACTTTTTCCTAATCTGACTCAACCAACAAGGTCAGTGATAAGGGGAATTAAATGGTAAATACTCAGTCTACGTTTCAACAGCATTATTTTAAGGTGTATTCGTAAACCAGTCCAAAATGAATATTATCCATCCCATTTCCTACTTCCTTTTAAATTCTTGCCAATTCTTGAATTTCATTTTCCGTAAATTTTCTGTAAAGTTTCTTTTTTAAGTGCCCCTTTTGTGTGAAGTCATAATTGCACTTTAATATCGTCTCCTCCTCTTTGCTACTAAACAGGAACAACATTTAAAAGAACAGAACTTATCTTTCCTTGCTGCCCACTCTACTGCTTTGGCCACAGAAACTGCTTAAGAAACCTGAACGAAACTGGCCTGATGGAATCTAATATCGCCCAGGGGGCCTAGGATGGTACGTTGAAACCTTTGCATATGTAAGGGCTTAAGGCCCGTTTAAAATGGCTACATGAAGCACCTGAAAAATGTCCCAGTGTAATACTGAGTCAGTGAACTTCCTAGCTTATTTTTAGACACAGGATATTGTTCCCTTATTGCGCCTAAGAACAGGTGCAACAAGGTCCAATTTCTACTCTGCTGTGCATCTACTGATAGTTTGTGGCTTCTCCCAGTGCAGTGACAGCATGCTTTTTGCAGACGTCACAAGCCACAGCTTCACAGCGGAACTTGAGCTGCCCTGAAAAGTGCTGCACTTCGTATAAGTGTCTTTACTTCTCTAAACCTTTGTTGACTGGTCTTAATTGTTGAAGAAAAGGGACCTATTAAAGCAAACCTGAAATATTTTTACTCTGCAAATCAAAAATAGTATTTTCAAGCTTATTTATTGGACATCTCTGGTAAGTAGTTCTCTGGAATTAGGTATTGTATGGAAGTTGTATAAAATGTATAAAATTTGAACATGATGTTGCTCAATACCATAGGCCACACTTGGAATATTTTGACATATGATTGATATTGCATTGGAATGAAGTAAAAGATAAATGGAACTGTCTATGTGGAGTTTGAAAATTATTTCCATAACCATGTGGCCTTCCTCTGGGTACTTTGGTTTCTTCCTACATTATGAGGATAAGCTGGGATATGCTGGTAGGTTATCAGACTACAGTAGATTACCCCATGGTAGGCAGCTATGAAAAAGATCAATGAGTTCTAACCTGGACTCAACATATCAATGCAGATACAAAGAAGGCACAACACTGGCTATACTTCATTAGGAGGTTGAGGAGATTTGGTGCGTCACCAAAACCACTCACAAACTTCTACAGATATACCATGGAAAGCATGGTAACTGGCTGCATCACTGTCCGGTATGGTGGGTTGTGCGGGCGGTGGGGTGGGGGTGTTACTCCATAGGATTGAAATAAGGTGCAGAGAGTTGTAAACTTATTCAGCTCCTTCATGGGCACTATCCTCCATGGTATCCAGGACATCTTCAAGGAGTGATGCTTCAAAGGCAGCATCCATCGTTAAGAACCCTTATCACCCAGGGCATGCCCTCTTCTCACTGTTACCATCAGGAAGGAGGTTCAGAAGCCTGAAGGCGCATACCGAGTGGTTCAGGAACAGTTTCTTCCCCTCTGCCATTCGATTTCTGAATTGGCATTGAGCCTCTGAACACTACCTCACTACTTTCCTATTTCTGTTTTTGCGCTACTTATTTAAATTAACTATTTTATATATAATTAACTGTTTTATATATACACATATACTTACTGTAATTCACAATTTTTATACTATTACGTACTGCATTGTACAGCTGGGACATATGCTGATGAAATTAAACCTGATCCTGTTTCTGATTCTGAAGCACGTGAGAGAGGTTGAGTTGCAAGGCTACTGGGAAATAAGGCATAGAGAACTGATGGGATTACTTTTTCATGAGCTGGCATGGATTTGGTGGGCTGAATGGTCCCTGTTTTGCAGTAGATAGCATAAGTAAGAACCTACAATGGTATTTTAAGGAAATGGAAGAAATATTTGAAAAAGAATAAGATGTAAAAATGTAACTGAATAAAAATCTGGTTCGGAGAGCTGAGGTGCATTTGTCAAATGGCAGCTTGCTTGTGCTATCGAAATCTGGACTCATTGGCCACTTTATCAGGTTCTTTCAGTATCTATTGAGGTGGCTGCTGAGTGTATGTGTGAGATCTTCTGCTGCTGTAGCCCTTCCACTTCAAGGTTCAACATGTTATGTGTTCAGAGATGTCCTTCTGCAGACCACTGTTGTAATGCATGGATATTTGAGTTGCTGTCGCCTTCCTGTCAGCTTAAACCCTTTGGCCATTCTCCTCTGACCTCTCTCGTTAACAAGGTGTTTTTGTCCATAGAACTGCCATTCACTGGATGTCTTTTTTTATTTTGCACCATTCTCTGTAAACTCTAGAGACTGTTATGTATGAAAATCTCAGATGATCTGCAGTTTCTGAGATACTCAAACCACCCCATCTGGCACCAACAATCATTCCAAGGTCAAAGTCACTTAGACTACATTTCTTCCCCCTTTCTGATGTTTGGTCTGAACAACAACTGGACCTCTTGATGACGCCTACCTGCTTTTATGCATTCCATTGCTGTCACATGAGTGGCTGAGTAGATATTTGCATTAACAAGCAGGTGTACAGATGAGGCCACAGACTGGAGCCACATAAGTATCACAACTGGCTTTTTATTGTTGCAAATAGCAGTGTCTGCTATAACAAAGTTACAAATGTCTCACTGCACATAATTTTGGTAAATTGTACCATAATTTGCTTTTTTAAAAAAAGTCATGTGCCAAAACAACCCAGTGTAAAATTAGAATGCTTTTTATTGAGACAAAGGATACTGCCAACATTGGAAATTAGAACAACAAACAATCTGCTGGAGGAGTTCAGCAAGTCAGGCGGCATCTGTGGGAGGAAATAGATTGATGGTGTTCTGAAATGTTGACAATTCACTCACCACCTTGCATTGCTGCTTGGCTCATTGAGTTCTGCCAGTGGGTTGCTTTGCTTATATTTTGTAACCCCAAAACATAAAACTAATCAAAAAAAAAATCAAGGGAACTTGTGAGGAGCATGTAAACTTCATTTTTCACTTTTAGCAAGGCACTCACATATATAGTGGTGTAATGATGTACCTACTATTCATGTACTTTTACATATAACCCCTAATGAATTAATGTTTAATCAAACATTAGGACCCTGGTCAGACCCCAATTGGAGTACTATGCTCAGTTCTGGTTGCCTCACTATAGGAAGGATGTGGAAACCATAGAAAGGGTGCGGAGGAGACTTACAAGAATGTTGCCTGGTTTGGGGAGCAGGCCTTATGAAAATAGTTTGAGTGAACTCGGCCTTTTTTCCTTGGAGTGATGGAGGATGAGAGGTGATCTGATAGATGGGTATAAGATGATGAGAGGCATTGATCGTGTGGATAGTCAGAGGCTTTTTCCCAGAGCTGAAATGGCTAGCACGAGAGGGCACAATTTTAAGGTGCTTGGAAGTAGGTACAGAGGAGACGTCAGGGGTAAGTTTTTTTACGCAGAGAGTGGTGAGTGTGTGGAATGGGCTGCTGGCGACAGTGGTGGAGGTGGATACGATAGGGTCTTTTAAGAGACTCCTGGACAGGTATATGGAGCTCGGAAAAATAGAAGGCTATGGGTAACCCTAGGTAATTTCTCAGGTAAGGACATGTTCGGCACGGCTTTGTGGGCCGAAGGGCCTGTATTGTGCTGTGGGTTTTCTATGTTTCTAAACAATATACCTACAATATTATTTGAATTTGAATTTATTTGAAATATTAGATCCATCTCACAATGTGAGGGAGTAAAAATCTTTGCGTTATGACTCCGTCGCAATGTACAGACATGTGAATTTATAAGTCTAATGGCTTATAGAAGGAAGCTGTCCCATAGCCTGTTGGTCCTGGCTTTAATGCTGTGGTACCGTTTGCCAGACGGAAGCAGCTGAAACAGTTTAAGGTTAGGATAACTGGTGTCCCTGATGATCTTCCAGGCCTTCTTTCTGCACCTGCTGCTGTAAGTGTCCGCAATGGAGGGAAGTTCACATCCACAGATGTGCTGGGCTGTCTGTACCACTCTCTGCAGTGCCCAGATGTCAAGGTTGGTGCAGTTCCCCTACCAGGCGGTGATATTGCCAGTCAGGATGCTCTCAGTGGTGCCCCTGTAGGTCTTGAAGATTTGGGGGCTCATGCCGAACTTCTTCAGTCGCCTAGGTGGAAGAGACACTGTTGTGCATTTTTTGTCACACAGCTGGTGTGTACAGTCCGGGTGAGATCTTCAGTGCTGTGTATACCGAGGAACTTGAAACTACTCACCCTCTCAAATATTACTGAAATACTAAATGTACAACACTTTGGAATGAATTGGGCTTTGTAGTATCCAAGTTTTAGGTGAAGCCTGCTAATGTTCTTCAAAGCAATTGTAGCACAGACCGATGTTTCAGATGGGAAAACTGACATTGGTTGTTATTGTGAAAATTATTACGCACGGATATTTAATGGCTGCCACCAACACACAGAGCTTGTTCCATATTTTCCTATGACATGAGCAGAGCCTACTTGGAGTTGACTCTCAGAGAAATTTCATTCCTCCCACTTATTTAGCCATAATCTATTCTCTCTGACATGTCCATTGACTTCACCACCACCACCTCCTGCACTAACCCCGTATGGAACTTTCTGAAATTTGGTTCCCTTCATAGCTAATAATGTATTGATGCCAACCTTCATTACATTCAGTGACTAAACCTCCACAGCCTTGGCTGGCAAATATAACTGTCTCTTTTCATCTCTGTCTTGAATAAACAAAACTTAATTTTGACCCTATGACCCCTCCTGCCCTTCCACCGCACTAGTCCTAAACAGGGCACCATGGCAGCGTAGTGGTTAGTGCGATGATATTACAGCTCAGGGCATCAGAGTTCGGAGTTTAATTCCAGAGTCTTTTGTAAGAAAGTTTGTATGTTCTTCCTGTAAATGCATGGGTTTCCTTCCACCGTCCAAAGACGTACCAGCTGGTAGGTTAATTTGTCACAGTAAGTTGTCCAGTGGTTAGGCTAGGGTTATGGAGCTGGGTTGCTGGTTGCTCATTGGGCCAGAAATGCCTTTCTCGTGCTGTTATCGCTTAACAAATATATAAATCCCATACAAGGAAAACGTCAACTCCTTGAGAATTTTGTATCTTTCTATTCAATTTCCTTTCGTTCTTCTAAACTCATGAAAATATATACATGGCTTGCCCAAAATGTCTTCCTGTGACAATTCTGCCTTCTATCTATCTGCTGAACAGTCACCACACTTGCTGTATTCCATCTTCCCATGGCTCACAATCTTAGTCCAACTCTGAATTCAGCACAGTATCAATAAAACAATAACTCACTGCGTTGGAAATACAGTGTGTCTCCAAGTCAGTCACAGTGTGGCTCCCATTCTTAAAAAGGACAGAATGCTCATTGATCCAGTCAGCAGCTTGCATTCCTATGTAAATGCCAATTAATCTATCTACGTGGTCATGATTAATTCCTATTTTCTCACAGAGACATACAGCAACACAGTATGCATACAGGCTTGGGTACCACTATATATCAAACACATTTCCACCTAGCTAGCCCCAAATTCCTGTGTTCATCCCATATTCCTCCAAGAACCACCCCTCCATATACCTGCAACACACATCAAAGTTGCTGGTGAACGCAGCAGGCCAAGCAGCATCTATAGGAAGAGGCGCAGTCGACGTTTCAGGCCAAGACCCTTCGTCAGGACTAACTGAAGCTGTTTGTCTGGGACCTCGTTGCATATACTCACCACAAATGTAGCCCTCAGTTCCCTTCTAAATCTTTCACCATTTCCCCTTAATCTACATCCCCTCTGTTTGAATTCCCTAGCTGGGGTAGATGGACTGTTAACATCCACGTTCTCTATGTGTCTCATAATGTTTAACATTTCTATAAGGCTCAGCCTCACTTTCCTCCTGAAATGGATGCTCCCCATTTTGAAAATAGTCTACGTTTTTATTCCTTCTACCTAAGTGCATGACCATGCACAGTGTTCCATCTGCCACTTCTTTGCCCATTCTCCTAATCTGTCTAAGTCCTTCTGCAGCCTCCCTGTATTCTTCATTCTACCTGCCCCTTCGCCTATCTGTATCGTCCGCAAAGACTAGAATATAAAAACAAGGTTGTAATGCTAAGGCTTTATAAGGCACTGGTGAGGCCTCACTGTGGTATTGTGAGCAGTTTTTAAGTCCTTTATCTTATAAAGGATGTGCTGACATTGGAGAGAGTTCAGAGGAGTTTCACAATAATGATTCCAAGAATTAAAGTGTTACCATATGAGGAGCAGTTGTTGGCACTGGCCTGTACACACTGGAATTTAGAAGAATGGGGGGTGGGGGGGAGAAGCAGTGGGATGCCATTGAAACATATCAAGTATTTTAGGCACTCTTCCATCTTGATGATAAATATAGAGCCTAGCCGGATACCGCAGGGTGTGCTTGATTCCTCCATCGTGCAGAGTTTGCAGTACATCACGAAAGGCATGACGTTGAGTCATCACCTCTTTAGTATAACCCAGGAAGATCAAGACCTTGCTTCCCTTGTACTCCACGGGTTGTAGTCTGCTGTGGCGCAGGATCAGCTCTTTCACTTGAAAGTGATGGATCCGTGCCAAGATGGTGCGCGGTTTCCCACCGGAAGCTGGCTTAGGATAGAGAGAGCGATGCACGCGATCGTTTTTAACCAGATACGGGAAATGCTCTTCCCCGAGCAACTTGGGAATCAGTCTGGAAACAAATTCAGTAGGTTTACCATCCTCCTCACCCTCTTGTATCCCTACAATCTTAATGTTATGTCACCAGGAACGAGCCTCTAAGTCATGCACTTTAGCTTCAAGCTGGCTATTTTGTCTCATTAGCTCTGAATACTTAACTTCAAGCTCTTGCATGCGTGTCTCAAGGTCACTGGTGGCTAGTTCTTGATTAGCCATGAGGGCTTGTACGTCCGCCTAGGAGGCCACAAGCACCTCAAACTTGGTCTCAAAAACATCAAAGCGGTCGTTAATGCAGCGCAGAACTGACTGAGAAATCTCCTGACCTAATGCCTTGCACATGGCGCAAGTTTTATCCAGCAGTATCTCAGACGCAGAGAAGTTCTTTACGGACCCGCTGTTAGCACTAACTTTGGTAGTTTGGCAGTCAGCAGTCTTGGCTTTATTTGCCTTCGGCATTGTCAAACTTTTCCAGACACTTAGTTTAGACATACACTGTTGGCCTATGAATGAATAAAACACGGTATAATAGTAATTTTATCGAGGCCTCGGAGAGGAGCACTGACCAAACAGGTCTAATCCATACGCATGCGCACTAGCGCCCCTGATATATTTTTTGCATGGAGGGGGTTGATGATCTTGTTGCCATTTGCGCAATTTGTATTTTTTTTGCACGTGGGGGGGTTGACGTTTTTCTTTGAACAGGTTCCATGAATTCTTTGTTTCGTGGCTGTCTGCGGGGAAGACGAATCTCAGGCTTGTACACTGCATACGTACTTTGATAATAAATGTACTTTGAAAGTCCTATGGTCCTATGGCCTTATAAATCTTTCCTGTACAGTTTAACCACATCTTTCTTATAACAGGCTAACCAAAACTATACTCAGCACTCCAAGTGTGGACTCACTGATCTTAAAATAACTGCTGAAGGCCAGCGTACTAAACGCCTTTTTCACCACCCTGTCTACCGATGACATCACTTTCAATAAACTCTACTACTATACTCCTGGATTCCTCTGTTCTATTACACTCTCCTTTGTCCTAGCATTCAGAGTGTAAATCCCACTCTGGTTCGGCTTTCCAAAGTACATCACCTCACACATTGGTACTGTAATATACTGTATTTGCCACACCTCGGTTCACTTCCCTAACTGATCAAGGTTCTCCTGTAATCTACAATAATAAGCACCTCCTAATTTTGTGACATCCACTGACTGATCAAGTCTTGTGTATTCACATCCAAATCAATTATATAGATACAAAAAAGAAGAGTCCCAACACAGACCCACCCCCCAGCATGAACTAGTCAACAGCCTCCACTCCAAGAACCAACTTTCATCCGCCCGGAGCTTCCAGTCTCTGAGCTAACTAGCTCTTCCTGGATTCTCTGGGACCTCAACTTTCAGAACAGTGTATCATGTGCGACTTTGTCAAAGGCCTTTCTGAAGTCCAAAATAGACAACATCCACTTTCATGTTAAGGGATCCAGAAGAGGCACAGAAGTTAATTTGGACCAAATGAAAAGCATGCACAGCAATTTACCCAGCAACCTTTTGCTCCAGATTAGCCGACAGTGTTAGAGGGGAGAGCTATAGTTTGTTCGTTCAACATTTTAAATGGGCAAGTTCAAACACAGGGGGAGATGGCAAATAATCGCACATCAGCTGTGTGTAAATTTCTGTGACAAATAGGAACCTCTTTAGACATTTGCAAATATTTAGCCTGACATCTAAAATTATGACAAACGTCTATAGATGTGTGGTGGAAAGCATATTGACTGGCAGCATCACTATCTGGTATGGAAACGCCAATGCCCTTGAACAGAAAATCCTACAAAAAGTAGCGGATTCAGCCCAGTCCATCACATGTAAAGTCCACCTCACTATTGAGCACATCTACATGGAGCATTATCGCAGGAAAGCAGTGTCCATCATTGGGGACCCCCACCACTCAGTTTCTGCTCTTATTTCACTGCTGCCATCAGGAGAAAGGCACAGGAACCTCAGGACTCACACCACCAGGTTCATGAATAGTTATTACCCCTCAGCCATAAGGCACTTGAACCAGAGGGGATAACTTCACTCAACTTCACTTGCCCCATCACTGAACTGTGCCCACAACCTATGGACTCACTTTCAAGGACTCTTCATCTCATGTTCTTGATAATTATTACTTACTTATTTTTTATTACTATTATTATTTCTTTTTGTATTTGCACAGTTTCTGGTCTTTTGCACTCTGGTTGTCCACCCTGTTGGTACAGCTTTTCTCTGATTCTATTATAGTTATTGGATTTATTGAGTATGTCTGCAAGAAAATGAATCTTAGGGTTGTATATCATGATATATTTGTACTTTGATAATATATTTACTTTGAACTATAAAATGATAGTGTGCACCATTCAGAAGTAATTATTTGGAACAAAAGTGCTTTGAAGTATGATATTTAGAATCTCTATTATCCATCCCTGCTGGTCTTTGAACCAAGTGTCTTTGCTCAGCCGTTTGTGACAAACCACACTGCCATGGATCAGGAATCGCAGATGTGAGGAGGCAAGAACCACAGATTTACTTTCCTCATCATGAAGTAGCTTTATGGTCACTCTTGCCGATACCAACTTTCTATTCAAGAGACAAGAGATTCTGCAGATGCTGGAAATCCAGAGTAACACGCACAAAATGCTGGAGGAACTCAGCAGCTCGGATAGCATCTATGGAGAGGAATAAGCAGCTGACGTTTCAGTCCAAGACCCATTATTAGGACTTTTTGTTCAAGGTCCATTTACTCCAATAAGTACAGATTCCTTAGTAGTCATGAGGGGATTTGAACTTAGGGCCACTTGTCCAGTAACGTAATCAATGACCGACCTCTAGAAGCATCTTTTTATAACCTTGGCCATTCCATTTATTACATGTATATATTGATCCAATTAACTGGGTAAATTAAAAAATAAATATGAATATGAAAATTTGTAAATATTAATATATTACTTCAATCCATAGGTTTGCTTTGCTGTTGTTATGTTGTTTTGTTGCTGCTTGTGTTGTTCCGCTAAAGTAGTGGGCATGCAGTATTGGTGCCGGAATGTGTGGCACTTGTGACCTGCCATTGGCATATCCCTAGGTTTTATCAGTTACGTAAGAACATAAGAAATAGGGGCAGGAGTCAGCCATCTGGCCCGTCGAGCCTGCTCTGCCATTCAGTAAGATCATGGCTGATCTGTCCATGGACTCATCTGCACCTACCCACATTTTCCCCATAACCCTTAATTCCCTGACTAAGCAAGAATCTGTCCAACCTTGTCTTAAATATAATTACTGATGTAGCCTCCACTGCTTCATTGGGCAGAGAATTCCACAGATTCACTGCTCTTTGGGAAAAGCAGTGCCTCTTCATCTCCATTCTAAATCTACTCCCCTGAATCATGAGGCTATGTCCCCTAGTTCTAGCCTCACCCCAGTGGAAACAACTTTCCTGCCTCTATCTTATCTATCCCTTTCATAATTTTATATGTTCCTATATGTTTTTACATGTTTCAATGCACATTTGATAAATAAATAAAGCTGAATCCGATTCCAATCATTTGTGGGCTGGTAACACGACGATGGAGTCTTGGAGTCAAATAACATTGAAATAGGCCTTTCAGCCCATCGAGGCCATGTCAATCCTGTTTACAATGCCCTTCATTGTCCTGTTGTTTAAAGATTCTCCCACATTCCCATCAATCCCCTGAGATTTCTACCACTCACCATGTACACCAACCAATTAACCTATCAGCATATAGGAGTTTGGGATTCTTTGAGAAGAAACCAAGGAGATCCACTCAATTACAAATAGAAGGTACAATGTCCACACAGTTGGCCCCTGAGGTCAAAATTAAATGCTGCTCTCTGGTACCGGGAGGCAGCAGATCTAGCAGCTGGGCTACTGTGATGTGCAAAGATGACAGGAAGGAACAATTAATGAGAATTTACTCAACATGCAAACACATTATAAAGATAAGAATGACCACTATGTGATAATAGCAAAAAAATATTTGAGGAAACTTTAGAAGGAACTATAAAACCAAAACCAGAATTTTCAAAAATCCTGAGTGCATAGTATCATGTGCTATACTCTTAAAAACAGGAAAATTTTATAAAAAATGACAACACTTGCAGACTGCTGTGGAGCAGACGGTAATCAATGTATTCTGTGAAGCTGGAATAGTTAGCTGAGAACGTAGTGGTCAAGCTGAACCACATCCTCTTGTTTATGCAAAATACTTATTGAAAGTAGCTTACTGTGGCCAAAATTTTGAGAAATTAAGCCTTTGGTATCATTTCTGCCAAATACATGTTGTTATATTCAACAACGAACACAGTAAAGGGACTGTAGGCACTGCAGGTTCTAACACTGTTGTCATGATTACAATGATACTTATTCTATAGTGTTATTGGAACCTCCCTAGTGGTTGTTAGAGACTTACAACAAAGGCATGAACATTCTATACACAAAATAATGTGAGTAAATTCATATTTCAAGTGTAAATCCATTGCAGGATCCAAAATAAATGATGCACTGTGAACTGGAGTCCTGAGGCACAAAACTGGACCCAAAGCTTAATAAATGGGCGTGGGTGGGGTGTGCTTTCAAGATTCTCTCATGCCATTTCCAGTACACAAGCATAAAGAGGAACAAAATAATTATTACTCCGGATCCTATAAAGCACAAAAAAAAAACCACAATAAGATAAACACAAATTTCTGCAGATGCTGGAAATCTAAAGCAACACACACAAAATGCTGGAGGGACTCTCCAGGTCTGGCAGCATCCCTAGAAATGAATAAACAATCGGCGTTTTGGGATGAGACCCTTCTTCAGGACTGAAAAGGAAGGGGGTAGACTCCAGATTAAAAAGGTCAGGGGGTCAGGGGGAAGGAAGATAGCTAGAAGGTGATAGGTGAAGTCAGGTGAGTATGAAAGGTAAAGGGCTGGAGAGGAAGGAATCCGATAGAAGAGAAGAATGGACTATAGGAGAAATGGAAGGAAGAGGGGATCCATGAGGAGGTGATACGCAAGGGGAAACAGGGAAAAGGACAGAGTGGGGAATAGAAGAATAAGAGGGGAGGGGGAGGATTTTTTTAAGCAGAAGGAGGTATCAAAATTAATACCATCAGGTTGGAGACTACCCAGACGGAATATAACGTGTTGTTCCTCTACCCTGAGGGCGACCTCATCTTGGCCAAAGAGGAGGTCATGGACCGACATGTCAGAATAGGAACTAAAATGTTTGGCACTGGGAAATTCATGTTTTGGCATGTGGAATGGAGATTCTCAACGAAGCAGTCCCCCAATTTACGATGGGTCTCACCAATGTAGAGGCCGCATCGGGAGCCATATAAGGAAACAACAAATATAAACAATGCACACAAAATGCTGGAGGAACTCAGCAGGCCAGACAACATCTATGGAAGTGAATAAACAGTTGATGCTTTGGGCTAAAATGCTTCATCAGGACTGGAGAAAAAAGATGCAAAGAGAGAGTAAGAAAGTGGGGGGGGGAGGAGAAGGAAGTACAAGGTGGTAGATGATCGGTGAAACTGGGAGAGGGGGAAGAGAGAAGTAAAGAGCTGGGAAGTCAATTAGTGAAAGCAATAAAGGGCCGGAGAAGGGGAATCTAATAGGAAAGGACAGAAGGCCATGGAAGAAAGGGAAAGGGGAGGAACACCAGAGGGAGGCGATGAGCAGTTAAGGAGATAAGGTGGGACAGGGAAATGAGAATGGGGGCAAGCCATTACTGGAAGTTTGAGAAATCAATGTTCATGCCATCAGATTGGAGGCTACCCAGATGGAATATATGGTGTTGCTCCTCCGGCCTGAGAGTGGCCTCATTGCAGCAGTAGAGGAGGCCGTGGACTGACATGTCAGGATGGGAATGGGAAGTGGAAATTAAAATGCGAGACCACTGGGAGATCCTGCTTTTTCTGGCGGATTGAGTGCAGGTGGTCTCCCAATCCACACCAGGTCTCACCAATAGACAGGAGGCCACACCAGGAGCACCGGATACAGTAGATGACGCCAACAGTCTCACAGGTGAAGTGTCGTCTCGCCTGGAAGGACTGTTTGGGGCCCACAATGGTAGTGAGGGAGGAGGTGTAGGGGCAGTAAATATAAATTTGTAAGATAGTTTATATAGTGTACATTCAGTGTCTGTTGTGCTTCTATTTGTAGCTCATCCCATGACTGAGAGGCTTTAGTGTAGCTGTTTCACCTTCATTATCCCTTGGGTGAAAACAGGGTTTGAGTCCAATGAGGCGGAAGCTCATATGGATCTGAAAGGGCTCCCACCACAGGTTGGAAGGTAAAAAAGCACAAAATCTGCAACTATTTGGTTGACTTCAGCAACCACTCTAAAGATCCCATTTGTATTGTTGTGGAAATAGGAAATATAATCAGAACTTGTGTGTTGCATGTTTCATCTAATTTTTTTAAAGATTGGCCTGGAAAGTCCTGAACATGAGCTATTTCTTCGCATAGTTAGGTCAATCCAAACTGCTGCCAGGATTGCCTGAAGACAATGTGGACCAATGTGGTGTTCATTTCTCTAATGTAAGGGTGGCATGCAAACTTGGGAAAGAATTGACAATTCTACCTCATGACAAAATAAAATGAATTAGCAATACATAAAGAAATCCATGCCACTAATCTCTTTACATCTCTAGAGTAAAGTTTGAAACAAACCCAGTGAATAATTGACTAGTGGCGTGACTTAAAGATTAAAGATGAGCTTTATTTGTCACATGTACATTGAAACATTGAAAAACATTGGATAATTATGTCTGCGGGCAGGAACAAGCACGAACAAATTGGGATATAAACACCTACAATGGTTGGTATATAGGCTTGTATGCAACATTTTGGACCAGTGGAAATGGTCCAGAAGGGTTGTATGGAAACTATTATTACCATTTTTCTTAACAACTAATTTCATTACTTAGCCTAATAGGTTAGATTTACCACAGTACATAATTATCTATTTAAATGTTTATTTTGCTTTTATATCATCTCAATGTGTACTTAAGAATGTATAAATAATTGTAGTTTTATACATATAAAAAAATGGAAAAGGTTATATGTGTGAAAAAAGTACATGATAATTGTGAACTCCTTATCCAAATAAAAATAAAATTTAAAAAAAAGAAACATTGAAAAACACAGTGAAATGCATCATTTGGGTCAACAACCTACACAGTCTGAGGATGTGCTGGAGGGCAGCTTGCAAATGACCTCTATGCTTCCAGCAGTAGCATAGCATGCCCATAACTTACTAACCCTAACCTGTATGTCTTTGGAAAGACCACACGGAGGAAATCTACACAATCACTGGGAGAACATACAAACTCCTTACAGGCTGCAGCAGGAATTGAAACCAGCTCTTCCCATCACTGGCACTGTAAAGCATTATGCTACCATGATGCAACAGTAGACATTCAACGTCAGCATGAACTGGTTTTATTAGTAATTAATGAGCTTCTGCAAGGGACTGACAGATCATTACCTAATAACATCAGTCGTGTCCCTTTCAGAACATGCCAAAGTGCTTTAGAGCTAATGAAATACTTCTGAATTGTAGTCACACATGACTAATGTAGGAAAAAGGACAATTAATTTTTGCACAGTAAACTTCCACAAACAGCATTGTGACAATAAATAGACAATTTCTTTCATATTCCCAGAAGACCATTTGGCTCATTAGATCTAGGACAGCTCTGAGATCATTCCCATACCTTTGTTTACTTAATGTGGCATTTATACAGGCTAGATAATCAGAATCTTTTTTTCCACATGGTAGGGGTATTAAAAACAAAAGGGCTGAGTTTTAAAGTGACAGGAAGAAGTTTTAAAGAGGATTTGTGGGAAATTTATACATAGTGCGGTTGACAAATGAACTTGCTGTCGGAGAAGTTTGCGGAGTCATATTCAGTCATTATTAGATTAGATTAGATTAGATTCAACTTTATTGTCATTGTGCCGAGTACAGATACAAAGCCAATGAAATGCATTTAGCATCTGACCAGAAATACAAAGAATAATGTTATTTACAAAATAACTGCAAATAAAAAAAGTGCTACAGCACACAAATATAAAAGTACTGAGACAGCACAATACAGATGCAATACTGCTTAGCGCTGTGATGAGAGGTTCAACAGTGTCACAGCCTCAGGGCTGTGCTTAAGGGCACTCAGACAGTAACTTAAAAGAGCAAGACAGAAAAAGATACTGATCTCTTGCTCGCAAATGAGATTAGTGTAGATGGGCTAAAAAGGTTGGTATGGACATTATGGTCCATTTCTATGCTGTACAGCTCTATGATTTTATTTCATGGAATCTTTGAGTATTTACCAGATAACTTGCCTGTCCCCCTTCAAATTAGTTACTTGAGATCTTTTATGCATACCTAAGAGAGTAAAATTGCACCAGTGCAAAGTCATACACTTTTGCAAATGGACTGAAGCATCTACTCAGCATTTTGTGCTTGATCCTTTCACATCCAACTCAACCAAGTGCATGAGCAAAGTCTTTATAGAAATGTGTAAAACTGCTTAGAGTGTTCACCATTTAGCACTGCAGCCTGTAAGTGGGCAGATTGCAGGAGGACATGGTTTTGCTGAATAATAATGTCAAAGCAATTTGATAAAGGGGGAATCAAACGAGGGGATCAGAGGTATCGTGGTCACTGCTAGATCAGTTATCCAGAGGTATGTGATAATGATCTTCCAATGCCCATCATAGTGACTGCAGAATTTAAAGTCAGCTCATGAAAGTCCAGTTAGAATAACATTGACTGTGGAATTCCCAATTATTATTGAAAACCCAACTGGTTGACGGAGTAAACACCACCTCCTTATCTGCTCTGTACTATATTTGAATCTAAACACATAGCATATTTTGTTTACTGAATTTTAAATTCCCTTAACTGCCATTTAAAGTGGTTTAGAGACTAACTAGTTTACAGGAAATTTGGGATGTGTACTAAATTTTGGCTTTACTATTTGTTGAATGAGTAAAGGAAATGTACTCATACACTGCTTATTTACGAATGCACATGACATATAGTTTAAAGTGTGGATCATTAAGAAATCAATGGTTGGGATATTCTTGCAATGGATAACACTCTTCAGTGATTGTTGTGCTGTTCGTTTTATCCTTACAAAAGAGCTTTTCTTTCACTGAATTCCTAAACTCGTCGCAACTCTCTGAGGATATCTGAGGGAGGAACTGATTGAACATTAACCTAGATATAACAGCCTGGGGCTCTTCATCTATGAATGTCATTTGCACTGTGTGTACTATGGTTTGAATTTTCAGCACAGCCCGAGTCCATTGAGATAGCTTCACTCTTCCAACAACCAGAGCAGTCATTCTATTAAGAAAATATTCAGAAGTACTGACTAAAAGAGACAGGAAAGGGGAAGAAATAGGTCACAATAACAATAGTAACTTGCATTCATGAAGCAGCTTAAGTTAGAAAGAAATATCCTGAAGCATTTTCATTGGTAAAGGTGGATGCTGAAGCAACAGAGAAATATTCAGACAAGGTGACAGAAAGCTTTTAAATGGGGAAGAGCTGCAGTGGTGCTTGGGGATTACCGAGTAAATTTCAGGCTTCAAACTCTTAGTGAGGAGACTTTTTAGTGCTGTTAAGTTTAAACTGAGCTGGTAGGAGAAAGGGGTTCAGATTATTGCACCAAACTACATCACCACAACTGAGTCACTTTTGTCTGTATTGCTGTTTACAACATCAAAAAACACAAACATTTGTTTTCGGAAGCTGGGACTATTTTCCACCTTTAAATGTCTTTGAGAAGCTGGTGGCCTTCTGGTGAAGGTATTCCTCGCACTGCGCTGAACAGGGATTCCATGATTAGAGCCAAGCAATGATCAAGTATCATTGATACAGTCAAAGTTAAGTTTAATATCATATGCACGAGGACATGTATGCACAGGTACTATTCACCTACAGGAGAAAATGTTAGCAAGCCCAGTAGGTAAATGTACAGGAGGGGAACTCACAGCTAAATTGTATCAACTTTAATGTAAGGAGTCTAACTGGTTAAGCAGATAAACTCAAAGTTTTAACACAATGGGACTGCAGTTCTGCACTGAGGCATGGTTGAAGGATGGGTGCGACTGACAACCCAGAATCTTCAGGTGAGACAGGGGCAGTGGGGCAGGGGAGAGGAGGGTATAAAAGTGCCAGTGACATTGTGCTGTTAGTCAAGGAATGCAGTACTTCAATATTAAGGAAGGGTATTCCAGAACACTCCTCAAAAAATGGCCAAAAAGAACAATGTAGGTATAGTCACTTTGCTACGGGTGCATTAAAGACCTACTAAAAATCAGCAGGAGGTAGAACAATGTAAAGAAATATAAGAGAGATATAAGAAAAGCTCTGAGGTATATCCTACATGTTGTATGACTCTGACTCAAGCACGCAGTCAACGACAATCATAATTGCAACAAAGGGATTGGCAATTGTTATGGCCCCGTCGGCAATACCCCATCTTGCTATTACCTCCTTGATTAGGTCTTAATCCCCTCGTCTGATTTCCAATTGTTCCCAATTTTCATTAATTACAGCACACCTGCTTTCCATCAGCAAACTGAGGATAAGAACCCTGGCGTCACTGTCATACTTCGCCAGTTCGTTGGTCTATTCTAGTCCGTGTAAACCTTGTTTCCTGATTCCTTAGGACTGTCAGTTCTAAGCTCTGCACGATTCCCTGGATATCTATGTAAACCTTGTTCTCCGTGTAAAGTTTCTCCTGAATACCTGTTCCACATTCGCAGCTGCACTAACGCCTCACGACCCTGTCTCCATGCCTGTGTCCTGCTCTTCGGTTCGTCCCCAGCCACGTCCTTGCAACAACAATGCACAAGAGGTCAGAGCTGAGTCTCAATGGCTTAAAACATAACTTTGTATAAATGAGTTTATAGAAGAAGAAATAATACTGTACTTGTGTTTTCTTATTCTGGTCCTAGCTGGCTTCAGCTTTTGCTTAATTTTGCTTTAACACCTCACATTGGCAATACAGGCTTTGAAAAGGCTGATAACCTTTGAATGGAAGAGAAGAGATGCAGGAGACAGATCATTTAATTTCCACAATTAGGAGAGAGCATTCTGTTAGAACAGTCAGTATTGGAGGCAGAAACCTTTTATTCCCTGAATGTTATGCCATTAAAAGACTGTTACCAACTGACTTCTAGTAAACATACAGCTGCTGGCAAATTAACTACACCCTGTTTACGATAGCATCTATTTGTGAGTTTTCTTTAACTTTGAAAATTAAGGCTGACTGTGAGCATTTATTACTATAATTGCTTTCTTTACAAAAAGAGAAACCCAAGCAAAACTATTTAACAATCATCAGAAATTGTAGCACACACAAAATGCTGGAGGAACTCAGCAAGTCATGGAGGGGAATAAGCAGTCAATGTTTTGGGCCAAAACCCTTCATCAACACTAGAAAGGAAGAGGACAGAAGCCAAAATAAGAAGATGAGGGGAGGGTTCAGGAGTACAAGCTGGCAAGTGATAGGTGAGATCAGGTGCGGGAGAAGGTAGGTGGGTGGGTGGGGGGGGGAGGGTTGAAGTATGAAGCTAGTAAGTGATAGGTGGAAGAACTAAAGGACTGAAGAAGGAGGAATCACTGTTGAGGATTGTGAGCCGAAGAAAAAGGGGAGGAGGAGAGGAATCAGAGGGAGGTGAAGAGGTAGAGGCAGGTGGTGAGAAGAAAAACAGTGAGAAGGTAACCAGAGTGGGAATGGAAGAAGAAGGAAGGGAGGCAGTAGAGAAAATAACTGGAAGTTGGAGAAATCAATGTTTGTGCCATTAGGTTGGAGGTTCCCGGATGGAATAAGAGATGTTGCTCCTCCAATCTGAGTTTGGCCTGATCGTAGCAGTTGAGGAAGCCATGGATGAATGTGTCAAAATGGGAATGAGAAGTTGATTTCATCTGACTGCCTATAAACTAGCAGCTTAGATCTGGTTCTCTCTCAATCCAATATCTGAATGTTGCCTTAGAACTTGGACTTCTTCCTACCCTAAAGTGTAGTGGAAGCCCACTTTGCCTGTGACCCTACAGGTTTAAAGCATTTTTCTTTTCCAAAAATGAACCTTATTTGTAAAAATAAATAAAGGCATGAAAAACATTCATAGTGCTTTCAGCTTGTACAATCAGTGTTCACAATCTATACATTGGTACTGTTAGCACATTTTGTGCACAGAGCACCATTACCACTCACGTAGTCTCCTCCGAGGATACAGAACTGCAAATATTTGAGGGGTTTCTACATATGACTTAGCCCTTCAATGTCTAGCAGCAGGACATTCTTGCTATGGAGGGAGTGCAGAGTAGGTTCACAAGGTTAATTGCCGGGATGGCGGGACTGTCATATGTCAAAAGATTGGAGCGACTGGGCTTGTATACTCTGGAATTTAGAAGGCTGAGAGGGGATTTTATTGAAACATATAAGATTATTAAGGGATTGGACACGCTGGAGGCAGGAAGCATGTTCCCGCTGATGGGTGAGTCCAGAACCAGAGGCCACAGTTTAAGAATAAGGGGTAGGCCATTTAGAACAGAATTGAGGAAAAACCTTTTCACCCAGAGAGTGGAGGATATATGGAATGCTCTGCCCCAGAAGGCTGTGGAGGCCAAGTCTCTGGATGTTTTCAAGAAAGAGATGGATAGAGCTCTTAAAGATAGCGGAATCAAAGGTTATGGGGATAAGGCAGGAACACTGGATACTGATTGTGGATGATCAGCCATGATCACAGTGAATGGCGGTGCTGGCTTGAAGGGCCGAATGGCCTACTCCTGCACCTATTGTCTATTGTCCATAGAAGCACCCAAAATTGTGATCTTCTCCCACAAAGCCTTTATATTGGCTGCACCAAGCTTCTTTGCAGCCCTAAGGTTGTCCTCCTGCAGCCTGGAACGTGCCTGTCAGCCACACTCCCTAACAGATCTCATTGTACTAGAAGACCAACAAGTCTCAGGCAGATAAAAGTGCATCTTCATTGAGTTGATGGATCTTCCAGCAGACTTGATCTCACTCTGCATCCTGGGAACAACCCATAGATCAGAGTCCATCCCCCTCCCCCGCCACCCCGTTACACTGCTGCTAGGGATGAACTGTGACAAGACAACCTGCATTGTTTTTCAGTCCCTCTTTGCAAGTAAATGAACTGTCCCATTGATATCACAGCCATGCCAAGATGCATTGATAGTAAGATTCTGACCACAAAGGAATGATCTGATGTACAGAGCTCCTCTCATCATCAGGCAAGGCAGGGGTGGGTGCTTTACAACCAGTTGAAAATATAGAGGGAAACCAACACTTCCTTTCACACTGTCCCTACCCTACCTCACAAGAGGAACTAAATCATGCAACATATACGGTAATGAGGTTGCGGTAGCTACTACTTAGGTTATGCTTTTTTTTACCAGTCTGGATGTTTGCTTATTGGGGGGCTTTCAGATGAAGAGGTGATAAAAAGTAACTTTTACTAAGAGTCAGTAAAGCAAAAAGCATAGCAAGTTGTGAAGAACAATAGATCCAAGCACAATAGAGAAAAAAAGTCAGGAGCTGTGGAACAAGGGCAAGGGAAGATGCCTGCAGAATGCTGCTCAAACGAGAGACCCCGTTGTAGAAGTGCTTTGTGAAGATGAAAAGTCCCAAGGAGGAATTGTCCATACTTTTGAGTTAAAGAGTTTTCTCGAGGTAGTCTTTGAGGTGTCTTTCATGCAGAACGTGGGTTCAGCACGAGTACAACGATATGCCTGTCTATTTCAGAAATGAGCTCCAACGTTTAAGTGCACATTGCACTGGTTTAACTGTAATGGGTCCTTTTATCTTTCTTTTATTTTCCTGTTAACTGTTTAACAAAGTTGTAAAATTGGTAAATATACTTTCTTTATAATTTCATGCCCACGTACAATCTGATATTTCCTGGTGAACAATACCTGCATATGAGGCAGTATTTACACAGCATTCACTACAAACGATATTCCTTAATCAGAACATCCTAACTTTCCTGTTCAGTTACACCCAAATTATATTAACCCTAAATGTGTGTTACTTATAGAGTGTGGCCCTCTCACTGCTGAGTCATACGGAGCTAGCTAATGAGCCAAGTTTGTATATGAGCCCAGTGAGAGGGGTGCATTTGTGGGATGCTCATCCAGAGATTGAATGCTGTGCAAGAATTGATTAAGCAGTTTATTTGTGTCTTTGAGACAGTGTTTAAACTAATGCTTATGGAAAGTGCTGTGCATCATAATTAAAGTCCTTTATTATGGATGCCACGGGGATTAAAGCTTGGTGCGACACGAAGAGCGTATCCACATGTAATGCTTGTGTTTGAGGTGGGTGGATGTCTGAATTCTTGATAAACTGTTAATTAGAATACTGAGTTCTGTGAAAGTATTGGGGAAAGTTAGGCCATGGTGAGGCCATGACTGCAAGGGACAGGAAAATCTTCGAAAACTAAGTCAGTGATTAATCAAACAGAGAAGAAAAGAAGCAAAACCATGGAGGTACCGGTAAAGGAACAGGCTGGCGTCTTGAAGAGAATACGTTCCAATAAATGTATCAAGGGAATTACTAGAGTGCAAAACACTATTCCTAGAGGTTTAGTGGGACCAAGCTCTGGTGCATCCATATGGATTGAAAGTATTTATGCTAGACACAGGTTCTCAAGTTACATTGCTTTATAGATCCTTTTACAACCAGTATTTGACACATTTACCATTGATGCCACTCAGTGCCCTTGAGATCTGGGGGCTTAGTACTGATGATTACCTGTACGATGGTTACTTGTTGTTGAACTATTGATACACCTGTGTTGGTCTGTCCGGATCAGGTTGAAAAAGGTGAAGATTCCATTTTTGTGGGAACAAATAGTCTATTTTCTGTGATAGGCATTAAAATTTAGATAACATTCTTTAAATATATTTAAAACTCAGAGGTTTCCTATCTTAGAAATGATTTCCAAATTACAAACCACTTCTAAAACACAAAGAATTTCCAAAACACAGGTTCCTATGCGTTTAAAAGAAATACCAATGAGCTGCAGACAAACAAGTTGACTGTCACAGAAATCAAAGTCAGAGGACTGGATTCTAGTTCACCCCATCTTTCTGTCATTCTTCTGTATGTTCCTTGATCATTCCTAACAAGCCTGACCGTTCCTTTACAATTATTATGTTTTATTTTGCCACTTGGGTGACCTCTCACACACACGATATTGTTTCAAATACCTTCTCACACATATGGTCCAAACGCCACTGGACAGAGTCCCCAATTACCCACAATAAATGCTGTGAATGCTGATTCTTTAAGTACACAAATCTTTCAACTATTGATAGATCAGCTATTTGATGTGCTAAGTGATAGTATCAATCTGGTTTGCAAGTTTCTTGGAACTAAATAACGTAACCAGCCTGGTCTAGTTTGATATGTCCAATCAACATGATCCCATTGCAATGTTAGAAGTGGCAGGTATAGGATCTGCCAGAACACCCTGGACAGTACAGTTTGTTACACACTGCAGTTGAGTGGGAGAATAAATGTTGTGGGTGGATGCCAATCCAGTAGGCTGCTTTGTTCTAGATAGTCCAAGAGTCATTGAGCAATACAGCCCAGAATCCATGCTGATTATATTCCCCATCCAGCCAGTCCCAATTTCCTGTATTCAGCCTATATTCCTCCAAGCCCCACAACTTCACATACTTATCAAAGTGCTTCTTAAGTGATGTTACTGTATCTGCCCCGATCACTTCAACTGGCAGGTCATTCCATATACTCACCATCCTCTGGGTGTAAAAGTTACCTCTCAGGTCCCCTTTAAAACCTTTCATCTCACCCTAAACATAGGCATCCTAGCTTGGACTCCCCTTCCTCCCTTCATTCTCCTACACACCATGGAATAATGACCCAGCCTGTCTAGCCTTTCCTTATAACGCAGGCCGTCCAGTCCAACATAACGAGCAAGCCTTTTCAGTAGATGAGCCTTTTATCTTAGAGAAACAGTGCAGAACAGGCCCTTTTAACGCAATGTGCCTCGCTGCCCGACAATCCATCTACTTAGTGAAATCACAAGGTAATTTACAATAACCAATGAACCTACTAACTGGTACGTCTTTGGATCGTGACAGCAAACTGGGGCACTCAGAGGAAACTCCTGCACTCACAGGAAGGATGTACAACCTCTTACAGAGAGCTTATTGAATGTTGTTGGAGATATACTCATCCAGGCAAGTGGAGGATGACCGAACACTCCCAGTGGGGACTTTACAGACAGTGGAAAGGCTTTGAGGCATTTGAGCTTGTATCTTACCAAACTTCTGACCAGCACCATTAGCAACTGCACTTACATAACAATGTATGCCAGTTCATCAATAATTATCAGGAATATTGCCGGTGGGAATTGACATTGGTGATACAAATTCCATTGAATGTTAATGCATGGCGAATACATGGATAGAGAAGATTTTCAGAGGTATGGGCCGAACCTTAACAAATAGGACTAGCTCAGATCGGGACCTTGGCTGGCAAGGATGAGTTGGGCCAAAGGAACTGCTTCTGTGCTCCCTACATATTCTGTAGGACCTATGGCCCTACAGTTCCTACCAGGCTGCTGGAGATGGGAGCAACCTCAAACTGTTCACATCATATTGCTGCACAGGGCAGGTCACCAAGTCTCTCAGTACAGCGAGGGACAGATTCATGTCATAGAAACTAGAAGCATAGGAAACTACAGCACAATACAGGCCCTTCAGCCCACAAAGCTGTGCCGAACATGTCCCTACCTTAGAAATTACTAGGCTTACACATAGCCCTCTATTTTTCTAAACTCCATGTACCTATCCAAAAGCCTCTTAAAAGATCCTATCGTATCAGCCTCCACCATTGTTGCCGGCAGCCCATTCCATGCACTCACCACTCTCTGCGTAAGAAACTTACCCCGGACATCTCCTCTGTACCTACTCCCCAGCACCTTAAACCTGTGTCCTCTTGTGGCAACCATTTCAGCCCTGGGAAAAAGCCTCTGACTAACCACACGATCAATGCCTCTGATCATCTTATACACCTCTATCAAGTCACCTCTCATCCTCCGTCGCTCCAAGGAGAAAAGGCCAAGTTCACTCAACCTATCCTCATAAGGCATGCTCCCCAATCCAGACAACATCCTTGTAAATCTCCTCTGCACCCATCCTATGTTTCCACATCATCCTACCAGAGACAAACAAAAGGGAGACAAAAAGGAAGAAACTACATGCCAGTTGATGTAGCATCTGATGTTAGGAAAATGTTAGAATCTGTTGTTATAAAAATATAGAAAAATATCTACAACAAAAACAACACCATCATTAACTAGAGAGAATTTCTGCTGTTTAGAATCTACATTGGATGGAGGGACTAAGCATATCGTGGCCACATTTTGCTGATGATACGATTATAAATGGTAAACTGTGAGGGAGGGATACAGCACATCTTAAAAGGGATATAGATAAGTAATCAGGCAGAATTTAGCAGATGGGGCATAATGTGGGAAGTTGTTAAGTTATCTGCTGCAGAAGGAAGAATTATAAAATACAAAGGGAGTTGACTGCATTAATACCAGAAATGCAAAAGCTAGCATGCAGGTCTTTCAAATGATTGGGATATCTAATGAAATACTGGTCTTTATTGCAAGGGATATAGGGTAAAACTGAAAGGACAAGGTACTCACAAGACTACACCTGGAGTATTACTTATAGTTTGGAAGTTCAGAATGTTACACCTGCACTGGAAGCAGTTCAAAGAAGGTTCACTGAGTTGTGGTGGTTGATGTTTGGAGAAATATTCAGCTAGATCTAACCATGATTCTGAAGAGAATTCAGGGGGCAGATGTCCCCCCCTCCCCCTTTTAAAGATATCCCAACCCAGTGGGCATACATTCAGAATGAAGGGTCATCCATTTAAGATGGAAATGAGGAATTTTTCTCACAGAAAGTCATAAATGCTTGAAGCTGTTAACCCCGGAGCTGTTGAGACAGAATCATTGAATATATTCATGTTGCAATCACAATGGGGTCAAGAAGTGTGGGCAGAGAACAGGAGTGTGGTGTTGAGGTCAAGGTCAGATCAGCAACAATTTTGTTGAGTGGTGGAGCAGACAAAGGGCAAACTGGTTCTTATGTAAGAAGAACAAATCTGAGGGAGGGGCAACTCACTCACTTTGCGGGCTTCCCATGCATATCACTTTGTGTGAATTTTGTGTGAACATTGCCATTTTTAAAAATTACGAGACACTGAAGCTCTCCAGTTCCTTCCCACTTCCTTTCCAGTCCTAATGAAGGGTCCTGGCCCCAAACATCAACTGTTTATTCCTTTCCATGGATGCTGCCTGACCCACTGAGTTTCTCTCACAGGATGAGCTTTGGACAAGGCTGCACATGCACTTTATTTTATCAGGTTTTTAAGAGAAATGCTGCTGGTAAATGCAAGACCACAAAATAGGAACAGAAGTAGGTCACCAGATCTCTCAAGCCTGCCGTATCATTCGATGCGATCATAGCCATCGCATTAATCCTTCTCTGTGCAGCTCATGTGTAACCACAGGTAGCATATCGTTCATGTGAATGTTCATCATTTTTCTAACAGCGATTTTCAGTCTGTTAGTCAACTTAGTCTGCCCACTGGGACTTGGCTCTTCGTATAACTTTGATAACTTGCATCCATTACCTTAATATGAACCTGGATTAATCCTGTAGATAAAGAGTCTTTATCCCCCTCTCTACCTTCTCCATCAAGAATTCTTGCTCTGGAAGAATATCAGGATGCCCACTGCCAACCATCCCAGCCGTTCCTTCCAGACATTTCATAGTTATAACATTTCAAAGTCATGTAGAATCACTTCAAACCGTGGGTCTCACCAAGAACTCATTTCCTTTCAGCAGTGTAGCACAGCTTGGGTCAGCATCGCACAATTTGAACCGATAGCAGCCACTCATGAACTTGGGTTCCTTGTGATGTTACACTACAAAGTCATGCTTTGGACTGGTAGTGCGTCTTTTGGGTCAGGCCTGTGAATGTTAGATGAGGATGGTTTAATCACACACTGTGACCTGTAACCAATTAACCAACATCGCTCACCTCCACAGTATGCCTTGTGTCCTAAGCAATCACATCAACCTGTTGATATAGCTTTGAAACCATGGGATACTAGAAAGTGACTACATGTGCTTATCTGGATGCCCTGCCTAATTTTTTTATATAGGTGGAACAAGAATTTGGAATTTAGTGTGGAAATCCAACCACTGATGTACTAAAATGCAGATTACTACCCCATGAAGAAGAATGAGGAGTGACCTTATAAAGACCAGTAAGCTCCTGAAGGGTATGACTGGTTAAATGTGACGATGTTGTCACTAGTTGATGTGTTTTGAACAAGAAGGTGGATACAAGGGAAGGACCTGGTGATTTAAAGCAAAGGTACACAGATATTTCACCTTGCACTCATGGTGGGTGAAAGTTCTGGAGGTGTGATAATCAGAACTATTTGAAAGATTAAATAACTGAGGGCTAAGGACACCTAAGTTTGTTACAGCCAGGGGGTGGTAATGGGGACAAGCTCCCACTGCCTATTAAATGCTCCCAATGGCATGCACCTCAAATAGCCTCTGACAACCAAATCCAGCTCCTGCCATTCATGTGTAGCTTAGCTACTAAGCTTGGCTGGATTCTTTCCACTGACACGAGAAGGGTCAAAGCTGGGTTTCTGGCACCTTAAAGCCAGTCACTTTGGGCAGGTGGGGCTTGTTAGCCGTGGTTGGCAGTTCATCTAGGAGAAGGAAAACTCTGATCTCAAACCTCTGCTGCCTTGCAGCTATACCTACTCATGCGGAAGGCTTCGGGAATAAACCCTGAGGGAAAAAACTGGAGCTGGAGTCCCTTAGGAAGTCCTACATTGAGTTCAACGTTGACTTGCAACTCCGCCAACACAGTTGGTACCAAACTGCATCTGTCTCTGCTGTTCCTTTGGGTTGATCAGGTGCGTGGAGAGGGAGAGCTTGCAACATGGGCAACAGCTTGCTCTCCACGTCATACTGCCTAGGCTTGTGTATTTAGACAGCTAGGACAAAACATCCATGGTCAACTCTGACCGACAGATGCCCTCACAAGGACACCAGCACATACGAGGAGTTGGAGGCCAGTGTAGATCAGCTATGATCGTATTGAACAATACACAGGCTTTAAGGACCTGGTGACCTACTCCTGCTCCTATCTTGTGGTCTTCCATTACCAGCACAATTTCTCTTAAAGCACCGATAAAATGAAGTGTGTGTGCAGCTGTTCTCACCTGAAGCTCATCCTGTGAGAGCTCGCCATTCTTTCAGATGGCAAGATGTACACAGAATTCTGAGAAGCAGATAACCGGCTTCCTCTCACAGTAGGCTACTGCAGGAAACTGAAATTGCCTGGTGGTTTTTTTTTTAAACAAAAGGCTGCCTCTGTTCTAGATCTTAGCTGCAGAAATACGTTGAGTAGCCATTGAAGGCAGGACTGTGAGGGACGCCAACACCAGCAGAAATATTTTAATTCTAAAGTCAGAGTAAATTTTACATATTTTAGCGGGCTGTTCTAGATTTAAGTTACAGCGAGAATACCGGAGAATGGGATTGAGCGGGATAATAAATCAGCCACGATGAAATGGCGGAGCAAACTCAAAGTGCCGAATAACCTAATTCTGCTCCTATGGTTGTATTTAGTGATTGTACTCAGTTTTCTCTGAGATTGCATCTCCCAGCAACATTAACCCACAGAGAGGAAACACATCAGGAGCTTCCAGAGTTGAGGTGATTCCCTCGACAACAAGGCAGCATATGACTGGATAGAGCGAGGTGATCCTAGAAAATGCCATGTATGTTCACTTAATCTATACTAAATTAATTTCCTGACATTCAAAAGCAGTATCAGAATACATCACCATCAGCACCCTGGTCGAGGGAGTCACCATTGATGGAAAAGTCAGCTGGGCCATCCACATAAATACTTTGGCAACGAAGACTGGGTATCCTGTGACAAGTAATTCTCCTCTTGATTCCCCAGATCCTTTCACCCTCTGCAGGGGACAAGACAAAGGCACAATGGACTACCCTCCAGTGGCGTGAATGGGTAACTTTCATAAGCCTAGTTATCTCGCACAGCAAGGCAGCTCATTCATTTGCACTCGGTCTGAAGGTCAGAGAAAAGAAGGACAGGCTGAAAGGGAAAGCACAACACTTTAGGTAGTCCTAAAACAAAGCTGAGTCTCAAATGTTATCTGCGTCACCAAACATACCCATAACAACAGTGAGCACATTTGCAAAGTGTGCAGGTTTTATGCAGTACAAATACTTTGATAATAAATGTTCTTCAATCTTTGAGGTTGATCACTCAGCAATGATTGGCCTCGATACATGTTTGTTGAAAGTGTTGGACAGACTTCATGACTCAGGAATGGCTTCCACTGTATTGCAATGTGGAACATGCTGCAAAGATAACCTTTTCCCTCTGGGGTGTTTACATGGCTACGTAAGTGCGGCTTAGTTCTGCGTCTCCTGGTGCCTTGAGCTCACGAACTGCTGTTTTCATCAGGCCCAGTGCCTTCTCCTCCAGAAATGACAACCCTATCCTGAAGAGGCTCCCCTTTGGTCTCTTGCCTTATCTGTTTCTCGAAACAAAAGAGCTGGTCATAGACTTCAGGAAGGCAAGCTGTGCATATGCTCCTGTCTACATCAGTGATGTTGAGGTTGAGAGGGTTGAAAACTTCAATTTCCTGGGAGCGAATATCACTCATAGTCTGTCCTAGTCCAACTACGTAGACATCTTAGCCAAGAAAGCTTCTATTTTTCACATTCTTCTTTTGGACATTGGTTGTTGGTCAGTCTTTGTCTGTTTATGTATAGATTTTCATAAATTCTCTTCTATTTCTTTTTTTCCTGCAAATGCATGCAAGAAAATAAATGGGAGCAAATGGTTACATTTTTGATAATAAATTTACTTAGAATGCCTCTACTTCCTCGGGAGGCTAATGAAATTTGGCATGTCCCCATCAACTCTTAACATTTTATATTGATTCATCATAGAAAGCGTCACATCTAGATGCATCACAGCTTAGTACGGCAACTGCTCTGGTGGTGACTGCAAGAAACTGCGGAGAGTTATGGACACAGCTCAGCACATCACAGAAACTAGCCTCTCCTCCATCGACTCTGTCTACTTCTCACTGCCTCAGTAAAGCTGTCAGCATGACTCAAGACCCCACTCATCCTGGTCATTCTCTCTTCTTCCCTCTTTCAATGGGCAAAAGACACAAAATCCTGAAAGCTCATGCCACAAGACTGAAGTGGGCTTCTACCCCACTGTTAAATGACTATTAAATAGTTTCCTAGTACAATAAATTAGATACATGACTTCATGATCTACTCTATGTAATCTTGCACCATTTCGTTATCTGCACTGCACATCTTCTATCACTGTTACATTTTATACTGCATTGTTATCATTTTATCTTGTTCTACCTTAAAGGCACTGTGTCATGATCTGACCTGTATGAACAGGATGCATTGTATCATAGTAAATCATATAGTATAACCAGAATAATAAACCATGTGGTGAGTGCATCCAAGCAAGGCACAGTGTCATTGCTAAGTAAGTAGTGATTTCACGAACAAAGTCAGCATTGTGCATCTGTATATTGGGATAAGTGTGAGGAGCAGAAATAACTTGCTTTATTGAATGAGACATTAAGACAGAGTGACAGGAATAAGAACATAAGACATAGGAGCAGAATTCATGGATTTAGACAATCGAGTCTGATCCTCCATTTAATTGTGGCTAATTCTTTCGCCAATGCCATTCTCCTGTCTTCTCCCCATAATCCTTAACCGCTTTACCAATCGAGAACCTATCAGTTACTGCCTTAAATACTCCCATTGACTTGGCCTTCACAGCTATCCGTGGCAATGAATTCCACGGATTTGCCACCCTTCGCAACAATTTATTGTGTAAAACATCACTGATATTACAAGGACAAGGTCAAGTCCAACAGCATTCATCGCTCACTTCCATACCACACTGAATTAGATGTGAACTTACTTGGTGATAAATTATCAAAAATAGATGTATCTCAAAGGTGGAGTGACACATAATTTTGGAAATTAATCTTCATTCAATACCCAAAATCAACAGACTCGTTGAACACAGAATTATTATAATTCAATATTATTAAGAGCAGATTTCCTTATATTTACTGATTCATTCTTTTTAGTTATTGTGGTCAATCTAAAATCTTACAGCTCAATGCATTTTCTGTCTACACCTTCTGTTGTCAGAATTTTTAAATGTCATTTCATTCTAATCATTTACCTATAACAAACATCCTTACTGCTCAAGAACTGATCATTTCTATAAATACACAATCTCACCACTGGGCGGCACTATGTCTAGACACAACAGTGTTCACCCATCCCAGACCCTTTCAGAAAAATCTGAGATCTTTTAAATCTTGTTAAAATACTGACATTTTCCTCAAATTTAAACAGTTTTGAGTCTTTTCATTTCTTAGAAATAAGTTAGGAAATAACTAATATCACTGATCTGGGAAATACATGAATAGAATGAGGCCCTTCAAGCCAATTTGTTCATAGTCACAATTAATATTAATATTAATCCAACTTATTAGTACTTGGTTTGCAGCTTTCTATGCCTTGGCAAATAAAGTGCTCATTTAGGTATTCCTTAAATATCCTTCAATATTTGAATACTATCTTCTTCCACCATCTTCTAGGGCAGTGTTCCGGATTCCAGCTACCTTCTGGTGGAAGAAGTTCTCACTTAGATCCTCTATCAGTCTCCCACCCCTTACCCTAACCCATATTCTCTTATTTTTTTGGGGGTAGGGGAGAAGCACTTCCTGCTGTCTTCTTTGCTTTAAGGAAAACCAACCCAGCCTATCTAGTGTATCTACATAACAGAAATATGAGAGTAAGGCCAGTGGAGTAAATTCCGAGGACCTGCACAGCTAACCAAGTCTTTACGCTGTGTGAAGCAAGGCTTCAAGACCCATCCGTCCTTTGGACTCAACAGAGTGGGGCCTCTGCTCTTTGTACAAATGCCTGGAGGGAAAACTCTCATGATTTTACTAAGATAACTCATGTTAAGTGCCACAATAAATAGGCAAGTCTCCCTACACCGAAAATGCCACCCATAATTCGACAATATGCAAAAAAATTGCCACACCACCACCACTGGCATTACTCCAAAGCTTTCCGTACATCATCAATAAAAACACTTTCACAATCAGCGCTCAGGCCTGCTTCAATAAGTGGTAGACTGGCTGCAATTCCTGCTTGTTCAAGTAGACAAATTAATGTTGACAGCTCGCCATTCAAAATTAAATGAGACCCAATCCCAGAAATTGATTGGCGCCTCTTAAGGCTTAGAAAAGTCACATCCTAATTTCAGGCTTAGTAACTAAAGCAGAAGTACTTCATCTGAACCACAGGAGTTTAGGCTTTTTGTGCAATCAATATATGTTGCTCTATGCCATTATATGTTGATTTCAGCTTATTCTACGATTTTACTAACTTTGCTTTTGGTTAAATTGTGTCTGATTGGATGTTTTTGATTTTTCCTCATGTCCTCCGTGTGCAATGATGCATTTTTTCTAAAATGCCAGTCTAGGATCATAAATCAGATCTCATTTCTGAGATTTGTCAAGAAAACTGTGGATCTTCTCCCTAGGGAAAAGATATACAGGGTAATGTCAGAGTCATTCTGACAGCTGTTCTCATTGATACAATGATGGATGGCAGCTGATCCTCGGGCCCAAGTCCCATCACTACCAGCATCAGGTGCTCAATTAGAGCAGATTCAGAACTGACAATGATTAAAGTCATTCCTTAGTATAGCAGTAATAGTTGTGGGGTGCGTAATGCTCGTGATAAGTCAGTATTGATAACATTTCAAATAATCTGTTAGCCATACCCACAATGCATTTAGTGTTCACAGCCAAAATATTACAATAATCTATAAATCCAGATCTTTTTTCTAATGTCTCCACCTTTGCAAGTTACAAACCAAAGCAGTCCTGCTGCATCAGAAGATCTGACATTTATAAAATGAACTTGGAATAGAACGGCTGATATGAGAATATTAACATTGGGAAATATCCACATTTGAAGCTGCCTGAACTCATCACTTTTGTGCCAAACAACATCGCAACGTGTGCTTTCATTGGCTTTCTTTTGCATTCATTTCGAGCTGTGAGCGTGTGCAGGGAATTATGTGGTCTGATAAAGAGAAATACTAACATATCATTTCTCAGGGAAAATCATTTTTTAAACGATTACATTACCCTTTACATTTCATTCCTAATTGTTCCCAATAAAACAGGAAATTGAAGCTTGAAAATAGGCCTCTGCTCTCCTTTTTCATTTGATTATTAAGCAGACCTTTTAGTCCCATGAAATCAATGATGACAGTTACTCAAATATAATAAATAGCTCATGCTGAAATTTTAATTACTGATGTGTTGAAGTTGTAGTTCGATTGCTCCCGAGCCAAGCTATAAAGTTCACTATAATTGAATCTGGGGCTAGCAATCTTTACTTTGACCGTAAACGCTATCCATGTTGATTAATTTGAAAACCGATAAGAAACGTTTAGTTTCTGGGTGCTGCTACCCGACTAGAACTTCCTTTTGTTGGTGAAATTCCTGTAATTTCCTTTCTGGTTTTAAGTGTGTAACCAACGCTACCTTACTAGACGGCTAATCTATCCCTAATTATATAGATATATATTGACCAGACAGCATCCGTCAATCCAATGAGTCAAAGCAGAATTTTATTGAACATCATTTTTTAAAGAGTTCTATCTCTGCTGACATGATCATTTCTATTCCTACCATCTCCCTGTCAGCTTCGAAGCAGTGCCACAGGCTGTTAGGCTGCTGGCAGCCGGGAGGTTGGAGGCGTCTGGGATAAAAGCTACACAGAGAATGACATGTCTGAGTAGCACAGCCCTGGGATTGAATCCCAAGGGTTTTTCTTCCCAACTGAAACAATAGAGTTGATGTATTAGGATTCTTGATCCTTTCAATTTAAAACAGAAATAGAATATAAAGTAAAACAGAACTGAAACACTGCTGGAGATCTATCACAACATTTGAAACAGAAAGAAAAGTTAATGTCTTGGCTGTGACCTTTCAATATATTTGCACTTGTGTGGTGCCATTTCAGGTCGTAAAATTGAGAAGCACCTCATGCATTTAGGCGTATTATGGCGCATTTAGTCGTTATTAAATATATACAGTATATATTCTGTATATTCTGGTAAAGAGTCCCACATCCAAAATTCAACCATCAATTTCTTTTAGTTTATCTAGTTGTGTTTTCTGACTGTTTTATGTCAGATTATCCACTTTTAACATAAAATCTCTTCCTGTTGCTATTTTTTCAAATAACTGCGAAGGGTCATCTTCTACAATGGACACTCACAGTAGCTGTCTCCGTGTGAGACGGTGCTGAGGATTAGCATTGCCTGCATATTAGAAAACTCCCAGAACACTTTGCAAACAATCCTACTATTGTAGCATATAAGCAGCCAATCAAAGCAAAGCCTGCAAATACTTAAAGAAAATTTAGCCATTTGCTCTGATGTTGGTCAGGAAATCAGAGGGATATCATCAAAGTCAGATGGAACCAATTGCTTTAAAGAAGGGCTAACATCACATAACATCTCCTTGGTACTAAACTTTTTGCCTCAATTTTAAAATGTTTACTTGACTGGTTTCATTAAATGTGTAGTGTAGTACTGGCTAGATGCTGTACAGACAGCATAAAGCTTGACTTTGCTGAAGTTATTGGGATCCTGAAAGGAGAACAGTGTCCACCTCTAAAGGATCAATTTGTTCAAAGAAGTGCTGATAAACAAACTGGATGCTTGGGCATACTGTGGATGATATCTCCCTTTGTAATAATTAAATTCAAAACATGTTTCTCTAATTCTGTTACCAGTAAGTTTTCTTGTGTGGTGCAGATTTGATAGTCTAGTCACTGCCTAAATAATTCCTGCAAACGCAAACATCTTCCAGGGAAAGTGATAGGATCGGTATCCAAGGTGGTCAATAATGGCTATTTCTACCCTACTGTGAAGTGCTAGAGGTTTTGAACCTTGTTATAAGATTTGCTCTCAGCAGCAACTGCAGAGATTGCAATGTGCTGCAAGCAATGTGGTTTTGCAATTCGAACAAAAAGATTTTATCTTCCACCGGTTGCATTAACAAACTGTGTTTATAAGTATTTGTAAGTACAAGGGGTTCCCCAAAGCTTATCAAAGCTCTGAGCTTTATTTAATTGGACATGCACACAGCAGCAGCAACAACAACAGGAAATGCTAAAGGTAAAACTAGCCAAATATATAGCAATGCATTTGATGCTTTGCTATGTGTCATTAGGAGATCCTTCATTGACCTCACTGCTCTTCATGGATTTATTTAGTTAAGGAGGAAATTTGATACCATAATGATTACTAGAAACATTTTCCATTTTGAAACAGGGTACTTAGCGATTAAGAAAATAAAGGTTATTGACAGAAATGCTTCAAAATCTTCTTAAGCATAAATATCTGGCAATTAATTTTCTATGACTGTGTCAAAAATTATCTTTAATTTATATGTACAGAGCTTCCTAACATTGGGCAATCTAGAAACTCTTTTTCCATTGCCTCCGCTCTGCTTCTGATGAAACAATAATCAGATGTCCACTTATGTAGATTCTACAGAAGCTGTTTCTCAATACCCAGAGAGGGAAGTGAAGAGAGAGGGAGCCAGTGAGAAGCTGCTGTCTAAAGCAGGCTTATGTTCCACAATCTGCCAGGTTTAGAAGCTGACAGCATTAACTGGATCATGTCCTGCTATTTTTGGAATATGTCTCCAAAATTAAGTTACCTACGGTGGAGAAGCAGTCATCTGAATGAGTGAGAGAACAGACTCCTTTATCAACATAATACACACCACTGCTTTTTGCTTTATCTGAACCACCATGCCGTTGAAATGGAAACTCTGTAATAGCCCCATTGAAAGAAGATTCATGGTTTCTGTTCTTAAGGCTTCCAGGGCAGCGACGGTCTCTCCAACGTACATGTAAGTGGTATTTTATTTTTTTTCAGTCAGCATGCTGCCGTGATCTAATAACCAAAATGTGATAGTAGGGGCAATTAGGAATTGATTGAACTCTGTACACTCAGAACATATGTTATTAATAAAATGAGAATTCTCTAGGAAAGGAAAATATGTAAGGATTCTCACAGTATCTCCGCTCTTTCGTATGGTCTTCTCACTGAAATGTGGTACAAATGAGAGAGGGTGTTCTAAGAAGCTGCCAAGATTCTGATTAATGTTGATCAGACAATTTCAAGCCGTTTCCTTCAGTAATTAAACCACAATTGTAATTGTGTTGATATTTTAATGGATCTCGGTCAATCTGATTTCTATTTATCGATGTAGTTCTTAAGATTTAAGTACTTTTAAATTTGAATTAAATCATTTTTGAGTCGATTCCTTAATTTTTTTTAGAACAAACTAATATTTTCCTTATCATGACTAAAGTCTTTATTTTGGAAAAAAAATATAACGATGCCTTTAAATAGTGATATTATAGTAATGAACATACAATTGACAATGTAGGAAGAAGTAAACAGAGAAAATACTTAGCAAGTAAGGCAACATCCATGAGAAGAGAAGCACTTAAACTTTCAGATCGATGATACTTCTTCTGAATGTAGGAGGAATCATTTACTCAAACCAACATACCCATTTATCAGTTACATATTTACAGATGAGGAGGGTTTACATTGAGAAAGAGTATCAAATTGGCCTTCATCAACCATGAGATTGAGTTAAAGAGCCAAGAGGTAATGTTACAGCTACATAGGACCCTGGTCAGACCCCACTTGGAGTACTGTGCTCAGTTCTGGTCACGTCACAAAAGGAAGGATGTGGAAACTATAGAAAGGGTGCAGAGGAGATTTATAATGATGTTGCCTGGATTGGGGAGCATGACTTATGAGAAAAGGCTGAGTTTACTCGGCCTTTTCTCCTTGGAACGGCAGAGGATGAGAGGTGACTTGATAAAGGTGTATAAGATGATGAGAGGCATTGATCATGTGGGTAGTCAAAGGCTTTTTCCCAGGGCTGAAATGGCTAACATGAGAGGGCACAGTTTTAAAGTGCTTGGAAGTAGGTACAGAGAAGTCAGGGGTAAGTTCTTTTACACAGAGCATGGTGAGTGTGTGGAATGGGCTGCTGGTGACGGTGGTGGAGGCGGATACGATAGGGTCTTTTAAGGGACTCCTGGATAGGTACATGGAGCTTAGAAAAATAGAGGACTGTGGGTAACCCTAGGTAATTTCTAAAGTAAGTACATGTTCGGCACAGCATTGTGGGCTGAAGGACCTGTATTGTGCTGTAGGTTTTCTATGTCTCTAAATTGCATCCCTGTCATCTTGCTTCTCCAATCAATAACGTTTAAGTTGGCATCACTGTCGGCATAGACATTGTGGGCTGAAGGGCCTGTTTCTGTGCTGTTCTATGGTCTAGGTCACATAAATCAGAAGTGATTCTATGTTACTGAACACAAAGAATTTAGTGAACATGCCTGAATGTATAAGAGCTTTATATTTCTTTCTGACGCCCACCATGTGATGGTGCAAATACTTGATATCAGACAATGACACAGCAGATCAATTACACAGAATAAGTACAGTTTTTGGCCTCTGTCAGCTTGGCTGGGAGATTCACTGATTAGCTAATCCCTAGGGTTCAAGGGCACAAGTCAGCCAGTTTCAGCTCCCAGTGAGTGTCCTTTTATATTTGTGAATAAATAGGTGTGAGGTGAAGAGAACGGTTGGGTTAACTCCGATTCCCTCATAGTAACACAGGTTGTAAACAATCACAGTCTAAATTACTTGACCAAAAATATCACAGCATCCATGAAATAATATCCAGTAGCCAAGGAGCAGAGAGGAGAAAATACCCCATAGCTCAGTGTTATAGTATTTTTGCAGCTGGTTTCAATGTCGGAAATTAGATATTTGATTAGTTAGTGTAGAGTTAATCTGACCTAAGTGCTGTACATATGCCTCTTTCCATCCTGCAGTGTAACTCTACCCCTGATTTGTTCAGCCAGCATCCTCCTACACTCATCTATTATTTGTGGTCTTCCTTTAAATTGTGCTTGCCAAGTGAATAAGCAGCAGCAGGAGAGAGGTCTCCCTGGTGTCCATTTACCTTTCCATTGACTTCTCATCCATCGGGAGCTGCAAATGTCAGCCACACAAATTTGTAGACCATAATTGCCTAAAAGATCAGCTGATTGCTCTTTGTGAAGCAATGCTGCAAGTTGTGTTGTGTAGTGCTGCGCTCCCGTGTATCATACCTAAACAAAGGAATAGAATATAATGTTAATCTGAATTATAACTACAGAGTCGGTATGGTCTTCTAAACTATTGCTTGCACTGAATATGCTCCCATTACAGTGCAATTATTATTAAAATTTAAAATAATAATTATGTTAGTTTATCACATTAGTAACCAGCCTGGTTAAGACTGCAGCAGAAAGTGTACTCCAAGTCAATTTCATTTATTTTAATGTGAGTGCGAGAAAGTGCTGTAAATTGAGGGTAGGTTTCAGGCAAATAATGAAACACAGCAAGGCTTGCATTCAGTGAGGAAAATGGCGAGATATTTTTGCAGCTGTGGACAGTTAAAGTTTCAAGTCGATTACCTTTCATTAGAACTGCTGACAGGTCACTGATCTGAAACGATAAACTTCTGTCTCTGCAGATGCTCCTGACGTACTGAGAATTTCTAGTATTTTCTGTCTTGCTTCAAAAATCCATCACTATAATATTTCACTTTTGCCTCCAAAGTCCTAATATGTTTCTGAACATATTGAAGAAACACAGAAATATGGAAAACCTACAGCACAATACAGACCCTTCGGCCCACAAAGATGTGCCGAACATGTCCTTACCTGAGAAATTACCTAGGGTTACCCATAGTAATAAATGAATTTATTACTGACTTAATTATTCTCAATTAGCCAGTGATGTCCATTCACAAAAAAACTTATTATTTTGTGCTATAGCAAGTTACCATTTTAAAACTAATAATTACACATACCAAATGCTGGAGGAACAAAGCAGGTCAGGCAGCAGCTATTGAAAGGAACAAAGAGTTGATGTTTCGGACTGAGATCATTCATCAGGACCTTCATCGGGTCTAGGCCCTAAACGTCGAATCTTTGTTCTTTTCCATAGATGCTGCCTGACGTGCTGAGTTCCTCCAGCATTTTATATGTGTTACTCTGGATTTCCGGCAATTGCAGAAACCCTTGTACTAATAGTAGATCAAGTCTGACTATGTCCCAGATGTGTAACAAGCTCAGATCTAACTGAGCCACTTTAGATGAGCAGTATGGGATCAGCATAGACAGGGCAGAAGTTTAGCCTGAACTTATTGTTACCACAAACATTTAGCTGCAGTTTGCTTGATATCCGGAACTTGTTGCTGCCTGGCCTGTTCAGGCAGGCAGCTCCTGGTCTCCACCCAGCTAACAGGAGTTACCTGTCACTCATTTTCCACTCATCACCTGCAGCCTATTTAAACCCAGCTCTCGTCCACAGCCCTTTGTTCACCCATCGAACCAGCCAGCCTCAGCCATTTGCTCCTAGCATTCAGTTCCTTGTTGCTTTGTTGTGGTCAGTATCTGTTCTCTCTTGTTTGTGACCCCTCATGGCTTGTTATTTTGTAGCTGATTAGTAAAATTTCATTTGCTGCTAATTCGTTGCTGCTGTTCTGCTTTTGGGTCAAGCCGCCTCTACATTTCCTGACAGGATGGGTGAACCCACAACTGACCCAGTAGAGTATGCTTGCCTGAAGGAAATTCTCTTTTTGGCAAGAGCACACAATCTCAAAGCAGCAGGAAAAAACATTGACCATCTGCTGGTCACTCTCAACCAACTCTTCATCTCAAAACAGCAACCCCATGCTAGTCAACCTCCTCCCTCAGAGCCCCAGGTTCCAGTGCGCAGACGCCTCAACGGATCCCCAACCCAATGTCGCAACTTCCCATCGCAGTGCACCTTAACACTTTAAGCTCCAGCCACCTCTGTATTTTATGGAGTGAGCCTTCGTCATCTCTCTCCTGACTGAGTGAGCTCTGAGCTGGGCCATTGCTCACTGGGACAATAAAACCACCATTTCAATAAATACGAGGAATTCACCACCGACTTGCGCCAAGTTTTTGACCATCCGGGAAGTGGAATTGGGACAGTGGATTGGATACTTTGTCTGTGTTAATGCTCTTGTTCCGTGCTGGATTACACAGTGGAACTCAGGACCCTCGCGGCTGGAATCAGAAGCCCTGCTGGCCCGTTACCACCACAGCCTCAGAGCCCTTGAAAGATAACCTGTCTACCCGAGAGATGCCCACTGACCTTCAAAGCCTCATCACTCTGGCCCTCCAAATTGATGAATGTCTTATGGAATGACCCTCCAGATCGATACCCAGATCCCCATTTCTGTTCCCAGAACCATTTCAGGCTGCAGTACCCTCATCAACAACACCTCCAGAGCCCGTGCAGGTAGGAAGATCTCCCTTAAACCGCCTCGCAGACACAACTGCATGATTGACCTCTTCCTGGGCACCACCCCTCCCCAAGGACGTCTGTTCTCCCTCTCCTCTCCTGAGATCCAAGCCATGACTACATTAACAAAGCACTACAGCATGGCTTCATTCGACCAACCTAGTCCCCAGCCAGTTCACGATTCTTCTTTGTTAAAAAGAAAGGTGGGGGTCTCCATACCTGTATCAACTACGAGGAACTCAACAAAATCACATTTAAGAACCGTTACCCTCTCTGCTTGATGGATAGCATATTCGAAACACTCTGCAGGGTCCACATCTTCACCAAACTGAACCTACAGAGCGCATACAACCTGATCTGGACCTGCCAGAGAGATGAGTGGAAGATGGCACCCTGTGGCTGCAAGAATTCTTGGTGATCCCTTTTGGGCTTTCCAACAGTCTAGCCATTTTCCAAATCTTCATCAACAAGATCCTCCAAGACATGATACACAGGTTTGGGTTCATCTACCTCGATGACGTCTTTGTCTTCTCCAAGAACCCTCAAGGCCATACTGTCACATTTGATTAGTCCCTCAGCATCTTCTCAAAAATCAAGTTGGAAAATGCCAGGTTCAGACCATCATTATTTCCCTCCTGGGATATGTTATTTCACCACAAGGCATAACCATGGACCCAGAGAAAGTGTGCACCATCGTTGAATGGCCTTGACCATGCTCCCTCAAACAACTACAGCGCTTCTTGGACTCCTCCAACTTCTACTGCCATTTCATCAGGAACTACAGCCAAAATCATCGTTCCTGTCACCTCCCTCACCATATCACCTACCTCACGGATAACCTGGTCTGCTACTGTGGAGCACAGTTTGGTGGAGCGCAACAGACGCTTCACCATCTCTCCTATTCTCACCATCCGAACCCCTCCTGACCTTTTGAGGTAGAGGTGGACGCATCTGATGTGGGTGCTGGGGCCATCGTCTCTCAGTGAAGACTGGATGGGGAGGCACACTCCTGTGCCACTTTCTCACACAAGCTCACAGCATTGTTATAGAGTAGGAGATGGAGCTACTCGCCATTACGTGAGACTTAGAGGAGTAGAGACTTTGGCTGATAGGAAACACCAAGCCCTTCCTGATCTTGCCTGACCACCAGAACCTCGTATCCATACCAGTGACCTGCCAACTCAACCCACATCAGTGTCTCAGGGCCCACTTCTTCCAGCAGTTCAGCTTCACCATCGCTCACCATCTGGCCCTAAGGCAGATGCCCTGTCATGGCAGTTCAACCCAGCTGAAACAGAGATCAACCCTCAGCCCATCATTCAATCCTCACAGGTCCTCACCCCAATCCCGAGAACCAGATCCAGCCGGCCCTACAGCGCGAGTCTCCTCCAGCCAGCACACCTGACAACCACATGTATGTGCTGGCAGCCATGTGCTCTAAGGCACGCTAGTGGACTCATTCCTCTCCCAGCTCCATCCATACAGGCACATGGCTGACTTTTGGATTTTCTGCGATGCCAGTTCTGCTAGCCCACCATGAACACAGATGTATATCAGTTCATCACTGACTACCCTCAACGTGCCTAGTCCATTTCCTCCAACCATTGTCCCTCTGGGCTCCCAACTCCTGTAGTTCCCTATCTCCATGGATTTCATTACAGGTTGTTACTTTCCAATGGGGCCACAGCGATGATAGTGGTGGACCGGTTCTCCAAGGTGGCCCACTTCACTGCCCTTCCCAAACTTCACCTGATCTCTGAGATGGAGGACATGGATCTCCAACATGACATTTGCCTCCACAATTTTCCCTCAGGACATTGTGTCAGACAGGAGCCCACAAATCATGTCCTGCTTCTAGCAAGCCTTCTGCTTCCATCCCTGCGACTCAGTGAGTGTGTCCTTTGGATATCATCTGCAAACCAGCGGCCAATCCGAAAGAGCCAATCAACAAGTGAAGATGTTTCTGTGATGCTTCGCCACCTCTAACCCATCCACATGTGGGAAGAGGTATCTGCACAGTGCTGAACTATCCCATAATCTACACACCTCCTCTGGCACAGATATGCCGCCCTTTGAAGTGCTTCATGGCTACCAACCTCTGTTGCTCCCCACAGAGGACCCAACAATGGAGATCTGTCTTCCAGGGTCCTGGTTCGCTGGTGTAAGAATGCTTCGAAGAGGTCCATCTTTGCTGCAGATCATACCTACTGCTGCCAGGTTAACTACCACTGACTACTGAAGCCTGGGGACAGTAGCTGGCTGTCCACCACAGATCTGTCCCTGCACGTGGATTCCTGCAAGCTCTCAGCCCGGTTCATTGGTCCCTTTAAGATTACCCATCTCATCAGCCCAGTCACTTACTGTCTCCAGCTGCCATCATCCCTCAGGATCACGCCTACCTTCCACATGTCCTTCCTCAAGCCCATTGTCTATGGACCTCTCAACCCATCTGAGCCAGCACCTCCGGAACCAAGGATGCTGGAAGGTGGTCCGGTGTGCATGGTTCACCCGTTGATGAATTTGCATCATCATGGGCGGGTTGTGCAGTACTGGATGGGGTATGGCCTGGAGGAGAAGTCAAGGTGCTGTCCAGTTTAATCTAAGATCCATCACTCACTGAGGAGTTCCACCAGACCCATCCAGGTTATCCTGGGCCTTCGGGGACAGGCAGTAGGAGGAGAGGTCCCATCAGGCCTACACAGGCAGACACCTCCCAGTCTCCACCCAGCTAAGAGGAGTCACCTGCCACTCATTTCCAACTCGTCACCTGCAGCCTATTTAAACCCAGCTCTCATCCACAGTCCTTGTTGACCCATTGAACCAGCCAGCCTCAACCAGTTGCTGTGAGCCCTCAGTTACCTTTTTGCCTTGTTGTGTAAATTATCTGCTCTCCTTTGTTTTGTGGTCCCGCTTGGCATGTTATTTTTCAATTGGTTAGTAAAATACCATTTGCTGCTAAATCGTTTCCACTGCTCTATTCCTAGGTCAAGTCTCCTCTACATTTCCTGAATCCATCACCTCCTCATTTGCCAGAGGAGGTGTGGAGTTAGATACAACCACTATGTTTAAGAAGCATTTAAACAGACATTTCAATAGGCAAGTGTGGATAAATGAAATTACTGCAGATGGGGAAAAACAGTCAGCATGGACGAGTTGGGCTGAAGGGCCTGTTTCTGTTCTGCATGACACTATGACTCATTGTCACCAAGCTTTTAGTTCAATTCATTAAACAGGAATGTGTGGAGGCTGCTTCTCAATGAATTCAGCAACTATTTGCTCTCTGCAGACAGTATTGATATTTAAGGAACTTCTAGAATCAATCAGTCTGAATACAAATGATTAATATTAATGAATTTGACACTCTAAGTGAATAAAGATTTTAGCAGTTATTTAATATGTACCATAATGATATTTGTGAAATGAAGATATTAAAAGTTGGAAATGATCACCTACTGTGTCAGCACCTGGGAAGATATTAAGGTTCAAGGTGGTGACCCCTTGATAGACAGGTTAAATAACCATTTTTGGACTAGTAGCATTAAACATCTAATACAGCAGCATCTGCACAAAGCACTGTCTGAAATTTGATACTGTATATTCAAATGAGTTGCAATGGAAATCCCCCTATACAAAGAATCTGTCAAGTCTCTTCCTGAGTTGAATAGCAGTTACATCCATTCACTGGAACAGTGATCCTAATGAATACAGTGGAATACAAATACCTGTAATTTTATTCCATGTAAGTGACAATATAATAACTGGAAAAGGATCATTTTCCGTTTTCAATAAGTGCAGCCCAATTTAAGTAAATGTGTTTTTGCTCAGATTACCTGGTTATTATGTCTGCTAGCCACACACACTTTTTTCATGTAACATACATTTTCTCTGTAATAGTTTACATGCTTTTTCTATTTCAATTTTCTGCAAAGTACCACAGGTTTGAAACATTAACCCTCTACTACACTTTAGAATGCACTTCTAAACTTTAAATATAGTTGTGAGGGAATTTTTACTGGCACTTTGGATAAAGTTGAGCTTGTTTTGCATATTACATCCCGTACAGTGTATTGAACAGTGCTCATTAATCTACTATGTTAATGACAATGTTCACATATTTACTTCAATGCTTAAAATGGGTTAATCTAAAAACATAATAAGAACTTATCAGTATGTCATTAATCTTTCACAACCCTATTTAAATTTAAGAACTGCTGATCAGGTTTTCTGAAATCGCAGATGGCAATAGGTTGAAAGGGGCAGTGTAGATCGGAGTCTCAGCTCAGGCTGCTTGGGGCTGCAAGGTGTATATTGCTGGGCTGAATCAGCAGCCTCAGCTGTGTCAGGTTGAGACCAGATGCTTTTCAAAGAAGAGGCAGAGAAAAATTGGAAGAACAATTATCTTGCATGAGGTCCATTTTGGCAGAAGCTTATTATTTGACCTTTCCTCTTGGGCAGGAGGGCATCTAATATGCTGAGCTCCAAGGAAACAAACACTGCCACTCACCCTCTTCATAAAGCGGAATATTCTAAAGGTGGGTTTTTCACTGATCAAGGGAAAGTGTTTCCTCTGAAAGCTGCAGAATTGTAAATGATCGATGAAAGTTGGATTTCAGTTTGTTATACTGAATGCACAAAGAAAAACACTTATCAAATACTATTTTATATTTATCTGACAGATTCTGTTGCTGAAGGCAGTCACTTATCACAACTGTATTTCCTCACAACATTGCCGAGGACCATGGAGCTCTCAGAGAAATCCAGAAATCCTCACACATCCTCCACTATTTCCCTGTAACCTATATTCAGCTACATACACATAAGTAATCCCGAATACTCCCACGAGCTACTCACATTAGGGTAACTTACAGTGGCCATTGGCCAGCACACATTTGATATGCGGGAGGAAATCGAAAATCCACATGGACACAAAATGAACATGCACTCTTCACACAGACAGCACCCAGGATCAGTATTGATCCGGGTTTGCTGGAGTTGTGAGACAGCTGTACTATCTACAGTGCCACTGTGTCAATGCATCTGTTCCCTTAGCAGGAACTATGTGACCTGTACATTGGAAATTGACTGGTAAGACTGTGGTCTGAGCTGCCGTACAGTTCCACAGACAAACCATCCCTTCAGCTGCATTTGGATGCTGTTTCATATAGATGTACTTAGTTTGTTACATCTTGTTAACTTCTTAAGAAACATTCACTTTTTCTTTTTTTAGCCAAATCAATAAGCCAAATATTTTGATTCAGTGGCATGAACTTTATGATTTAAAGATGAGATGTCCTGTCCTCATGGATCAAACAAATTGCTGCCAAAACATTAAATTAACATATGCAAAGTACAATATCCCTAAAGAGGGATTAATATTTAGATATTGATAATAAAAACATCTATCACATTGTATTGTTAAACATGTCCACATTGTATTGGATTACTTTTGCATTTTTCTTCCTCCCCTTAATCTACCTGTGGGGAGACCAATGCAAATGACATTCCCATGCATTCATATTTTGACTGTCCTGTCAAAATCCATCTTGGCTGTCACTTCCCTGTAGCAGTGCTGCTGAGGTTCACAGCTTCACCGCCCATGAGTACTGCTTACCTGATTACAGAGAAGCTCAGCAGGCAGACTGCACACAGTGAACTTCCTGAGCAATGTGATGAATAGTCAGCAGACCAGATTCGGTGATTTAGGTGAAGGACAGCATATGAGGTAAATCTGCTGCATTATCAAAGGCACAGTCATTTGGAAGAGATACTAGACAAAGGCCGCACCAGCCTAGACAGGTGTGTTGGCTTTATGTGAGAGTTTTTACCTCTACCTGTCAAGGCTGGTGGGGCCTTATTCTGCCTTTGATAGTGCAGCAGTGATGTTACAACCTGCAACATATTCTCAAATCTTTGTATTGGGGTTTGGATCCAGTGCCTTTTGACTCAACAATTAAAGATTTTCTCTCTAATTCAACTATTTTGTGTAAACTTCTGATTTAGAGTCATAGAGCACTACAACACAGAAAAGGGCCTTTCGGCCTATCCAGTTCCATCGACCTGCACCTAGATAATAGCCCTCCATATTCCTCCCGTCCACGTACTTATCCAAACTTATCTTAAAAGTTGCAATTGAATACAAAGATTATGTTTTATTTGGCTGAGCTTGTTTTCACCTTTTCCCCTGGGAATGTCAGTTCCCCCATTGTCCATGAATCAGAAAAACATGGGCATGGACTAGCTTGGGTTCATTACATACTTTTGGATATTCATTGTATTCCAGGGTGCTGAAGCAACATTTCATGAGGCTGGTGGTTGGGCTAGAAGGAACCAGAAACTCAAAGGCCAGCAATCCAAATGCCAAATGCACATGCCTTGAGCTTGCAACTGTGCAATATATTCCTACTTGAATCTCTTGCACTAGGCTCTGCTGGCACATTGAGCCTGCTCCGGGCGTATCAGAGGACCATAAAGGGAAGGACAGAAGAATTCTGCTGGTCTGGCACTTGAGTCTGCTCCACCATTCAGAAAAGTCTTAGCTGATGTAAACACTTCTGCTCTTCCCCATTACACCTATAGTTCAATCGCCTGTCAGCCTCCACCAGCATGGTAGTCAGTGAATCCATTGCTGCAGCTCTCTTGAATAGTCATTTCCAAAGATTCATGATTTTCCGAGAAGACCTCCTTATCTTTCTCTGAAATAGATGACACCTTATTCTGCAGTGACATCCCATGGTTCTAGGTATCTCTACAAGTGGAAAAATCCTCTCAGCCTCCATCCTGTCAATCCCCTTCATAATGATGTATGTTTTAATCAGATCATGTCTTATTTTTCTATACTCTAATATGTTCAGGTCCAGCCTTTACACACCGTCCCAGGAATCATCTCTGCTCTGCCTCCCATGCAAACGCATCCTTCCAGAACTATAAACACTGAAAATGTATAATCCAAAATGCCTCAGTGTTTTGACAGTTGTCTAACTTCCTCCCAAGTCAGAAGGTGGCAGGCCACGCTGTAGACTTGAATACTAAACTCTACAGCAATAGTGGAGAAGAATTTCATTGCGGAGGTGTCATCTTCTGCTTTCTCAGATGGGTATAAGATATTCCATAGCCTCATTGTGAAAAAGCTTTGGGATCTATTTCCGCTGGTCTGACCAATAGTTATCCCAAGAGCAAACAACTATTTTAAAACAGATTATCTCATCGTCGACATATTCCTGTCAGTAGGAGCTTGCTGGGCACAAGGCAGCCTATGTGTTTCCTACCTTATAAGAACGACTAACTTTAAAAACACTTTATTGGTTGTAAGGTGTTTTGACATATCTTAAAAGTGAAAGTTCTAAATAAGTGCAAGTCTTTGTCTTCCATTTGGTACCATTGTTTCTAACTCAGACACACTACACCTAAAGGGTGTTGAAGGAATAGGTTGACAGTCAAGGAAATTCTCTCTAATAATTTTCATACTGTGACTTCACAATATGCTGACAAAATTACATTTATTTAATAATATGTATACAATGGTTTTGCATCTATAAACATCTATACCCTACCTAACAAGATTCCAATTTGTCACTTTGAATAAATACGCCACCAGGCTCAAGGACAGTTTCAATCCTGCTATTATAAGTCTATTGAATGGATCCTTTGTATAATAAAGATGAACATTTGATTTCACAATCTGCCTGGACATGGCCCGTTTCTGTACTTTCTCTGCAATTGTAACAATAATACTACATTTTGCATTCTGCAATTGTGGTTCCTTGTAATACCCTGATATACTTGTGTTTTGAAATTATCTTTACGAATGGCATGCAAAACAAAGTTTCGCACTGTATCTTGGTGCATGTCATTTACAAATGAATGAAAATGCTTGCAATAAGATATCATAGATTAAGATAACTAAGACGCAAATAACCCTGCTCCCTTTGATGGTTACATCATGAGTGGAGAAGTTAAGGAGTGGCGAGAAGCAACTCACTCTGAACACCGTGCGAAGGAATTCATGGCTGAATATAGTGACACTAGAACCAGGCAAAGTGGTGTGATTGGGTAACCTTTCCGTCAGTTGAACTTGGTGACAACAGTACTATGAATGGCTGAGGTTGATTTTAATTGCATGATTTTTAAGTATCACTCAGCCACTTACTGCATCTTATTGGAGAAACTATCTGTCCTTATGGGGAGTAGTTGCTGCAATTTCTATTCACTCCTTTCTGTTTGTGGAGTAAATTGATTTTGCTTGGGAGGTAATAGGTGAGTGCCACGTGCTATCCTATCTCCAAGTTATTGCACTTTTCAGTATAGGTATTCAACTACAAAACAAGCTAAGATTTTTTTTATACATAGTTCGTTATTAGTAGCTGAAAGACAATAACTTAGACCACTGAGAAAACATAAGAAGGGCAAACCCACATGGATTACTTACCTGTAGACTTGGAACTGACCTCAAGAGTGAAGCTTTTTTCTGCATCTCTACCATTCTACTTCTGCAGAGCTGAGTTTGAAGTTTTGCTGCTAGCTTGAAAACTGATGGCAGGGGATTGTCCTACCCTTATGCCCAACAACTGTTTTTGTTTCCACTGAAAACTCAGCAGGCTCTGTAACGCGCTTCTGAAGTGCTCCTGCCAGTTTTCCACCAGCAATTAAAGGTAAAAACCACTCCAAAGCAAAATACTGCAGACACTGCATCTCTGAAATTAAATAGAAATCGCTGGAAGTGGTCAGCACCTGCTGTGTGCTCCCAGCATTTCAACATCTGTCCATTGTTGTTGTGCCAACAGAACTACAGCACACAATCTATCTTTCCAGGCTGCCGGGTGAACAAACAGTGCAGGAATGATCTTTGTAAGGTTCCTGCTAAGCTTAAAGGTGCTGTATCCTAGCATCTTCTCTGTTAATTAATTGTTTAAATACAGCAACACTTGAAAGAGGATAATGGCAGATTAATACTTCTGGTAGAATGCAAACTTTGCTGAATCACTGCCACTTTTCCATTATGGTAAGAATTTTATCTAAGTTTTTTTTTGTAGTAGAATGTCTCCCCAAGTAAATAGCATAATTACACAGCCATGCCAGCTTACTCTTACATTTCTATCCTACGTAGAAGAGCCCCAAGGTGGCATTTTGAACAAGAATAACATTTTCTTCATAACATACTTTTCAATCACAAGCATTAAATATTGCATCTCAGCTCAGAATGTTAATTATATAAAATAACAATCCTTTTTCCTTAACTAGGTATTTATTCCCCTGCTTTTCTTGAGATTCAGGCCCAACTTCTTTGGACTATTTGTTTGAGAAACTCTATAGCTCAGAGAGTTTTGGGAACGGAGTCACAGTGATCGGAAAGGATTCGGGTCAGATTGTTGGATGTGCAGATTAGGTGGTGTAATTGTCCTGGGTGGCTGTCAGTGGGGAATTCAGTCCGAGTTTACACCCACTTATTATATTCTGTGCAAAAAAGCTTTTGGAGTTTAGATGGGGAAGGGTCAAATTGAGCGATGGAATGTGAATAAATATTGGTACCATATGTGCAGATTCTCTCATGAATAATGACAGTCCTCTTGACATCAGATGTAACAACATGGTTATACAGGGGAAAAACATAATAATCCCTCATAGAAAATGCTGACAGGCTAAGTGTGTGTCACAGAATAATGTCAATCTCCTGTTATCTAATTGTCTGTGTTATTCTATTCAGCTCACTCGTAGAAGAGGGCACATTTCCACTGAAAGTGCCTTTGTCCTCTGGCAGGATGGAAGATTCAAAAAACTGCCAGTCTTCAATTTCTCTCGGGGCTCCTCAGATGTTCGATAGTGAGACTCACAGCTCAGCTGTGCTGCAGGTAACTACAAAGATCTCTTTTCATTACTGACCTGTGTTAGATTGATGAAGCAAGAATGGCAGACACGTCTATGTGAACTTTTGTAAGATATTTGTCAGGGCCCACATGATAGACTACTCCAGAAGGACAAAGGTGAGCTGATTAATTGGATCAAAACTCAGCTTGGTGATAAGAGGGAGAATATAGTGGTAGAAGGGTGCTTTTCTGACTGGAAGCCTGTTAGAGATTGGCAGATGATGTTGCAGGAATTGCTGAGTTATGACTGAAAGAAGATTATAGTTGGTAGCTTAACATCCAAGGATACACGTTGCATCAAAAGGACAGCAGAGGGGCTGGCATGGCTCTCAGTAAAAAGTGTTATCAAATCCTTAGAAAGAGGTGAATAGGATCAGAAGATGTAGAATCCTTGTGTGTAGAGTTAAGGAACTGCAAGGGTAAAAAGAGGCCGATAGGAGCTTCCAAACAGTAGTCAGGATATGGGCTACCAATTTCAACAGGAGATAGAAAAGGCATGTCAAAAGGGCAATGTTACGATAATCCTGGGAGATTTCAATATGTAGATAGTTTGGGAAAATTGTGTTAGTTCTGGATCCAAGTAACTTGTGGTTGAGCCCACTAGGGGATCAGCTATTCTGGATTAGGTGTTGTGCAAGGAACCGATTTGATTAAAGGAAAGGGACCCTCATGAAGCGGCGATCATAATATGACAGTCTGCAGTTTGAGAAGGCAAAGCTAAATTCAGATGTATCAGTATTACAGTGGAGTAAAGGGAATTACAGAGGCATGAGAGAGTTGCTGGCCAAAGCACCTTCTCTATGGCTCTACAAAAGACAACGCTGGGCAGTTGGTGAGGGTGGGATAAGTGTTGAAATGTTAGCATGCATCTCAAGAGGACTAGAATAATGTAAGAATTGTAATGTTGAGACTGGTGAGGCCTCACTTGGAATATTGTGAGCAGTTTTGGGCCCCTTATCCTAGAAAGGATGTGGTGAAACTGAAGAAGTTTCAAAGGAGATTCACGAAAATGATTACAGGATTGAATGGCTTGTCATATGAACAGCGTTTGATGGCTCTGGGCCTGTATTCATTAGAACTCAGAAGAATGAGGGGTGAACTTCATTGAAGCCTATCAAATGGTGAAAGGCCTTGAGAGAGTGGATATGGAGAGGATGTTTCCTATGGTGGAAAAGTCTAAGACCAGTGTCAGAATAGAGGGGTGACCTTTTAGAATGGAGATGAGAAGGAATTTCTTTAGCCAGAGAGTGGTTAATCTGTGGAATTCTTTGCCACAAGTAACTGTGGGGGCCAAGACTTCATGTATATTTAAGACAGAGGCTGATAGATTTTTGATTGGTCATTGCATGAAGGGATACGGGGAGAAGGCAAGAGACTGGGGCTGAGAGGAAAATTGGATCAACCATGATGAAATGGTGGAGCAGGCTCAATGGGCCAAATGGCCTAATTCTGCTCCTACATCTTAAGGTCTTATTATGGTGACAAATGATAAGTGTTGAAGTTGTTACCTCATTAATTTATTAATTATTAGAAAACCATTTTAGATCTCCCTTTTTTAAAGTCTGTTGGAGTTTCTGGCTATAAATTCTGAACTTTGTGTTCTAATTTTCTTTTTCTTTCAGGGATTTAACAACCTGAGGAACGAAGGTTTACTTTGTGATGTCACTTTGGTGCCAGGAGACAGTGATGAAAAGTTTCCTGTGCACAGAGCTATGATGGCATCAGCAAGCGACTATTTTAAGGCTATGTTCACGGGTAATTAGCGTTTCTACTAACTCTGCCTTTCACTATTTAAGTGTAAGACTAACTCAGCAAGAACAGAAACATGAATTGCAACACTCACAACACGCTGGAGGAACTCAGCAGGTTGGGCAGCATCCGTGGAAAAGATCGGTCGACGTTTCGGGCCAGAACCCTTCAGCGAGGGTTCCGGCCCGAAATGTCGACCGATCTTTTCCAAGGATGCTGCCGACCTGCTGAGTTCCTCCAGTGTGTTGTGAGTGTTGCTTTGACCCCAGCATCTGCAGATTATTTTGTGTTTAAGAATCATGAATTGACGGCATGATCCACGTGACATTGTCCATAGAGACCCTCTTGTCCTGCCTGCTGTTTAGGTTATTCATACAAAGTTCTTACTGGTTATCCACCAAGGTTATTTCAGTAGAGCAGCAGGAGCATTGTGAAAATCTGTGCACTGTTATAAGGTTATATTTCTGTAGATTTTCACCCTGTTGAATCCCTGACACTCTCTGTCCAACACTCAGTCAATTCCCTCTCTCTATGGCTCTAAGGCCCACACCTTCAATACCCCATTTTTCTGAAATAACAAAGGGAACAGAGGAAAGCCATTGAATGTGTTACATGCTGAGGCCTGTTCCACTACAAAACAATGCCTTTAGAATATTATCGCAATTGGCCTTTGACAAAAGCAATTTCTCTCTACCCTATGTTAGGCATTTAATTTCCCTTCTCAGGTACTTACTGTACTACTTTGCTTTCTCTTTTCCTCTATACTTTCATTGTTTTTCTTCTTTCTATTGCTTAGGAAGGGTCTTTATTTTTCAGTTTCATTTCAGCTCTTAGAAACATAGAAACATAGAAAATAGGTGCAGGAGTAGGCCATTCGGCCCTTCGAGCCTGCACCGCCATTTATTATGATCATGGCTGATCATCCAACTCAGAACCCAGCCTTCCCTCCATACCCCCTGACCCCTGTAGCCACAAGGGCCATATCTAACTTCCTTTTAAACATAGCTAATGAACTGGCCTCAACAGTTTGCTGTGGCAGAGAATTCCACAGATTCACCACTCTCTGTGTGAAGAAGTTTTTCCTAACCTCGGTCCTAAAAGGCTTCCCCTCTATCCTCAAACTGTGACCCCTCGTTCTAGACCTCCCCAACATCGGGAACAATCTTCCCGCATCTAGCCTGTCCAATCCCTTTAGGATCTTATACGTTTCAATCAGATCCCCCCTCAATCTTCTAAATTCCAACGAGTACAAGCCCAGTTCATCCAGTCTTTCTTCATATGAAAGACCTGCCATCCCAGGAATCAATCTGGTGAACCTTCTTTGTACTCCCTCTATGGCAAAGATGTCTTTCCTCAGATTAGGGGACCAAAACTGCACACAATACTCCAGGTGTGGTCTCACCAAGGCCTTGTACAACTGCAGTAGTACCTCCCTGCTCCTGTACTCGAATCCTCTCGCTATAAATGCCAGCATACCATTCGCCTTTTTCACCGCCTGCTGTACCTGCATGCCCACTTTCAATGACTGGTGTATAATGACACCCAGGTCTCGTTGCACCTCCCCTTTTCCTAATCGGCCACCATTCAGATAATAATCTGTTTTCCTATTTTTGCCACCAAAGTGGATAACTTCACATTTATCCACATTAAATTGCATCTGCCATGAGTTTGCCCACTCACCCAACCTATCCAAGTCACCCTGCATCCTCTTAGCATCCTCCTCACTGCTAACACTGCCACCCAGCTTCGTGTCATCCGCAAACTTGGAGATGCTGCATTTAATTCCCTCATCCAAGTCATTAATATATATTGTAAACAACTGGGGTCCCAGCACTGAGCCTTGCGGTACCCCACTAGTCACCGCCTGCCATTCTGAAAAGGTCCCGTTTATTCCCACTCTTTGCTTCCTGTCTGCTAACCAATTCTCCACCCACACCAATACCTTACCCCCAATACCGTGTGCTTTAAGTTTGCACACTAATCTCCTATGTGGGACCTTGTCAAAAGCCTTTTGAAAATCCAAATATACCACATCCACTGGTTCTCCCCTATCCACTCTACTAGTTACATCCTCAAAAAATTCTATGAGATTCGTCAGACATGATTTTCCTTTCACAAATCCATGCTGACTTTGTCCGATCATTTCACCGCTTTCCAAATGTGCTGTTATCACATCCTTGATAACTGACTCCAGCAGTTTCCCCACCACCGACGTTAGGCTAACCGGCCTATAATTCCCCGGTTTCTCTCTCCCTCCTTTTTTAAAAAGTGGGGTTACATTAGCCACCCTCCAATCCTCAGGAATCCAGAATCTAACGAGTTTTGAAAAATTATCACTAATGCATCCACTATTTCTTGGGCCACTTCCTTAAGCACTCTGGGATGCAGACCATCTGGCCCTGGGGATTTATCTGCCTTCAATCCCTTCAATTTACCTAACACCACTTCCCTACTAACATGTATTTCGCTCAGTTCCTCCATCTCACTGGACCCTCTGTCCCTTACTATTTCTGGAAGTCTCTTTCAAGTCTCTTTCCTACCTTTTGAACTATTGGAGTAACTTAAGTTAATAGCTTTTGAAAATTGTTCGCTATCTGTTCTAACAGACAGAATCTGAGGGAAATGTGCGTACACACCATAAGCATGACCTGCAATTTAATGCTACTGTATTGAAATCTTTTGATGTCAGGTGGCATGAAGGAACAGGAGCTGAATTCTATCAAGCTACATGGAATAAGCAAGATAGGACTGAAAAATATTGTAGAATTCATCTACACATCAAAGTTGGCTCTCAATGTGGACAATCTCCAGGATATACTAGAAGCAGCCAGTTTCCTTCAGATATTGCCCATCCTTGAGTTTTGTAAGGAGCTTCTAATTTCTCAGGTTTGTTCCATTGTTACTGGCATATTTTTCAAAGGAGGTTTGAGAAAGAGGTTCCCATCTATATATTTTACAGCCCACAGGTCTTAGTATTGCATTTAAATTTTTCAGTTGCCCCTGCTTTCTTTTCCTCTCTCTTAATGGATATGGCTTCACCTTCCTGTTTCAATTGGAATCTTTTCTGCCTCCAACAATATTTAAAGTAATATTTTACTTTGGCAACTTCATCACAGATATTCCTGCTATGTAAGCCACACTTTTCCAGATCTGATGAAGCGTCCTAGACCTGAGATGTTTACTATATTTCTCTCTCCCCCCGACGCTGCTTGAATTAACAAGAATTTCAGTATAGATTTTTAGTGAAATTTCCCATTTCTTGCACGCCATTCCCTCCCCCCTTTGATAATCTGGTTCAAATGCAGTTTGATCATGTCAGTGATGTTTCAGAGGCTGGGTTTATAAACTGCAGCCCTCTAAAACAAAATCTATTGCTGAATTATTTCTGATTCTAAAATCAAAAAAGTAATCTAATATGAAATTTTGAAATACAAAGCACCTACGACTCTAGGTGGGAGACAATCGCTGGATGGAAAACAAATAAAATAGCAGATACTGGACTCAATCACTCAAGCAGCACAGAGATACTGCAGGTGCTGGAAATCTTGAGTAACATAGACATACAAAATAATGGAGGACTCAGTAGTCTGCACAGCATTTATGAAGAGGAATAAACAGTCAACATTTCAGTCTGAGACCCTTCATCTGGACTCTTCATTTGCCACTTCTCAGCCTGAAACATTGACTATTTAAATATTAAAGATTAAGATTAATTATATTTGTCACATGTACATTGAAACATACAGTGAAATCCATTGTTTGCATCAAGGAGGTGTGGTCTTTCATTGATTCTATTGTGTATGTACTGGGTACGCCTGCAAGCAAGTGATTCTCCGCATTGTATATGAGGACATGTATGCACTTTGATAACAAATTTACTTTGAACTTGACCAGCACAGTCCGTGGATTGCACTGGGGCAGACTGCAAGTGTCGCTAACTTTCCAATGCCAACACAACCACGCTTACAACTTATTAACCCTAACCTGTACATCTTAGGGATGTAGGAGGAAACCTGAGCACTAGGAGGAAACTCTCGCAGTCTCGGGGAGAACATACAAACTCTTCACAGACAGCAGCGGGAATCGAACCCCGATCAGCAATTGCTGGCACTATAAAGTGATTACACTACCGTGCCACCTTTCTACGCCAGTTATATGCCCCCTGTCTTGCTGACTTCCTCCAGCAGTTTGTGTGTGTTGCTGAGGATTTCCAGCATCTGCCGAATCTCTTGTGTTGATAACATACATTAGTCGTTATCTTTATGAACCAACAGAATAGAGTAAGTTCTACACCAACGCAACCAGCGTATCAACAAGCGAGCAGAAGCGTGGAATCGACAGCTTTTTTATAAATACTGTACTGCAAAGATCTTTGACACAGTAGAATGTGTCATCGAAATAAGATGTTCATGGCACTAATGATAATTTGTCCATTTTACGTAACGTTTCTTTAAAATTCTTCTATATTTACCAGGTCTCGGTTGAAAACTGTGTAGAATTTGGACGTATTGCCAACACATTCCACTTGACCAAATTGCACAACTTTATCAAAGACTTTATTGTAAAGAACTTCTCGACAGTGCTAAGCAATGGGGAATTTCTGAAGCTTTCCCTTGACCAGTTTCTCTCCGTGCTCAGCAGTGACAGCCTAAAGCGCTGCTCTGAGCTTCAGCTGTTTAAGGCCACCTGCCGGTGGCTGAATCACGAGGAGTGCCGAATGCAGTTTGCTGCAAAACTCATGAAGAACATTCGCTTCCCGCTGATGACGCCGCAGGAGCTCCTGGAACATGTACAGATCGTGGAGTTCATGCGAACTGACACAAGCTGTGTTAACCTTCTACTAGAAGCTAGTAACTACCAGATGTTGCCACACATGCAGCCAATCATGCAGTCAGAAAGGACGAGGATTCGTTCCAATTCAACCCACCTGGTAACGCTGGGTGGCGTGCTCCGCCAGCAGCTCCTAGTCAGCAAAGAGCTGCGTTTGTTTGACGAGGATGCACAGAAATGGAGGCCCTTGGCTGCGATGGATGTGCCGCGTTACCAACATGGCGTAGCCGTGATTGGAAACTTCCTCTTTGTCGTCGGTGGGCAGAGCAACTACGACACAAAAGGAAAAACTGCTGTTGATTCGACGTACAGATACGACCCCCGTTACAACAACTGGAAACAGATGGCCTCACTAAATGAAAAGAGAACCTTCTTCCATTTAAGTGCCCTTAAAGGAAATCTGTATGCAGTGGGTGGCCGGAATGCAGCTGGAGAATTAGGTAAATTTCAATCTATTTCCAATCATCTGTTGCTCACCCAGTGCTGCTAACAATGGCTTGGACCTTAGAACAGATTAGTAATACAAATTCCATTGGGGACTACAAACCTTAACAAGTCAGAAATAAGCAGTACACAAAATTAAATATGCTTTTCACTGTATTAGATTAGTCGTAGCTTACTTCTCCAAAAGAGTGCTATGTTCACCTTAGACATCACTCCATGCTGTGGGGAGAAGCAAACCATTATTACTGTTCTTGTTAAAAGAACAGTCATAATGACATCAGGTTATTTTCAACATACCAGGTATACCTTTGTTCTCACATCTTCTAGGTATCTATTATTTGTTTACTGTTTTCAGTATATATGTCAGTGACACCTTGTGCACTTGAAGAAACCCTATCCCATAAATCACAGAAATTACCAAAGGTAACAAACACTACCACTTTACAATTTTTTGTAAATGCAATGGGACTTGTCTCTACCCTGAATTTTCTGTATCAAAGCTGCAATGCATCAAACCTATGAAATGCAAAGTCACTTTTTAGACAACACTTCACAAAGTCATGATCTCTTACCACAAGTGCAGCAGATTCATGGGTCACCACCACCTGTAAGTTCCCTTCCGAGTCAAGACATCAACATGACTTGGAAATAAATCAGCATAACTTTATCCGTTTTGGGCTAAATTCCTGCAACAAAGAAGTTCAACTGCTCTGTGGAGTACCTGCAAGCACAAAGTTCAGGAAAGCAGGTTACCTATTAAGGGCAATTAAATATTACCTAGTTGGCAATGCCACCATTCCATAAATTAAAAAAAAAACACTTTCACACAATATCTTATAATCAGAGTTGACTACAAAATTAGTGTTAGAACAACAAAAGATGGGAAGCCCTTCAAGCTTGTCTCAACCTTCCAAATAATTATGGCTACTCACACTGACCCTATGTCCATTCTGTGTCAGTTCCCCATTACCGTCATTTCTCTGATCTTTAAAAAAAATGTACTTTCTCTTTAAATACCTGCAATGATTTCACCTCCACAACTCTCCAAAGAAGAGAATTCCAGACAATCACCACACACTGCAAGGAGGAATCTCTATGTACCATGGTTTTAAGTGGTTGCCCCCAATCTCTTAAGTGCATCCACTCCCACAAACAGAAATAACTTAGCATCCACCGGATCACACCTCTGAAGGATCTGACTTGATTCAGTAAGATCACCTCTCATTCTTTATCATTTTCTATGTTCATCCTGATGTTAAGAAAGGCTTTCTTTTTGGTTCAACATTAGTCAGATTGTTTGGATTACTCAAGTGTACTCTCAGCTAAACGTGTATAACCATAGATGCTGTCAAGTTTTGTAGAATATTAAGAATGTATGGTATAAATTGTTTTTTATTATGTTTTATACAGGTTTTAAAACATAGTGCTAGAACCAAGGCCAGCCCATAAAACAGGGCACAGCCTGAAAGTGAATTAATCATCATGGGAGCTTTTATATTGGCCTTGATTGTGGGCATTTGTAGAGGCTTGAACATTTTAATTGGATAATTTTTTGAAACAAGAACACAAAGAGGCACATTCCAAAAAGTTTTTGTTGTCTATAATATAGCCAGCAAATGTTCAATGTTGCATTTTAAAGTGATTTTAGGTGATTACTCCCAGGTTCCAAATTGGCACAGTGATTTAATATACATATTTTATGCAATTGAGCCTATTTTCAGTTCTGTTAATGAGATTGCACTAGATTATTGCCCTTAAAGGTATCAAGTCATTTTTAACTAATTATGTTTGCTTTAGTTTACTGCCTAATTATTTTAAAGAATTAATGTACCACTTTAAAAAAATAATATGGATTTCTCTAACTTCTGGTAACTTTCCACACGTTTCACCCTCATTCCACATCCAAAAGGAGCAAGCAGAGTGATAGATGTTGGTGCCTTAAACCCACCGAGCTGTCCCACCAATGGGTCCACAAGGGGTGAAAGAGGAAACCCTCACTCTGCTGGAGATCACAGGCATTAACTGGGGAATATGAATCTGCAATCCTGCACCAGGCAAGACCTGGCTTTGGGTCATCCAATTCACTTCAACAAGGATTTCTGACTTGGTGATTAAAGGGGAAAAAAAAACATAGGTTATTTTGAAGTAACAATTTTTTAACGTGTTTTAATTTATGTTTTACATTAATTCTTTATGTTTTAATAAAATTATAATATTTAAATATTTATAGATTTAGAATTTTTAAAATTTAAAGGTTAATAATTTCCAATATAATTTGAGACAGTTAAAAAGTATTACAAAACCATCTATGAGGGGAAGCAAATCTTTAGTCCCTGGCCTTGCATTTTGACAAAAGCTGCCAGTGTTTGGTGGGTTGGGGAGTGTGAGGGGTGAAGGGCAGAGAATGAAGGCTTCAGAAGTACATCACCTCAGGCCCTGGTATGCCTTGCTGGATATCTCCTGGATGGCAGAGAGACCACTTGGCTCTCAACATGCGGACCAGGTAGGGGAGGGTAGTGGAGACTGAATCCGGCTCAGTACGGACGAAGATTATCGTAGCGGTGAATGTTTCTCACTCAGGTAAGGTACGAGGGGTGATTGATATGTTCGTGGCCTAAGGGAGAAGGAGTCAATTTTAGAAAACATATCACATTAATTTTTCAACATAGTCCCCTCCTACACTTACACACTTAGTCTGGCAGTCATGGAGCGTACGGATCTTGGACCTCCAGAAAGTGTCCACAGATGGGTAATTGATAAGTTTGTGGCCTAAGGTAGAAGGAGATGAGTTATACAGCTCTCATTACATGCACATGCAGGTCAACTCTTTGAGTGTTTATGCAGAAAGTTTGACGTTAAATACATGTTAGTAGGGAAGTGGTGTTAGGTAAATTGAAGGGATTGAAGGCAGATAAATCCCCAGGGCCAGATGGTCTGCATCCCAGAGTGCTTAAGGAAGTAGCCCAAGAAATAGTGGATGCATTAGTGATAATTTTTCAAAACTCGTTAGATTCTGGACTAGTTGCTGAGGATTGGAGGGTGGCTAATGTAACCCCACTTTTTAAAAAAGGAGGGAGAGAGAAACCGGGGAATTATAGACCGGTTAGCCTAACGTTGGTGGTGGGGAAACTGCTGGAGTCAGTTATCAAGGATGTGATAACAGCACATTTGGAAAGCGGTGAAATGATCGGACAAAGTCAGCATGGATTTGTGAAAGGAAAATCATGTCTGACGAATCTCATAGAATTTTTTGAGGATGTAACTAGTAGAGTGGATAGGGGAGAACCAGTGGATGTGGTATATTTGGATTTTCAAAAGGCTTTTGACAAGGTCCCACACAGGAGATTAGTGTGCAAACTTAAAGCACACGGTATTGGGGGTAAGGTATTGGTGTGGGTGGAGAATTGGTTAGCAGACAGGAAGCAAAGAGTGGGAATAAACGGGACCTTTTCAGAATGGCAGGCGGTGACTAGTGGGGTACCGCAAGGCTCAGTGCTGGGACCCCAGTTATTTACAATATATATTAATGACTTGGATGAGGGAATTAAATGCAGCATCTCCAAGTTTGCGGGTGACACGAAGCTGGGTGGCAGTGTTAGCAGTGAGGAGGATGCTAAGAGGACACAGGGTGACTTGGATAGGTTGGGTGAGTGGGCAAACTCATGGCAGATGCAATTTAATGTGGATAAATGTGAAGTTATCCACTTTGGTGGCAAAAATAGGAAAACAGATTATTATCTGAATGGTGGCCGATTAGGAAAAGGGGAGGTGCAACGAGACCTGGGTGTCATTATACACCAGTCATTGAAAGTGGGCATGCAGGTACAGCAGGCGGTGAAAAAGGCGAATGGTATGCTGGCATTTATAGCGAGAGGATTCAAGTACAGGAGCAGGGAGGTACTACTGCAGTTGTACAAGGCCTTGGTGAGACCACACCTGGAGTATTGTGTGCAATTTTGGTCCCCTAACCTGAGGAAAGACATCTTTGCCATAGAGGGAGTACAAAGAAGGTTCACCAGATTGATTCCTGGGATGGCAGGACTTTCATATGAAGAAAGACTGGATGAACTGGGCTTGTACTCGTTGGAATTTAGAAGATTGAGGGGGGATCTGATTGAAACATATAAGATCCTAAAGGGATTGGACAGGCTAGATGCAGGAAGATTGTTCCCGATGTTGGGGAAGTCCAGAACGAGGGGTCACAGTTTGAGGATAGAGGGGAAGCCTTTTAGGACCGAGATTAGGAAAAACTTCTTCACACAGAGAGTGGTGAATCTGTGGAATTCTCTGCCACAGGAAACTGTTGAGGCCAGTTCATTGGCTATGTTTAAGAGGGAGTTAGATATGGCCCTTGTGGCTACAGGGGTCAGGGGGTATGGAGGGAAGGCTGGGGCGGGGTTCTGAGTTGGATGATCAGCCATGATCATAATAAATGGCGGTGCAGGCTCGAAGGGCCGAATGGCCTACTCCTGCACCTATTTTCTATGTTTCTAATAACTCTTCTCCTTCTACCTTCGGCCACAAACTTATCAATCACCCCTGATGAGTTATTAACTTTAAACTTTCTGCATAATCACTCAAAGAGTTGAGCTGCATGTGCTTGTAGAGAGCTGTATAACTCATCTTCTACCTTAGGCCATGAACTTATCAATGACCCCCGCTGTGGACACTTTCTGGAGGTCCAATATCCATATGCTCCACGACCGCTGGACCAAGTGTGTAAATATAGGAGGGGACTATGTTGAAAAATAAATGTGCCAGGTTTTCTAAAATTGACTCCTTCTACCTTAGGCCACGAACTTATCAATCACTCCTTGTACAAGACACCGTAAGACTATAAGACATACAGTGCTGAGCAAAAATCTTGCGCATACATTTATAGCTAAGGTACCTAAGACTTTTGCGCAATACTATATTTGTCAACATGGAGTGGAGAGTGAGTTTGTGAATATGGCAGGAGCAAAGGATTTTGGGAATGGCGAGGGTGGAGTGCCATGGGAGTGGTGTGGGACAGGTGGCAGAAACATAGTGCCAGGGGCAGGGGTGCAGACACACCAGCCCTGCGACACCAGGCAAGGACATTTGTTTCCAAACAGTTGGTTTATTGATGATTATAGAAAGTGTCTCTGGAGCTTCTGCTCCCTCCACTTTCCCTTCCATTCCCCTCTTCCCAACTATGACTCCCTTCTCCCTGCCCTGTTCCCACTCTCAGTCCACAATACAGACCCATATCAGAATCAGGTTTATCATCACTCAAATTTGTCATGAAATCTGGGGTTTTTTTGTGGCAGCAGTACAGTGCTATACATAAAATTAATACAGTACTGTGTGGACATTATAAACACCCTAGTTCTTTATATGCTTAAAACTTTTGCACAGTACTCCAGGAACAGAATTAAGCCATTCAGCCCATCAAGTCTGCTCAACCATTTGATCCTGGGTGATTTATTATCCCTCTCAACCCCATTATCCTGCCTTCTCCCCATTACCTTTAACCCCCTTACTAGTTGAGAACCTATCAACCACCATTTTAATATACCCAATGACTTGGGCTCAGCAGCTATCTGAGGCAATGAATTTCACAGATTCACCACGCTCTGGCTAAAGAACATCATCCTCATCCCTGCTTTAAAGGGACATCCTTCTATTCTGAGGCCAGGTCCTCCGGTCCCAGACTCCCCCACTGTAGGAAACATCCTCTCAGTGTCCATTCTATCTAGATGCCTATCTAGGCCTTTCAATATTCAGTAGGTTTCAATGAGATACCCCCCCCTCCCAATCCTCTAAACTCCGGTGAGTACAGGCCCAGAGCCATCAAACGCTTCTCATATGCTAGCCCTTTCATTCCTGGAATCATTCTCGTAAACCTCCTCTGGACCCTCTCTAATGCCAGCACATCTTCTCATAGATATGATGCCCAAAACTGCTCAGTACTCAAAATATGGTCTGACCAATGTCTTATAAAGTCTCAGCATTATATCATTGCTTATATATTCTAGTCCTCTAGAAATGAATGCATTTGCCTTCCTTTCTACTAACTCAGCCTGCATGCAAGTTAACTTTTAGGGAATCCTGCAAGTCCCCTTTCAGCTTCAGTTTCTGAATTTGCTCCCTGCTTAGAAGATAGTGTAGGCCTTTATTCCCCAAAGTTCATGACCGTACACTTCCCTACATTGTATTCCATCTGACACTTCTCTGCCCATTTTCCTAATCTGTCACATCCTTCTGTATACTCCCTGCTTCCTCAAAACTACCTGCTCTTCTACCTATCCTTGCATCATCTGTAAATTTGTCCACAAAGCCATCAATTCTGTCATCCGGATAATTAACATATAACATGAAAAGTAGCAAACCCAACACAGACCCCTACAGAACACCATTAGTTTCCGGCAGCTGACCAGAAAAGACCCTGCCAGTCAGCCAATCGTCTATCCATGCTTTCCTGTAATACCATGGGCTTTTATCTTGTTTAAGTAGCCTCATGTACAGCAGTTCTTCTGAAAGTCCAAGTAACAACATCTAGAGGACTCTCCTCTCCCTATCCTACCTGCTATTTCCTCAAAGAATTCCAACAAATTTGTCACACAAGATTTCACCTTAAAAGATTTCACCAAGATGGCTATTTAGAACAGCTTGTTGTTCAGCCTACTAGGGGATCAGCTGTACTGGATTGGGTATTGTGTAATGAACTGGAGGTGATTGGAGAGATTGAGGTGAAGGAACCCTTAGGAGGCAGTGATCATAACATGATTGAGTTCACTGTGAAATTAGAAAAAGAGAAGCCAAATCTGATGTGTCGGTATTTCAGTGGAGTAAAGGAAATTACAGTGGCATGAGAGAGGAACTGGCCAAAGTTGACTGGAAAGAGACACTGGCGGGAAAGACAGCAGAGCAGCAGTGGCTGGAGTTTATGCGAGAAATGAGGAATGTGCAAGACAGATATATTCCAAAAAAGAAGAAATTTTGGAGTGGAAAAAGGATGCAACCGTGGTTGACAAGAGAAGTCAAAGCCAAAGATAAAGCAAAAGAGAGGGCATACAAGGAAGCAAAAATTAGTGGGAAGAGAGAGGATTGGGAAGTTTTTAAAACCTTACAAAAGGAAACCAAGAAGGTCATTAAGAGAGAAAAGATTAACTATGAAAGGAAACTAGCAAATAATATCGAAGAGGATACTAAAAGCTTTTTCAAGTATATAAAGAGTAAAAGACAGGTGAGAGTAGATATAGGACCGATAGAAAGTGATGCTGGAGAAATTGTAATGGGAGATGAGGAGATGGCAGAGGAACTGAACAAGTATTTTGCATCAGTCTTTACTGAGGAAGACAGCAGGATGCCGGACACTCAAGAGTGGCAGAGAAGGGAAGTGTGCGCAGTCACAATTACGCCAGAGAAAGTTCTCAGGAAGCTGAATAGGCTAAAGGTAGATAAATCTCCTGGACCAGATGGAATGCACCCTCGTGTTCTGAAGGAAGTAGCTGTGGAGATTGCGGAGGCATTAGCGATGATCTTTCAAAAGTCGATAGATTCTGGCATGGTTCCGGAGGACTGGAAGATTGGAATGTCACTCCGCTATTTAAGAAGGGGGCAAGGAAGCAAGAAGGAAATTATAGACCTGTTAGCTTGACATCCGTGGTTGGGAAGTTGTTGGAGTCGATTGTCAAGGATGAGGTTACAGAGTACCTGGAGGCATATGACAAAATAGGCAGAACTCAGCATGGATTCCTTAAAGGAAAATCCTGCCTGACAAACCTTACCAGTAGGCTAGACAAGGGAGATGCAGTGGATGTTGTATATTTGGATTTTCAGAAGGCCTTTGACAAGGTGCCACACATGAGGCTACTTAACAAGATAAGAGCCCATGGAATTATGGGAAAGTTACATACGTGGATAGAGCGTTGGCTGATTGGCAGGAAACAGTGGGAATAAAGGGATTCTGTTCTGGTTGGCTGCCGGTTACCAGTGGTGTTCCGCAGGGATCAGTGTTGGGGCCGCTTCTTTTTACATTGTACATCAACGATTTAGATTATGGAATAGATGGCCTTGTGGCTAAGTTTGCTGACGATACGAAGATAGGTGGAAGGGCCGGTAGTGCTGAGGAAACAGAAAGTCTGCAGAGAGACTTGGATAGATTGGAAGAATGGGCAAAGAAGTGGCAAATGAAGTACAATGTTGGAAAGTGTATGGTTATGCACTTTGGCAGAAAAAATAAATGGGCAGACTATTATTTAAATGGGGAAAGAATTCAAAGTTCTGAGATGCAATGGGACTTGGGAGTCGTCGTACAGGATACCCTAAAAGTTAACCTCCAGGCTGAGTCAGTAGTGAAGAAGGTGAATGCAATGTTGGCATTCATTTCTAGAGGAATAGAGTATAGGAGCAGGGATGTGATGTTCAGGCTCTATAAGGCGCTGGTGAGACCTCACTTGGAGTACTGTGGGCAGTTTTGGTCTCCTTATTTAAGAAAGGATGTGCTGACGTTGGAGAGGGTACAGAGAAGATTCACTAGAATGATTCCGGAAATGAGAGGGTTAACATATGAGGAATGTTTGTCCGCTCTTGGACTATATTCCTTGGAGTTTAGAAGAATGACGGGAGACCTCATAGAAACATTTCGAATGTTAAAAGGCATGGACAGAGTGGATGTGGCAAAGTTGTCCCATGATGGGGGAGTCTAGTATGAGAGGGCATGACTTAAGGATTGAAGGGCGCCCTTTCAGAACAGAAATGCAAAGAAATTTTTTTTAGTCAGAGGGTGGTGAATCTATGGAATTTGTTGCCACGGGCAGCAGTGGAGGCCAAGTCATTGGGTGTATTTAAGGCAGAGATTGATAGGTATCTGAGTAGCCAGGGCATCAAAGGTTATGGTGAGAAGGCAGGGGAGTGGGACTAAATAGGAGGAAATGGATCAGCTCATGATAAAATGGCGGAGCAGACTCGATGGGCAGAATGGCCTATTTCTGCTCCTTTGTCTTATGGTCTTATGGTCTTAAGTAAACCATGCTGACTTTGGCCTATTTTATGTGTGCCTCCAAGTACCCTGAAACCTCATCCTTAATAAAGGACCAACCACAGAAGTCAGGCTACCTGGCCTACTATTTCCTGTCTTTTGCCTCTCTCCCTTCTTAAAGAGTGGAGTGAAATTTACCATTTTTAGTTCTCGAGGTTATAACCAGCTAGTTATTGCTTATGGCGGGACCCAACTGTTGACCTATTTCTTGGTCTTAAATATTTTTTGAACTGATGCTTAACTTACTGGCCTGGTTAAGATATAAAAGTTTAACCTTTATATACCTTTGTTTGTTAGAAAAGAATCCAGCTGTGTTATAGCTATTCCAGTTGCCATACTCTTTCCAAAAGGTGGTATAAAAGCCAGAAGCATGCAAACTGTGTACAAATAATTTTGGGCAAATACATTCTCAGAGCAAAGACAAAATATTCTTGTCTATCACAAAGCTCCTATCTTTCATGAACATTTCTACATGGAAATTCAAGCAGATGATTCATTAGCATCTCCAGCGCTGGAAATATCTTTGAAAATCCCTGTGAATGGAAGCACCTGCTATAAGCAGATGGAACAGAATCAAGTCAGACAACTCTAAGTCGGCAAACACGAGGAAATCTGCAGATGCTGGAATTTCAAGCAACACACATGAAAGTTGCTGGTGAATGCAGCAGGCCAGGCAGCATCTCTAGGAAGAGGTACAGTCGACGTTTCGGGCCGAGACCCTTCATCAGGACTAACTGAAAGAAGATCTAGTAAGAGATTTGGAAGTGGGACTAGCTCTTCTTTCAGTTAGTCCTGACGAAGGGTCTCAGCCCGAAACGTCGACTGTACCTCTTCCTAGAGATGCTGCCTGGCCTGCTGCGTTCACCAGCAACTTTGATGTGTGTTGCATGCAACTTTAAATGGCCACTCTCCCTTTGGCCATATTCTTTGGTAGAGCTTTTGATTTTTTTTTGTTTTTACATTCTTCTGTCTCATACGCCACTTCATCCGTTTGTCTTTCCCTAGAGCCTTTTCAAACAGCACACCTTTTATACATGGATCTTATTTTATCAACTAGATAAAGTATCTTACAAGCTTTCCCCATTCTAATTAAGATTTGAGGATAAGGCATGCAAGACAGATGCTCCAATAGCTACTGATCTATTATACCACCCTCAAGACACCAAATGTCACTTTACTGTTTCTGTTCAACTGTTTCTGATGGCGAATAACCTCTGCCTGATCATATATCACACTTTTCTTTTTAACTGGTTCTAATGGTGAGAGGCCTATGACTGAGCTAATATTGCAGTCACAGGATTGAGAATAGGACAAATAATTTATAATATTCCTATTCCATTGACATTTCCACAGTCAACCCTTTTTATACTCCTACTATTTCAGTAATGTCTCAAATCATGGCGGGTGCTTGCAGATGACTTCAAACTCTCCTTGCTTCATTCAGAGGTTCCCACCTGCTTTAAGAAGACCACTATTATCCCGATACATAGAAACATAGAAAACCTACAGCACAATACAGGCCCTTCGGCCCACAAAGCTGTGCCAAACATGTCCTTACTTTAGAAATTACCTAGGGTTACCAATAGCCTCTATTTTTCTGAGCTCCATGTACCTGTCCAGGCGTCTCTTAAAAGACCCTATTGTATCCGCCTCCACCACCATTGCCGGCAGCCCATTCCACGCACTCACCACTCTCTGCGTAAAAAACTTACCCGACATCTCTTCTGTACCTACTCCCAAGAGCCTTAAAACTGTGCCCTCTCATGCTAGCCATTTTAGCCCTGGGAGAAAGCCTCTGACTGTCCACACGATCAATGCCTCTCATCATCTTATACCTAAGAAAAAGAAGGTAACTTGTGTTAATGTTTACAGCCCAGTGACTCTGACATCCACCATCATGAAGTGTCATAGCCAGTCTTTTGGACTACATATCAACTTCAGCCTTCCAGATGAAATTTTGCCAAAATAGGTGTATGGCAGAAGTCAACCCCCAGGTCCAACACTCATCTTGGAAGCATCCAGACTTTAAAGATACATACATTTAACCATTGTTTTATTGACTATAGCTTTTCCTTTAATACTACGGTTCTAGACAAACTCATCAACAGTCTCCGAGGATTGAGAGTCAACACTTCCCTTTGCAATTGGGTTGTTGATTCCCTGACCAACAAACTACGATCAGTAAAAATAGGCAGCAACACTTCTGCTATGATTATTTTCAAATCTAGTGCTCCCCAGACTACGTCTTCATTCCTCCTACTCGATTCCCTCTACAGGCATAATCGTGTGGCCAGATTCTGCTCTTACTCCATCTACAGGCAATTGCCACTGTGGTGGACCCTATCCCAGTCACAGTGAATCAGTGTACAGGAAGGAGATAGAGAGGTTACTAACATGGTGTCATGAGAACAATCCTTCTCTCAATGTCAACAAAACCAAAGAGCTGGTCATTGACTTCAGGAAGTGGGTAGTGTGAATGCTTCAATGGTGCTGGGGTCAAGAGGGCCGAGAGCTTCAAGTTGCTAGGAATAGGCATCACCAATAGCCTGTTCTGATCCAACCACATGGATAACAGAGCCAAGAAAGCTCACCAATGCCTCTACTTCCTCAGGAGACTAAGGAAACTTCACATGTGCCCATTAGCACAACAACTGCTTTGACCATGACTGAAAGAAACTGCAGGGAGTTGTGGATACTACTGGGAACATAATGGAAACAGTCTCCCCACTATGGACCCTGGCTTGCAGCTTCAATAAAGCAGCCAACATAATCAAGGACCCCACCCATGCCGGACATTCCCTCTTCTTCCTAAGAGGCAGAAGATACAAAAGCTTGGATGTACCTACCACCAGGCCCAAGGACAACTGGGATACGCTCATGTTTTCTGGCTGAAGTATGAGTGGAGTGTTGCATTCAATCAGTATTTGGCATGGGGATTCTACAGAGGAAGAATATTAAGACTAATATAGTCATAAAGTGAAGTCCAAAAGAGTTGCATCTAAGGCAATCAGACTTATGATTTCCTGGTATTGATTTGTAATATTGCCCACAGTTTTCTATGCCTAATTTCAAAAGAGCGTTCGTGGAGAGATGGGGTGAGCTCCAGACACAGTTCTAGATTTAATCTCTACTTGATAAGAAGGAAATTTCTATGTATTATTGGATTTGGACAAAATAAGTTTGTTGATAAAGAATATTTAAATAAATGACACAGACAGAATTAGCTTGATGAATATGAAACCAGCCAGTACAAGATCAAAATAACTAACCTTCTATAAAAAGAACACTCAGGAGAATTCTCCCCCTGATCTGTGGGTACAAAGTTATTAGTGAAAATGAACTATAATATTATCTGGTTTATAATTGGATAATAGTTACTCTGTGTGCCACAGTTCCCATGGAGACATTGGATTGCGTAGAGGGAACGAGAGTTTAAAAGAACTGACCTGGGGCAGTCAGCACATTTTGCGTGACACAATTCCCAAAGAGAGATTGGATTGCACATAATTAAGCACTTGGCAAGACCCAATAAAAAGAAGTTAGGTTTAAGTGGAGCAGCTGTTGTGGGAGTGGGCCAGAGTTAGAGTGGAGAGTTGAGATTTTGGTGAGGAGAGGCGAAGGCCTTAGGTAGATTTCTTTTTTCATTACTACGGCACCTTTAGAGCAGTGGGATGCCAGGAAGGAAGGCTCCTCTTGTGGGATGTTGAAAGTCAGGGAGATCTCCAGTATCCCTAAAAACTATACTTGCAGGAAGTACGTCCAGATGCAGTTTCTAACAGACGGTGTTAAGGAGTTGGAGCTGGAAATGGATGGACTCTGGATCATTTGGGGGGCTGACAGACAAGACATACAGGGAGGTAGTTACATACAAGGTACAGGGTACAGGTAACTGTGCAACTGTCAGGAAAGGGGATAGGCAACCAGCAGAGAGTACCCCCTGTGACGGTTCCCCTCAGCAAGATGTTTACTGTTGGAGGGGAAGGGGATGACCTTGCTGAGGAAAAGCCCCAGCAGTCAGATCTCTGGTACTGAGTCCAGCTCTGTGGCTCAGAAGAGAAGATGGGAGATTCTGAATTGGAGAAAGGTCAATTTTAATGGTATCAGAAAGGATCTGGCAAGCGTGGATTGAGACAGTCTGTTTTCCGGCAAAGGTGTACTTGTAAGTGGGAGATCATCAAGATCTAAATTTTGAAAATACGGGGAGTTCCTATCAGAATACACAGCAAAGATAATATGTTTAGGGAACCTTGGTATTCAAGAGATATTGAGAACCTGGTTAAGAAAAAGGAGGAGGTGCATAGCAGGTAGAAATAAATGAGGTATTTAAGAAGTTTAAAAGATTCAAGATAACTCTTAAGAAGGAACTCAGGAGAGATAAAAGAAAGCATGAGGTTGCTCTAGTAGACAAGGTGAAGGAGAATCCTAAGGACTTCTACAGATATTTTAAGAGCAGAAGGATAGCAAGGGATAAAGTTGGTCCTCTGGACGATCAGAGTGGTACTCTATTCATGGAGCTGAAAGAGATGAGGGAGATCTTAAATGCATTTTTGCATGTGTATTTACTTGTGAGATGGACACAGAGTCTATAGAAGTGAGGCAAAGCAACGGCAAGGTCATGGACCCTATACAGATTACAGAGGAGGAGGTGATTGATTAGTCTCAAATTGCCTGACACGGTGTTCCATTGGACCCTTTTGGAGGCTAGTGCAGAAATTGCAGGGGCCCTAGCAGTGATATTTAAAATATACATCGCCATGGGTGAGATGCTGGAGGATTGGAGGATAGCTAATGTTGTTCAATTATTTTTGAAAGGGTCCAAGAATAAGCCAGGAAATTATAGGCTGGTAAACCTGACATCGGTAGTGGGTAAGTTTTTGGAAGATGTTGTAAGGGACTGGATATATAAATACTTGGATAGACATGAACTGATTAGGGATAGTCAACATGGTAAGTTGTGTCTAACCAGTCTTAAAGAGTTTTTTTGAAGAAGTTACCAGGAAAGTTGATGAAGGCAAGACAGTGGATGCTGTCTACATGATTTTAGCAAGTTTTAGTTGCTTACCGTTCAGGATGAGGTAACAAATTGGATTAAACACTTTCACGAGAGAAGCCAGAGAGTGGTCATAGATGGTTGCTTCTTCGACTGGAGGCCTGTGACTTAGTGGTGTGCCACAGGGATCAGTGCTGGGTCGTTTGTTGTTTGGCATCTATATCAGTGATCTGGATGACAATGTGGTAAACTGGATCAGAAAATTTGCAGATGACACCAAGATTGGGGGTGTAGTGGGCAGTAAGGAAGACTATCAAAACTTGCAGCAGGTTCTGAACCAGTTGGAAAAACGCAGATGGAATTTGATGCAGGCAAGTGTGAGGTGTTGCATTTTGGGAAGTCCAACAAGGATAGGTCTAACATGGTAAGCAGTAGGGCACTGAAAAGAGTGGTAGAATAGTGGGATCTGGGAATCAGATGCATAATTCTTTGAAAGTGGTGTCACAGGTAGATAGGGTCGTAAAGAAAGCTTTTAGCACATTGGCCTTCATAACTCAATGTATTGAGCCCAGAAGTTCGGATGTTATGTGGAAATTGAATAAGACATTAGTGAGGCCTAATTTGGAGTATTGTGTGCAGTTTTGGTCACCTACCTACAGGAAAGATGTAAATCAGATTGAAAGAATGCAGAGAAAATTTACAAGGATGCTGCAGGGACTTGAGGACCTGAGTTATAGGGGAAGTTGAATAGGTTAGGACTTTATTCCTAGAACATAGAAGATTGAGAGGAGATTTGATAGAGGTATACAAAATTATGAGGGTTATAAAGAGAAAAATCCAGTTGAGGTTGGGTGAGAGGACAACTAGAGATTTTCGGTTAGGGGTGAAATGTGAAATGATTACAGGGAACATCAGGGGCAGCTTCTTCACTCAGAGGGTGGTGAGAGTGTGGAATGAGCTGCCAGCACAAGTGGTGGATGCGGGTTTGATTTCAACATTTAAAAGACATTAGGATAGGTACATGGATGGGAGGGGTATGGAGGGATATGGTCCAGATGCAGATCAATGGAAGTAGGCATGGACTAGATGGGCTGAAGGGCCTGTTTCTGTGCTGTAGTGTTTTATGAGTCTATTCTATAATTGGAATAATATATCTCAGCAGCCAAAAATGACCCTAGGTATTCTGGAATGTTATCTTTCTTTAACCATTTCATTTATTATTCAGATGTTTTATGGTATTGTTAGTGATGTAATAGATTATTCACGGTCTGTGGGCAATCTTAAAAACCAAATGATTTTTACTCAGCCAGATGTTGTTATATTAGACAAACAACAAAGGCCAGCTGTCAATTTGTAAGTGGTCCAATAGGAACACAGAGATATGCAATGAAAAAAGATTATATAATTGGCTCAACAGTAATTACAAAATCAAATGTTTGTGCTTTGCAGCAGCTATTGGACTAAATTAGATGATTCTGAAAGACTATATCTGAATTTTGCCACCATTGGTTCCTGCTTGGATGTAAATGATTGCAATTTAATAGTGCTGCCCTGACAGTGAAATTAGTATTTTATGCTCATCAGTTTGATCAAGCACAAATTTAAAACCAAATGATCTTTATTTTTCTGGTAATTTCAGCGACAGTGGAACGCTACAATACAGCGATGAATGAATGGACTTACGTCACTAAACTGGCTGAGCCTCATTACGGACATGCAGGGACTGTTCACGGGGGATACATGTACATATCAGGTAGAGAAAAATTAAAATGATCATCTTTGACAGTACTATGACATAATTAGAGTAAAATTATTTTTCTTACAAGGATATACTGTGTTCTAATACGAAAACATGAAAGTGTTTAAGGGTCTATCATTGTTCCATATTTGTGCAAGCATCCAAGTTGTTTCTGTGCCTTAAATGTCACGTAAACTAGATCAGTATTAAGCAATTAAATGAGCATGCCTTTATATATAATTGAGCTGCTTTCAACACTATCCTACATTCATAAGGAATGATTTGGATATTATATACTTCCCAGTTTTCTGACGGCTGAAGGCCCGGCCTGTCCTGAGATTGGAGGACGCTGTACGGATGGGTGGGTTGGTAGATAGGAGGCAGGAAAAAAGGTTTGCGCTGTTGTTTTGGTGTTGCTTTGGACATGCTACGCTGGCACCAGAGACAGGATTTGCCCCAGCGCATCCCTGGGCTGTGTTGGTTGTGATGCACTTCACTGTATACTTTAATGTACACGTGAGAAATGAATGAACCAGAATCTGAAATGTGTAATGAATGAACAAATACATGAATAAATGGAATCTGAATTGTGTAATTATGAATGTATGAATGAATAAATGAATGAATCAAATCTGAATTGTGTAATGAAGTATTGAAGATGATTAAGTGTATTGTTGATGTACTTGAAATTGCAGTAAAGTAAGTCCAATGGTACCTTTTACTGTGTATTTAGAGGACAGTTATAACTCAGATGTTTGTAAATCATCTGAAAGAATCAAAGTCTAAAGAAGGGCAAAATAAGCCCTTCATGTCATGTCATGAGGCAAACAATTAGTTTCTTTATTATGACACTAATAATCTTTGCATTGAAATTATAGGTGGGATTACCCATGATACATTTCAGAAAGAGCTACTGTGCTATAATCCAGAAACTAACACCTGGTCCCGGAAAAGAGACATGTCCACTGTACGTGGGCTACACTGCATGTGTTCCATTGAAGATCGCCTTTATGTTATTGGAGGGAACCATTTTCGCGGGACAAGTGACTACGATGATGTACTGTGTTGTGAGTACTATTGCCCCATTAGCGATCAGTGGACTGACATTGCTCCAATGCTACGTGGACAGAGTGACGTTGGTGTAGCAGTTTTCAACAGGAACATATACGTTATTGGAGGCTACTCATGGAACAATCGTTGTATGGTAGAAATTGTCCAGAAGTATGATCCAGAAAAAAATGAATGGCAGAAAGTTTTTGATGTACCGGAATCACTCGGTGGCATACGGGCATGCACCCTGACAGTTCACGTGCCAGAGGATGAAATAGAATCACCATCCCAAGAATCTCCATTTTTGGGAGTAAGTGGAATGACTTGTTTTAATATTAAATGCTGACCGCTGTATATTTCTCCTTATAGTGCTGTTTATCGTTTCCTTTGAAAATGCCGAATGCATTTCCAAGCCAAGTTGTTTACAACAGCTTGGCTTGAAAGGGACATTGATGCCTTGTAACCTCCAGGTTTTATGACTGATATGTTTATAGACTGACCATATATTGCAAATTTATCACTTAAGGGAGAAATTAAAATTTTAAATGGACCCTGCCATTGAAATTGTCTCTCATGTACAGACATAATTATTCCTTTCTGTAATATTTGTCTTTTTTTCCCAATATTGCTGGTTAGTAAGGTGAGAAAGAAGGACAGAGCTTCAAAATGCATCAAGTGTCATATGTATACATGGTTTTAAGTTGTACTTAGACTCCCTGTGAGTACTACACTGGTTCCCACTTAAAAAAACAGTTAACAAACTTCCATTGATGATATCATAAATTAATTATTTACTTACCCATAATTATAAATCAATCAGGCGTCTACATAAAAAAGCCCAGACAAAAGCCTGTAGGCTTCTGTACCTCTGTGATCTTCTCAACTGCCAAGAGTGTTGGTATTCTCCCGGTGTCCACACTGGGAATTCCTGATTCTGGTGAATTACTTCCACTTCTGTGCTGTGCGTTGTCATTTTTAGCTCTATGATGTCCCTTCCAACTTGGGCTCACCTGGACCTCTCCTTCTCAATCTCAGTCCTCCTGTTCTTAGTGCACACATCATCCAATTGATTGATACCATTCCGTATCTGTCATTTGTCTTTACCGTAGAGTTCCTGACTCCTAGCAAATCTACCTTCTGCATAGCTCCACCTTGACAGCCCTCCATGCACTGACCTGATTATTCTCAAGGTGCTGTCTACCTAAAACTATTTCCTCTGACCATGATTTGCGCCACCTTTTCTGACTCGTCACTTCATCCACCCCATCTCCAGGTTGGCCTGTACAAACAGCCATGTCTGCACGTTAGCTGGGGGGATATTCTGTGTTGGAAAGGTGCTGGTAATCAAGAACAACGCTAGTCAATTCTTCATGGGTCACATGGATTGCTTCTCTCTACCACTCCCTGGATGTGCAGACGGATCATTCAGCTAATCCATTGAACACTGGTAATACTAGGATGTGTCACTCTGTTTGAGTAGAAGAACTGTATAAAGTGTCCTGACCTAAAATATGGATCATAAATAGATTCATAATCCAAACTAATTGGATCCTGCAACTTTGGGTAACTCATTCACCTTTTTGTCACCAGGATTTGCTTATTGTATGACCACCTACTTTTCTGCGTGTTGCTGCAATGCTCTGTTTCATCACCCAGAACTTCAAAGACATGACTCCCTCTCAGGAATACCTCCAGCTGCTCCACGTACAGAACAAACTTTGATGCTTTACTAGCTTACCAACATATCTGCCATATCCACTACTCGTCATTATTGCTCTACCAAGTGAACTCCAGTCCCTTTTACTTCAAAACATTCATTTACAGCTTTACTCGTTCTTGCAGAAGCACCACCCATCCTTTATTGTAGCATCAGTCGATTTTTCTCCATTGTGATGGAGCTTCCTACCAAAGGTCCTTTACTAAAGCCTAACAACTAATTAATTGGTGTTGTTAGCTTTTAACGATGTATTGAAATTCTTACTCTTAAAAAATATACCAATTCAGTATGTACTGCATTTTGCTGCCATAGAAACAACTCTCAAACATCTGTTCATACAAATGTATTACCTCTGCAAACTCCTGCCGTAGCTGGGTGCCTATTGATTATGATAACTGTCTCATCTTCAGCAAATAAACCTTGAATATCAATGTGTAATAAGCCATGAACATTTGAAAATCTGTAGCTCAGCAACTTTGTTTTTGGCAGCAGATTATATTTGATTTTTCTCAAGCCATCACCTTTTAAAAAGCAATAAAAAGTTAAATTGATTAACATTATTAAATTTTTTGGAATATTTTCTCTTGTCACCTAGTTGTTTGTGAAAGGAAATTCAGACAAAAATATGAAATGCTGCCAACCTAGCATAGCAGTGAGTCACAGCAAAGAACTGAATCTTTTTTTTGAACTAGTTATTCTAAATGCATTCTGCTTTTCCATATGAGATTCATGATTCAGCCTAGATTGGAAAATTTTGAACAGACAGCTTGAGTGAAATGTCAAGCATCAATGCTCCAGTGCCCAACGTCTTTTAATTATTAGCATTCAATGCAAGGTAAAGAAATGGCACAGAAGTATTGGCTGGAGGGAAGAAAACACAACAGGTCATTAACGGAATTCCCTCTGAGTTGGTTCAACACATCCAACTAATTCAGAGCAGGAATCAATTAACCTGGAAGGTCAAACGATCTTTTTAGATTGAGCTAATTACAAGCCAGAAGGAATTATCACTCTTTGAACATTGTGTCCATTTCTAAGGTGATTCACATGCTGGAACAGTCCAGTAAATGCCACAATGCTGGTCCTTATGTAGGACTTATGTAGAATCAGCTGCAGTGTTATGTTTTTCGCTCTATATAAAGATGTCATCACCAGTTTGGTCCTATGTCCATTTGGTAAGTTAAGGCAATAGAAAAGAAAGAGCCAAAACTTAATTTCAATTTTCATATTACAAGAAAAATAAAGAGACATAGACGGCAGTCTCTGGTATAGATGTTTTAGTACATGATATTAAGAAAATATTCACTCTTCCATAAAAGTGGTTTGTAGTTTTCTTCACTGTTTGCTGACAACCTTTAAAATTTGGTGAAACACTTCCTTTTTAAACATTTTTACCCAAACGTTCTGCCTGTGTGGTTCAGTAGGCTGATAATAAAGTGAGATTCAGACAGACAAATGGACCTCCAGCTGACCTAAATTTTCTTGTGACACCATTTGCTGCAGGTTTCTCATTTGCAGCTACTTTCACATTTACATACAGGAAGCTGTAATTAAAAAAAAACTATTAATTGCATGTAAAGGAGGCTTCATATTTCTCACTTAGATCTGATACTTCCTGATAATTCAGAACTAACATTTTTCACAAAGTGAATGAAATAATGAAAAGAATACTTTATTGTCATACAGTAAGATTTTGAGTGATTTTAATTCCTTATAATTCAGAGAATTGCATTCCAATTTAATCATATTTTAATGCTAAATAATTATTCACAAAAACAAAGTTAATTATTGATGAGAAATACTATTCATATCTCCCTAAGTTTTTAGTCACAGAATCTGAATAGGTAAAAATTACTCGCAAACCATTAGGAAAAAATTAGCAAAACTATACATGATCTTTTTAAACAGACAGCTCCACATTCTTTTTCTTTGTGTTCAGTAGAGTTCAGTAGGGTGACCTGTACAAAAAGGACGGGTTACACTTGAATCCTACGGGGACCAATATCCTGGCAGGGAGATTAGCGAGGGCTACTGAGGTGACTTTAAACTAGAATGGTTGGGGGGTGGGAATCAAATTAAAGAGGCTAGGCGTGAGGAGGTTAGTTCACAACAGGGGGATGGGAACCAGTGCAGAGAGACAGAGGGGTGTAAAGTGAGGGTAGAAGCAAAAAGTAGTAAGGAGAAAAGTAAAAGTGGCAGGCCGACAAATCCAGGGCAAGCATCAAAAAGGGCCACTTTTCAACATAATTGTATAAGGGCTAAGAGAGTTGTAAAAGAGCACCTGAAGGCTTTGTGTGTCAATGCAAGGAGCATTCGTAACAAGGTGGATGAATTGAAAGTGCAGATTGTTATTAATGATTATGATCTAGTTGGGATCACAGAGACATGGCTCCAGGGTGACCAAGGATGGGAGCTCAACATTCAGGGATATTCAATATTCAGGAGGGATAGACACGAAGGAAGGGGAGGTGGGATGGCATTGCTGGTTAAAGAGGAGATTAACGCAATAGAAAGGAAGGACATAAGCCGGGAAGATGTGGAATCGATATGGGTAGAGCTGCATAACACTAAGGGGCAGAAAACGCTGATGGGAGTTGTGTACAGGCCACCTAACAGTAGTAGTGAGGTCGGAGATGGTATTAAACAGGAAATTAGAACTGTGTGCAATAAAGGAACAGCAGTTATAATGGGTGACTTCAATCTACATGTAGATTGGGTGAACCGCTGAGGAAGAGGATTTCTTGGAATGTATGCGGGATGGTTTTTTGAACCAACATGTCGAGGAACCAACTAGAGAGCAGGCTATTCTAGACTGGGTTTTGAGCAATGAGGAAGGGTTAATTAGCAATCTTGTTATGAGAGGCCCCTTGGGTAAGAGTGACCATAATATGGTGGAATTCTTCATTAAGATGGAGAGTGACATAGTTAATTCAGAACCAAAGGTTCTGAACTTAAAGAAGGGTAACTTTGAAGGTATGAGACGTGAATTAGCTGAGATAGACTGGCAAATGACACTTAAAGGATTGACAGTGGATATGCAATGGCAAGCATTTAAAGATTGCATGGATGAACTACAACAATTGTTCATCCCAGTTTGGCAAAAGAATAAATCAAGGAAGGTAGTGCACCCGTGGCCGACAAGAGAAATTAGGGATAGTATCAATTCCAAAGAAGAAACATACAAATTAGCAAGACAAAAGTAGGTCCCCTACAGACAGAAACAGGTGAATTGATTATGGGGAGCAAGGACATGGCAGACCAATAGAATAATTACTTTGCTTCTGTCTTCACTAAGGAGGACATAAATAATCTTCCAGAAATAGTAGGGGACAGAAGGTCCAGTGAGATGGAGGAACTGAGCAAAATACATGTTAGTAGGGAAGTGGTGTTAGGTAAATTGAAGGGATTGAAGGCAGATAAATCCCCAGGGCCAGATGGTCTGCATCCCAGAGTGCTTAAGGAAGTAGCCCAAGAAATAGTGGATGCATTAGTGATAATTTTTCAAAACTCGTTAGATTCTGGACTAGTTCCTGAGGATTGGAGGGTGGCTAATGTAACCCCACTTTTTAAAAAAGGAGGGAGAGAGAAACCGGGGAATTATAGACCGGTTAGCCTAACGTCGGTGGTGGGGAAACTGCTGGAGTCCGTTATCAAAGATGTGATCACAGCACATTTGGAAAGCGGTGAAATCATCGGACAAAGTCAGCATGGATTTGTGAAAGGAAAATCATGTCTGACGAATCTCATAGAATTTTTTGAGGATGTAACTAGTAGAGTGGATAGAGGAGAACCAGTGGTTGTGGTATATTTGGATTTTCAAAAGGCTTTTGACAAGGTCCCACACAGGAGATTAGTGTGCAAACTTAAAGCACATGGTATTGGGGGTAAGGTATTGATGTGGATAGAGAATTGGTTAGCAGACAGGAAGCAAAGAGTGGGAATAAACGGGACCTTTTCAGAATGGCAGGCAGTGACTAGTGGGGTACCGCAAGGCTCAGTGCTGGGACCCCAGTTGTTTACAATATATATTAATGACTTGAATGAGGGAATTAAATGCAGCATCTCCAAGTTTGCGGATGACACGAAGCTGGGCGGCAGTGTTAGCTGTGAGGAGGGTGCTAAGAGGATGCAGGGTGACTTGGATAGGTTAGGTGAGTGGGCAAATTCATGGCAGATGCAATTTAAACTGGATAAATGTGAAGTTATCCACTTTGGTGGCAAAAATAGGAAAACAGATTATTACCTGAATGGTGGCCGATTAGGAAAAGGGGTGGTGCAATGAGACCTGGGTGTCATTACACACCAGTCATTGAAAGTGGGCATGCAGGTACAGCAGGCGGTGAAAAAGGTGAATGGTATGCTGGCATTTATAGCGAGAGGATTCGAGTACAGGAGCAGGGAGGTACCACTGCAGTTGTACAAGGCCTTGGTGAGACCACACCTGGAGTATTGTGTGCAGTTTTGGTCCCCTAATCTGAGGAAAGACATCCTTGCCATAGAGGGAGTACAAAGAAGGTTCACCAGATTGATTCCTGGGATGACAGGACTTTCATAAAGAAAGACTGGATGAACTGGGCTTGTACTCGTTGGAATTTAGAAGATTGAGGGGGAATCTGATTGAAACGTATAAAATCCTAAAGGGATCGGGCAGGCTAGATGCAGGAAGATTGTTCCCAATGTTGGGGAAGTCCAGAATGAGGGGTCACAGTTTGAGGATAAAGGGGAAGCCTTTTAGGACCGAGATTAGGAAAAACTTCTTCACACAGAGAGTGGTGAATCTGTGGAATTCTCTGCCACAGGAAACAGTTGAGGCCAGTTCATTGGCTATATTTAAGAGGGAGTTAGATATGGCCCTTGTGGCTACGGGGATCAGGGGGTATGGAGGGAAGGCTGGTGCAGGGTTCTGAGTTGGATGATCAGCCATGATCATAATAAATGGCGGTGCAGGCTCGAAGGGCTGAATGGCCTTCTCCTGCACCTATTTTCTATGTTTCTATGTTTCTATAAGTCATTTGCAATTTTTTGAACTTTTTCTTGATCTATTTCCAAGGCCTATACCAAAGTAGTATTGTAAACATGCATATCCCTCATGATCAGTGCACACAAAATGCTAAGGAAATCAGTAGGTCAGGCAGTATCTACAGACACGAATAAACAGTCAATATTTTGGGCCAAGACCCTTCATCAGGACTGAAAAGGAAGGGGGAAGAAGCCAGAATAAGAAGGTGGGGGAGGAGCATACGGAGTTCAAGCAAGATGATAGGTGAAGCCAGGTGAGGAAGAGCGGGGACTAAGTAAGATGCTGGGAGCTGACAAGTGGCAAAGGAGATGGGCTGGAGAAGAAGGAAATGATAGGAGGGGAGAGTGGACCATGGGAGAAAGGGATAAGTAATGGACACCAGCGGGAGGTGATAGGCAGGTGAGGGGAGAAGGGGTAAGAGGGGAACCAGAGTGGGGAATTGAAGGAGAGAGAAGGGGGGGAGAATTTACTGTAAGTTGGGGAATTTACTATAAGTTGGAGAAATTGATGTTCATGCTATCCAGTTGGAGGCTACCCAGACGAAATAAGAGGCATTGCTCCTTCAACCTGAGAGTGGTCTCATCATGAACAACACGATGAGGCCTGGCCTGCTGAGCTCCTCCAGCACTTTGTGTGTGTTGCTCTGGATGTTCAGTGTTTAACCGTCATGATTTTATATTGCAATTATCTTTGGTTTAGCTGCAGTATTCAAGCCAGAGTCAGAAATCCACCGGGAATTTGCCCTCTAAACCACACACTATACCGGCCTGGGAATGCATTTCCATTCCTTCACTAATGCTACATCAGGTTCCTGGAAATCTTTCCAACACCATTGTGGATTTCCCCACACCTCAAGCACTGCAGCAGTTCAGGAAGGAAACTCACCACCACTACAACGGCAACCAAATTGTAACTTAACCTATGAAGTCCACATCCCTTAAATCAATATATATAGAAAAGGGCTAATTTATCCTGTAAAGTCTGCATTCCTCAAATCTCTCTCTTTATATGTATATATTTTTTTTTTAAATATAAAATTGGAGAGCCCAGTACACCTTTGAAAATCTTGACTGTTCTCATAAGGGATATTCAAGGTCCCATTCTTATCACCTGAATCTTGTAAATCTCACCTGTATCACAGGCTAACAATCTGTTTGTCAGGGATAGAGAAGTGTATCATCATATAAACAACAATTAAATGAAGGCCCAACAAGCTGCTCCTCAAATTCTGAATCCTCCCACCATTACACACCGCTCTTCAAAACCAAAATTGTTCAGACAGAAAATCATGATGTCTTGTACTTTTCAGCACTATCAATTGGCGGAAGGAATCTATGACAGGATTTCAGTCAGAGCATTCCAAAACTCAAAAACCTGTCATGCAGAATTGTATTCATGCCTTTGGATGTTATTGGAGATGCTGAGGAACTTGGAAGGCTTAGGAGATATTAAAGAAATGATTCTTTCTGTCAAACATTAGATAAAAGGGAGGACCAGTCTTGATAAAGCTAAAATGCTTATGGTGATTTCATTCAATAGGAGCTCAGTCTTGAGTTTTTCTTTATGCAATGGTATTACCCTGCTCTTAATTATAATAGAGCAAAGTATCTGTAATGTCTGGAAAGATAGATTTACTTCAATCTCCAGAATCTCTTTATTATTGAGCATATGATTTAAATCAAACATTCCAATAGAATAGTATTTATTTTTGGTATGGAGCAATGTACATTTAAAAATACGTCTTTGAGTGGGAGCTTGAAACATTATGGAGTGCCAGCTAATCACTTCACCATGACCAACCCAGTCCCTTGATGTCCAGCTCCTGGACACTGACATCTACCCTTATCAGGGTACCAAACTGCTTCGGTCACAGCCTCTTGGACAGCATACCTGCCCTCACAGACTGCTCTTTCAATCAGCCCTAGGCAGCCATCTGAAAATGCACCATCAAAAGTAAGCTGTTTGTGGATAATCAAGGACAAGCATTGTCCAAGGGAAAGGAAGCAGCCTTCCAACAACTGGACTGGGCAGGAAGTGTAATCTAGCACAAGGATATTGAAATATGCATATTTAGCAGTGAGACAAAGTTTTACTTTATTTTTTAAATTTTATTTAGAGATACAGCGGGGAACGGCCCCTTGCAGCCCAATGAGCTGCGCCTCCCAGCAACTCACCTACTTAACCCTAGCCTAAACACAGGACAATTTACAAAGACCGATTAATCTATGAACCAGTAAATATTTTGACTGCAGGAAGAAACCAGAGCACCCAGAGGAAATCGTGGTCGTCACGGAGAGAATGTACAAACTCTTTACAGATGGTGCCAGAAATAAACTCCGAACTCTGATGCCTGAGCTGTCACCGTGTCATGTAACCACCACGTCACCATAATGTTGTGTCTTATAGCATTAAAATTATTAAAGTATCTGTCCTTCAAGTTCTGTAAATGTTTTTATTCTGTTGTAGATGTTTATGAATGCACCATCATTGATAAAGTATTCTCTCAAGAGGTATTGTAGAGGGAAAGTTAACCCTGGTAGCAGCTGCTGTGCCCCAGATGGACAAGGGGCTGATGGAATTCTGGCAATGGTGTCACTGCTGAGGAACCCAATGGACTGTCAGCAGCTAAGCAATAGAGAGAGAAAAAAAAACACTCCCTGTTAGGCTGAGCAAACTCTGAACTTTGGATGGGGATAAAGCAATCTGCAGTTCGTTCTGAATTTTCTCAGTCAGGTCTTCTTATGTCAGAAGTGTACCTTTATACAGAAACAAATAGAACAAAGCAGCACTGTGCACTCCTAGCTGCACTGTAAATATTCACTAAAACTAAGGAAGCTCCAGTTTGTGACGGGACGGGAGAAAACTTGCTGTGCACAAATTGTGATCTGATTAGGTGTGCAATTGATGCTGAGAAAGTGCCAGAAACACTACGGAATTCACTAAAGTACCAAGGTCAACTTTCCTTCCATGTGATTTTACCTCAAAATAATCACCAGAATAACCTATCGACAATTAGTACATACAGAAAGGTGCTGTGATCCAATTCCTAGGCTAAAAGGTAAAGTTCAATATTGTTTGCCATGGAAAGCAGGTTAAAGCTTTGTGGAAATATGAGGAGTTTTAATGTCCTGTACATTTAAACTCAATTGCCTAAAGATAAGAGAGCATTAAGAGAACCGTGCCAATAGCTGAAAGGAACTGAACCTTCCATTTAAATATGAAATGTAATTTCTTTAATGGCACATGGATTCTCACCATCCTTATGATTAAGGAAAATGACAAATGTACTAAATTATTTGTAAATAGGCATGACAATTGAAGCACGATGCTGAGGCTATATAAGGCACTGGAGAGACCTCACCTTGAGTATTGTGAACAGTTTTGGGCCCCTCATCTTAGAAAAGATGTGTTGGCATTTGAGAGGGTCCAGAAGAGGTTCACAAGGATGATTCCAGGAATGAAAGGGTTATCATATGAGGAAATCTCATTGAAACTTTTTGAATGTTGAAAGGCCTAGACAGAGTAGATGTGGAAGGGATGTTTCACATGGTGGGACAGTCTAGGACAAGAGGGCACAGCCTCAGGATACAGGGGTGCCCTTTCAAACAGAGAGGCAGAGAAATTTCTTTAGCCAAAGGATGGTGAACTTGGGGAATTTGTTGCCACCTGCAGCTGTGGAGGCCAGATCATTGGGTGTATTTAAAGCAGAGATTGATAGGTTCTTGATTGGACATGGCATCAAAGGTTACAGGGAGAAAGCCGGGAACTGGGGTTGAGGAGGAGAGAGAAAAAAAAGGATCAGCCATGATTGAATGGTGGAGCAGACTCGATGGGCCAGATGGCCTAATTCTGGTCCTATGTCTTATGCTCTAAGTCATTTATTTCATTCATGTTACCAATCACATTTGTAACATATGCTTTGTCCAAGTTTACAATTAGAGCTTCATGAAGACTTAACGTTCTCTGCACTGTCAGTAAGACTATTCCACCTCATCCCATGGCACAGCTGATCTGCTGCCGAAAACTTTCTTCCATTTCTTTGTAACATCGAGACTCATTTATTCCAATGCAGTCTAAGTCTTGTTAGCCTACTTTAGTAATGCCTCATTTTTACGGTTCTTTAATTCCTTCCAACCTTCCTCATCTGTATAATCTTATTAAGGTATTGGAGATAGAGTCAGGCTGCTTAGCCCAAATCCAAATAGGTCTTTCCTATATGTGTTGAATTTTGGTAGACATGGATATCAAAAAAATTATAAGGCCTCTGTCTTGGTTGGGATCTGGTGGAACCCTCTCTCCATAAGCAACAGCACTTTTTGGTCCTCTAGTACATAAGACTGCTGGTTGCTCATCAGGAGCCAAGAGAATGCAGAGAGCTCAGGAAACAATTGACATTCATCAACAATACGGCTCCTCTGCAGGGTCCAGATAACTGACCTGACTCTGATAGGTGTGAGTTGGGTCAGAAATAAAAAGAAAATAAAGATATTGCGGCCTTAATGTTGTCTACATTTAATTTCATTTGGTAATTTTTTAAAATGCTCATGATATGTGACAGTAGCGACTATAAAATAAAAAGAAAGGCTTTTTAATTTGTAGCTTAGTATGTAGAGTATAAGATGATTACATTTTTACACCTGTGCATAAAGGAATTTCTAATATACTTAAAAAATAGATTTCATTCCAATTAAGTCAAAAATATTAAAAGTCAATTTTTTATGTTTCATAAGTATTAAAAATGCTTCTGTGTTACATTAGAGTGTCTTGAATATTAAAAATGGAGTATACTATAAACAACTGCTAGCTTCTGTCATGTTAACAAATGATTTGATGATTTCCTTCAGTGACTTAAAAAAATGCCTGGATTTGATGCTTGTCTGGAGTACATTGAGATAACTTGGCTCCTGTGCACAAAAATATAAATCTCCCTGCATTGAACTGAAATATCAGTAATTACTGAGATATATTATAATCTGGATAATATATTCAATACATGAATTTATATGAAATTATCAAAATACATCACAGATACCCAAAGTAAATAAAGAGAAATGATAACTTAAGTATAAATATTTCAGCAAAATTATTAAAGTTTATATCAATCTCAATTTAGAATTTGAGAGTTCAAAAAAAGATTGTTACAATTAGATAATAGCAATATGGATGTCTCAAATATATTTCCTGAAGGCATAAAATATTTGAACAAAATGAAACAAAAATGATCTACTTATTGTATCGCACCATTAACTTTTCACAAAATAATGAATATTAAATAACTCCCGCTCAACTTTTAAATTTAATATACAAGTGAATGGGCCGGGTTGGAGGCCAAATGAAAATGAATTTAAGATGTAGACAGGAAACTATATCACCTCTCACACAATACAGATTCATTTCCCCTCAAAGCCAATTCCATCCACAATTTCAACAGCACATCTGACTGTACAAATTATTCAGAGAAAAGAATTTTAACTACAATATCCTCAGTCCTAAAACTGATAATTTGACTGGGTATTAAACCTAACAGATTTGTTGCAGGTAGATTAACTACTGGAACTTTAACAAAAGCAATTAGTTTTCCACTTTATTTAATTGTCACCCTGAATTACACAAGAAGTGACGGAAGGTAGAAAATAGATAGATTGGTAGATACTTTATTGATCCCAAAGGAGATTATAATGTCACAGTAGCATTAAAAGTGCACAGTTTAACAATTATACAAATATTAGAAGAGAAGTAAGAAAGAATAAAAAATAATTTACCTCAAACAGTCTAACAGGAGGGGGTCATCACTTCCCCGGCTATAGGTTGGCTCATTATACAGCCTAATGGCGGAGGGTAAGAATGATCTCATATAGCGCTCTTTGGAGCAGCACAGTTGTCTTAGTCTATTACTGAAAGTGCTCCTCTGAACAGCCAAGGTGGCATGCAGAGAGTGAGAAATATTGTCCGGAATTGCCAGGATTTTCTGTAGGGTTCTTTGTTCTACCACAGCCTCAAGTGTGTCCAGTTTAACTCCTATGACAGAGCCAGCCTTTCTAATCAATTTATTGAACCTGTTGGCATCACCTGTATTGATGCCTTTGCCCCAGCACACCATCGCATAGAATATTATATTGATGACAGCACGCTGGTAGGGCATGTGAAGAAGAGACCGGCATACACCAAAGGACACAGTCTCCTCAGGAAATAGAGGCAACTCTGGCCCTTCTTGTACACAGCCTCTGTGTTGGTGCTCCATTCAAGTCTGTCACCTAAATGCATTCCCAGGTACCTGTAGGTCCTCATCACAGCCATGTCCTCACCATCAATAGTAATGGGAAGCAGTGCAGACTTACTCTTCCTGAAGTCCATCGCCATCTCCCTTGTCTTTGTGCCTCCTTATCTAAAATGCAGTCAAAGAAACGATAAGCTTTGGCTCAAAAGGAACATAGCCTGAATTCAGCATCCATTACATAATTTTACCAGCTGTCAATGATTGCTACTAAACTAGCATAGACTCCTTTCAAGCTAAGCCCAACCCAATAAGGCATAGGATCATGTTTCAGCAGAATGGAGTCATAAAGTATGGAAGCAGGCTCCTTGGCCAATTTCTGACACTTATACAATATAATGCAAGATTCTTCAAGTGGGCTTCAAGACAATTACTTTTATTGAATTAGACCATTTTAATTTCCATTGCCGTTCTTGAATTATCTAACTAGGGACATGTATAGCCCCAAAAGTTTGGGCTACATGGCATTATCTCCCAAATTCATTACCTCTACTCCCAATAAGGACAAAGGCAGCAAGTACATGGGAACATCATCGCCTCTCATCCAAAATGCACACCTTCTTCAGTCAAAACATTTTGCAGTTCCTTCATCATTGTTGGATTGAAATCCTGCAACTCCCTGCCCAACATCAACCAGAACTACTGCAGTTCATCACCACCTTCTGAAAGGTGCATAGGGATGGACAACTAATGCTGGCCTTGCCAATGATGCCCAGATCCTGAAGATGAATAGGGAAAAAAACATCGCCTATTTTATTTGTAAATATGTTTAAAGAAATACAAAGCACTTCAAAGAAGTAACCACAGTGCATTTAGCAAATCAAAAGAGATGGCATCAAACAGTACAATTAGTATCATGTTGACTGATAGGTGCAAGAGATTGTGCAGATGCTGGAAATCTTGAGCAATACTGACAAAATGCTGGAGCAACTCAGCAAGCTAGGCAACGTCCAAGGAGGTGAATGAACGGTCGGTGTTTTTCACCCAAGACTCCACATCAGGTCTGGAGAGGAAGGAGAACGAAGAAAGAATAGAGAAGATAGGGGTGGTGGTGTTGGAGTACAAGCTGGCCGATGATAGTTGAGACAGATGAGTAGGGAAAATGGGCAGGTGGGGCCTGTTTCAGGAATAGATCTCTGGAGACAACTGTCCACCGACATGTTTTCTAAACCTACCAATTCCCACGATCCCAACTCTTCCTCTGCTACATTGATGACTGCATTGGCGCTGCTTCATGCACCCGTGCAGAGCTCATTAATTTTATCACTTTTGCCTCTAACTTCCATCCTTAATTTCAGCTGATCCATCTCTGACACCTCTTTCTCCTTTCTTGATTTCTCTGTCTCCATGTCTACCAATTTCCACGGTTATCTTGACTATACCTCTTCTTATCTTATCTCCTATAAAGATTCTACTCCCTTTACTCAGTTTCTTCACACCTGCTACATCTGTTCCAAGATGTAGCTTTCTGTTCTAGGACATCAGAAATGTCCTCCCTCTTTAAAGAACGGAGTTTCCCTCCCTCCACTATTATTATTATTGCTCTCACCTACATCTCCTCCACTTCCTGCACATCTACACTCACCCCATCTTCACGCTGCCCTAATAGTGATCGAGACCCTCTTGTCCTCACGTACCACCTCATCAGCCTCCGCATGTAACACACTCTTGTCCATTCTTCCCTCCCCACTAATCTCCCTCCTGGCACTTATCCCTGCAACCGTCTTAAGTGCTAAACCTGCCCAGGCACCTCCTCCCTTACCTCCATTCAGGGCCCCAAACAGCCTTTCCAAGTGAGGCAACACTTCACCTGTGAATCTCCTGGGCTCGTCTGTTGGGTCTGGTGCTCCTGTTGCAGCCTCCTCTGCATTGGTGAGACTTGTCATTAACTGGGGAACTGCTTCTTTGAGCATGTCTGCACCATTCACCACAGGTGGGAATTCCCAATGGCCAAACATTTTAATTCTGATTCCGACATGTTGATCCATTTCCTCCTGTTGTACCAAGATGAAGCCCCTCTCAGGGTGGAGAACTAACACCTTATATTCCATCTGGGTACCCTTCAACCTGATGGCATGAATAGCAATTTCTCCTCCTGGTAAACAAAGTACCCCCTCACACCTCTATACCTCTATTCCCCACTATTCCTTTCACTTCATCTTACCTGCCTATTACTTCCCCTGGGTCCCCTCCTCTTTCCTTTTCCTCTATTGTCCATTTTCCTCTCCTATCAAGTTCTTTCCTCTGCAGCCGTTGACCTTTTCCACCCACTTGGCTTCACCTATCACCTTCCAGTTAGCCTCCTTCCCCTACACCCACCCTTTTATTTTGGCATCTTCCCCTTTCGGCTTCTCAGTCCTGAAGAAGGGTCTTGGCCTGAAAAGTTGACTGTTTATTCATTTCCATAGATGCTGCCTGACCTGGTGAGTTCCTCCAGTGTTTTGTGTGTGTTGCTTTGAATTTCCAGCATCCACAGAATTTCTTGTGCTTGAGGTCTCAAGTTAATGCAGGTTTCAGGCACAATGAAGAAAGTTAGTATTGAAATTATATTATCTATGTCATCAGGATATTTACATCCATTAAATGACATTTACAGTGAAATCTGTATTGCCTTGTAAACATATATATCAGACAATTTTACACAAGTTTCCTCTTTTGTTCATGGAAATTGAAAAGTGTGGATGCTGAAAATCTCAAATACAAATGGTAACTGCTGAAGCAACCATGGCCTCAGCCTGTCAGACAATCTCCCCTTGATTAATTTATTCTTTCTCAACCTTCTCTGCAATTCACAAGTGACATGTTTTCTATCTTTCCCTGTCCTGATGAAGAGTCTTTTCCCCAAATCATTAACTCTATTCCTCTTCGCACAGATGCTGATTGACGTACTAAGTGTGTTTCCAACAGTCTCTGTTTTATTTCCGATTTTCAATATCTACCTTTTCTGATTTTCGCTTAACATGGACTAATAGCTAGCAAGTATTATTTGTACCTCAAGAGTGTCAAGCAATCACCGTCTCCAAAAGCAGTGAGTCTACCCACCTTGACATTTGATAGTATTACCATTGTGGAGCATCCTGGCAGCCACCATTAACTGGAAGCACAACTGGACCAGCCACATGAAGGCTGTGGGAACATGGAACGGTCAGAGTCTGGATGTTCTGTCGTGATGGTGCAATAATGCACTGTCTTGTATGAATATGGGTTCAACAACTCTCATTACTGCAGGACCTTCATCACCTTCAGCAGCAGGGAAGGGCGCTACATCCTGGCCTCACCCACAATCTCCATGTTCTGACAAAATGAATAAACTGCAAATGAGATTAGGACATCAGGAACTTCCAAGCTTTTTTCATAAATAATGATGCCATATTTCAGAATACTTTGAATTATTTATATGGTAATTATTTGAGATAAATATTGAGCTTTAAATAAAAACAGGAAATGATGGGAAAAAATACTCAGCAGGTTGGGCATCAACTCTGGAAAGAGAAATAGTTAACATTTGAAGTTCCGGTATCACTTCCGATAAGATACCGGCACTGGCATCTCGGCGGCCAACCTGAGGTGCTTTTATCTTTGTAAGATTTGATTTTACAGTCCAAACACAATTCTACTCCAAGAACATTGGGTACTGCAGGGCTACTCTGTCTCATTGATCAGAGTAGCTGGACTGAGGTCAGCGGCGGAGCTGACCAAGGTGTCCAAGGGGGCAGCCGAGATGTCGAAGGGCTCGGCTGAGGTGTTGGAGGAGCTGGTTGGGATATCGGAGGAGCCAGTCGGCATGTTGGAAGAACTGGTTGGGATAGAGGAGCCCGTTGGGATATTGGAGGAGGTGACCTGACTGCAGAACGTGTTGCTGCCTGCTACTCGGAAGCATTAGAATTGGTGCAGTATAAACGTCGGAGATCGTCTTGGACATTTCACTTGCAATCTCAAGACTCTGTTGGACAGTGATTATGTAAGTTGCTGCAGGCCTGTTACCCTTGTCTGGTGGTAGAACAGTTGACATGGGAGTTGTGTAACCTCAGTTGCAGCAGGAACAAGGCCTCAAGCTTCGGGCTTGTATGGAAGTGCTACAGCATGGTTGAACTTGGCTGGGGCCTGGCCTTGCCCATCAGTGCTACCCTCCCATGTTCAAGCGGTGGAATGACAGGCTGGATTGCATTTGTCTATATACTGCTGGGAGACTGCACCATCGATTGCTGGACAATGTCACTCAGGGTCTTGGACTATATATGTTTTTTGGACTGAATATTTTGGACTCGATATTTTGAATTATATTTCTTGCTATTTTTGAATGTTTGCTTGCTATTTTGAATGTTTTACACCCTGGCCCCAGAGGAATGCTGTCTCGTTCAAAATCAGAATCAGGTTTATTATCACAGACATGTGACGTGAAATGTGTTAACCTAGCAGCAGCAGTTCAATGCAATACATAATCTAGAAGAGAGAAAAAAATAATAAATAAAATAAAAATAATAATAATAATAAATAAACAAGTAAATCAATTAGAGTATATGTATATTGAACAGATTTTTTAAACGTGCATAAAACAGAAATACTGTATATTAAAAAAAGTGAGATAGTGTCCAAGGATTCAATGTCCATTTAAGAATTGGATGGCAGATGGGAAGAAGCTGTTCCTGAATCACTGAGTGTGTGCCTTCAGGCTTCTGTACGTCCTACCTGATGGCAACAGTGAGAAAAGAACATGCCCTGGGTGCTGGAGGTCCTTAATAATGGATGCCCCTTTCTGAGACACCACTCCCTGAAGATGTCCTGGGTACTTTGTAAGCTAGTACCTAAGATGGAGCTGACTAGATTTACAACCTTCTGCAGCTTCTTTCGGTCATGTGCAGTAGCCCCTCCATACCAGACAATGATGCAGCCTGTCAAAATGCTCTCTATGGTACAGCTATAGAAGTTTTTGAGTGTATTTGTTGACATGTCAAATCTCTTCAAACTCCTATAGCCGCTGTCTTGCCCTCTTTATAATTACATCGATATGTTGGGACCAGGTTAGATACTCAGAGATCTTGACTCAGCTGTATCCTTGAATGTTTTGAATGATAATTAAACTTGATTTGATTTGAATTTCTGATGAAGGACCTGAAACGTTATCTGTTTCTTTCCCCACAAATATTGTCTGGTTTGTTGAATTTTTCCAGCATTTAAACTGTAAGACCAACAGGAGCAGAATTAGACCATTTGATCCTTTGAGTCTGCTCTGCCACTCAATCATAGCTGATTTATTTTCACTCTCAACCAATGTTCCCTCTAATTTGTAATGACCAATGTGCACAAAAATCTTGCACTGTTGCAATTTTTTGCCCAGTGACAACAACATGTAATGTGTACACTGAATTTTATCTATGGAGGTAATAATTTTAATAGCTAGCAAAACACCATCAACGAAAACTTTGATGTCCTCTGGGTTTCATTATTTTCACTCTCATTCATCTGCACTCTCACAAAACATACAAGTAGCGGGTAATGAAGGATTTTCTTGATGGAGCTTTTGCACATCATCCATCTGTGATTTTCTTGCTAAATGACACTTTAAAAAGTCAAGTTTCCAAATATCTCTCCACTTCTTCCCACCTGCAAATTCTCCAGCAACTTTTGTATCATGACAATACACACAGGTAACACCAGTTTCTGCATTGTGCATAAATATTTCTCATTGATGCATGTTCCTGACCTGATGAGCTTTTGGTGCAGCAGTTTACTGTTTCATTAAGTTCTTCTGCGCTTCATGCTCTTACAATTTCTTCAATAAAAACAGTATAAATAAGGCAGTTCTAAAATCTACAGACAAATCATCACAAAAGCCACGTTGTCAACATCATCCGCACCAGACACTGGAAAATAAAATGTGATTGTGTACAATCGTGAATTATACTTAACATGCCAGTGAGGCAAAAGGTGACAAACTTTTGTGTATAGTTTAAATTCCTTTATGCTCTGGTAGCAAAAGATGTCAGTGCGCGCGCGCGCACACACACACACACACACACACGCACACACACACACACGCACACACACACGCACACACGCACACACGCACACACGCACACGCATACCATAGAGGGAACATTACTCTGAAACCTATTCTCCTGACTTCTCCCCATAACTTTTGACATTCTTATTAAACAAGAACTTATCAACCTCTGCCTTAAATACACCCAGTGACTTGGCTTCCACTACCAACTGTGCCAATGAATTTCACAGATGCAACACCCTCTGGCTAAAGAAATTCCTCCTCATTGCTATTCAAAAGTGACATCCTTCTATTCTGAGGTTCTGCCTTCCAGGCTTCAACTTTTCCACTAATGGAAACATCCTCTTCATGACCACTCTAAGCCTTTCAATATTCTTCTAAGTTCCAGTGAGTGCAGGCCCAGAAGCATCAAACACTCCTATGTTAACCCTTTCATTCCTGGCATCAATTCAGTCGGGACCTTGGGGCTCTCTCCAATGCCGGCACATCCCTTTTGAGACATGGGACACAAAACTGTTCAGAATACCTCAAATATAGTCTGACCAATGCCTTAAAAAGCCACAGTATTACATCCTTGTTTTTATATTCAAGTCTTCATGAAAGGAATTCTGATATTATATTTGCCTTCTGTCTCAACCTGCAGGTTAACCTTTAGGGAATCCTAAGGGCTCCCAAGTGCCTTTACACCTCTATCTGTGAATTTGCTCCCCATGTTGAAAGTAGTCTATGCCTTTGTTCCCTCTACCAAAAGTGCATGACCGAACACTTCCCTTCGCTGTCTTCACCTGCCACTTCTTTGTCCATTCTTCTAATCTAAACCCTTCTACAGACTCCCTTTTCTAAATTTATTTCAGCTGTTATTTCTGGCATATGACTTAAATAAAAAGTATTGAGTTGAAACATGGAAATACCAATCCTGAACCATAAAAATTACAAGTTATATCACAAACTAAAAAACAAAATGAGTTCATTTTATCATTAACATTATTTCTTCAGTTATCACATCTGATACTTCATCATAATTAATTTAAGTTGTATAGATAATTAAATTTCCATCATTGTTCAGAATATAATTAAATTGAGTTTGATTTCAATTACAATTTGTATTAACAGTGCGGCTAACTGCAAAATAAATTTATATGATCTTGCATTAATTTCTAATGTATTCTGAACTAATTATAGATTTAAAAATACAGACACACTTCATTTGATGTTTTTCACTGAGTAGAACAAAAACAAGTAGAACAGTATGTACCGTGTAGCCAAGTACTGACATGAAGTTCTTGACTGTAAGACACCGCAACAGAATCTGAAGTAATTAGAAGTGATTGCTTATTGCACAGATTTCTGAAAACTGGTTGATTGATTGTCTTTATCTTAAACATCACTTCCACGATGCCTGCTTTACTGCGACATAGAACACTGGTAGGTATGGTCAGAAAGGTGCATCAGGGAAACAACAACTTAGAAGCATTGAGCCGTCCCTGTCATTGAGAAGCTAAGCCACAGGATGGAGTCCAATTCGAAGGATTTGAAACCAGACTGTTGGCTGGCACTTCAGTGATAAAAACTGCAGGGTTGTTACAAACTTGGAGGTGCTGTCTCTTAAATATAGCCTGCCCATTAAATTAACTAGTTAGGTCCACATTCTGATGCAGAGAAACATTCATGACTGGACATCAAATGCAATTAGTTGTGAGGCTCTTTCAGACAAAGTGGAATTTATTATCATGGACAGCTGTGGAGGCTAAGTGATAGGGAAAAGTTCTTGATTAGCATTGATGTCAAAGGTAATGGCAGAAGGCAGAAGAATGGGGTTGAGAGGGATAATGAATCAGACATAATGGAATGGCAGATCCGAAAAATGGGCCAAATGGCCTTACTCTGCTCCAATGTCTTTGGTCCAAATATTGGCAAGGTATGATTGTTTACTTCTTTCATACATTTGATCTCAGTGCTTGCTGCACCATCAGTAGAATTAGATTATCCACAAGCGAATTTTTAAGACTCTCATGTAGTAGACAATCTGGTTTATCTATGAAATCTCCATTGTCTGCATTTCTATTATATTGGCAGAGGAAAGTTATAAAATTAGTCAGCTCCACCTTGGGTACTAGGCTAAGCAGTATCCAAGACATCTTCAATGAGCAGTTCCTCAGACAGGTGGCATGCATCGTTAAGGACCCCGCCACTCAGGACATGGCGTCTTCTCATTGTAACCATCAGGAAGGAGGTACAGAAGCCTGAAGGCACATACTCAGTGATTCAGGAACAGCTTCTTCCCCTCTGCCATACAATTCCTGAATTGACATTGAATCCATGAACACTACTTCACTCTTTTTTTAATATATACTATTTCTATTTTTGCACTATTTTTAATCTATTCAATATACATAAATAATGACTGCAATTTATTTAGTTATTTATTTGGTTTTTTTCCTTTCTATAGTAACATGTGTTGCATTGTACAGTTGCTGCTAAGTTAACAAATTTCACATCTCGTGCCTGTGATAATAAACCTGATTCTGGACCTTTTCAGGACAAAGCCTGTGAAAACTATCATCTTACTGCTCCAATAACATACTCGAGCAGATAAATCTAAAACTACAGAATCAGAAAACGCTGGAGAAATAAAGTTAGTGTTGTCGGTTAGTGATCTCTTTTTAGTTATCACCTTAACAAAAAATTATCAGACTGAGTTATTAGCTGTTTTGGCCTCCATAGTTGCTGTCTGACATGCTGAGTACTTCTACCATTTACTATTTTTATCTCACTGCTGAAGTTCTTTCCTTAGCAAATAAAATTTGGTTAATAATATTTAAGTTTTTATTGTCTTGATTTCAGACAAAGTCAACACTTGGAACTCTCAATTAACATGCAGTTCTATCACAGTAAGAATTTCTCTCCATTAATGCCAATAACTGTGTGGTCTAGCACATACTACTCCTTTTCCTTTGCATCATTTGGGGTTTTGGATCCATCAAGGTAACAGAGCTCTGCTCAAATATCAAAAGCTTTACGGGCACAACTGTGTACTACATCAGTCATTCTTTGATGTCAGACTTGTTTCATGCATAAAATGTTGATTGGAATCGAAAAGAGAAGAATAGGAACTAATGCTGTGTCCTGAAAACATGGATGCACTGAAGATGCACACCACATTGAAACTGCAAGAACTGCAGAAACCCAGGCTTTATTAGAGGCCCATTCTTATGCCTATTTTGTCAGCGGCTTTTGCCATGTATTCCTCAGCTTTATGATTATCCAGCAAAGCAGCTGAACAATGGTAATGAGAAAATAATGTTCTTTAAAGAAGTAGAAGGATAATTGGATCACTTGTGACAGAGTTATTAACTTGATTGTTTCAGTCCTGAAGTTAACTCACCATCTGTCTGCTCACAGCTATTTTTGTCTACACAAGCCTAAAATAAGTGATTGCTTACTTGCTTATCTTTTGAACATCAAATGTACCATGGCATGAACTATATTTACTCCAACGCCAGCTTACAAGATGCTGTGACCACGGTATCCAGCCTCTTCATACTTGATGTGTTAATAGAAATAAATAAATAGCTCACCAATTATTATTAGGGATGAAGTCGATCCTTTCCTATGGGGAAGTTCTGTGGTCGGCAGTATCCAATCAGAGACTGATTATATGTCCTCCTTCATCTCCCTTGTCTTAATTGTTGACTATCACTGTCACTCCAATCCTGCTCTCATCCTGATTCATTTCTGAACCAGAATGAGTTGCTGTAGCACACCATTGCTCTAAGCTGTGAAATGAACTGTTCAACACAATGGGCTTTTTGATCGGAGTGACTGATTCTTCCAACATGTTCACAGTAAATGTATTATCAAGGTGCATATTTGTGACCATATACAACCCTGAGATTCATTTTCTTGTGGGTATTCACAGTAAGATAAACAACCAATGTGCAAAAGACAACAAACTGCAAATACAAAAAGTAGAAAAAACAAATAATAATGATAATAACGTTGACAAGGAAGCAACAGGCTCAGAATTGGTGACTTCTTCCCAGAAACAGAAAAGTTCCTTGTGGCAATACAGGACCAGGTGGTTAACACAAAAAATATATCAAAAATACATAATAAAAGACCAGCAAATTCAAGACAATAAATACAGAAAATGCCAAGAGAAACCAGAAACAATCCAACACATTACAGGATGCTGCAGCAGTTTAACCCAATCTGATTACTTACAAAGGCACAATTAAGTGGCAAACATCATTCACCAAACTCTTGCTTTAAAATATAAACTCATTAAAGACACCATACTTTACTATAAATGCAAACCTGATCCAGTTTTAGGGTCAGAATCCTATAAATTATATAATGACTGATCCATTATTACAGGTAGGACAGTCAATAATAAAGGTCTGGGTATAATATTAGAGGATAAACCAGCAAGAACAACTTACCTAATAGATATAGACATTCCAAACACATATAACGTACAGAAATCAATGTGAAAAACACCAGAAATATGCTGAATTAAAAGAGGAAATTGAAAGACTATGGAACATGAACAGGGTATACATAATACCAAGAGTTATATTTACAACTGGTATCATCCCAAAGTCACTACACAACAGCATTAAAGAATTAGGGTTTACAGCAATATTTACGTAAATCTTCAAAGTGCCACAATACCAAACACTACTAGAATAATACAAAAGTTCCTAGCAATTGTGAAATAAGTGTGCTTGGCTTCAGCTGACAAAAATTATAAATGAGCAATAAATACTGTATCAAGAACATGAGATGAAGACTCCTTGAAGGTGAGTCTATACGATGGGGGAACAGATCAGTGATGGAGTGAGTGAATTTGAGTGAAGTTATCCCCTTTGGTTCAAGAGCCTGATAGTTGAGGGATAATAACTGTTCCTGAACTTTGTGGTGTGGTTCCTGAGGCTTCTGTACCTTCTTTCTGAAGGCATGGGTGGGAAGAGAGCATGACCTGGGTGGTGGGGGTCCCTGGTGCTTTCCTGTAGACATGCTCAATAGTGGGGAAGGCTTTACCTATGACAGTCTGGGCCATAACCAATACTTTTTGTAAGTCTTTCCTTTCCAGGGCATTGGTATTTCCATACCAGACCATGATTCATCCAGTCAACATAGTCTCCACCACACACCTATAGAAGTTTGACAACGTTTTAGATGACATTCCAAATCTTCGCAAACTTCTAAGATAGCAGAGGCATTGTTGTGCTTTCTTCATAATGGCACTTATATATTGGACCCAAGACAGATGCTTTGAAATAATAACACTGAGGAATTTAAAGTTACTGACTTCCTGCACCTCTGATCCCCTAATGAGAACTGGCTCAAGGACCTCCGGTTTCCTCTCCTGAAATCAATAATCAGCTCCTTTGTCTTGCTGACATTGAGTGAGCAGTTGTTGCGGCACCTCTCAGCTAGATTTTCAGATCCCTTCCTATATGCTCCACTACCACCTTCGATTCAGCCAACGGCAGTGGTGTCGTCAGCAACTAAAGACCACTAACTACATTGAAATCAGGTGAGCCGCGAGAGTAATTGAATTCTCTGGTTGGATGCTTGAGCCACATGGGAAATGATTTTTCTCCAGTTAAAATTCTGTAATGTTTTTCCAATATCTTCTTTTGATTTGATGTTTAGATAGTCCATGGAATCAACTTTGCATTAATTAGTTTTCATAATTTGTTTCTCAAACATATTGTGTCATTATATTAAATATCATTGTTATCACTAAGTCACAAGAGAGAAAAGCACATATCATCAAGATCATATTGCTTGCAGCCATGCAACAAGTCAATGAAGCTTTTAGCTCGCATTATTGAAATGTAGCAAATGCTTGGTGGCTTCTGGCAGTCAAGAATATCTTAACTCTCATGGGCTATCTCAGGTCACAGCTTCCTTGTTAAATCAATATGGAAAGCACTTCATTTGATATGAATAAAAAAATGCAACTATTACAACAACCCATCCACTTTTTGTTTCATTTCCTATATAAGGGGGCAAGGAGAATTTACACCCTGAAGATGAACAAAGTATTTTTACTAGATCCCTGGACAAGGATAGTAACAGACAGTATGGGACAGTATCTAATGGGGAAGGGCAAATTATGATGCCATTAGGCAGGAACTTAAGAGCACAGATTGGGAATGGATGTGAAGGTTCCTTGAGGAGCACTTTTTTAGGGTTCAGTATAGATTTGTCCCATTGAAGCTGAGAAAGGATGGTAGGGTGAAGGGACAATGGTTGACAAGAGATGTGGAACATCTGCAGTAGTCAAGAGGAAGAAAGAATCATATTTAAGGTTTGGAAATCAAGTATTAGGTATAGCTCTTGAAAGTTACAAGTTAAGGAAGAAGGACCTTAAGATGGGACTTAGGAGAACTAGAAAGGGGCATGAGAAGGCCTTGCTGAGTAGGATTAAGGAAACCTCAAGATGTTTTACACTTACATGAAGAACACGAGGGTGACTAGAGTGACAATAGGACTTATCAGAGATAAAAGAGGAAACATGTGTCTGGAGTTGGAGAAGGCAGGGGAGGTCCTTAATGAATACCTTCCACCACGGTGAGGGACCTTGATGAATGTGAAGTGACTGTAGAACAGGCTGATATGTTGGAATATGTTGACGTCAAGAAAGAGGATGTGCAGGAACTTTTGAAACACATTAGGATAATTAGGTCCCCAGAGCAGGATAGGATATACCCTAGCTTACTGTGGGAATCAAGGGAAGAGATTGCTGCACCTTTGGCACTTATCTTTACATCTTCAGTGGCCACAAGAGTAGTGCCAGAGCGTTAAAGGGTGGTAAATGTTATTCCTTTGCTCAAGAAAGGTAATGGGAATAATCCTGGGAATTATAGAGCAGTGAATCTTATGTCAGCGGTAGGCAAACTATTGGAGAGGATTTTTAGAGACAGGATTATGAGCACTTGGAGAAGCACAGTGTGATTAGGGATAGTCAGCATGGCTTTGTGAGAGGCAAGTTAAACTTTACGAGGCTGATTGAATTCTTTGGGAACTAACAAACATATTGATGAAGAAAGAGCAGTAGATGTGGTGTATATGGACTTCAGTAAGCCATTTCACAAACATGAGAAAATCTGCAGATACTGGAAATCCAATGCAACACACACAAAATGCTGGATGAAGGGTTTCAGCTGAAACATCGACCAAAACATTCATGTCCAAAGATGCTGCTTGGCCTGCTGAGTTCCTCCAGCATTTTGTGTGTGTTGCTTAGTAAGGCATTTGACAAGGTTTTGTATAGTGCACTTGTTAAAAAATCTGAGCTGCACCCTACTCTTTGCGATTTTTATAAATGACTTGGATGAAGAAGCGAAAGGGTGTTATGGTAAGATTGCAGATGTGGTGTTGTGGATAGTGTAGAAAGTTGAAGTACAGTTGGCCCTCCATTTTCGCGGGGGTTTGGTTCTGGAACCCCCCCCCCGCGGATACCAAATTCCGCAGATGCTCAAGTCCCGTATATAAAATGGCGTAGTACGAGGGGTGATTGATAAGTTCATGGCCTAAGGTAGAAAGAGTCAATTTTAGAAAACCTAGTACACTTATTTTTCAACATAGTCCCCCCTATATTTACACACTTAGTTCAGTGGTCGTGGAGCATACGGATCCCTTCTTTCTAGAAGTCGGCATCTTGGACCTCCAGCAAGTGGTCCACAGCAGGGGTGATTGATAAGTTAGTGGCCTAAGGTAGAAAGGGACGAGTTATACAGCTCTCGTTACATGCACATGCAGTTTAATTCTTTGAGTGATCATGTAGAAGGTTTGAAGTTAATAACTCATTTCCTTCTACCTGAGGCCACCAACTTATCAATCACCCCTGCTGTGGACCACTTCTACGAAGAAGGGATCCATATGCTCCACGACCGCTGGACTAAGTGTGTACATGTAGGAGGAGACTATGATGAAAAATAAATGTGCTGGGTTTTCTAAAATTGACTCCGTCTACCTTAGGCCACAAACTTATCAATCACCCCTCGTATTTGCATGTAACCTACGCACATCCTCCCGTATACTTTAAATCATCTCTAGATTACTTATAATACTTAATACAATGCAAATGCTATGTAAATAGTTGTTATACTGTATTGTTTAAGGAATAATGACAAGTTATTTCATTTCTACTCTCTATTAGAATATAAGGTGAACTGGATTAGCAGTTATATTCCAGTATACAGTATACTTCTGTATGAAACAGATAAATCTTCTGTGCGTTTTCATGAATATTTATGCAATATTTTGCAGTTCACAACCTTTACATTGTTTGCATAGGTATGCCATACATTGCACATTTTATATAGGTTGTATAATCTTATTATAAACACAAGCAATTTGCATTAAAATATATTTTTGTAGTCCAGTGACTGGAATAATAGGGAAATATCACGTTGATTTACCTCTGATCCTGTGTTCATTTCCAACTTAATCCACATTTATACTAAGTTTATACTGACTTTATACCAAGATTGCTGTGCCAAAGAAACAATAAAACAACAAATTGGATTTTGAATACTGACTTCAGGCCATGGCCTTCGGCAACCAGACCAGCAATGAAGCAAATCAAAAAAAATACTGCCCTGGATTAACGCGTCTGATGTTGAGATGGATCACACCAGGAGTCACTCAATTCCACATTCACCAGCATCAGCACTTTCCCCTGTCCAAAATAATGTAGACAATCTGAAGAGGAGATTGGAACCTGTTACAATCCAAATATGAGATGAAAAGGGGGACTGCTAGTGATGAGCTGATAGTGAAAATAGGCTCCACAAGTTATATTCCTATCATTGTGGTTAAATTTAGTCATAATAAGTAGTCCCTCATAGTGAGGGATTGTCTTCTGAAGAAATTTTCTGTTAACTTTTTAAGACACTTTAATTCATTTGAAAATGACGATATGTTAGTCATATGCATTAAAACCCCAGATAATGTAGGTAATTGATCCTAACTTTGAACATGGAAATTTTTAAATAAATTTTAAAATGACCCAATTTATGCAATTTTAGGTTCTATTTCTGCTTCTGTTTACAAAGAAACATGCTGTGATGTCTCAATAATTCTGCAAAAATCCATTACATGTGTCTGTTATATTTAGACTGGGACATGGGAGCACAATTAGGCCATTCAGCCCATCAAGTCTGCTCTGCCATTCCATCATGGCTGATCCCAGATCCCATTCAAACCCATACATCTGCCTTCTTGCCATAATATTTGATGCTCTGAGCAATCAGGAAAGTATCATTTTTGCTTTAAATATACCCACGGTCTTGGCAGCGCATTGCAGATTCACTACTCTCTGGCTAAAAAAAATCCTCCTTACCTCTGTTCTAAAGGGTTGCCCCTCAATTTTGAGGCTGTGCCCTCTAGTTCTGGACACCTCCACCATATTTACCACAATCTCCACATTTACCTTATGTAGTCCTTATTCAGTAGGTTTCAATGAGATCCCACTGCATCCTTCTAAATTCCAGTGAGTACAGGCCCAAATCTGCCAAACGCTACTCATATGTTAACCCCTTCATTCCCGGAATCATCATTGTGAACTTCCGCTGGACTATCTCCAATGACAACACATCCTTTCTAAGATATGGGGCCTAAAGCTGAAGGGAGTAAAGGAAGGGAGGGGGAGGGAATTACCAGAAGATGGAGAATTCTATATTCATACCAAGGGGCTGGAGACTACCCAGACGGTATATGAGGTGTTGCTCCTCCAACCTGAGTTTAGCCTCATCATGGCAGTAGAGGAGGCCATGTATGGACATATCTGAATGGGGGTGGGAAGCAGAGTTGAAGTGGGTGGGGACTGGGAGATCCTGTCGATCTCGTTGAGCACCTCTGCTGCGTCCGCCAAAAGAGACAGGATCTCCCGGTAGCCACCCACTTCAACTCTGCTTCCCATTCCCATTCGGATATGTCCATACATGGCCTCCTCTACTGCCATGATGAGGCTAAACTCAGGTTGGAGGAGCAACATCTCATATACCGTCTAGGTAGTCTCCAGCCCCTTGGTATGAACATAGAATTCTCCAACTTCCGGTAATTCCCTCCCCCTTCCTTCCCCTATCCCCATTTCACTCTGCCTCCTCCCCCAGCTGCCTATCACCTCCCTCATGGTTCTGCCTCCTTCCACTACCCATTGTGTTTTCGCCGATTCCTTCTTCACCTTTCCTGCCTATCACCTCCCTGCTTCCCCTCCCCCACCCCTTTATTTTTCCCCTTACTGGTTTTTCACCTGGAACCTACCAGCCTTCTCCTTCCCATCTTCCCCCCACCTTCTTTATAGGGCCTCTGCCCCTTCCCCCTACAGTCCTGACGAAGGTTTCTGGCCCGAAACATCGACTCATCGTTTCCACGGATGCTGCCTGAACTGCTGAGTTCCACCGGCGTGTTGTGAGTGTTGCTTTGACCCCAGCATCTGCAGATTATTTTGTGTTTTAAGATACCACTGCTCCTACACTAACTCAATGGTTTTCCCAAGTAATGTTATGTCTTAGTTTGGAAAAAATTAGAAGTAGAACTTTTGACCCCCAATTTGATTTTGAGAGAAGGTGGGGCTCTTTTGCTAAATATTATCATTTAATTTGAATCAATTTACATGGTTTCCTTCCAATTTTATATTATATAAATGTGATTTGGTAGTTGTTGTTTTCTTTTTCTTTTTACACACACACACACATACACACACACACACACACACATATATATATAAATGATTGTAAGATGTATCGCTCTGGAAATTGGTTCCTAATGGGGTTTTTTTTCTCTTTTTTTTTGTTTTATAGTTAGTGATGTTTTTTTAGTTAGTTGGGGTTCTCTTTTTTTCTTCATTTTCTGTTATAAATTTTTTTAAATTAGCATATATATGTTTTTTTTCAGCTTTATTAATTATATATATACTAATTTGCTGAATTTCTGTATTTTATAGCTGTAGAAGATTATATTAATAAAATGATATAAAAATGAAATGAAATGGAAATGTGATTCAGACCGACTCAAGTCAGCTTATATAATAGTTGATGTGGGAATCCAACAGGTGATGGTAGCTTCAATTCCAGGTGCATAGTATGACAACAAAAAAAATCAGGAAAGCAAATGTGAACATATTTAATTGCCTAGAGCTGTGTGCTAGCACACATTTACAGAACCACTCTGGCGTGTAACAATAAAACATGAATTTGGCAAAGAAATGTAATTTATTATTATTTCATGTTTTAAATCCTGAAGCAAAAAATGCTAATTTACTACAGTTTACATCAGAATCAGTGGAGGATTACATGATGGATGGAAGCCACTTGGTCACAAGAAAATGGGAGCACAAGTAGACGACTCAGCACTTCAAACTTGCCCCTCCATTCAATCTGACTGTGGATGGTCTAGGCTGGCCTTAACTACCCTTCTGTGCCAATCTCCCATAACTCTCTACTCTTTGAATTCTGTCACTTCCATTGGCTCCACCACCTTTAGGGACAGAGGATTCCAAAGGTTCACCATACTTTGAAAAGAGGTGTTTCAGCATACTTCAGTTTAAATGGCAGGTCCCTTATTGTGGACCTATGTCCGTTCATTCATGACAATCTCAACAGTGGGATCTCAGTCTAGATTTCCACATCTATCCCGCCAAACCCCCTTAGGATCCTAGGTGTCCAAATAAGGTCATCTCTTCTTCTAAATTCCAAGCAATACAGAGGCAAACTGTCTAGCCTCTCAAGATAGGACTATCCTGCAATATCAGGAACTTCCCTAATAAAACTCCTTTGGAATACTTCCAATGCCACTATGCCTTTGTTTAAATAAGGTGAGCAAAACTGTACACAACTTTCCAGATGAGGTGCTACCAACATCCTGTACAACTGTAACAAAACCTTCCTATTCTTGAAATCCATCCCCTTAATAAAGGCCAGATGCTGTTTGCTCTTTCAAGAGTTTGTTGAATCTTGGTCAATTCAGAGAAATTCAGCTAGTCCTATTCCCTTATCTACTCCCCCAAATTGGAAGTGTTCAAGTTACTGATTGCCAATACTCTAAATGATTATGTGTTGACAGCGTGACAAAAAAAAGTTTCAGACTAATCGTCCATCAATTATGAAGCAATCCTTTATGGATTATGGAGACCTTCATAGATTACTCTAACTCTACAGGCAAGAACAAAATTGAAGAGGGAAGGGGGCAGGCAGGAGTCAGTCAGGAAGATACACAACTGGATCATTAATCCTCTGAGTAGTTCTGGGAACAGATTTATTAAATATATTTGATACACGACAACTACTGACACAACACCAATAACTTAGGGGAAATATCCCAAATCGTTTCATCAAGGCAAAAGAAAAGATAAACATTGAACTAAAATGGATCCAAGAAGATGAGTGATCAACGGTTTGAATAGAGCTGTGGTCATAACTCAAAGAAGAGAAGTGGAAAATTTAAAGAGTGCTTTCAATGTAGTGGGGGGCCAAGCAGTTACTGCCCAAGTCAACAACAGTGAGACAAAAATAGGGTGGAAGGCAAAATCAAACAAGATTAGATGAAAGGAATGAAGAATTTGAAAGAGGATTGCAGTCTTTAAACATCAGGGCAAAATAGAAAGATTTTGACAATAATAAATATTGTGAGGGTGGAGGGAAGAAAAGGCCAGTGTGACCTGACTTTAAGACAGGGCTTATTACTGATCTTACTTCCTTAAAATGCAGCACAATTCTAGTTAGTAATTACAATGATCACTCTGTAATACACACAGTATGCAAGGAAGTTGATAAGATTCCATAGATAACATTTAGTTTATTTCGTTACAGTTCCTTCCAGAAAATAATTGGCAATGTGGTGGTTAATGCCTGATTAAACATTTCAGCAATTGACTTCATCTGCATTGAAGTATTTATAATTCTGTAGCTCCAGGTCCCCGTTCAAAGACCCAGATCTCAGTTCCAATTAGATGATGAAATGTCAAATAAAATTACATGATCTATCATCAAAAACATTTTGTTGATATTCATGAAATAAATAGAAGTTAGCATGGAAAATTGGGCTGGTATTCTTTATTTTAAATACGAATGGACCCCAAGATCTCGTGAAAACCTGTAATCATTGCACAGAGATCACTGATTTTTTTAAATGCTGAAACAGAATTAAAAATCAATGTGTGGAAATGCTTTTACAGACTCTCTTTGAAGTGCTGTACGTATCATATTTTTTCCCTAAGGAAATGCTGGTGGAGATCCGTCACCTCCTGTAACCAGGGATCCAGCCCGTCAATGGCCAACACAGGGTACCGTTGAGTTCCTGAAAATGGGATTTCAAGATGAGATCTTAGTGATAAAAAAATTCAGAGGACATCCCCAGAAGGCTTATTGCCTTGTCACGTTGCTCCAAAATGTCATGGTCATGATGACAGCAAATAGTAAGGAAGAAAGGCCCTCTCTAATTGTGTGTTTGGAGCATACCTACATATTTCATGAATTTGCTTGGGGAATCTCCTTGCACTAGATTCACCCCATTAAACCATAGGATCCTGAGCAATGACAATGTTGAATTGAATTGAATTGAATTGACTTTATTACTTACATCCTTCACATACATGAGGAGTAAAAATCTTTACATTACGTCTCCGTCTAAATATGCAATGTATAGTAATTTATAATAAATAGTATATACAACAGAGCAGTCAGTATAACATAGAAATACAATTGTATCAGCATGAAATAATCATTCTGATGTCCTGGTGGAAGAAGCTGTCCCAGAGTTTATTGGTCCTGGCTTTTAGGCAGCGGTACCGTTTCCTCAATCGTATCAGCTGTAACAGTTTGTGGTTGGGGTGACTTGGGTCCCCACTGATCTTTCAGGCCTTTTTTACACACCTGTCTTTGTAAGTATCCTGAATAGTGGGAAGTTCACATCTACAGATGCGCTGGGCTGTCTGCACCACTCTCTGCAGAGTCCTGCGATTGAGGGAAGTACAGTTCCCATACCAGGCAGTGATGCAGCCAGTCAGGATGCTCTCAATTGTGCCCCTGTAGAAAGTTCATGCCCCTCAAAAAGTTTGGAATTTCAAACAGCAAGTTATAAAATCACACTGGTGCCTGTCAGTATCCATATAGATGTCACATCAACTTCCTGCGACTCAATGGCTTTGCCATTAGCTATACCTATTGGCTCTTCCCCAGTAGTCAAACATGGAATGGCTGGTGCTGCAACAATGTCAGTGCAGGTGGTGATGTCATGACCATCTTACCTAACAATTTGTCATGACCAAATGTGTGAAGAGCACCTCCGCTCCGTCCGCCACAACAGACACGATCTCCCAGTAGTCACCCACTTCAACTCTGCTTCCCACTCCCATTCAGACATGGCCTCCTCTACTGCCATGATGAGGCTAAACTCAGGATGGAGGAGCAACATCTCATATACCGTCTAGGTAGTCTCCAGCCCCTTGGTGTGAACATAGAATTCTCCAACTTCTGATAATTCCCTCCCCCTCCCTTCCTCTATCCCTATGTCACTCTGTCCCCTCCCCCAGCTGCCTATCACCTCCCTCATGGTTCCACCTCCTTCTACTACCCATTGTGTTCTCCCCATTCCTTCTTCACCTTTCCTGCCTATCACCTCCCTGCTTCCCCTCCCCCACCCCTTTATCTTTCCCCTTACTGGTTTTTCACCTGGAACCTACCAGCCTTCTCCTTCCCACCCTCTTTATAGGGCCTCTGCCCCTTCCCTCTACAGTCCTGATGAAGGGTTCCGGCCCGAAACGTTGACTGATCGTTTTCACTGATGCTGCTCGACCTGCTGAGTTCCTCCAGTGTGTTGTGAGTGTTGCTTTGACCCCAGAATCTGCAGATTATTTTGTGGGAAGTGAGAACTATATTGCAATATCACATTTCCCTTTGGAGTACAGTGCTTTCAAGTCATGTCATGTTCATTCCTATTCTGTTAGCCCTCTCAGCTTTCTCTTTTCCTCCCCTGCCCTCATGGCGTACCTATCACCTCTGTCTTGTTCCACATTTATCACGTGGGCCACTGTCCTCTCCTATTATATTTCTTCTTTAGCCCATTACCTCTTCTATCACCTCCCCAGCTTCTAACGGCATCTCCCCTCTCCACCCACCTCACCTGGTTTCACTACCATCTGCCATCTTGTATTCCTCCCCGTCCTGCAACCATTTTATTCTGGGTTCTGTCTCCTTTCTTGCTAGTCCTGATGAAGGGTCTTGTTCCAAAATGTCAACTGTTTATTCTCTTCCATTGATGCTGCCTGACCCATTGAGTTCCTCCAGCATGTTGTGTGTGATGCTCAAGATTTCTAGTATTTGCTGATTCTCTTGTGTCAAAACAAGTCAAGCCAAGATAATTGCAAAATGCATACCTGGTATGTAGAGGTGCAATGAGAATCTTACTTGCAATAGTATCACAGGCACATAGCATCAGAAACACAACATTAATAAGTCTAACTTATATTAAATATAAATTACACAACATTATAGTTTAAAGAAAACAATTAGAACAAAAAAAGTCCATTGCAGCACAAAGTAGTCAAGTTGTTGCTATACTGAAGTAATGATTAGAGCTGTGCAGGTTGGTTTGGGTCGAGTGTTTGAAGGGAAGTAGCTTCATTTCAGTAAGCAATGAAGCTAATTACTTGCATCTTGAAAGGAAACCTAACCACTTGACTCTACAAGATCAGCCCCTAATAAATAATCAATGCTCTGCTTTAATTATAATGTCTGACACACTACCAATTCCACGAACTGCCTTAAACTATCACTGCAATTCGTTAGTGACACAAAACTGCACTCAGTCATAGCTTGCTGAACTTTGTGAAAGTTTTCTCACCATCATGTAGAAGACTTTACCTTCTCCATCTTTAAGTGTCATGTCAGATGTTTACACGAATAGGCATTTCAAGACATTTGAAACCTTCATTTGGAAATATTCTCTTTCTGTGATCTAACTCCCCTAATGTTGCAGCTGACTCCAGGCAATATGTGTTTCCTCAGCACAGGGACCGCAATAGATTTGATTGTGTATCCTCACAACTCAAATGGAAAACATGATACACTAACAAACACTGACCAACACGTGTTGATCAATACCCAAAGGGCTAATGAATGAAGATGGATACCATAGTGATAGTATAGATACATAGCATATTTTAAAGGAGGTGCAAATGTAAAGGACAAAGATTTTTAAAAATTAGATGCTGAAATCTGAAATAAATGAGAAAAAAGGGCTTTTGGGTTTTCCGGTGACACAATTGGATTGAAAGAGGAGACTACACACTGGTTTGGGTGAGAGATTTAAAAGGGAGGGGCTTTCTGGTTATTCCAATGGTCCAATCAAATTGTGATTTATTAGCAAGGGCAAATAAAAATAAGGTAGGGAGAACTAGAGTGGCCATAGTTGAAAGTGGACCAGTGTTAGAGTAGGGAGGATTTGGCTCAACAGGGTTGGGTCAAGTAAGTTTTTGGTAAGTTTCTTCTGCATTCTTCGTCAGTTAGTGCAGTGAAAATGGCTCCAGGGACTGTATTGTGTTCTTTCTGTGGGATGTAGGAATTCTGGGAGACCTTCAGCCTCTGGGATAGCCACATCTGCACCAGAATGTGTTACGGAATGGAGCTGCAGCGTAATGACCTTCAGCTCAGACAGGAAAATGAGGTGGTGACAGATAGGCCAAAGTTGATTTCTTATTTTCATTTGATTAAAAAAATGACAATGTGTTTACTTCGTAAATACTTATGTCTGGCAGTATGTGGGCATATTAAAGTTTGCACAAGCTTCAACACAAATCAAGCAGATGAATTAGGAGCTGGAATAGGCTACATGGCTCCTTTAGCCTATCCTTGTCATTGACAAGGATCTTGTTTGTTCCTTTTACAACATCAGCTCCACACTGTCCTTGGTAACCCAGCCCCAGGACTAGTACAATTGCACTGTGTTTAATGCAGTCACCCAGTTTCAATTCCAACCTCTGTTGGTGCTTGTGTAGGATTTGGATGTTTTTCCTGTAGGCTTCACGCAGGAATTGTTTCCTCTCAAAACCAAAAATATACTGGTTGTTAAGATTAACCACTATATAAATTATTAAGTGCCAATAGGGAGGAGGGAGAATTTGGGGATGTTAATGGGTACATATGAGAGAATTGGGTACAGGGAATTAAGTGGGAGAATAAGATTCCTCTGACCGATTGCAAAAGCTAACGACGACAAAAGACCTCCTGTACGGTAACGGTCTATTAGGGAGTTGGCAAAGAAGCAAAGTGTCACCAGAGGGCCAGGCTTAGTGTGTTCTGGTTTTGGCTCAAGAGGTTTTATGTGAGAAAGAGCAAGGCATCTCAGTAAGCTTCTAGTGAGATTTTTTTCTTTTTTTATGGAATAATACGTAGCTATACTGGTGAGAATGGGCCCAGGGTCAGTGGTATGAGATGTGGGAAATTTGGGAGATCTCCTGTCTCCCTGTTAGCTACAGCTGCAAGAGGTGCATTGAGATGCAGCTCCTTAGAGGCCGTGTTAAGGAACTGGTGCTGCAGCTCGATTAACTTCAGCCCAAACAGGAAAATGAGGAAGAGATACTGGCAGGTAGCCACCCCTAAATTGCTGGAGGCAGGTGCCTGGGGGGCCTGTCAGAAGGAAAGGGAATAGGCAGCCAGTGCAAGGGACCCCCATGGCCGTTCCCCTAAATAATGCCCCTTTGGATACTGCCTAACTTCAGTGGTTGGGAACATGTTGTAATCCATAATTAAGGATGAGGTATTGGGGTATTTGGAGGCAATGGAAGTCCAAACAGGCTTGGGGTGCAGACTTTTCAAAAGCCATGGGCTTGTAAAGGCATTAATCACAAAGGCTAATTGAATTTTAGTTTTTACATCCATAGTATAAAGGAATAACTTTATTTCGACCAAGTTTGGTTAACAATAAAGGACGGTGGCCTGGTACAGCCTTAGAAACAAGACCATCCCTTTAGAACAGAGGAATTTCTTTAGCCAGAAGATGGTAAATCTGTGGAATTCATTGCCAAAGATGACTGTGGAGGCCAAGTCATGGGTATATTTAAAGCTGAGATTGATAGGCTCGATTAGTAATGGCATCAAAGGTTATGGGTAGAAGGTAGGGATTGGGTTTGAGAGGGATAATAAATCAGTTATGATAGAATGGCAGACTGGACTCAATAGGCTGAATGGCCTAATTCGGCTCCTTTGTCTTATAGTGTAAATATATGCGTTTTTTTCCCTCTGTAGTTGGGTGAGATTAGAACTAGAGGTCACAGGTTAATGTTGAAAGGTGAAATATTTAAGGGGAAATTGAGATGGAATTTAGTCACTCAGATTGGTGTGAGTGCAGAATGAGCATCAGTGGAACTGATGGAGGCAGATTCATTTGCAACACTTAGAAATCTGGATAGCTATGTGGATGAGAGGGATATAGGGTTACGGTCCAGATGCAGGTCTAATCTGGGATTAGGCAGTAAAATAGGTGAATGGACTAGATGGGCCAAAGGGCCTGTAATCTGCAGTAAATTTCTATGTTCTATGTATGGAAATGCAACTTCTTGCTCCTTGCTTATCAAGAAATTAGCTCATTCTGCCAATAAAATATTCATGGACTCTGCTTCCATTGTTATTCTAGCTGTATTTCATTAAGGCTAAGTGTTCAGAATTCTTGGGGCAGATATGGCTGAGCTGCCCTTGACAGGGATAACAGTGATTATTCAATTTTGCAAGCAGGGTGAACAGTGAACAAATGGACTTTTAAAGATGCATGAAAGCTTCAGAAATATTGTTAACAGGAGGAACTTGCATTTTAGTTAGTATGATCCTTTGTGCTTTTTCCAATTGATTCCATGTCTGAACAACACACTGATCTTGTGTTAGAACCAAGAGGACATTTCAGACCACCAAACTGCCATCATCCATCTCAGCCTGTCGTTATTCATTCCATAGCTTTAGTAAGATACAGTTAGATGGAGTTTAACAGCACTTGCACTTTCACACTAATCACAATTAAACAAGGGCACCCTCTAGTGACAGGTCCAGAGTCAGCTAGTTTCAAGGAGGTCACCAGTTGATCCTAAAGCAGATGTACATATATTTTAGAAAGATGTAATGAGAGTTCTTTCAAATATTTTAATAATTTAAACACAATTACTTTTAGGTAAATAGGATACGACAAATTTGTCCTTAGATAAGACAAAATCTGAGTCGTCAACAAATGGGTTCATAATACACAAACCAGCAAAATTTTTCTGTTCTTGTACTTCTTGAGTGATCTCGGCCAAGCCTGTTGATATTCAGTATTAACAGAACAAATGACCTCTTTTCTATTGGTGGTTAAAGAACAGAGAAGCTTAAAGCAGACCGACTTCCTGCTGTTTCCACATTTCCTTTTTACTGCTACAGAGTTTTGTGGCAGATGAGACTCTTGTAGGAGGCTGGCAGGAGTCGTATTAATAAGTATTAACTGGCAAAGTACTTGAGACTGCTTGTAAACCTCATGGAAATCCTTATCTCAGCTGGTGAAGGACTCACCTCAATCATCACACCCACGTATCCCTCAGCATCCTCTCTGCATTTACTGTATTGTTAGCAGACTTTCCTTGGCCACAGCAGACTGCTACCAGCCTCCCATCACCCTGTCACCTATATTCTGCCCAAAATATTGTCTTATATATGGTTAGAAATTGCTGGAAGGGCCTTAGGATGTAGATGTCGTGAGCAAAGCTGATACTTAAACAGTTACAAACAACAGGAATTCTGCAGATGCTGGAAATTCAAGCAACACACATCAAAGTTGCTGGTGAACGCAGCAGACCAAGCAGCATCTCTAGGAAGAGGTACAGTCGATGTTTCAGGCCGAGACCCTTCGTCAGGACTAACTGAAGGAAGAGTGAGTAAGGGATTTGAAAGTTGGAGGGGGAGGGGGAGATGCAAAATGATAGGAGAAGACAGGAGGGGGAGGGATAGAGCCGAGAGCTGGACAGGTGATAGGCAAAAGGGGATACCAGAGGATCATGGGACAGGAGGTCCGGGAAGAAAGACCGGGGGGGGGGTGACCCAGAGGATGGGCAAGAGGTATATTCAGAGGGACAGAGGGAGAAAAAGGAGAGTGAGAGAAAGAATGTGTGTATAAAAAAGAGTAACAGATGGGGTACGAGGGGGAGGTGGGGCCTAGCGGAAGTTAGAGAAGTCAATGTTCATGCCATCAGGTTGGAGGCTACCCATACGGAATATAAGGTGTTGTTCCTCCAACCTGAGTGTGGCTTCATCTTTACAGTAGAGGAGGCCGTGGATAGACATGTCAGAATGGGAATGGGATGTGGAATTAAAATGTGTGGCCACTGGGAGATCCTGCTTTCTCTGGCAGACAGAGCTTAGATGTTCAGCAAAGCGGTCTCCCAGTCTGCGTCGGGTCTCACCAATATATAAAAGGCCACATCGGGAGCACCGGACGCAGTATATCACCCCAGTCGACTCACAGGTGAAGTGATGCCTCACCTGGAAGGACTGTCTGAGGCCCTGAATGGTAGTGAGGGAGGAAGTGTAAGGGCATGTGTAGCACTTGTTCCGCTTACACGGATAAGTGCCAGGAGGGAGATCAGTGGGGAGGGATGGGGGGGACGAATGGACAAGGGAGTTGTGTAGGGAGCGATCCCTGCGGAATGCGGGGGGGTGGGAGGGAAAGATGTGCTTAGTGGTGGGATCCCGTTGGAGGTGGCGGAAGTTACGGAGAATAATATGTTGGACCCGGAGGCTGGTGGGGTGGTAGGTGAGGACCAGGGGAACCCTATTCCTAGTCGGGTGGTGGGAGGATGGAGTGAGAGCAGATGTACGTGAAATGGGGGAGATGCGTTTAAGAGCAGAGTTGATAGTGGAGGAAGGGAAGCCCCTTTCTTTAAAAAATGAAGACATCTCCCTCGTCCTAGAATGAAAAGCCTCATCCTGAGAGCAGATGCGGCGGAGACGGAGGAATTGCGAGAAGGGGATGGCGTTTTTGCAAGAGACAGGGTGAGAAGAGGAATAGTCCAGATAGCTGTGAGAGTCAGTAGGCTTATAGTAGACATCAGTGGATAAGCTGTCTCTAGAGACAGAGACAGAAAGATCTAGAAAGGGGAGGGAGGTGTCGGAAATGGACCAGGTAAACTTGAGGGCAGGGTGAAAGTTGGAGGCAAAGTTAATAAAGTCAACGAGTTCTGCATGCGTGCAGAAAGCAGCGCCAATGCAGTCGTCGATGTAGCGAAGGAAAAGTGGGGGACAGATACCAGAATAGGCACGGAACATAGATTGTTCCACAAACCCAACAAAAAGGCAGGCATAGCTAGGACCCATACGGGTGCCCATAGCTACACCTTTAGTTTGGAGGAAATGGGAGGAGCAAAAGGAGAAATTATTAAGAGTAAGGACTAATTCTGCTAGACGGAGCAGAGTGGTGGTAGAGGGGAACTGATTAGGTCTGGAATCCAAAAAGCGTAGAGCTTTGAGACCTTCCTGATGGGGGATGGAAGTATATAGGGACTGGACATCCATGGTGAAAATAAAGCGGTGGGGGCCAGGGAACTTAAAATCATCGAAAAGTTTAAGAGCGTGAGAAGTGTCACGAACATAGGTCGGAAGGGATTGAACAAGGGGTGATAAAACAGTGTCGAGGTATGCAGAAACGAGTTCGGTGGGGCAGGAGCAAGCTGAGACAATAGGTCGGCCAGGACAGGCCGGTTTGTGGATCTTGGGTAGGAGGTAGAAACGGGAAGTGCGGGGTGTGGGAACTATAAGTTTGGTAGCAGTGGATGGGAGATCCCCTGAGCGGATAAAGTCGTTGATAGTGTGGGAGACAATGGCCTGGTGCTCCTTAGTGGGGTCACGATCGAGGGGTAAATAAGAGGAGGTATCCGCGAGTTGTCGCTGTGCCTCGGCAAGGTAGAGGTCAGTACGCCAGACTACAACAGCACCCCCTTTATCAGCGGGTTTAATAATAATGTTAGGATTAGTGCGGAGGGAGTGGAGAGCATAACGTTCCGAAGGAGTGAGGTTGGAATGGGGACAAGGTGCGGTGAAGTCGAGACGGTTGATGTCCCGTCAGCAGTTGGCAATAAAGAGATCCAGAGCAGGCAGAAGACCAGAGCGGGGTGTCCATGAAGAAGAGGAGGGTTGAAGACGGGAGAAGGGGTCTAACTTAAACAGTTAGTGACACTCAAGTCATTTACACTTAACATGATGCAAGAGTGGAGTCACACACAGAGATCACAGGTGAGACTCTAGCGAGACCAGAATTTAGTTACTAAAATAAGTGATATTTTTAAACAGCAATGGCCTGGTATAAATTATGATGTAATCAAAAGGTTTGGGAAATGTATGCAATATCCATTCTCTTGAATACTGTAATTCTTAGTAACAGACCCTCAAAGCAGTGGCAGCTGACTATTAGACTTCAGCAAATGCACACAATTTGAAAAAGTAATCTTTTATTAAAGCCCATTTACACAGAGTGGCTGAGGAGCCATTTTCCAAATAAATCTACATTGAACAGACAAGGCGGCTTAGTGTGGGGATAAGCTGGATGAACTGGAATGCACTTTGACTGGATCAGATACACATTTCTCTCAATTCTGCTTGTGCAATAGGGAATTACACTTGCATGGATCTTAAGCAGTGGTGAGGATAGCTCTCTCTCTTATCTTCCTTTTCCTTTTCTTCTCGATGAACCTCTCAGTTGCATCAGCAAAAAAGGTCACATCCTCTTTCTCTTCCATCTCACGCTGCAAAAACTGTAGTCCAGCCATATTGAAACCAATGAGATCCTGTAAAAGCAGAACAGAAATAAAAAGTTACCAATGTATTCATACAAAATCCACACTACTCCCAATCAGCGATGCTAGTGCTAAATTTCTGATTTCTTACTCTGCCTGGAAGCAAACAGCAACTCTAATGCTGTGTTATACAGTATATAGTAGGCCCAATGCAGGATCTACTGTTATGCCACTTAACATTTATTTTTACACTGTACATTACTTACCGATGAAAGAATCAGTTTTTCATATGGCCATGGTAAGGTCTGGATAGCTTAATTGAAGGATCTGATATTTTTAGCAGCTGTTAGGTCTATTCCCTGTGTTACCTATTTTTACAATTACGGTTCTTCCATTTGGTTTTTGCCTTGCTCAGATTTAAAGGGTCGTTAAATTTGTTCAACAAAAATGAATGTTCGCATTAAGTGCTTTTCTCAAAAGATGCTGCATTACCAGCTGAGTATTTCCAGCACTAATTTTGTTTTTTAAAACAGTGATTACAATTATTCCATGCATTTCTACACAATTTGATAAATAAAAGCTTTTAAATCAGCTTTGTGCAAAATGTATAATTTATTTCTAACATTCTAAATGAAGTAAGATTACTTCTTTGAAATAACTTCGAGTCGGGCATAATTACTAAGTGAAACAAAATCTTATCGGAATGCATGCGCGATATTCTCTAAAGTAACCAACTACTCACTGTTGCTTATGAATAGAAAATACTGGTGAAACTCAACCGCCTTACAATATGTTCTGTATGACTCCTAAATACAGTCTAATTGAAAAAAACTTCTTGTCAAACCATCCCTTAATAATTTTGTTCCTGAATGTAGTTAGTATATTCATTCGGAAATGGTTATCTATTGTTAGCAACACACATCAAAGTTGCTGGTGAACGCAGCAGGCCAGGCAGCATCTCTAGGAAGAGGTACAGTCGATGTTTAGGGCCGAGACCCTTCGTCAGGACTAACCGAAAAAAGAGCTAGTAAGAGATTTGAAAGTGGGAGGGGGAGGGGGAGATCCAAAATGATAGGAGAAGACAGGAGGGGGAGGGATGGAGCCAAGAGCTGGACAGTTGATTGGCAAAAGGGATATGACAGGATCATGGGACAGGAGGCCTAGGGAGAAAGAAAAGGGGGAGGGGGGGAATCCCAGAGGATGGGCAAGGGGTATAGAGAGAAGGACAGAGGGAGAAAAAGGAGAGAGAGAAAAAGAATGTGTATATAAATAAATAACGGATGGGGTACGAGGGGGAGGTGGGGCATTAGTGGAAGTTTGAGAAGTCAATGTTCATGCCATCAGGTTGGAGGCTACCCAGATGGAACATAAGGTGTTGTTCCTCCAACTTGAGTGTGGCTTCATCTTTACAGTAGAGGCGGCCGTGGATAGACATATCAGTGGGAATGGGACGTGGAATTAAAATGGGTGGCCACTGGGAGATCCTGCTTTCTCTGGCGGACAGAGCATAAGTGTTCAGCGAAACGATCTCCCAGTCTGTGTCGGGTCTCGCCTCGCCAGTGTATAGAAGGCCACATCGGGAGCACCGGACGCAGTATATCACCCCAGCCGACTCACAGGTGAAGTGTCGCCTCACCTGGAAGGACTGTCTGAGGCCCTGAATGGTAGTGAGGGAGGAAGTGTAAGGGCATGTGTAGCACTTGTTCCGCTTACAAGGATAAGTGCCAGGAGGGAGATCGGTGGAGAGGGATGGGGGGGACAAATGGACAAGGGAGTCACGTAGGGAGTGATCCCTGTGGAAAGCAGAGCGGGGGAAGGGAAAGATGTGCTTAGTGGTGAGATCCCGTTGGAGGTGGCAGAAGTTACAGAGAATAATATGTTGGACCCGGAGGGTGGTGGGTTGGTAGGTAAGGACAAGGAGAACCCTATTCCTAATGGGGTGGTGGGAGAATCTGTTGTTAGCAATTGTTTGTTGCAACAGTTTTAATGTTTTATATACACTCTTGGTTTTAGTGTTAATGTATTTTAGAGGTATTATAGGTATTTTAGATTTTATTTCCTGCTCAACGCGTCAGATGATAGTCTGTTACTCTAATTTTGTCTCTGTTTACGCCTATGATCTATTGGTTTGTTATGAAAGAACTGTGTCCATACCTTCATTTCATTGATCTTTCCTATTGTGTTTTTTCTCAAACTGTCAATAACTGTAAGAAGCATCTGATTACTTGTGATCTGTCCAAAATGAATTCTGATGGGAAAAAATATTATATAAGCCATTAGTTAGTTTTATAATCTTGTACCAGAATAAGCAATCAGCTTGATCCCAAATATAGCAGAAACTCAAGAACACTCAACCCTCCTTTACTTCTGGAAAACAACAAAGGCCCCACTTTCAGCTTCTCCTCAATGGCATGGTTGAGATTCTGAATTTCCTGTGGGGAATTGTGGACAACTGCTGAAGTATGCCACTGCAGCCTAACCTAACAGTTCTTTAACCTTGGCCTAACAGTAACAATACAGACCAGTAATAACCTTTCAACATGTATATCACTCATTCATGCACCCCTCTTTGACCACAACAGCAAATTATTCAAATGTTCTGGTTAAGGTTCACACAATCAGCTTTGGGCTGTGATTGGTCAGAACGTACAGACATTAGAGACAAAATTTTCACATCATTGATATTCACTAAATCCAGCTCTAGTACCACAAACAAGAGTGTCTTTATTGGTTATGTGTATTCCTGCTATGCGTGATTTTTTCTGAAATTGCTCAGAGCACAGAAGAATTGGACTGAACAAAGCATATGCAATAGCCATGAGGAAGAAAATTGCGACTGCAACCACGCCTACTCATTGAAAGACAATCCACAAAAACAACAATTTATGCAAATTCATTTCCTTTTCTTTGCAAAAGAACAAAAGGGAACATATTTTGTGTGGAAGGTAAAGAAGAATCAAAATATTTTGGTCTAAGTACTTACCTAAGAAGAAAGAAAAGGCATCGGCAAATGAGTTCGACCTCTGAAGAATGTTGAATGTACTCATTAAATAGAGTTAGCAGATCAGGGCTGTAGGAAAATGGCAGCACAAGCAATGATTCCTCCAGTTCACTAGAAAAAAGCCAAGGTAAATATAAATGATCAAATGGTAAGCACAATTCAAATTGAAAGTGCTCATAACTTTAGATTTGTTTTTCTACATTTTTTTTTAATATTTCAAGACTGATGAATATTTATAAACATTAAAATCAGATTTTTCATTATTATTCTTTTCCACTAACTTCAAATTTTGTCCCACAGGCAAAATGTTATGATACCAGAATGCTTAACTTAGGGATTCAGTGGCACATTTCTTATGATAGTTTACAACAATTTCAATATCTGAAGTAATAGTCCAGATCAACCCTCATTCCTGCTGCATGGTCTCGACCTGAAAAGTTGACCTATACCTTTTGCCAGCACAGATCCTGTTTGAATCACTACGATTTTCCAGCACTCTGTTTTTGCTTCAGGTTCCAGCATCTGCAGTCTCTTTTCTCTTTCCATGACTCTCTGAAATGGCTAAGTAAGCCACCTAGATCAACAGCACTTTGGGACAGGCAATGAAAGCTTAGCTTACCTGAGGCACCTGCACCTCACAGTTAATGAACAACTCAATGCATTAATTAGGAAAATTACACTACAAAATAAAATCTATATTTTAAACTGCTGTTCCTTTATCACTGTCCTAGAGTGACACTGAAGATTATGTGCTGAAATTGTTGATATGGGACTAGAACACAGAAGTAAAATCTGCAATGAGTTTGACACGAATAAAGGTGTTAAATTGTCACTCACCTTGACTTGACTTTTCGAATAACGTCGAAGACATAACGTGAAGGCTAACAAAAATGTAAAGATTAACATATGTAACAAGATAAAGAAAGATACTAAATTATTAAACATACTGCAAGTTAAAAACATAAATGCATCAAAAAATTTCCATTAGCACAGGTAAACAAATAACAAAATAGTTTGGAACCGGAAAATTCCTTTCATGTCTTTATTAGTACTATCTTAAAGCAAATCTTAAACTAGTACTGCACTCAAAATCAATTAGATAGCTTTTTTCATAAGAATAGCATTATATTAAATGAGGAATAAATTTTAATCATTTGTAACTAAAACAATGTAGTACTTTCAAAAGAAGATATAAAGATGAATTAATTATGTGAGTTTAAATAAGTTCAAGACATTCACAATTTCACCTCTCTTCAGTGAACACCCTGCCACCTGCTACTGGTATGTCACAAAGCGAGACAGGCTGGACTCAGTGTTGGCAAGGAGTGGAGTATATCTCACTTCACCCCTTGCCAACACTTTACCCCAGATTGATCCAAATGATACAAACTATGGTCATTCAAATGGAACATCACATTTGATGACATTTCCCTCACTTTTCCAATTTGACTGCTGGATGGACTACTGCATATTAGTTCCCACTTTGGAGATCTCATAGTTAAGGGGTCTCATGGTTCAAATGTGTATTCACTCTGCAGCATCCTAAAAATCTTAAAGGAAGAAATATCTTCAGCATGCTAGCTCATGCTCTCTGTCATACATCAGGCTCTTGACTCTAACTAGGGCACAGCAAAAGTCACAGAGCATGTTTCCATTAATAATCCTTTACCCTCCATTCCCTCAAACATCGCCCTTCCTAAAGGTGCCTGTCAGCCCAATAATCACAGTGCCTTTTACTGATTATTTCTCGATCCTGCATGAAAGCACAGTCTACAACGTAACTCAAATCTAACCGGTAAACTGCCAAATAGAATGTTTCATAATAACAAGAATAATAAAAGTACTGGGGAGGATTAACTACTCACAGAAATATTTCCAAATGCAGCCAGTATAGGGTTGGTAGGTAGTGGAAGCTGAGGTGAATAAAGACAATGCAAGTTACCTTCCACAACATGAACACAGTCAACACTGATGTGAAAATGAGACATGCAAGATTGCTAGGTTGGAGTTATTACATTGTTATTTACACAACATGAAACGGGATTATTCTCTAACTCTGTCAAAATTCTGATGAAGGATCTCTGCATTATTATTTTGGGCAATGACATGAAACTAGTGTTGTTCACAGTAATTGTTGTGCGATACTGATATCAGCTCACTTTAAAGCAGAATTCTCAGTTACTCTCAGTAATCTTGTTCAATTCTACAGGAAAGTAAAAAGAAAACAGCTGAACTTAAGTACAAGCTACTTACAAATGAACCCCATGACAAAATACACTGAAATTCAGATCCTTTGTTGCAAAGTACAAGTTATTTTTCAAAGTGACACTAAGGCCTAATTATTGCTGAGCCAAAGCAATAGCACTAAAACCACTGATTGTATTGTGACTCACCAGCACATTTCAAGATAAAGGTTTTTAAATGAATTAAAATAGAACATGTTATATTAGAGTTTCTTGCTCAGCTGCACAATCCTTCTTTAATGTGAATGGCTGCTCAGCTTACTTGTTGACATCACAGCTGCTGTACACTAGGAACAGCTCCGCACTGACGCTTGATCGTGGATGTCAGAGAAGGAGAGTTATTTTGCTGTGATCACTTGATCTTCGTAAGCAGACACTTGGAAGGCAATGGCAAATTCTGACTGATCCTTTATCTTACTCTGCTGGCACTGTCGATCAATGCTTTGAAACAAACTAAGAGGCCAATGATATGCGGATATGGTTCCTTTTGTTAGCTTAAGGGTGACTCGCTTCCACTCCAGTTCTAGGGATTCTGAGGTGAATAATGAGACAAATACAGTAGTTGCAGATTCTGCCAAAAATGGGGCAGGAGACACTTTGCAGAACTGGAGAGTGTGTAACCTGGAGGGGTGGAAACTGCACTTCTCCCATTGCCTTTACTAGGCTTCTGTGTGCTCTATAGACCCAAAGTCCCTACTGCCATCCCGAATTTTCCTTCCCCTTTTGAGCAGTCAAGGATCAGAATCCCAAGAGCGAGTGGAAGTGTGGAGCTTTTACAAGGAGGCTTTGAGAATATCCTTTGCCTCTGATTACCTGGCTATAACAAAGCTAGGTATATCACGTGTATTTTGGAAGATTGGAATCAGTTTGATATCACTGGCATATGTCATGAAATTTGTTACCTTTGCAGCAGCAGTTCAATGCAATACATAATAATAGAAAGTAATCTTGAATTACATTAAGTATATATATTTTTAAATAGCTGAATTAAATAAGTAGTGCAAAAATCGAATAAAAAAGTAGCGAGGTAGTGCTCATGGGCTCAATGTCCATTCAGAAATCAGACGACAGAGGAGTAGAAGCTGTTCCTGAGTCAGTGGGCGTACCTTCAGGCTTCTGTAGCTCCCTCCTGATGGGAGCAAAGAGAAGAAGGCATATCCTAGATGGTGGGGGTCCTTAATGATGGGCGCTACCTTCTTGAGGCATCGCTCCTTGAAGATGTCCTGGATACTGTGGAGGCTAGTGTCCGTGACGGAGCTGACTAATTTTACAGCTGCCCGCAGCTTGCTTCAACCAAGCAAAAGAATGCAGTCATTGGATTCTAATTAGGGTTTTAACGATGAGAGTATTGGCCTAGGAGAAGATATTAGTATAGGTCTGGCTACCTTGCCACTGGATTTGGATGGTACTGTGGAAACAGTTTTGGTGCTGCCTCTTGGGGGCTTATTGTTAAGAGAAGGAGTTCCGATTGGAATAGATGGCATTCAGTTATTGAAACTGGACCTTGCCCAAACTTCCAGGATTGATTTTGGCTGAATCCCTCAAATCTCTCCACCTCGAATTCCATTGATTTCATGGTAAATGACAGCCAAAAATTTAGAATTCAAAGGGGATGAAAAGTTACTTTGAAAAATTACTTTAATTATTTACTTCACTAACTTACCACAATTAGAAACAAGATCTTTTAAACTAATTTTAAAATTAAGGTTGAGATTGAAAGCTGACTTAATCCTGTAAAATCATCACATGATAATAGGAAGAACAAGTGTTTTGAGATGTGACTAGTTGACAACATGTACAAATCTAAAATTTGTTGCTCTGCATTTGTATTGACTTGTCACATAGTTGGCCTCGCTGGCTATAGAATAGCACGTTAATAAGGAACTTTGAAAAAAATATGGAAAAACCTAACCTCTTTGCCTGCCACTATACAGGCTCTTCTGTGTTCCTCCAGTTTCCTGGTCTCTTCCCTATAAAGTTCAATTGCTTCCATGATCCGCTCAGCCTGCCAAGAACATGCAACAAATGAATTCACTGGGGCTCTCAGAGATCATGTACTAATCTATTCTATAAACTTTAGAAAATATTATTTAGTTTGATGTACTTACAGCTTTAACAGTTTCTATAGTCTTCTTCCCAGCTAACCCTGCTTCCCCTTCTTTCTCTCCAGGAATCTATAAAACAAAACTCCATCGTCATTTTCATGACAACTGTGCACAAACTTCACAGCCAGGCCTATTGATAATGGACTGGAAATATTATAAATAGCAGGAATTCAGAAGGAGAAAGTTTTTAATCTAGTACTTCTGATCAATAATCCTACTTAACATGCACAATATTACAGAAGGATTTCTATTCAACACCTAACACCATCTCAATAGTTATATAGTTCAGGCAGCTATTTTCAAGGATCAAATATTGAGAGAAACCTGGACATCCACTAAAGCTCTTCTGTATTCATGTCAAGAAGGTTAATAAGCTTCAGTGGAATATATAAAGAACCAAAATTTCCCATTTAGAAATAGTGCTACAAAACTAAGTCCTGATTGACCACCCATGATGTTGCATGAAAACAGATTAGAAGCAGGAGACAAAGAGATGGATTTTTTTTATACACTGCAGATGAGAGAAGCTCAGTTTATCATTTGCAGCCTGACAATGCAATTGACCAATTCCCAAGGGACAATTATAAATAGTGCATTAAGATATACTGGATCAGTGAAAAACTCACCACTGGTTCATCTCCTTTTCCCACACTCTCTTCAAATTCTGCTTCTCTTTGCTGTGGGAAATTAACAATTAATTTGCAAAATGCAAACAATTCAGAAATATAACGACATCCACTTCTATACACAACTGTCAGCTCAATCCTTCTAAATGCTTCCAGTAAGATGCCGGTGCGTTTGGACACAGCGGCTTCTACAGGGCCAACCAAAGGTATTATTGTCTTTGTTTAATGTATTTTTTACGATCACAACACTCAGCTGGGCATTAAGTCTACTTATCAGCAATTTCTTCATTGGCAGAGAAATTGAAGGAGCTGGACTTGGTGAAGATCGCGCAGCTGCCTGTGACAGAGAGGCGTTGGAGGAGTCAGTGCGCAAAGGAGGTGTGCGATCTAACAGCAAGTGATCGTCTTAGTCGTTTTGTGATTGCAAGACCCTACTGGACATTGTTAATGTGGAATGCTAAAAGTCCGATTCACTGGTTTATTGGTGGACGGCGGGGGAGCTGCATGGCTTTAATCATAGTGAGGACCAGGCCTCAAGCTGTAATGTCGCCTGTCTGCAGCCGCCCAGGAGAGCCACAAGCATCAGAAGGCAAGATGTATTGTGTTCAACTGCAGACTGCTGCAACATTCATGAACTCATGGATTTGAACGATTTTTTTTTGTGTGACTATATTTCACTGCAGTCTTTTATGTGCTATATGTGCCTTGTGCTGTGTATGATCATTGGCAATGTGTTTTACATCTTGATCCTGGACTCACACTGTGTTGTTTGGCTGTATGCATGCATATTTGTGTATAGTTGAATGAAAATTAAACTTGAAATGCTAGCAGAGAAATCATGAATGATCTGCTTTTAAAATAGTTCTTGTTCAGTAAAGATTTAATTTAAAGATATAGATTCCTCCAATGTCCCTACAAGATTGGCTATATTTCTTCTATTTATTTTGTCAAGATTTTGCAGCCCATTTCTCTGCTTTTTGTCCAAAACATGAGCCCAAACGTTACCGGAAAAAAAAAGCCAAGTTGACCGAGAAAAACATCTTCAATGGGTTGGGAATAAATGGAAGGAAAGTACAAAACATATTCCCCCTCAATCCAGATACTTAAAGATCTTTCCATCATTACAACATTGGTAATGCTGGTAACAGCTGAAAGCACTGAGCCCATTATATAAATTGTGCATAATTTAACTTTTTACGAAAGTTGAGCAAACACTATGGGTTCTTGAAGCCAATCGAAAAATGTTTTAATTTGTCTAGATTGATACCGTTTCTATCTGGAGACTCAACAGACTGCAGATGCTAGAACCTGGAGCAACGTACAAAATGCTGGAAGAGTTCCTGCTCGAGTCCTCAGTAACGTACTCTTGGTTTCCACCTATTTCTCAACAACCTGTTTGTCCTGAACAACATTGTTAAAATGGGTTCCGCATACTATACATGTTGAGAACATCCATTTCTACCTCAATATTATTTTTCTCACCCCAACAAATCAGGGGTAGTGGATAATTTCAGATGGACCTTTGAAGTTAAAGGCAGCAAGGGTGTCCTCAGCATTTCTGTAGAGTCTTCTCAAGGGCAGTTAAAGATCGGCAACAAACAGCTGCACTGCTAGTGATACATGATTCTGAAAAATCATTGAATCAAACACACTGCTTGTCCAAAATTCAGTGCTAGATAAACAGGAATTTCCTCCATCTAAATGCTACACAGATCTAGGCTAACCTTAAGTGTATTCTTCTCCCTATCCACTGTTTGTAATGAAGCAAGATCATTCATAAACTTTGCATTATACTTCATCTTTAGATGAATTTCTGATCTCTCTCCCTATCAACAAGGCCACCTGCTTCCATCTTCCTTACACTCCTTCCCTGTGCTCTATCTCAGCACATCTGATGCTGAAATTCTCACCTATGCCAGTTCTTGTCATGCCTAACTACTCTAGTGCTTTTCTGAGCATTTACTTTGCAACCAAGTTATTCTGCTCTATTACAGATTCATTCAAACTTGCACCTTATCTCATTCAACTCCCATCTGTGTTAATGATACAAATTAACTCCTCACCATATTTTTCAATTCCTCCAACATTTTACTTCTCCATCATCTTTGTAATGCCAGTTCTCCAATATTTCTGTCCTTCTGATCATCATATCATGATATGCAACCATCTAAGCTCTGGAATTCTCTCCCTAAATCCCTAAGCGTCTCTACCAACCTTGCTCTTTAAATCCCACTCTGACAAAATTTTAGTCATTGTAACTCACTCGTGTCCAGTGCTCCTGCAGCCTCCTCTACTTTAGTGCAACCCATCGTAAATTGAGGACTGCTTCATCCAGCACCTCCGCTCCATTCGCCAAAAGCAGAACTTCCCGTTGACCAAACACTAATTTCAATTCTCATTCCTGTTGCAACATGTCGGTCCATGGCCTACTTTTGTGCCAAGATGAGGCCACCCTCGGCTGGAGGAGCAACACCTATATTCCATCTGGGTAGCCACCAACCTGATGGCATGAATATTGATATCTCCTTCTGCTATAAAAGATTTCCCTCCCCTCTTCTCCTATATCCCATTCTGGCCTCTTACTCTCCTCACCTGCCTATCACGTCCCTCCTGGGTCTCCTCCTCCTTCCCTTTCTCCTACAGTCCACGCTTCTCTCCTATCAGATTCCTTCATCCCCAGCCCCTTATCTTCCCTCCCACCTGGCTGCACCTCTCACCTTTTAGCCCCACCTTTTATTCTGACATCCTCCCCCTTCCTTCTCAGTTCTGAAGAAGAGTCTCAGCCCGAACCGTCGACTGCTTATTCATTTCCATAGATAATGCTGGACCTGCTGAGTTCCTCCGACATTTGTATGTGTTGCCTTGGAATTCCAGCATCTGCAGATATTCTTGTGTTTACTTGTTGTGATATTTGTTCAATGTCAAATCTTAGTTGACAATGCTCCCTCCTGCAAGTTGGGGAATTATTTTTACTAAAGTTTAACTATGATTTTCAAAGAAATTTATAAAACCTGAGTGGCCTCAGCCCAGTTCCTCAAGAGCAACAGCTGTCAGCAAATAGACAGAGTTTGTTGGCGGAGAACACTGCGCCATGCTATTGTGCTCTGCCATGACCTCACTCTGCCCAGTTTGCACACTGCGCCCTCAGCTCTATGCTTGCAGTCCAGATCCTAGCTCATGTTCTGCAGTAACGGCTGAGCCAGATCGCCAAACAATCAGGCCTATTTCATCTAAATCAATATAACTTATTTCCCCTTGAACAACAGTGAATGACACATCACCATTTCTCTCTCTTCCTCCAGAATAATTGGTTCTCTCGTTCGGTCCCACAGTCGTAGAGATTTATCGTGAGAGGACGAAACTATGTGATCTCCATTTGGGCTGATGGCCAGACACCAGACCTCCCCGTGATGTCCCTATACAGAACGAAAAACAAACAATCATATTAGATCAACAAGGCTTACTGATCTATAGTGAAACTGGAAGTGGCCACATTCCATCAGCAGCTACCAGGAACTGTACATTTAAAGAACAGGTTGTCTGTGCAACAGAGAAACTAGTTCCTGTGGAATACCAGTCTATAATTCCAATCATGATGCTGTTTTAGACTTAATTAATCATTTATAAAGCAGCCAAATCAAAACTCAAGTGTTTTATCTGCCCGCGGTGATCCATGCTCAACATTTCCAACACCTTTTGCTTCAAACCAGATTTACAAACCCGCTTCCGCTCCACATTGACAAATACAGTACTGTGCAAAGATCTGTGAGGCTTTAAAATGCCTTTACTCAGAGTGCTGTGGAAGAGAGTCATGAATACATTCAAAGTTAAAATCAATAGATATTTATGGAGATTGGGTGACAAAGTGGATCTGAGACAGATGTTTAGCGATTATTTTATTGAGTGGTGAATTAGATTTAAGTGCTCACGTGAGTCATTTACTTCCACTTCTCATCATCATTTGTCTTAGTCCAGAGCAACAATTTTGCTACTGCTACTAATCAATACTGAGTACAAACTCAATGCAAGAATTCATTTCCATGTTGTAGTCAGAGCATCTAGTTTTTGTAATTATTACAATAAACAATAATTATAAATTCAAAAGCAGCCAATTAACTCCTTGAGGAACATCTTGAATGTTTAACTAGGTAATGCAACTTCCACTGAAGTTATACTTACTTCCAGAGTTTGAATATGCTCAAATTTGTCAGCATCCCACTGTTTGATTTTCCTGTCTTTCCCAGCAGTGAAGAAGAGATGAGTTTTTGCTACAAACTTCAAGGACATTACACTGCAGGGAAATAGTGAGGAAAAAAATGGCTTTTCTAAGTACTTAATCTTTTCTTCAGTTATATAGAATTTACCATTTTTTGTTGTGTAACCCTAAAATTGCTGGAAGTTGACTGCACAACAAATAATTATCACATGCAGTTGATTTGTCTCTCCACAAAAATACATGATTCTGAAAAGCACCGTGTGAAATTTCCCTTTTTAAATCTGCATGGTGCTTTATTTTTAAACGTTTTTAGTATCTTCCTCTCCAACCATTCCTGCTCCAATCCCTTGTAATCTTTATATTTTTATTGAATACTTTCAATTCAGATTCTCATTTTTACTCTAAGTGTTTATTTAGGTGCCTTTTATTATACATATGTCAGTACTCATAAATTTAAAAGATATTCTTATAAAAAATGCTTCAATTGTTTAAATCTTAAAGCACTTATTTTTCTAAACGTCAATTCCAACTTCTCATCCTCATTCCAACGTACAAAGCAAAAATGGAATGGCATAACTCATGAAGGCTAGCCCGAAGTGATACCTAATAAATGTATGTCTAAGCTCAGATTTCAAAAATCAACATAACAGTTCCCTTACTGTAAATAAACTGTGTATTACCATTCATAATACCCAAACAGCATGCAAAGTATATTCATTCATATGAGTAGTGCAGACCCTTGTCCATTGCTACAATTGTGTCTAATGCTGTAAACTATCATTTAGTTATTGCTGCCTTTATATACCAGTTCAGAGAGACCCTTGTGTGCAATTTCCCAGTACAGTTTAATGCAACAACAATGGCAATCATTACTAAAACCATTCTTTGTGTTGAAGCAACGACCGACTGAAGCCTCAGGTGACTGCTCCTCCTGTAATCTTGATAAAGACATAAATCAGGAATAATGCACTCTTCTTTATTGTGAAACTATCCCTACCTGTCATCATGAGCAAACAGTGACCTGTGGCAGTCACCAAATTCCAGTCCCCAAATCTTCACGTTCCTGTCAGCTGAACCAGTTGCTATTAGAGAGCTATCCTAGAAATTATAAATGAAGAACGATACATAAATAAAATAAGGAAGGATATATAAATAGAAAATGCTCATTGGAGGTACCTTACCAATCCTCACAAAGCATTAAGTTAAACAACTACAACCCCTTTGACCAAACAGGTAGATGTTGTAACAATTAGAACTGTTCCATAAATAAATGTCAGGTCCAATACAAAATAGGTTAAGGTGACTTGTTCCAAACAGACCACACATGACTCATCACTGTGTGCTATCCTATTTCATTAGATTGCTCTTTATTCTAAGCAGCCCCGTTTATTACATGCCAATCCACTGTTCACTGCTTCGATCTATGCCATCCATTGTTTATCGTCTGCTCAGTCCATCTTTCACCATTCTTCACCTGCTCACTCACTCTAATCTGTGCCACCTACTGCAAAGTTCGCCTCGTTTCACTGTCCAATCCAACATTCAGAGTGCTCTCCTCACTGCCGAACATATACTCATTGGTATTATGAAAAATGGAGTGGGAGGTTGCTTAACTTGAAGAAAGCACATTGGTCTTACAGGAATAGAAAACCCTACACAAAGGAGATACTTCTTTTAAGATAAAAGTGTTAGTTAGAAAGCACATCATGGGCATGATGTCAAATATACTCTCCAATCTTGCAAATAATTGGATAGCAATGACTTTCAAATTCACAGTAGAAAATCTGATGGGTTAGAATGTAGGCTGAGGGCACAAAAATCTCCAGATTTGTCTAATATTAGTAGACGATAGGTAAATGGAGGTGAATCATTGGTCAATTACAACTAAGCCTATTTTACTTTTACTTTATGAGAAATTTCATTTGTTTAGTTAGAGGTAACCAACAGAAAAAAACTATCCCGATATTTTATATCAATTTGCTCTCCTTTTATTCCACAATACACACTAATACTGAATAGAAACAAGCAATGGAGAACACACTTACGTGAGAGATATCCATACAAAGCACAGGTAGCTTGTGTCCATAAAGAGAGAGGAAAAACTGTAGGAATAAACACAAAGAAACATAGAAACTGACATTTTTCCCTTTCTGATCTTATTAATTACAATTTTATTTCTACTCACAATATTAAAGATGTTAATTCAAAGGGGTTATTGTTAGCTACGTTTAAGATCTTTTGTATCAAGGAAGCATGTTCCAAGACTGCTGGTTTATGCAACACCTCTAGTTATATGCAAAGTACAGTCGTCCCTCGGTATCCACGGGGGATTGGTTCCAGGACCCCCTGCGGATACCAATATTCGCGGATGCTCAAGTCCCTTATATAAAATGGCGTAGTATTTACATATAATCTACAAACATCCTCCCGTGTACTTTAAATCATCTCTAGATTACTTATAATACCTAATACAATGTAAATGCTATGTAAATACTTGTTATACTGTATTGTTTAGGGAATAATGACAAGAAAAAATAGTCTGTAGATGTTCAGTACAGATGCAACCATCGTAGCCAATGCCAATTCTCCTGTGATCTTTAAGTTCTTGAGGCTGTAGCGCTTTACATAGCTAGCCAACCATCCTTACTAGCCTTAAACTCCTTCCTCTCACTCACAGCACAAGTAGCGAACGAACAAGACGTGAGGCAAACAATGCTCAAACAACGAGTGCTGGAGAGAGACTGAGGATCTGTGAAATGGCGGGAGGCTACAGCAGGGTATGCCTACACATCATTTCATTCGTGTGGATTCAGCGTAGTGCTCGGCACGCAGCAAATTCAAGTTTTGCTTTTTGGAACTTTCTGGAACTTTTTTCCCCGAATATTTTTGATCTGCGGTTGGTTGAATCCGCGGATGCGGAACCCGTGGATACGGAGGGCCGACTGTAATTCAATGATTTCTCGTCCACCATGAAATCAACATACTCATACCTTTCATTTACCTTCCTATGTCATGCCACTGTTTATCTTATCTACACTAGGTAGCTGCACAATATAATTTTCCGACAACCACAGCATTAATGATCACTCATTCTTGGGAGTTTTGAAGAAATTAAGACCTTCTCTAAAGTGCGCGTAATACAAAGATTTATATAGAGTACATCTACACTATAAGCCCAGCATTGGTGCCAAGTGATCAATGGCTTTGCACAGACACTAAACTTCTAGATGAGTTTCAAAGCCCAAAATTAGTTTGAAGTGATAGGATGCTCTCTCCTCTGGAATCTTCTATTCTGTTGCTGCAGTATCAAGCTAGAACAGACTGTAATTTTCATAATACATTTGATTGGAGGATGTGGGCATCTCCATTGGTGCGAACATTTATTGGCCAACCACAATTGCACTTGAAATGGTGGTGGTGAACTGCCTCCTTCAACTGGAATGATGGCATTAATAAGTGGTGACTCTTTGTGTGCAGATCCGATGGGAATCATCAAATATTTTGGTTTAGGACTACAACAGCTGAAATCCAGTCACAGCCATATAAGCAACGCGTTTTAAAAAATCTATCAATCCTCAGAACCGGCAGACCCTGGATGTACTTCGCCTTTAAGAAAAAGTGGGCCGATCTGCAGATGTAATTGAAATGCAGAGCCCTTAGACACCCACTCCCGACTATCCTGCTGGTGAATGTACATTCTCTGGAAAATAAAACTGAAGACCTCAAAGCAAGATTGCCATACCAGATGGCTATCAGGGACTGCTGTGTACTTTGTTTCACGGAAACTCCCTCCTGCCAGTTTGGACGCAGCGTTGCAGCTCGAGGGCTACACTATTCACTGCAATGACAGGACAGTTGAGTCTTTTAAAGGTGGAATATGCTTCATGATTAACTCATTGTAGTGCAGAGAAATGGTGGTTCTGTCTCAATTCTGCTCACCAGACCTGGAACATCCAGCGGCCAAGCATCATCCATTTTATGTCAAGGGAGTGTTCCACTGAGCACCATGATCAGGAGGGGGAAAAAAAGATCAGCCATGATTGAATGGCTGAGTAGACTCGATGGACGAAATCGCCTAATTCTGCTCCTATGTCTTATGGTCTTATGATCAGCAATCATGAAACAAAGCACCCCGATGCCTTCCCTATCATTGCGAGGTATTCAAACAAGGCCAACTTAAAGAAGTCTCTGAACAACTACCACCAGCGTATCATCTGTGAACCAAAGGAGCCAACACAGTTCACCACTGTCATATCACCATCAAGAATGCTTACCATACAACTGGAAGATCTGATCACCTGGCTGTATTTCTACTTGCTGCGTACAGGCAGAGACTGAAGACCTCAGCATCAGGGGTGAGGACCAAGAAGGTATGGGCAAGGGAGGCGGAGAAATGCTCACAGGACTGCTTCGAGTCGGTGGACTGGACAATATTCAGGGATTCGACTTCAGATTGGAATGAATTTGCCACAGAGGTCAATGACTTCATTAACACCTGTGTGGATGAGAGTGTGCCTTTAAGAACATACCGGACATATCCAGAACAAAAGCTGTGGATGAACCAGGAGATTCGTAGCTTGCTAAGAGCTAAGACCTGTGCTATTCAAGACCATGATCCAGAGCTATACAAGAAGTCCAGGTATGACCTACAGAAGGCTATTTAAAAAGAGAATAAACTCCAGTTGAGGTTAGAGACAGAATCAGATGTACATTAGTTCTGGTAGGGTTTGCAGGCCATTACTTCCTACAAGCTGAAACCAAACATCATGAGTGATTGTGATGCTTCACTCCCAGAATAACCCAACACCTTTTAAGCGCGCTTTGAAAGGGAGAATAAACCTGCACCTGTGCGAATCCCTGAAGCATAAGCTGACCCTGTGATCTTTGTCTCAGAGGCCGATGACATTACATCTTTCAAGAGTGTGAACCCCTGCACAGTGCCAGGCCCTGATGGTATGTATACCTGGTAGGACACCGAAAGCCTGTGCCAACCAACTGGTGGGAGTGTTTAAGGACATCTTCAATCTCTCATTGCTGCTGTCAGAGGTCCCCACCTGCTTCAAAAGGGCAACAGTCATACCGGTACCCAGAAAGAGCAGGGTGGGCTGCCTCAACCACTAGCAGCCGATTGCAGTCACACCTACTGTGATAAAGTGCTTTGAGAGGTTGGTCGTGGCCAGAATCAACTTCTGCTTAAGCAGGGACCTGGACGCGCTGCAATTTGCCTATTACCATAATACTGTCGGTCTACAGTGGATGCGATCTTATTGGTTCTCCACTCTGCCTTGAATCACCTGGACAAGAGCAACGCTACGGTCAGGCTGCAGTGTACTGATCGTAGCTCAGCATTCAACACCATCATACCCTCAGTTCTAATCAACAAGCTCCAAACCCTGGGCCTCTGAAGCTCCCTCTGCAACTGAATCCTCTACTTTCTCTTCAGGAGACCACAGTTAGAGCACACCAGAAATAACATCGCTTCCTCGCTGACAATCAACACTGGTGCACCTCAAGTGTGTGCTTAGCCCACTGTGCTACTCTCTCACACTCATGACTGTGTGGCAAGGTGTAGCTCAAACACCATCTATAAATTTGCTGATGGCACAACTATCGTTAGCAGAATTTCAGAAGGCAATGTATAGGAGTGAGATACATCATCTGGTTGAGTGGTGTCACAACAACCACCTTGTACTCATCGTCAGCAAGACCAAGGAATTGAGTGTGGACTTCAGGAAGGGGGAAACCCAACAATTCTTACAAATTTCTACAAATGTACTGTGAAGTGCATTCTAACTGGTTGCACCACCGTTTAGAATGGAAAAAAGTTGCAGAAAGTTGCCAACTCAGCGAAGTCTATCATGGGCACTAGCCTCCCCAGCATCGAGGACATCTTCAAAAGGCGATGCCTCAAAAAAGCAGCATCCATCACTAAGGACCCCCATCACCCAGGGCATGTCCTCTTCTCATTGCTACCATCAAGGAGGAGGTACAGGACCCTGAAGACACTCAACATTTTTAGGGAACAACTTCTTCCTCTCCACCATCGAATTTCTGAATGGACAATGACCCATGGACACTACCTCACTATTTTTTGTTCTTTTTTGTACGACTCATTTAGTTTGTTTTTATATATATTTATTTCTTATTGTAATTTACTTTTTATATTACATATTCCAATTTTGCTACTGCAAAACAACAAGTTTCACGGCATATACCAGTGATATTAAACCCGATTCTGATTCACATTCTGCAGTTCCCCTACTTGTACAGGTACCCTCACTACAGGTGCACCAGGGTAAAAGGATCAGGATTTTAGCCCTTTGATAACAAAGGAACGATGATGTATTTGCAATTTGGTATGATGACCAATTTAACCCAGAAGTTGGAAGTTGTGGCACTCGATGTACCAGCAAGTGCAAGTTTTCATGAATCTTTTACCTTGAGTGTGTCCGTGTAGAATACTTTAACGGTACAATCAAGCAATGACACAGCCAGCAGCTTCTGATTAGGGCTGTAGCACACAGATAGTATATCTTCATCCAGCTGAAGTGTACGGGTGTGATTCAAAGACAGTCTGTAGTTGTGATAAAAGGAGGTTTGAGGTCAAAATCAGCCAGCTCATAAGTAATTAGAATTGAAGTATCACATCATTAGATGAAACGTACCATTCAGTTAAAAAAAATCACCAGGAAGAAAATATTTGATACAACAAATGGGATAGAGAGCAAGCTTGTAACACCATTTCAAAGTAATCTATAGAATAAAACGAGGAAGTACAGATTAAAATTGCCAAAACAATTCAGGAATGGCGTCAAAGTTGCCCAACAATGAGGAAATAGGAGCACGAGCAGGCCACCTAGCTTTCAGTGAATCCTGACTGCACTATCAGAAGCTCTCAGATTAGGTGTCAAGTTGCAGCTCCATCAGTTCTCTCTGAAGCACACAGAAGAAACTCAAAGCCCAAAAGAACTACAATTGGCATTCTCAACAAAATAAATCGTTCAGTCACCCATAAAGCTCTTTGGATAATGTCAAAGGAGCTGCTGCTTGTTTGACCAGTATGGGGAATTCTACATAAATACTTATCAGCTCTAAAGTACTTTGTCATGCATTTTTAGGAACTGGGAATGCTCGATATGAAAGTAAGTCTTTCTTTAACAATTTACATCTTTATTTACTACATCTACCCTGGGTACTAATAAGAGTATGGCTTTGACCAGCCATTTGCCATAATACACTTGTAATCAGTGATCTTTTCAGAAAATCCCTCACACTCATCTACAAAGCCACAATTCAAGTGAGATTTTCATTGACCAGCAGCTCTTAGCTGCATTTCTGATTCTTTGCTTTCAAGAACTGCGAATTTGAACACATTAGAGGCACAGTTGAAGTAGCATATGGAGAGCCCTTTCAGATCAACCCCATTAAGACAATTTTTGATGCTATGTTTGATGCACTGTCAGAAAAATATGCAGCAGGCCTGTAGCGGGTAATGAAGGATTTTCTCACTGGAGCTTTTGCAGACTATCCATATATGATTTGCTTGCTAAATGACGCTTTAAAAAGTCAAGTTTCCAAATATCACTCTACTTCTTCCCACTTGCAAATGCCCAATTTGAAAATTTGGCTGAGTGGTGCAGTCACAACAAACTCTCACTCAAAGTCCGTAAGTCCAAGGAACTGACTGTAAACTTCAGGAGAGGGAAACCAGAGGTCCATGGGTCAGCAATCATGGGAGAACCAGAGGTGGAGAGGGTCAGTGACTTTAAATTCCTGTATGTCACTACCCCAGAGGACCTGTCCTGGACCCATCATATAAATATTATGCGAAGAAAGTATAACTGTGCCTCTGTTTCCTCAGGGGTCTGCAGAGGTTTAACATGTCATCAGAAACATTGGCAAACTTCTATAGGTGGAAAGTGTGCTAGTACGGGATCTCCAATGCCTTTGAGCAGAAAATCCTATAGTAGTGGATGCAGCCCAGTACATCACAGGTAAAACCCTCCCAACCATTGAGCCTATCTACATGCAACATTGTCGTAGAAAAGCTGCATCAATCATCAAAGATCCTCACCACCCAGGCCATGCACTTTTCCTGCTTCTGCTATCAGGTAGAAGGTACAATTGCCTCAGGACCCGTCCCACCAGGTTCAAGAACAGTTACCAACCATCAGGCTCTTAAACAAAAGGGGTAACTACACTCATTCTTCTTCTGATGTTCCCACTTTTAAGATCTCGTTATCTTGTTATTTCATGCTATTTATTTATATTTGCATTTTCACAGTTTGTTGTCCATTGATCCCGTTTACAGTTACTGTTCTATAGATTTGTTAAGAATACCCGTAGTAAAGGAATCTCAAGGTTATATATGGTGATGTGTATGTACTATGATAATAAATCTTACTTTGAACTTTGAAGAACCCCTGGCTGAAAAAAAGCATATCCTTGCTCATCATGTTTTTCCAAAGACTTTGTAAAGATGTGGAAGAAGTTCTTGTGGTCGGATGAGACTAAGGTGCAACTTTTTGGCCTCGACACTAAGCGATATGTGTGGCAGAAATCTAATACTTCACATCAGCCATGTTATATGCACTTCATTCTATGGGGATGTTTTTCAGTTGCAGGGACTGGAGATCTAGTCAGGCCTGATGGGAACATGAATATTGCTCAATACAGAGAGATCCTGGATAAAAACCTGCTAGCCTCTGCCAGAAAGCTTAAACTGGAGAGGAAGTCTGTCTTTCAGCAGGACACCAACACAAAGCACACTGCCAGAGGAACCATGGAACAGTTTCAAATTAAGAAAATTGATGTCCTTGAGTGGCCCAATCAAAGTTCTGACATTAACCTGATCGAACCTCTCTGGCAAGACCTCTAGATTGCTGTCTGCTGCCACTCCCCAACTAATCTGGCACAGCTTGAGCAATTTTGCAAGGAAAAATGGGCAAATGTTGCTCCATCAAATTGTGCAAAGCTAATAGAGACTTATCCAAAAAGACTACTGTCTGTAATAGCTGCAAGAGATGGTTCAAACTAAGCAAAGAGGGATGACTGCTGATTTCTCAGTTTTTTAATTTTTAGTTCGTCATCCTTTGCAAGTTTCCTTTTTTGGGGGCTCTACTGTGAAAATCAGAGCAAGTGATTCACAAATACAAATTCTCAGTTAAATTGATCAAAATCCCTGGTTGTATTTATGTGAATAATGGGTTGGGGACTGAATATGTTTAGAAGGAACTGTAACCAGGCCCCTTGATGAGCAGAGCAGGTAGCTATTCTTTGTGCATTAAATCAAAACCTTAATTTATTCTTCCTTTTATAGCTTACCTTGTCTGTGTGGAATCTTCATCCTTCACCAACTCAAATTCCCAAAATTTCACTGTCTTGTCAGCACTTCCAGAAACAAAACCACGCTAGAAAGAGGAATTTAAACATGATAATCAACATTCATAAAATAATTCTGAGGGAATTGCCAGTTCAATGCCCAATAACTTCTTTTCAGTTCAGATTTCAATGACAGTCTAACCCAAAAAATGACCGTTTCTTCTTTCTTCATTGAATGCTATTTCACATTTCCTGGTTAGCCTTTGACAGCAGATAAGGTTCTACCCCCAGCTTTGCCTTCTGTAAGAGATTATCAGGACACTCTGGGACGGCATTACAATGCCTACTTCTGAGTTCTGTCATTGTAATCCATTACAGCTTAATGCCCGACTCCCAGATCCATAGTGTCAATGAGCTCAACCCTCTGCATCTGTAGCAGGTGTAGCAGAATGGAGGTCTTGGGCAGTGACCAGATCAATTTCACCTCATTTTTATTACCTATCAAGTGTCTTTGAGAAGGCAGCAGTCTTGAGCTGCTGCAGTCTATGTTGGGTAAGCACACCCGAAGTGGTGAACACCAGGAGTTTGGTTCTGTGATAATGAAAGAATGATTGCCTTTATAAATCTCAACCAGCATAATATGCGAAGTGGAGAGAGCTTGCAGATAGCTAGGATCCCCTGTGCCTATTCCCTTTGTCCACCTACTGTATCTTAGTATCTGCTGGACAAATTGTATCACACTCTTGGACCAGAATAGGCTCAGTGGACCACACAACTTTCCACTCTGCAAAAAAAAATCCCCAACACTACTTTTGGAAGTCAAAGGTGTCATGTTACTTGACTCTGGCCATGGATTAAGGCTTCTGCTACATGAAGAGAAATGGATTCTGGCACATAGTTTTGTGGGTTTCAGCGCCATAGCTATCTTCCACAGATGTAATTAATTTATTCAGGTAGTGGATACATTTTGATTTTCCTTTCCAGGAGAATGTATTAAATTATTTATATGTAGACTTTAAAGTTTCCTTAAGATAAATTTAGACATTTCCTGCATTTAATGTGCAGGAATGCAAAATAAGTGCAGGAACTTATTATTCCTTTATAAAATTTTCCACAACCAGCTAATATCTAAATGGTTACCATTCATTAAATTCTGTCTGCATGCTTACTCACAGCTTTTGTGGTAAGAATAACAAAGACATAAGGTTAACACAACAGCAATTTTTAGAAACAAACTATAGGCCTAAAATTGTACAGAACACGTTACCTGGTCTGGTGCCAGTGAAACAGACCACACTGCTCCATCATGGGCATCAAATGTCTCCAACATATTTCCTGAAGCTAAATCAAAGAGCTGTAGCTTTCCAAACTATATAAAACAAGAACAATGACACAAAATGTGACAACACTTTATATGTAATCTAAATCAGCTGTACGCTGATACTAAGCTGAACCTATATCAACTACTATCAATCAGCTGCTTTCATACTTTCCATATATGAACATCTGTCGATAGTTAATACATTTAGTATAAGAGCAGTAAGTTTATATTTCACATTGAACACCCAGATTGTTTCATTCTCAAATGCTTTCCACATTGATCAGATCCACATGCCTACTTTCATACATCTGAGTTTTCTTAATCCGACACAGTTACAGATTGCTTTGGAATAATGAGTTCCTACAGAATTCAGTGGAATTATTCAAGGCCAATTTGGAAATCAAATGAATTGACATTCCTTCCATAAATAAAAATGGCTAAGTTTATGAGAATATAGAGGCTGGTGGGTAAACTGTCCTCACTGGGGTTCAACAGCCCGCTCTGTAACTGGATCTTGGACTCCTTCATAGAACAACCCCAGTCAGTCCGACTTGGCAGCAACATCTCAAGCTCCATCACGCTGAGCACCGGTGCCCCCCAGGGCAGTGTGCTCAGCTTGCTGCTGACTCACGACTGCACCGCCAGATTCAGCCCCGATCGCATCATCGCGTTCGCTGATGATGCTACAGTGGTTGACCTCATCAGCAACAATGATGAGACGGCACACAGAGGGGAATGGTGCAAGAACAACAACCTCAGACTCAACATAGACAAGGCAAAAGAGATAATTGTGGACTTCAGGGAGGTACAGATCAACCACTCTTCATTGCACATCAATGGCTCTGCAGTGGAGAGAGTGAAGAGCACAAAGTTCCTTGGTGTGCACAAATGGGCAATCTAACCTGGACCCACAACACCACCTCACTAGTCAAAAAGACACAGCAGCATCTACACTTTCTGAGGAGACAGGCGTGCAAGGCTCCTCGCCCCCATTTGCACAGGAGAACCATTAGCAGAGTCCTGTCTGGCTGCATCATTGTGTGGTACAGAGGTTGCAAGGTATCAGACCAGAAGCCCATACAGAGGATGATAAAAACTGCTGAGAGGATCGCCAGGGTCTTCCTTCCCCCTAATCATGATATTTACCAGAAACATTGCTGACAAAAAGCCCAAAGCATTGTTGAGGATCCCCACCAACCATTCCACAATCTCTTTGACCCACTACCATCAGGAAAGGAGCTATACAGCATCAGGATTAGCACTGCCAGACTGGGTAACATCATCTTCCCTCAAGCTGTGAGACTAATGAATAACCTGCCACCACTGAGGTTATTGGAGAATGCATTATATTCTATATGTATTGCAGTATTTACTCAGCAGTATTTACCCAAATGTACACATTGTAACAGCATTTACTCAAAGGGACATTGTATTTTCTATATTCACTATGTAACTGCTGCTAGCTCAGTGGAAAGTATTCACTGTGTAGCCATGACTTTTGACCTAATCACTATTAATTCATGAAGAGAACTAGAATGAAACCAAGTAGAAAGATAACGGTGGCGAGTAAGGTAATGAACTATGTGGCAGTATGTCAAAATAAGACTAATTAAGAAATAACTGTGGTTAGGGATGAGGGGACACCTGGTCTAAAAAGTAAACTAGGACATAATTAAATTGGGGAGTAAAACAATAGTGGAAGGTCGAGAGCGGATGTATTGATGATATGTGATCACAGGCCGACTGGATATGATAATGTAGCTAAGATAGGAAATTGCTATAAAAATGCTGTATACAAGCCTCGGGGGGGCAGTCAGCGACTAGCTTTCTGATCGTCTCAGCTTTGATTTGCAAATTAAAGTTTAAAACTTCTTGAAGGATTTTCTGCGTCTCCTTGTCGTTTGTGAGAAACGAGAAACCACGACAAGGTCTTGTCAGTAGGTCAGCCTGCTGTTTACTGTACCGTTTACCTGTGCTGCATGGATATGGAATTATATTTTATTAACTTATTTATGGTGATAGTTTGGTTTATGTGCTGCGCTGTGTTATATTTTTGTGGGTGCACCGTGGTCTGAAGGAACATTGTTTCATTTGCTTGTATCTGCACAGTCAGATGGCGATAAACTTGAACTTGGTTACTATTGTTCCCAATTTGGATAAAACTTGAAGTGAAATTACAGAATTTGACTTCACCACGTTCTCTTCCTCTGAGAACAGGTATTAGTTTTCTTTTCTGAAAACTTTCAATAAGTTAAGATTTGCTTGCTTTTGAACCAGAAAATCAGATGTTAAACGGATTTTTAGTTTTTAAACTATTCGATGTTATGAACAACAAAAAAAATTAGATTCCTTTTCAAAACAAAAGATGAGATCTGTTTAAAAGGTCAGACGGTGGAAATAGCAAAATAATCAGTTAAGTGATCTTGGTAATGTAATTAGAGAAAAGCTTGTTTTAATCAATAAGCACCAGGTAATTGTTAATTACATTGTTAAAGAATTTTGTTATGGAATCATCTGATGATTATCTCGGTAGGTGCACTGCTTAATGCTGGATCATGATACTTTTGGAGCTTTTGTCACAATGTATGCAGAGATCTACAGACGGTGAGTATATTATTGTAAAGAGCTTTTTAATAGCAAAGAAAGTCTGTTTTCAGTTTATTCCAATTCCCCACATCAGGAATTACAGTACTCAACTGCTGAGAAATGATATCATTATTTTATCAAAACAATTCAAATCAACAAACATTAAACTGTAAATGTTGAATAACTGTTGTAGAGCAGCAGATCTCTTACCTTAGTTCCCAAAATAACTTGTCTATCTCCAGGAACAAATAGGGAACAGAGTGAGTATTCACAATCCATGGTTCTGATACACTGTAAACTAGACCTGAGGATTACAAAAGCATGGCTGTCAGGATCTGTTCAACACATTTTCTGTTTAACAAAATGGTTTAATGCTTCAAGCATGCACGTGGAAAATACTTTATAAGGCATTTTGTATGCATCAATAGTTTACCAATACTGTAACCAAAATTGATTGGCTACAAATTCAGTTGACCTTTGAATTATATTGGCTTGCATTTCCTTGGCTAGTAGGTGTTCACAGATGGAGTCTATTTCGACATGTTTGTTTATGGAGTTATCAGAAGAGAACCACGCTTTTAAAAACACTCATGCCTGCTTCACATTCGCCTGGGCCAGAACCTCTGCGGTGTCCCAGTTAAAGTACTGTCCTTCCCGGTCTTCATGTACCGAGATCATCAACAGTGGAACGTGCCTCTGTACTGCCAGTTTGTGTCTGTATCAGAACGGTGGTTCAGATAACACCGTAAACTGAAGGGGTAGCCAATCAGGACAGCGGCAAGCGAATGGGGGCACTTATAAACACAAGAACTCCCAAACAGGAACACCAACAACTGCACACTGAGATGTCACCCTGACTAGTGATCCAACATCTGCAAGCTAAACGCCAAGCTTGGCAAACACAGCCACCTCAAAAGCCTTAGCCCGTGCTACCAGTGTTCAACACCGTCCTAAACTTTACTTGTAAACATCTCTATATGGTTGCTCCTCATTCCGGGGAATAATGACCTAGCCTGGATAGCCTCTCCCTGTAATTCAAGCCCCCAATCCCTTCAACATCCTCGTAAATCTTTTCTGCACTCTTCCCAGTTTAACCACATCTTTTCCATAATAGGGATACCAAAACTATACAGAGTACTCTAAGTACAGCCACACCATCAGCTTAAATCCTGCATCCCAAATCTTAAACTCAATACCCTGATTGACGAAGGTTAGCGTGCTAAATGCCCCTATCACCACCCTACCTGTGACACTGCTTTCAACGAGATATGCACTTGTACTCCTAGGTCCCTCTGTTCCATTACACTCCCCAGAGTCCTATGATTCACAGCGTAAGTGCTATGCTAGTTTGTCTTTCCAAAATGCTTCAGTTCATACTTATTTGTACTGAAAGCCATTTGCTTTCTCTGCCCACTTCCTAACTGATCAAAATTCCCCTGTAATGAAGTGTAGGAGATGCAACACTTGTCCCTGTACCTTCTACCTCACCATATCCAAGGACTCAAGCAGCTTTTCCATGAGGTGAAGATTCAGGTGTTGTAGAAATGGGGGGGGGGGGCAGAGGTTGGTAGGTGACAGGTGGAACCATCTACAAGGGATTCCATCTACTCCATTCAGCACTTCTGACTGGCCTCATCTACATTGAGAAAAGACCACTGTTGACTAGCCAACAATTTTGCAAAGCACCGATGTTCTGTCTGAAACAATTACCTTGAGCTTCTTATTCTTAACTTGAGTTTAAGAGCCACGAGGTTGAGCTTAAGAGCCGAGAGGTAATGTTGCAGCTATATAGAACCCTGGTCGGACCCCACTTGGAGTACTGTGCTCAGTTCTGGTCACCTCACTACAGGAAGGATGTGGAAGCCATAGAAAGGGTGCAGAGGAGATTTACAAGGATGTTGCCTGGATTGGGGAGCATGACTTATGAGAATAGGTTGAGTGAACTCGGCCTTCTCTCCTTGGAGCGACAGAGGATGAGAGGTGACCTGATAGAGGTGTACAAGATAATGAGAGGCATTGATTGTGTGGACAGTCAGAGGCTTTTTCCCAGAGCTGAAATGGTTAGCATGAGAGGGCACAATTTTAAGGTGCTTGGAAGTAGGTACAGAGGAGAGGTCGGGTAAGTTTTTTACGCAGAGAGTGGTAAGTGTGTGGAATGGGCTGCCGGCGGCTGTGGTGGAGGCTGAAACAATAGAGTCTTTTAGGAGACTGCTGGATGGCTACATGGAGCTTAGAAAAATAGAGGGCTACGGGTAAAGCCCTGGGCCGGCTGGTGGCATAGTGGCATCAGCGCTTGGACTGTGGGGCGGAGGTTCCGAGTTCGCTTTCCATCCGTGCGGGGTTAAGAGCTGGTGATCCCTTTGAAAAAAAAACTCACCCGGCAGAAGGCAATGGCAAACCACTGCTGTAACTTACCTGGTATGTGATTTCCCACTACGTCAGAGTGGCGTGCGAGGAAGCCGTCCGCTACCCGGAAAAATTCCAGATGCGACCTTCATTATTATTACGGGTAAAGCCTAGCTAGTTCTAAGGTAGGGACATGTTCGGCACAGCTTTGTGGGCTGAAGGGCCTGTATTGTGCTGTATGTTTTCTATGTTTCTATGTATGGCATCTCAACTCTCCTGCCTAGTCCCACACTGACCTATCGTCAGCCTTTTCCATTGTCAGGGCGAGGTCCAAACAGAAGAACAGCATCTCAAATTTAACTTTCCATTTCCAGGTAACCCACTGCTCCTATATTCGTTTCCCATTCCCAGCTGTTCACCCAGTTCTTATATCAACTCCCATATCAAAATTCATCACCTTAACCTGACCTCCAACCTGATTCTATCTGCTCAACACCCACACACACTGGTCTACCTGGGTTTCTTCTCCCTGCCTTTCATCTGTCCTTCTCACCTGGTTCCATCTGCCCATCATACCTCACAGCTGGTTCCACCTATCACCTACCAACCTGTTTCCCTCTCACTTCTACATAGTGACCATCGTCCCTCTTAGTCCTGATGCAGGAACACAACCCAAAACATTAATCATCCCTTTAGCTTCCACAGATGCCTGACTGTCCAGTTCTTTCAGCATTTTATTTTTTGTTCCACACTCCAGCATCTGCAGTGGCTTGTGTCCTCAACACTTTGTTTGGGTTCTCTAACTCAGTACAAGCAAATGAGAGGATTGAGAACCGTTTAAGAGGCTTTTCTCTTGGACTGTCTTATTTTGTTTCCTCTGTGTTTTAAGTTTTCCCACACAGAATTTGGCATCAAATGTGGTTTTTAAAAAAAGTGATAACAGAAAGTCAAATGCCACAAACCTGTTCCATATTTTGACCGTCTCAGCCGAGGCAGAAAGTACTGCAATGTTGTCAGAACTGAAGGCAAGTGTTCTTGCATCTGTTCTATGGCCTGCAACAGTAATTCTGGCCAATTTTGTGCATTCTGATGGTTTCTCCATTGATATATTCAGATTGAATGCTTCCACTGTGTTGTTCTGCAACAGCACTACAATCTTTAGCCCCCCATTTGGCATATGAAGAACACTGAATGATCTACAGAAAACAAATCAGGGTCAAAAAGTCAAAGCAGTAATAGGTTATATTCCAAGGCCAAAGACAGAAAGCTACATTTTGTTCACATTAGTTCTTCTTCTTAAGCGCATCACCCTCTACAAGAGTCCTCTGTCGTGGGCCAGTCTTTCAATTTGACCCGAGGTGTAATGCATCTTCTTAATGTATCCTTCCTTTCCCAGGGATGAGGTCTTTGGAGCTTCTGTACCTTTGTGTTTTTAACAGGATGGGGTTGCCTCTTTTGCAGCCAGGCTTGGCGAAGCTTCACATTAGGTTGCATGGGCAAATTATAAATTAAGGTTATCCTCTGAAAATGGGGCATCAATGGATTGTTCAGCAAAATAAAAGAGCTAAACCTTCTTTTATTTCTGGTTTCAATACGATGCAGCTGTAGTGATGCCTACTAAGATTTTTTACCTTCATATAATGACAATACAGTTCCAAATTAGTAAGGTATCCAAATATATATTTAAAAGCTGAGATTAACTGAAAACACAACATATCAACATGGCTTTAAGCATTTAACCAACTGGCAGCCTGGAATTCACCACTGGCTGAAGCACAACCTTCTACCTCCATTAAGTGCTGGGCCCACATTAGCTGAACTGTCATGGAGTCCACAGAATCATATAGTTCTTTTAACATTTGAATTAATTCAATTGATTTCCATGTGTTTAATTAATTATAAATTTCTGTAGTTTATCTGATGTATTAACATTTTTTTAAAAAGGACATCATTTTTATAATATAATCTTCATTTTTAATTGTGCTTCTGTGTTTCAAAATGTTTGTGAATGTCATAAACATTCAGTGAAGGCTGTGACTGTCAGTGAGCCTGTGTAAGGCTTTATTGCCATCAAAGGCATGCTTGAACTACGGCTTTGACAGCACTTGCTGATCAGCTGGGCATCAATTTCCCAATGAAAAATTGTCCTTGGGAGTCACATTACAATAAATGGTATAGTCCAAGTGCAGGCAAATAATAAGCTTGTGCAGCTCACTGACCAAGGAGGTTCAGCTCAAAATTATCTGTTACTTACATAATATCATAACTTTACAGAGGATAATCCTATAGTTACATTGCACAGCAGAAAAGTGCAATGTATTAACCTCATCTGACCAATAAATAACGTATAGATCTGTACATACATTCCATATACAACTACGTTTCAGGTTTCCAGACTTATGTTCAGAAGAGAAACACATGGTCATTTCAATTTTAGCCAAAAATCTCAGGACTTTCTTTTTAAAAGTTGAAGCAATTATTTTTAAATATCTCAATGAGCTAGAACTCAAATTTTGGATTAAAAAAGAAATTACATCACAGGTAAACCTTACTTTTGGGACAGTTGTACAACAAAGCCGTACCTGACTTTTGCTGAGGCTTTAATTTTGGTTACCTCCTGAATCTCATCTTTTAGGGTTCGTTCCACAACAGGATCCAAGTCAATGCCAGATTCCCCTGACTCAGCTCTTTTCCTATGGAATACCAAAATAAAGTTCATTTAAATAAATACAGTAAAATAAGGTAATTCCAAACAGAAAGTTTGCTATTTACTGTACTCAACACTGAAGACCTGAAATAGTTGACAATTCTTTTTGCCTCCCACCAGATTACAACTCATTGAATAGAAAATTATCTCTTCTTCCATTAGTAAATATCTTTAATTACATTAATAAAGTGTATAGCTCCACAATAGTTATGATAAAGATATAACAAATTTTTAGGGGCACATGGTTTAATTAGTCAATGTCAGCATGGGTGTGATTTCACACATCCTCCAAACAATAAACCTATAATCATAGGATGAGCATAAGTATACAAGTAACTGGAGCCACTGGAAAGAAAATACTTCCATCGAATGGTCTCATTGTGGTGATCAAATGACACCATATAACAGACAACAGAATGTCCAACTTCCTCTCGTTGAGAGGAAGCTACGAAACAGATCCAAGATTGTATCTTTCCAGATCTCTGTAGTTCCTTCTATCTCTGCTCTCCACTGGATACAGGAAGCAATGCACCGGTACATATTAATTCATTCATTTATAATAAATGGTGTCACTCGACCACTACAATGAGTGCAGGCAACAGAAATGTTTTCCTTACTTTTTAAAGCAGTTTTTGATGAGTGGATTTGCAGAAGAAATCAAACTGCAACAATCACCAGCCCACATTTCTTCCCATCATTCTTTTGAAACTGCAGAATACAAAGCCTGACGACTGCACAATGCAATTTTCTATATCCACATACCTCAGATAAATAAAATCAGATTCCTGTATATATTCTTAATGATGTAAATTTAATATTTACTGCCAATAGCTGGCCCAAGTTGCCAACAAAAATGCCACTCACAAAAACATAGCATTTTCTGTGGTGTGAGCTTTGTTTTTCTGATGTTAATTGGCACCTGACTGCAAATGGCTCCAGGAGCCCAGTGGCCCAATGACATAAGTGCCAATTATCTTCAAAATTCTCAATGTCAGTACTGCACACAAGAAGTAGAGAGTACATTTTGTTAGCAACTGAAGAGTACTTTGATGGTAACAGAAGCATTAGATTAAGGTAGAAACTGAAACATTATAAATCCCTCGAAGAAATTAAAAATCAATTCTTAGGCTTTAAGCAATTAAGTGGACATGCTCGGGATCTTACATGCTTTCCACCTGAACAGGCCCAAGATTAATATCCTCAGAAGTAGGCTTATTTTTGCTATTGAGAATTAAGTTGCCTGGCAGAGGGATTGAAAGCTGAGCATAGATTCTGTACTGAGAAAACCTGAGCTGGAAAAAGAAGGTAGAAAACTAGTGAAAGTAGATGCCAGGCTGAACAAACAAAGGTTGGAAAATAAACAATAAAAAAGTCTGGTTGAGCCAAGAGTACAGAAAATGAGTCATAATACCTTTCAGTTAATTGGTACAAAGACACATATGCTTCTTTGAATAACATTTCCCAATCTCACATAGAAACCTTGATAGATAACATCACTTCTTTCAATATTGTATCAGACTCAGCTTGTCTACTCATTCAGTACCCCTATAACCCAGTGAGACCTTTCTCACCTTCATTTCTTCTTGTACTGTGTCATAAGCAACTTGGAAATTTTTTATTTGGTCGACTTAGCCATTCAATGAAAAGCATCAATCAATAGTTACAGCCTGCTGGCCTGAAAGGGACCTATTAATTCCCATCCATAGCTTTGTGTTAACCAATTCTCAATCTGCACTGGTATATTATCTCCAATTCTGCATGCTCTATCCTTGTCTACCAATCTGGAAACACAAATGCAGTGTCTTTAAAAGTATTTAGTCCCCAACCCTTTGTTCACGTGAGTATTAAAACCAGGGATTCTGATCAATTTAACTGAGAAGTGTTATTTGTGAATCACATGCTCCTTTTTTTTCAGAGTAGAACTGAAAAAAACAGGGAAAATTGTAAAGCATGATAAACTAAAACTTCAAAAACTGAAACATCAGTAAGTATTCAGACCACTTTGCTCGATACTTAGTTGAACCACCTCCCATAGTTATGACAGTCAGTAGTTTTTGTTTGGCTATGTCTCTATAAGCTTTGCACAATGTGATAAGCATATTTGCCTATTCCTCCTTGCAAAATTGCTCAAACTGTGTCATGTTAGTTGGGGAGCAGCGATCCATAGCAATCTTGAGGTCTTGCCAGAGATGTTCAATTGGGTTAAGGTCAGGACTCCGACTGGGCCACTCAAGGACATCAATTTTCTTTATTTGAAGCCATTCCATGGTAGCTATGGCAGTGTGCTTTGGGTCATTGTCCTGCTGAAAGATCTACTTCCTCCCCAATTTAAGCTTTCTGCCAGAGGCTAGCAGGTTTTTATCCAGGATCTATCTGCATTTAGCAGCATCCATCTTCCCATCAGCCCTGTAAAAATTTCCAGTCCCTGCTGCTGAAAATCATCCTCAGAGCATGCTACCACCTCCACCATAGTTTACAGTAGGGATGGAGTTACCTGCCTGATACACAGTATTACATTTAGGCCACATGTACCACTTAGGTGTTGAGGCCAAAACGTTGCACTTTAGTCTCTTCTGACCACAAGACCCTCCTCCACATCTTTACAGTGTCTTCTAGGTGATGCTTTGTAAAGTCCTTACAGGCAAGGATATGCTTTTTTTTTAAAGCCGAAACTTCTTTCTTTAACACTCTGCCATAAATACTGTATTTGTGCAAGGCCTTAGAGAATGTGGAGCCATGAACTTCATCTCCAGTTACAGCCACTGACTTCAGCAGCTCACTCGGAGTGACTGTTGGCATCACAGTGGCCTGTCTTATAAGTGCCATTCTTCTCCAGCGACCACGTTTAGAGGAGCAGCCTGACCTAGGCAGTGTGGCTGTGGTTTTTTTTAGATTAGATTATGAGGCCACGCAGTCCTCTTTTATTATCATTTAGTAATGCATGCGTTAAGAAATGATACAATGTTCCTCCAGTATGCTATCACAGAAACAGGAGACAAACCGAGACTAAAAAACTGACAAAAACTACATAATTATAACATATAGTTACAACAGTGCAGAGCAATACCATAATTTGATAAAGAACAGACCATGGACACGGTAAAAAAAAAAGTCTCAAAGTCTCTCGAAAATCCCATCATCTCACGCAGACGGTAGAAGGAAGAAAAACTCTCCCTGCCATGAAGCTCCAGCGCCGCAAACTTGCCGATGCAGCACCCTGAAAGCACCCGACCACAGCCGACTTGAGTCCGTCCGAAAACTTCGAGCTTCCGACCAGCCCTCCGACACCGAGCACCATCTCTGCTGAGCACTTCGCCCCCATCCCCGGCAACAGGCAATAGGCAAAGCCAAGGATTTGGGGCCTTCCCCTCCGGAGATTCTCGATCGCACAGTAGCAGCGGCAGCGAAGCAGGCATTTCAGAAGTTTCTCCAGATGTTCCTCTGTGCTTCTCACATCCGTCTCCATCAAATCAGGATTGTGCACGGTACCTACTTAACAAATACCGATATCATTTTGGAGCGGCCGCGCACGCCGCCATCTTCTCCTCCCCTCATATTTTTTCCACTTTTTCACGATGGACTGCACTGAGCTCTGAGGTATGTTCAATGACTTTGTGATGGTCTTGTGCCCTCCCCCAGATTTGTGCTTCTCTATTATCATTTCCCTGACTTGTCTTGAATGCTCTTTTGCCTTCATTTTGATTTGATCTGTTGAACATTTACTGTACCATTGGATCTTACAGAGAGAGGGGGTATTTATTCTTCTGAATTCATTGAAAAGGGGTGATTCTCCAATTTTCTACATCAGCAAATTGGTTGGGTTTGTAAGATAATATACAGTATTTCACCTGAGGAAAGTTAACATAGTAATTACAACAGGGATGCATACTTTTTCAGCCTCACAATTTTGGTTTTTAATTTTTAGCAATGTTTTGGAATTTTTCTTTTGATTTGATATGATGCAAGTTTTATTTATTGACGTATAGTGCGGAACAGGCCCTTTGAGCAACGACACCCAGCAATCCACCAATGTAATCCTAGCCCAATCACAAGAAAATTTACAATAACCAATTAACCTACTAAACACCATGTCTATGGGCTATGAGAGGAATCTGGAGCACCCAGAGGAAACCCACAGTTACTGGAAGAACGTACAAACTCATTATAGGCAGCGGTGGGAATTGAAACCCGGTCGCCTGTACTTTAAAGCCTTGTGCTAACCATACTACCATGCGACTCCCGTTTGTAGATTAATTCAAAAATCCTACTTCAATATATTTTTAATTTAGAAAATGAGCAGTAAAATGTGAAAATAAATGTGGGGGCTGAATAATGTTTTTTAGGGCGTTGTATGCCACATTCACTCATTCTCCCTTCTAAATTTACTAAACACATCCTTAAAGTCGTCCACAAGATTAGTCAAACATGATTTCCTTTCTATAAATCCACATTGTTTCTCCTCAAATATTATCACTGATGTTAAGGTTAAAAGATAATTTTGTCATGGTCATGCTTTTAGAAGTACAAGTTAATGACTTAGGCAACTGTAGGGGCATGATAAAGAAGTTGGAAGATAAAAGAATAATTAGATTTGGGGTTGAAAATGAGGAACCAAGCTTTCAACTGCTTAGCTGGACTGAAAAGGACAAGATGCATTGAATGTAAAGTCATCAGAGGTAAGCAATTTAGATAGGTCAATAAGACAAGGAAATACAGAATAAATGACAGGAAACCATGTCATGTAGAGGAACGGGGGACTTTAGAATGTTGATTTACAGATCTTTAAGGATAGCAACATCTTAAAAAAGGTATAGTAAATGCATTTTTTTTAGCCAGTGCACAGAATAAAATAATAGAGATTATGCTAGAACAGTCCTTGACTTGAGTTAAGTCACAGTTTCAGTATAATTTTGACCACAATGACACAGGAAAGATGTGATTGCCTTGAAGAAGGTGCAGAGTGCAGAGGAGATTTACAAAGAAGTTGCAATCACTGTAAAGTGTTAGCTTTGTGGAAATATTAGACAGAACGTAAGACTATAGAACAATATAGCACAGAAACAGGCCCATTAACCTATAATATCTGTAACAAACACAATGCCAAATTAAACCAAATCTCTTCTGTCTGCACATAATCCACTCTCTGCATATTCATGTGTATATCAAGAAGCTTGTTTTAAGGCCACTATCATATCTATTTCTACCAGGACCCAGGCAGCCCATTCCAGGCACCTACTTCTCTGGGTTAAAAAATTTGCCTGCATCTTGCCCTTAAACCTTTCCTCTCTCACCTTAAATATACATCCTCTAGCATTTGATATTTTCTACTGCATTACTGGCACTGGATGGAGATATTGTATGAAACACACAAAGGAATGAGAGGCAATAGAGCGGGAGGAGAAGATGGCCGCAGCGGCCACTCCGGTGGTGATGTCCGTTATTTGTCAAGTAGGGTGCTATGCACAATCCTGATTTGATGGAGACGGACGTGACAGCACGGAGGAACAGAAGTTTCACCAGATGAAATGCCTGTTTCGCTGCTACTGCTACTGTGTGGTCCAGAAACTCCGGAGGAGAAGGCCCCGAGTCCTCAGCTTTGCTTGTTGCTCGGCGGCCAAGGCAGGGTCAAAGCGCTTGGCAGAGGGTGGTGCTCAGAGAGGCTGTGTCGGAGGGGCTGGTCAGAGGCTCGAAGTTTTCAGACGGACTCAGAGTCCGCTGCGGTCGGGTGCTTCCAATGGTGCTGCATCAGCAAATTGGCAGCGCTTGGAGGTTCATGGCGCCTGCGTGAGATGTTGAGTCTACCGGGACTTTGAGACTATTTTTTTTACCGTGCCCATGGTCTGCTCTTTATCAAATTATGGTATTGCTTTGCACTGCTGTAACTATATGTTATAATTATGTGGTTGTCAGTTTTAGTCTTGGTTTATCCTGTGTTTTCTTGTGATATCATTCTGGAGGAACGCTGTATCATTTTTTTAATGCATGCATTTCTAAATGACAATAAACGAGGACTGAGTGTCCTCATAACCTAAATACTTCTCGTCAGATAAACAGGCTGTTTGCGTGACAGTGAAATTCCGAAGAAAATCAGGAAAAGCCTGAAGCAGGGGAGGCCTGAACATTCCTACCGGGGCAAGTGAAAACGCAAGGGAAGTGAAACAAAACTCCTCTGAAGTGACTTCTGGCAGATAAATAGTAACAGCTTTCCTGTTCCAAGAAGAGTTAAAATCGTAGTTGGCACTCGGTGGTGTCAGCAGATCCCAAGCTAATAAGGTCATCACGACAGCATCTTCCTTGAGGAGGGAGCACATCTATAAAATAACTTTGCAAATGAACCTTAGCCAAAGGAAGTTCTTCAGTGTCTGCCTGGTGTACAGTATATGACTGGCTCAGCAGATACAACTAGCAGAACAGTGGATCTAAACTGTACGTGTTTGGTGCCAACTGGCACATGTTCTCTGCTGAAGATGCAATGAAAGAAACCTTCAGTGTAATGAACTTCCATAAGGTTTAAGGAAACAGAAGCTCTTTACAAAATACATACAGACAGTACTCTATCCAGTTACCGTCCTCAAGTCTTTAATCCGAAAGCTCCCCCCTTAAATCAGCATTAATCAGGAAGCAAACATTTTACGCAAGAAAATAAAATACTTTCAACTTATAAGAAGTGATTTTTTTGTCCAGCAAAATCACCTGGAATGTCAATCAGCTTCCTACGTTTGCAAATTTGCTGTTTTCCAAAAATACCCAAGAGAGTATTACAGGCATTTTTTGATTTTAATAGCACTTATCTAGTTCCTTGATAGAGAAAACCTTGAAGAATTGACCAAAAGTTACAATCAGCTAAGCCGCATGGGAAAAAATATAGAACAGCTTTACAATGTTATTTGCAAGACTGCCAAGTCCAGTGCTATAGCAGAACATGAGCCAAGAACAGAATGTTCCATAGCGCTGCACGTTTGAACACTACAGGTCACGTTATGAGGATCCTGTCACTCTTTTAAGTCTGCTGATATGCTGCAACTTAACTAACATTACCTCTATTTTCTAGTAATGCAATTTATTTATTAATTTATTCTCAGTTCTTGCCTGCCTGCTCAGAAACCAACAACTGAAAGAAAAAATATGCCCATGGAGAGAAGTAGTTCTTGAGCATTTGTCAATCTTCTTATAAAATGTTTTTCAGACCATCACAGCCAAACCTTACATTGCCAACTTTCTGCTCTAGCATTCTGTAAGATCAAGATAGCAATCAAAAGATTATTGACTAATCCTTCCTTTATCAAGTGAACAGCCACTGAAATCAAAAGTAGTTACTTTACTAGCAACCTGGTAGAAATTACCTAAATGAGCATAATATCAGGAATCAAACCTGTACCCTTTGATTCTGTACCATTTACTGCAGTCTACTTAATCAAAGGTAGTAGTCTGGAGCAGGACATCAAAATACTTTGCACTGTATGTCACCTTAAAACTTCAATTACAAGTGATGAATGATATGGTAGAAAATACTGAGGAAAATTGATTCTAATTCCATGCAACACACACAAAAATGCTGGAGAAACTCAGCAGGCCAGGCAGCATCTACGGAAAAGAATACAGTCAAAATTTCAGGCTGAAACCTTTTGGCAGGATTGGAAAAAAATGCTGAGGAGTAGATTTAAAAGGTGGAGGAAAGGTAGAGAGATGTACAAGGTGATGGGTGAAACCTGAAAGGGGATGGATGAAGTAAAGAGCTGGGAAGTTGATTGGTGAGAGAGACGGTAGGCCATGGAAGAAAGAAAAGGGGGAGGAGCACCGGAGAGAGGCAATGGGCAGGCAAGGTGAGACAGGGAAAAGGGGATGGGGAATGGTGAAGGGAGGAGGGTATTACCAGAAGTTTGAGAAATCAATGTTCATGCTAACAGGCTGGAGGCTACCCAAACGGAATATCAGGTGTTGCTCCTCCAACTTGAGTGTGGCCTCATCAAGACAGTAGAGGAGGCCATGGATAGACATATCGGAATGGGAATGGGAAGTAGAATTAAAATGAGTGGCCACTGGGAGATCCCACTTTTTTTGGCAGACAGAACGTAGGTGCTCGGTGAAGCGGTCTCCCAATCTAAGTCATCCCTCACCGATATACAGGAGGCCACGTCAGGAGCACCAGACACAATAATATGACCCCAACAGACTCATAGGTGAAGTGTTGCCTCACCTGGAAGAAATGTTTAGGGCCCTGAATGGTAGTGAGGGAGGAGGTGTAGGGGCAGGTGTAGCAATTGCTCCGCTTGCAAGGATAAGTGCTGGGAGGGAGATCAGTGGGGAATGCCAAATGGACAAGGGAGTCGCTTAGGGAGTGATCCCTGCAGAAAGCAGAAAATTGTGGGGGGGGGTGGAGATGTACTTGGTGATGGGGTCCCGTTGGAGATGGTGAAAGTTTCAGAGAATTTCGTGCTGGACACGGAGGTTGGTGGACTGGAAAGTGGAAACAAGAGGACACCTATCCCTGGTAGGGTGGCGGAAGGATGGGGTAGCAGACGTGAATGAAATGGGAGAAATACGGTTGATGGCAGCGTTGATAGTGGAGGAAGGGAAGCCCCTTTCTTTGAAAAAAAGAAGACATCTCTTTTGTTCTAGAATGAAAAGCTTTACAAGAGGCCATACCGGGAGCACCGGACACAGTATGATTGGGACACCACTTTGCCGAGCACCTACACTCTGACCACCTGAAAAAGCGGCATCTCCCAGTGGCCACCCATTTTAATTCCATTTCCCATTCCCATTCTGATATGTCTATCCATGGCCTCCTCTACTGTGGTGATGAGGCCAAACTTAGGTTGGAGGAACACCTGATGTTCCATTTGGGTAGCCTCCAACCTGAAGCCATGGTCACCGGTTTCTCCAACTTCCGATAATGCCTCCATCCCCCACCCCTTCACCATTACCCATCCCCTTTTCCCTCTCTCACCATATCTCCTTGCCCGCACATTGTCTTCCTACGGTGCTCCTCCTCCTTTTCTTTCTTCCATGGCCTTCTGTCTCTTTCAGCAATCAACTTCCCAGCTCTTTACTTCATCCTTCCTCCTCCAGGTTTCACCTGTCACCTTGTGTTTTTCTCTTTCCCCTCCCCCACCTTTTAAATCTACTCCCCAGCATTTTTCCTCCAGTCCTACTGAAGGGTTTTGGCCCAAAACATTGACTGTACTCTTTTCCATAGATGCTGCCTGGCCTGTTGAGTTCCTCCAGCATTTTGTGGGTGTTGCCCGGATTTCCAGCATCTCTTGTTTTTGATTCTAATTCCTTTAGAGCAGGGGTCCTCAACCCTTTCTGCATTGAGGACCGGTTTAATATTGACAATATTCTTGTGGACCGGCCGACCGGGGTGGGGGGGGGGGTTGTTCAAGTAGGGTTAAACTCACCTCAACATGTCTTTTACAGTTAGGGGTGCCAACTTCTCACTCCCAAATAAGGGACAAAATTAGCAGTCAAATCGCGGGACACTTGCGTTTACCCTGAGGAAGACTACTGTGACCATGAAGCCTTGCGCAGGCACCTGTATGCGCATGCACGTACGTGCCAATTTTTTTCCACAAATCGGTTTTGGCTTAATCTTCCCAACTATACTGTACAGACATTATTTCTACTTTATATAGGTTGTGTATTTATCATATCATTCCTGCTTTTACTATATGTTAGTGTTATTTTCGGTTTTATGTGTTATTTGGTATGATTTGGTAGGTTAATTTTTGGGTCTGGGAATGCTCAAAAATTTTTCCCATATAAATTAATGGTAATTGCTTCTTCACTTTACGCCATTTTGGCAGGAAAGGTTTCATAGGAACGCTCTACCTTAGCGGGGGAAATACGGGTTTGTAAGGGACAAACCAATTTAGCCCAATGTACGGGATGTCCCGGCAAATTCGGGACAGTTGGCAACCCTATGTTCAAGTTCAACAGTGCATGACGGGGAATGAGGAAAGGTGCAGCTGACATATCGTTTCCTTGCGGCCTGGTAGCACATGCTTTGTGGTCCGGTACCAGTCCGCAGCCCAGTGGTTGGGGACCGCTGCTTTAGAGTTCAGGGCAGTAAAAGCTTTAATTCAGCAATACACATTGTATCAACTAAAGAGCAATGCAATTCCAAAGAATTTTACAGTTTGTCAATATGTATGTCTGTGAAGATTCTCCACATGTACAGTATTCTGAATCCATTCTATCTACATATGATGCTTTCAACTTAAAACAATTGTCAACGTGCATTTTATAACTTCTTTTTATTAGTCGCAACTTGCACTTCTGTTTTCTGTGATCATGATTTAGTTTTGTAAAATATTCCTGATTTTTTTTCTTTTCTGAACATGTCTTAAAAACTTCTCTCTTCTTCAGAGTCACAGGTCCAGTTTTATGAATCTTTCATAATACTAGGGGTCTATGACTTCTACCATAGCTCATAAGGTTGTCATCTGGGATATCCTCCTCTCTTCCATTGTGGATAGTGAGATTCCTATCGTGTCTAATACAATATAAATCTAACCAAAATATTACACTTAAATTCCAATTAACTCTAATGCTGCAAGAATGCATCAGAATCGGAATCAGGTTCATTATCACCGGCATGCGACGTGAAACTTAGCAGCAGCAGTTCAATACAATACATGATCTAGCAGAAAGAGAGAAAAAAAATAATAAAATAAAATAAAACATCATAATAAATAAACAAGTAAATCAATTATGTATATTGAATAGATTTTAAAAATGTACAACAGAAATACTGTATATTAAAAGAAGTGAGATATTTCCAAAGCTTCAATGTCCATTTAGGAATCAGATGGCAGAGGGGAAGAAGCTGTTCCTGAATCGCTGAGTGTGTGCCTTCAGGCTTCTGTATCTCCTACCTGATGGTAACAGTGAGAAAAGGGCATGCCCTGGGTGCTGGAGGTCCTTAATAATGGACACTGCCTTTCTGAGACACTGCTCCTTGAAGATGTCCTGGATACTTTGTAGGCTAGTACCCAAGATGGAGCTGACTAGATTTACAACCTTCTGAGCTTCCTTCGGTCCTGCGCTGTAGCCCCTCCATACCAGACAGTGATGCAGCCTGTCAGAATGCTCTCCACGGTACAGCTATAGAAGTTATTGAGTGTATTCGTTAACATGCCAAATCTCTTCAAACTCCTAATAAGGTATAGCCACTATCTTGCCTTCTTTATAACTACATCAGTATATTGGGACCAGGTTAGATCGTCAGAGATCTTGACACGGAGGAACTTGAAGCTGCTCACTTTCTCCATTTCTGATCCCTCTATGAGCATTGGTATGTGTTCCTTGGTCTTACTCTTTCTGAAGTCCACAATCAGCTCTTTCGTCTTACTGATGTTGAGTGCCAGGTTGTTGCTGCGACACCACTCCACTAGTTGGCATATGTCACTGCTGTACGTCCTCTCGTCACCACCTGAGATTCTACCAACAATGGTTGTATTGTCAGCAAATTTACAGATGGCATTTGAGCTATGCCTAGCCACACAATCACGTGCATACAAAGAGTAGAGCAGTGGGCTAACCACACACCTCTGAGGTGCACCAGTGTTGATCGTCAGCGACGAGGATATGTTATCACCAATCTGCACAGATTGTGGTCTTCTGGTTAGGAAGTCGAGGATCCAATTGCAGAGGAAGGTACAGAGGCCCAAGTTCTGCAACTCCTTAATCAGGATTCAGAATAAGATGTTTTTGCTATTGAAAGCAGTAACTTATTTTATGTTTGCTAATGAGTTAACTAAAACAACTTTTATTTTACTGAGGTATTTGGTGGTGAAGCAGTCTTCATCAAGTTATGGCAACCCTGTGCTAAAGACAGTGCAATTATCTCCGAACTCCACCAATTCCAACCTCTGATACTGTTTGCTCTGTGGAGTTAGCATCTTCGCCTGGAGATGACACTGCATTCCTCTGGATAATGACTTTTCTCCACATCTCAAAGATATGAGGAGATACAGGATGGTGCATTATCCGGTAACTGTAAATTTCTCTCTATTGGGGCTTGATAGTAGGGGAAATTGGATAAGTTAATGGGCTTGTGTAAGAGAATGAGTTGGAAGAATGGAACAGATAGAATTGCTCTAAGAGAATGCCTTTGTACTTCACTTACTTTGCCTTTTTCTTGGCTTTCCTTTGTTTCTTTTCGATCTTTTTATTCACCTCCTCTTCACTTAGAATCTTAAAAACCTCAAGAACACTATCTGTGCCCTGTAAGAAATAGTACAATAATTAAAAGAGATAGTCGCAAGACTGGTTAGCCTTACTTATTCAATGCAGCTCCATTAAAATTTGGAGCAACCAATTAAAAAATGTAATAATCATATGTTTAAATTGCACTTAATTTGTTCTATTCTACATAAAGAATAAATAGTTAAATTATAATATGAGAGGCAACTCGTTTCATAAGATCTTTGAATTAAGTTTGAAGGACATAAATACTGTGTGACAATTTGATTCTTGACTAAGGTAGAATATTAACACGTGGGAGTAATATTAAAACTCAAAGATAAATTTAGCTGTGCCTTGTTTAAGTTTCCTTATTAAATAACTATTTCTCTAAACTATATTAATATACTTAGCATCCCAAGCACAAGCAATTTCACAGGAAATCTGAGAGTAAAATTATCCCCATTTCATTGCACAACCTGTAGGTGCCATCAAAACATGTTTTTGTTTCTAAAAATTAGAGTAATAATTTCCAATCCCTAATAAACATAATAAACAATCAAAAAACATGACTGCATTTTAAATAGAATTGGCTCATTTGTAAATTAAAATTTATACTTGAATCCCTCAAAGTTTCGTAAAGCCCTAAATCTCGATCTGATAAATTTGCTCTGAGTTCAATTTCAGAGCACACGCTGAGAAATTGGAGCATTCAGTATTCACAATGCCACTATAGGACAGCTACACTGAAGAATATCTCTCACCTCTCCCATGTTTACCCACATCAAACAATGGTTAAAAAAAACAAATTCAGGGTAAAATGTTCCTTTCAACTTTGTAAGAGTCTGCGTTGAAGAAATAGGAAGAATACAAGTGAGACTGCATTCATTGCACATTTCTTTTCATTGAAAAACACTAGAACACTATTTTCAGTGGCTAAAATACTCTTGAGAAATGTGTAGAGACAAAGCCACCATGGGGCTTGGAGGCTGGGAGACAACTTGGGGAAGAGGGAGAGTCAAGGGAAGCTCTGTGTACAGCCTTCAAAACAAAAGAATGTTTAAAATGTTGAATTTCAACTGTTCGTCATTTGTTTGCAGGATCATTAATCAATATTTGGCCACAATTACAAATCAAAAAGGAATAGAGATAAAAATAGAAAGGGGCAGACTCATTTTTTTAAGAATTAAAGGCAGCAAATGATAAAGGTGCTGGTGGGTTTAGTACTCATTACAAAAATTATTTTATCTGATTTGTGGCAAGTTTGTGGACTTGAGTTCTACATACCTAAATCATTAGTGTCTCAAAGTAAAACATGAAAGGTACTAACCTCTGCACAACCAGCAACTGCAAGCTAAAGAGTGCACGTGCTAGCCTAATAACAGTATAAGTATAATACCAAACAAAGCTGCTACTTTTAATCAACATGTATTAAATCGCTGAATATTACAGAATTTGACTCCACTTGTTGGCTATTCAATTAACATATTTATGAACGCAGTGATACTTACATGACAGATGATAACTTCCTGACTGAGATCAGTTGCTAAGGAAACAACACGATTCCTGCCTGCCCTAAATACAGATCCAATCTTCTGACAAGATAGTAAACGCTGTAAAGACAAAAGAGGATTACAGTAATTATTTAAAGCTTCATAGGATCCATAACAACATCTCACCTAAATCACTTAATATCAGAATTTATCCCTGCATAGTTCCACAAAACAAGCTTTTCACCAACCACATACACGTTGAACTGCATTTCCAATTAAATGTATTTGGAATAACTATTATTTTATTTATAATTTCCATGTTTTTACTTTCTGAAAGCAAAGTTTAGTTTGTATACAGCTTCATCAGTTTTTTTTAATCCATGATTGCTTACAAATTCAGAAGGTTGAGAGGAGTTAACTCAAATTATTTCTTCCATTCTAACTTATGAATTTCAATGCCACCTGTAATTTAGGAAAAGAAGTGATTTTGTTCAGTTGGCATTATCTAGGATGAAGTTACAGTATAAGTCTACAATTACAGAAGTTTCACCTCCTCAGGATCTTCATTCAATTCCTCTTCAATTAGTTCAGTATTTCCCAAGGAATTTTTTGTCTTTTTTGCATCTGGTTCTCCAGCTTCTTTTGCCTGAAAAGTAATCCACAATGTATATTGTACATGAAATAAATATCTACTTTCTTTAACTAGTTGTAGACACGTTACGAGAAATGATGCACAGATGTACTGCCTTGTCAAATGCTTTATGTCGAAGTTATTAAATGAAAAGTTACTTTTTTGTACATTAATTGATGAGATACACAGTACAGTATATTCCAGTTAATTGGGTCATTGGTTACTCAGGGCAGCCACTTATTTGGGACAACTCTTAAAGAACAAAAACTAATAGCTGGGTTTCCCTTTATTTATTTGGGACAATACACTGCTTAATTGGGACAGGAGACAGTTGCTGATCAGTTTCTAACTAACATCAGTCACGTACTCAATGTGTGGCTATTAGTCATTACATTGTGCTTAGACTGAACTGCTTTTAACTATCAGTTGTACGTGTTTGTGTTCTACAAGCAGTGATTTTTATCACTGATAGCTGGTGAGATATAAGCAGTAAAACAATTCAGTTTTGCTCATTGCAGTTTCAAGTATTCAGATTTGGAGATGCCAGAAACGGCCGGGAGTGAAAATGAAATGATCACTATTTCAAAAAGTTAGATACTATGAAGAATTTGAAGCTATCAAAAATCATATTGAATGTTACCTTTGTCCCCAGTGGACACTCAGCTCTTACCTGTGGGTTCAAGTAGCTGTTTGCATGCGACAGCAGACACACACTAGTACATCACTCTGACAGGCCGACTAAACCATGTGAGAGTAGCTGGTGGGTCTCACACTCCAGTGAGACAGGGACATGTCTGTCCTAATATTTGAAGTCAGCTCCTGTGGACTGGGTGAACGGGATCTAGTGAGATCCAATGGCCTGGAAGGCGATTCTGCAATGCTACATGGAGAACGAAGAGCATACTGAGGCACAGAAGACATGGTCATCCACTGCAACCAGGGAAGACACTAGTTGTGATGTCCACTTGTCCCACTGGACCAAGACTTCCGAGATCAAGAGAGTGGAACTGCCCCAGAGCAACAGCTTTTCCACTTAAAAAAAACTCTCCCTCACAGGTTTCCTGTCATTGTCAGGAAACAACAGTCAACCACCAGTAATATTGGTAGTGTTGTAATTTTTCTGTAGTTCATTCAAATTTATACTCAGTTAAATGGTAGTTTGTTTTTAACTATTTCTATGAAGCTTTGACTAATTGGGACAGCTGCTTAATTGGGCCTAAATGTACCAGCCCTGATGTGTTCCAATTAACCAGAATCCAATGTATTGGAATTTTTCATGTGCTTTGAACTGCCTGGTTTAGGTTATCCAAGTCTCAGAAACCTATGGGAAAGCATGAATCATTGCTACTAGTAGAACATGACTTTATGCAACGTCTGCAGTCTTGACCTTCAAATCCACTTTTCTTCAATGACCAAAGACAGTGCTGGCACACTTACATTCAGTGGCGAGTTTCATCACTGATACCTGTCTTCACTAACAGGTGTCTCCAAAGACCTGTGAAGAGGTCCATGCATTCAACATCTCATTGCGAATTTTTATCATCAGAGAGCAATATTGTACAGCAGGGAGAAATAAAAGAGGACCTTCATATTGTGGACATTGAATGCAAGGCCAGTTCTCTATGTTTTAATGAAAACATCGATGATGGCTTGGAGCTTAGTCCAACTACCTTTTTTTGGATCCAACTACCTTTTTATGGTTTTCTCAGATGATATTATGCTTGAATTTGGAGAAAATTAGAAGCAATCTCTATGATTCCTCACTTAAATTTGAACAAACCTGGAGATCTTTTATTCAATATTTTCATTTAATGTAATTTTTTTTTCTTCTCTTTTTTGCTCCATATTTATATTCCCTTCTTGTTTTTTTTTACTGTTTTTAATGGAGGTCGGGTTTGAGGACGTGATTTTAAGTTCTTTAACTCTACTTGGTTCTAAGTTAGCCCATTGCTTTGCTTTGCTTTTAGTTTAGTTGCACGGTGGGTTTTTTTTTCCTTTTCTCTATTGATATATATATAAAAATGAGTATACTATTATGTTACCTTATTATGTTATGTTTAAATTACATTGTTTGTATCATTTTTTTATCTGTATTAATATCTCCTGTAATTTTATTATATTCTAACAGTGTATTAGTGCCTATATGGCTTACCTTTTTGTATACTTATTCAATGAAAAGATTTAAAAAGAAAGAAGAAAGGAGCTTAGGCTCTGGACAAACGAAACACAAATGTCAATGTCATCTGTATACTGCAGATCATCTACTGAGGTTTGGCTAACCTCTGAGTGGAGTCATGTGCAAAGACTCCTCATTTTGAACTACAATGGACCTGAAGTTAATCAGCAAAGAAAACAATTGTAAAGTAAAAAAAAAAAATTGCCAAATATTTTGTAAAACCACAACTTCAGAACTGGGTCTATGCCTGGACATTAAAACATTGGAGAGACATTTGAGTGTTCTGATCTAATTGATGCACAGCATTCGGGAACTATGTTATGAACTGGTGAAAACATACGTTGAAAGGAGATAAAGAGATGAACCTAGATATAAAATACCTTTGAAAAGGTAAACTTGTACATTCCCAAGAATAGATTACAAGAACATATGTTCAAACAAATAAAAGGCTTATTGAGGGCTGCTCCCAGAGGTTTTTCACACAAGCATTATCAACTCACTGCTTTAAAAATAACAGCTTCTGAGTCTTGTTATTCCATGTAGAACACAAAGACTGTGGGTGTAGTGGACAGTGAGGAAGGCTATCAAAGCTCCCAGCAGGATCTGGACCAGATGGAAAAATGGGCTGAAAAGCAGCAGAAGAAATTTATAGTCAAAGTTGAGGTGTTGCACTTTGGGAGGACAAACCAGGGTAGGATTTATATAGTGAATGGTAGGGTACAGAGGTATGGAGTAGAAGAGGGATCTGTGAATAAACATCCATAATTCCTTGAAAGTGTGGTCAAGGGTAGGTAGGGTTGTAAAGAAAGCTTTTGGCACACTGACCTTTGGCACAGGAAGAGCTTCTTCCCTGAGGTTGTGACCCTGCTGAACCTCACATCACAGCGCTAAGCAGTATTGCACCCATACTGTACTGTCTCAGTACTTTTATATTTGTGTGCTGTAGCACTTAACTATTTATTTGCAGTTATTTTTGCACTTCTGGTTAGATGCTAACTGCATTTCATTGACTTTGTATCTGTACTTGGCACAATGACAATAAAGCTGAATCTAATCTAATAAATCTAAGTACTAGGTACAGGATTTAGTATATTAAGCTGAAGGTGTACAAGATGTTGGTGAGCCCTAATTTGGAGTACAATGTGCAGTTTTGGTCACCTAACTACAGGAAAGATATCAGAAGGATTTAAAGATGAAGAAAATTTACAAGGTAGGTGAGGACTTTATTCCCTGGAGTGCTGGAAAATGAGGGAAGATTGAATGGAGGCATACAAAATTATCAGGGGTATAGACAGGGTAAATGCAAGCAGACTTTTTCCACTGAGGGTTAGTGACACTAAAACTAGAGTTCAGAGGTTAAGGGTGAAAGGTAAAATATTTAAGGGGATCTTCTTTACTCAGAGGAGCATGCAAGTGTGGAACAAGCTGCCAGTAGAAGTGATGGACGTGGGATCGTTTTCAATATTTAAGAGAAATTTGTTTGAATACATGGATGGCAGGGGTATGAAGGGCTATGAACCAGTTGCATATTGAGAGGACCTGACAGAATAACAGTTCAGCTCAGATTAGATGAACCAAAGGGCCTGTTGCTACACTGCAGATCTCTATGACTATGACTCTATCTGTACTGCAATATAACAACAATACAATACCAGGAAGAATGAGACACTCCTGGATTGTCAACAATACCACATCACCTTCCAACAAGCCTTTGGGGGACACTTGGAGCTTGACAGATAAATAGTACTACATCGTATGGTAGTACAGGTCGACCTTGGGTCCCAATGGTGCTGGATTAGTGAAGGTCGGCCTGTATCACTAAAGTATCGAATAATGTAAACTATATAATTTTTGTGTCATTCAAGTGATTTATTGTCATCAGCCAAACTTTGTAGGTCAGGTAGGCCAAAAAAAACCCAGATTCAATGGGGCAAAAAATTGAGAAAGTGCAGGACTTTAGTCAAAGTGCGCATTATGATGGGTTGTTCCAACATCTAAATTATACCTGTAAATTCATAACAAATTTAAAATTAAGTAAACTATAATACAAAGAAATGTCCAAACTAATTAATAATTATCTCCACGTGTCCTCACTCATGAACTTTACCTCATCTAGATACTGGATGTCCCACACCCTCAGTTCACTGTCAGATGATCCAGTCATTATTCGCTTTTCATCTGAAAGTAACACAAAATTCCATACCTGGAGCAGGAGATAAAACCAGAGTAACAATACTTAACAGTTTGTTTTTTTAATCATGATTCACACAATTTGCACATTGTACCAAACCGCAGATGAACTAAGGAAACAAGTTAAATACTTGCTTACTAAAACAAACATCTGATGTATTAAATAGTGTAGATGACCCCAGTGTTACTGCTCAGGTGACTGAGAAGACAAAAGAGAGGCACAAATCTACTTCAAAGAATAGGAATTGTGTACATGGATATTGTGCTTAACGCTACCCCGCAGAGTGTACTTTCATTGTACTGATCTTGGGAAGTAAGTAAATGAAAAAGACACTTGCTTGGGCTAAAAAAAATGCTGTGCCAGGAACCTGATGCTGAAGCAATAATGAAACTCTCTGTTGGACATTTTGGTACTAATGACAGAGGAAGGAAAAGCAAAGAGGGCCTGAAAAGAGAATTTAGAGAGCTAGGTAGAAAGCCGAGAAGCAGGACCTCCAGGGTAGTAATTTCTGGATTGCTGCCTGTGTCACATGCCAGTGAGGGTAGAAACAAGATGATTTGGTAAATTAATGATGAGAAGCTGGTGCAGGGGTCAGGGCTTCAGGTTCTTAGATCATTGGCATCTCTTCTGGGGGAGGTATGACCTGCTAAAAAGTGACGGATTGCACCTGACCCGAGGGGAATCAATATTTTCGTGGGCAGGTTTGTTGGAACTGTGGGGAGGGTTGGAATTGTTGGGGAGGGTTTAAACTAATTTGGCAGGGGGATGGGAACCAGAGTGAAGGGACTCAGGATAGAACGGATAGTACAAAAGCAAAAATAGCATGCAGTCAGAATGTCAGGAAGGGTAGGCGGATGATAGGACAAAATTGCAGCCAGCAGGGTGAGTGTCAGTGCATTAGGAATGCACAATCAAAAAGGGTAGCAGATACAGTACTCAAAGTGTTATGTCTCAGTACACGGAGTATAAGAAATAAGGTGGATGATCTTGTGGCACTATTACAGATTGTCAGATGCAATGTGGCCATCACTGAATTGTGGCTGAAGGATGGCTGTAGTTGGGAGCTGAATGTCCCAGTTTACACATTGTATCAGAGGGATACGAAGGTAGGCAGAGGGGATAGTGTGACTCTGCTTGTAAAAAATGGCATCAAATCAGTAGAAAGAGGTGACATAGGATCGGAAGATGTTGAATCCTTGTGGGTTGAGTAAAGAAATTGCAAGGGTAAGAGGACCCTGATGGCAGTTATATACAGGCCTCCCAACAGTGGATGACAGATTACTACAGGAAATCGAAAAGGCGTGTCAAAACGACGAGCTTATGATAGTCATGGGAGATTACAACATGCAGGTCAATTGGGAAAATCAGGTTGGAAATGGATCTCAAGAGAGTGAGTTTGTCGAATGCCTACAAGAAAGCTTTTTAGAGCAGTTTGTCATTGAGCCTACTAGGAGATCAGGTATACTGAATTAGGTGTTATGTAATGAACAGGAGGTGATTAGGAAACTGCAAGTAAAAGAACCCTTAGGAGGCAGTGATCGCAAAATGATTGAGCTCAACTCAAATCATAGCAAAGCAGTAATGGCGTGAGTTTCTGGGAAAAATTAGGATAGCTGTATTCCAAAAACAAAGGAATACTCAAAAAGGCAAAATAGTACAACTGTGGCTGACAGAGGATTAGGAAGCTTTTAAAACCCTACAGGGAACAACTAAGAGTCATTAGAAGGGAAGAGATGAAATATGAAAGCAAGTTAGCAAACAGTATCAAACTGAATAGTAAAAGCTTTTTCAGGTATGCAAAAAATAAAAGAGAGATGGGAGTGGATATATGACCACTAGAAAATGGGGCCAGAGAAATAATAATGGACCAAGGAGATGGCAGGTGAACTAAATGAGTATTTTTCCTTAGTCTTCACTGTGGAAGACACTAGCAGTGTGCCAGATGTTGAAGGGTGTGAGGGAAGAGAAGTGAGTGCAGTTACTATTACAAGGGAGAAGGCACACAAAAAGCTGAAAGATCTAAGGGTACATTAGTCACCTGTAACATATGAACTGCACCCTAGGGTTCTGAAAGAGGTAGTAGAGATTGTGCAGACATTAGTAATGATCTTTCAAAAATCACTGGATTCTGGCATGGTGCCAGACGACTGGAAAATTGCAAATATCACGCCTTAAGAAAGGAAGAAGGCAACAGAAAGGAAATTATAGACCAGTTAGTTTGACCTCAGTGGATGGGAAGATGTTAAGAGTCAATTGTTAAGGATGAGGTGATGGAGTACTTGGTGACACAGGACAAGATGGTACAAAGTCAGCATGGTTTCCTTCAAGGAAAATCCGGCCTGATGAACCTGTTGGAATTCTTTGAGGAGATTACAAGTAGGATAGATAAAGGGGGGGGATGCAGCTGATGTTGTATATTTGTACTTTCAGAAGGCCTTTGACAAGGTGCCACACTTGAGGCTGCTTACCAAGTTAAAAGCCCATGATATTACAGGAAAGATACTAACATGGTTAGAGCATTGGCTGATTGGTAGGAGGCAGCGAGTGGAAATAAAAGGATTCTTTTGTGGTTGGCTGCCAGTAACTAGTAGTGTTCCGCAGGAGTCGGGAGTTGGGACCACATCTTTTTATGCTGTAGATAAATGATTTAGATGATGGAATAGACAGCTTTGTTACCAAGTTTGCAGATGATACAAAGATTGGTGGAGGGGCACGTACTGTTGAGGAAACAGGTAAGCTGCGGAAGGACTTAGATTGGCAAATAAAATGCAACGTAGGAAAATGCATGGTCATGCACTTTGGTAGTGGAAATAAATGAGGAGAAAATCCAAAAATCTAAGATGCAAGGGGACTCGGGAGCTCTTGTGCAGCACACCCTAAAGCAGGGGTCCCCAACCTTTTTTGCACTGCGGACCGGTTTATTATTGACAATATTCTTGAGGACCTGCCGACCCGGGGGGGGGGGGGGGGGGAGGTGTAGGGTTGCCAACGGACAAGAGTAGCAGTCAAATACATTGTGTTTACCCCGAGAAAGACTACAATGACCATGAAGCCTTGCGCGGGCACTAGTGCGCATGCGTGTACACGCCAATTTTTCCCCTACAAATCGTTCTTGGTGATTCTGTTCGGGGGGGGGGCGGGTGTTAATCACAACCGGAATATAGGTGATAAGTGGCTAATACATTCAATTTCATGTCTAAAAGGGTTTATCTAACGAATTTAATATTAAACACACAGCGCATATTTTCCTTGCATTAATATACTGATAAGTCAATTATCAGGGGAGCTTGAAGTAAGTGTTAAATGAACTTCCAGTAGAAGTGGTAGAGGCAGGTTCGATATTATCATTTAAAGAAAAATTGGATAGCTATATGGACAGGAAAGGAATGGAGGGTTATGGGCTGAGTGCAGGTCAGTGGAACCAGGTGAGAGTAGCGTTCAGCACGGACTAGAAGGGCAGAGATGGCCCATTTCTGTACTGTAATTGTTATATGGTTATATAAGTTACTTATAAGTCAGTAACATCATAACATTTTAAGTAACGTTTGTATATTAAACACGCAGCACATATTTTCCCCGTATGAACATATAAAATCATTGTAACACAGCAATATCGCTGAATCAGTGGGAGCCCTGGGCTGAATACTTGCTTCCCTGCAACAAGACGGTGCATCGAGGGGTGACGGGAGACAGCGATACTCGAAGGGGGTTCCTTATGTCCAGTCTATTCCGCAATTTAGTTTTCATTGCATTCATTGCAGTGATATGTTGGAAATGGAAGCAACATTTTCAGTCCTTTCATGGCTATCTCAGGATATTTAGCCTTGACTTTGATCCAGAGTGCCGGTAGAGATGTTACATCAAACATACTTTTCATCCCGCCATCGTTTGCAAGCTGGAGGAGTTGATCACCTTCCTGCGCTGACATGGATGATGCGCGGGTAATGACCTTGTGTGCGTTCAAGCTCAATGGTGTGCGTGACAGGGAATGAGGAAGGGGCAGCTGACTCATATCGCCAAATCATATCGTTTCCTCTCGGCCCGGTAGCACATGCTTTGCGGCCCAGTGTTTGGGGACCACTGCCCTAAAGGTTAACTTGCAGATAGAGTCAGTAATGAGGAAGGCAAATGCAACGTTAGCATTCACTTCAAGAGGTCTAGAATACAAGAGTAGGGGTGTGATGCTGTGGCTTTATAAGGCACTGGTGAGGCCTCACCTTGTGTATTGTGAACAGTTCTGGGCTCCTCATCTAAGAAAAGATGTGCTGGCATTGGAGAAGGTTCAGAAGAGGCTCACAAGAATGATTCCAGGAATGAAAGGGTTATCATATGAGGAACGTTTGATAGCTCTGGGTCTGTACTCGCTGGAATTTAGAAGGATGGGGGAGGGATCTCATTGAAACCTTTCGAATGTTGAAAGGCCTAGGCAGAGTAGATGCGGAAAGGATGTTTCCCATGCTGGGGGAGTCTGGGACAAGAGGGCATAGCCTCAGGATAGAGGGGTGCCCATTTAAAACAGAAATGCGGAGAAATTTCTTTAGCCAGAGGGTGGTGAATTTGTGCAATTTATTACCATAAGCAACTGTGGAGGCCAGGTTGTTAGGGGTATTTAAGGCAGAGCTTGATAGGTTCTTGATTGGACACGGCATCAAAAGTTACTGCGAGAAGGCCAGGGAGTGGGGCTGAGGAGGGGAAAAGAGGATCAGCCATGATTGAATGGCGGAGCTAAATGGCCTAATTCTGCTCCTATGTCTTATGGTCTTAGGATATAATGGGAGCTATGCTGACATCCTTCTCTTTGCTTGGCCATACAACACTCCTCAGCCAAAGATTTCTGCTGTAATGACATAAAAAGCCAGTGACCACCATAAAACTTATTATGAGCTTATTACCATAGAGATATCTTTAGGTAGAAGTATTCCCGGAGGACTGATCCTTCAGCTTGTTTCCAGGCACAATAGCGAGAAGGGGTAGAGCTGTAACCAGACTACTGGTGCATTAACACTGCAGTAACATCATTGCATATATGCCCGCATTTAGCATTGACCCTTTCAGTCCTGGGAACCCATCCTGAACACAAAATAGAGGCATTTAACTGTTTATTGGATGAGATGCTAGACCAGCACAACGTGACTAACCTCACTCCGATGACCAACCAAAGTCTTGAAGCAATGCTGTGTATCCAAATCCCACCATTTAACTAATGTGTCCTTCGAGCTAAAAGACAAGTAAAAATACCCATGAAAAATCAGGATATATGTGGGCATCAAATATTTATAAATAGAAAACTCACAGAGCAAAAGCCTGGTAGAATAATTAAATAAACACTCTGTTGAACATCCGCACCAATAGTACCAAGCTGTACTGCTCCACCATAAGTGATATTAACACACTGCCATTGGAATTTTCTCCACCTCAGCCCACTGATGTTGTTGAATGGCAGAGCATAGTTGCGTGGAAATTGGCTATTCTTGCTTTCAGTTCTTCTGTTCTTGTGTTTTATGATTTGTCAAACCCTCTGCTGGCTATTGTGTCATGGAACTAGCTGGAAGGTAGAGGAATCCTCACCTACTATCAGTTGTTAATTCCTACATTAATTACTGCACCTCTATTATAACTACAATCAGCCATTGTATATTTTCTAGTTTCCATTTTAACAATATTGTTACCATAGCTAAAGATCTTGTGAGATGTTTAAATTAAGAGAATTATCACGTCTTAAGTTAAGATCTCAAAGTTCCAAAATTCCACACCTTTCTCTCTACAGTTTCTTGTTACCAGCTGCAGGTCTTTTAAAAACACAAGAATGGCTTCATCAGTAACTTGATCTTGTATCCTATGTTCCATTTTACTCTTTTCAACTCTTGATGTTTTCTTACCTTGAAACCAGAAAATTTCTGCCCTTCAGAAATTTGGCCTGTGTAATAGCATCTTTATGTCCTTTCAACCTGTATAGTCCGCTCTCATTGATAACATCCCAGACGATGATTTCTGTGTCCTGTAGAATATTAAAACAAGAGACTTGTTTTCAAACAGGTCATATTCAATGATTTGATTTTCGCTAATACGTACCGCTGACAAAACATTCCAGGAAGGTCAAAGATTTAAAATTCAACTAGCCTGCAAGATGTTTGCATGAATACTGGGAGATGCGTGCCCCTTCATTTGGTGCAAATGATCTAATTTACCTTTGATCCTGAAACCAGTCGTGCTCCAAGGCTGTCATAGCTGAGAGTTGTCACTGCTGCTTTGTGCCCATTAAAGGTGACATTGCTCTCTCCAGTTATGATATTGAATATGCGTATTGAGCCATCTTCATATCCAACTGCCAGGTGTTGGCCATCAGGAGCAGAGCACAAATAAGTTACATCATGCTTAATGCCCTTAAGAATCCACACCTGTAATTACAACAGACCACAAAGATTGCACTTCAGCTCTTCTCCGGGGGAATTTTACATTAACAGAATATGTTCAGATACTTAAGTGACATTGTTTGCTTTATCTGAACAGTAGGTCGGTATAAGAAATGAATGATGTTTTCATTAAGATTCCGAAATTGAGAAAATTTCTTCGCTACAGGTTGCAAGTCTTTAAAATTGTTCCCGCCAGATAATCACAATTGCTCAGCCATTGAATATTCAAGACTAATATTAACAGATTTCCAAAATTGGAGACAAGAATATTTGGCATGGACAGTGGACATAGGGTACAGAATGAGTTGTGCTCTTAATTAGTGACACAGCAGGCTTAAATAGGTTAGGGTTTGGGTGGATATATTCCTTCCTGCTTGTCCTTTTCTTAAGCAATCTCAGAATTTCCTCATTTAATGGTCAAATTCCTCAGGAGTCTCCGGAGATTCGGCATGTCATCAAAAGCCTTGGCAAACTTCTATAGATGTGTGGTGGAAAGTGTGCTGACTGGCTGCATTGCAGCCGGGTATGGGAACACCACTGGCTTTGAGCGGAAAATCTTAACAAAAAAAGGTGTGGATTCGGCCAAGTATATCACTGGTAAAACCCTCCCAACCATTGAGCACATCTACATGAAACACTGCCGTCGAAAAGCAGCATCCATCATCAAAGATCCTCACCACCCAGGCCATGCTCTTTTCTCACTGCTGCCATCAGGTAGAAGGTACAAGAGCCTCGGGACTCGCACCACCAGGTTCAAGATCAGTTACCACCCCTCACCCATCAGGCTCTTGAACAAAAGGGGTAAATACACTCATTCTACTTCTGGTGTTCCCACAACCAACGGTCTCACTTTTAGGGCTCTACATTGTTATTTTTGCTTGTTATTTATGGTTATTTATTTATATTTGCACAGTTTGTTGTCCATTGATGCTGTTCACAGTTACTGTTCTAGTGATTTGCTAAATATGCCCGCAGTAAAAGAATCTCAGGGTTGTATGTGGGAACATCTGTGTACTCTGACAATAATTTTTACTTTCAACTTTGATTTACAGGCAAAAATGCAGCAAATTAACCAACCAGTGCCCAGAGCGTTGCTAACCTTTTCTCCTTTTCGGATATCCCAAACAAACACGTGCTCACAGGCCGCAACTGCCACGTATCGACCTTTCTCTCCACGTAGTTGTACAAAAACAATATTTGCCTTCGGACTTGCAATTACTCCAAACACTGCACTGGCAGCGTAGCGTAGATATTGCTTTGTCAGTCCCATGATCAAGGGCTAAGCTTGGTAGAACATTTAAAAAAAATCTGATGAAAACAAAGAACAAGCAGTGAATTACTGAAACTCATATTTTATATTACTTGTGTTTTCTAATGAAAAAAGGGTAATTTTGTGAACTACATAACTGAAAAATAAAACTGGGTTATTGTAGCTTCTCAGCCTCTCTTCCAAGACTTCACTCGTTTCTACCTATCAATCATCCCCCAAGTATTTGCTCTAAACCTCATCAGTTCATCGATTTCAACAAATATTGCATCAATTCAACTTCATCGATTACTTCTCATCTGCGATTGTACTCTATCACACAAATTATTCACTCCATCCCCCTTGCTCATCTTCCCTCAATGTGCTTCAACTCCTCACCCCTTTAGAATCTTCAGCTCCTTCCCAACCCGTCGCTCCCTTCCTCAACTTTCTGCCTTCTACTCTTGTTTGCCGCACTCCCCTGGCTTTTCTTCCTCTAACGTCCCCTGCTTAATCCCCGCACACCCTTTCACTGCCTCTTCTATTCCTCAATCCCCATCTTCACCTCAACACAGTGCTCAACATCTCTCCCCTCCCTCCCTTCAACTTCCCCTTCCTTCCTCTGTTAATCCCCAACCCCACACCCGTGCCTTCCCCTTCCCCTTCCCCACATCCTCACTCTCACGTTGCTGCTCCACTCCACACCATCCGGAGGTTCCGCGGAAAGACTTCTCTCAGACTCAATCACACGATAATCGAGTCGCTGAACAGGAGACTCGCGGTTCCCAAACCACTGACGCTGGAAACTCTACAGGAACACACGCACACAAAATGCAGCGGGTCAGGCAGCATCCATACAGGGGAGTAAACAACCTGCGTTTAGTCATCTCTTGCTGAATTACCTGGGGTTTACCTTTGAAACCAAGCTGAGCACTTTCTATTCTAATATTGCATAAATCTCATACATACCCAGTGTCCAAAACACTAATATGGAAAACACGTGAGATAAAACAGTTGACATTTGTTTTAGCAACATGTGCCTACATTGATTGGAATCTGAAATGTTAAGTGCTTTCAGAATTTTCTTCATCTATTGATCACTGTCGAATCGATTTAATGAGTGAGCTGCCTTAGCTTCTGGTGCAAGGAATCCAAAGGATTCACTGCCCTCTATATGAAGAAATGTCTCTGTCCTAAATGATTCCATTTTTTAAAATAGTGACTCTGATTCTAATTTCCTCGTCCAGCAGAAATTTTCTCGAGCCCTTACTAAATTTGGAATGTTGAAATGAAATCTCTCGGACTTATAAAAGTGTCAGTGTAAGTTTCAGTCCCATCTATAAATAAACCTGTGGCGCAATAGAATTTATTCTTTTGAGATTTGGAAAGGATTAATGATTAAGCACAGGTCATAGAAACTGATAAAATCTCGTGGGGAGGGGGGTCGCCGACAATAAAACAAGATACTCAGAAGACGATTTTATACCATGTTCTCATAACTGCTAGTTGGGTCATTCGACTTTTGTAAAAATGCAGAGATAATGGAATAAGCGAAACATTTAATATCTGATATTATAGAAGCCTTACAATGAAAACCGATTTCACAGTTCAGTCCTCAGCATTTGAAGTTGCACAGAAGAAAGCGGGACATCGATCTGCGCTGGCTCGACTGGTCGAGCTTGCTTGGTGAGGGGAAGTGACGATGAGGGTTGCTCGGGGTCACGGTCGCCCTGTGCGATGGGCTGTGGAGCTTGGGTTGTTCGGCGATCCTGTGACTGCGCAGCGACTCCGGCCGCACCACTGCACTAGCACTCTGCGGGGAAGGGCGGTGAGAGGCCGTGGGCCCCAGTGGTGGAGAAGGCAGGCCATCCGCAGGGGGAGGCAGGGCAGCAGGCGGCGAGAGGAGATTGACCAGTGGCCCCACACCCCTATCTCCGTCCCTGGCTGCCCTTCCCTCTGCCTTCCCCTTCTAAGCTGACTAGCCCTTGCACCACCACCACCCCCTCCCCCCGTTCCCCACCCATCGCTGGGGCATTCATACGCACGCCCCACACCCACAAACACGCTCTCTTGTACATTCATGCACCCTCCTCCAACACACAAAACACACTTGTACATCCTCCCCTAACAACACACACCCGCCACCTTCCAGTACTCAGCAGCGAGAGTGATCGCCTTATCGATAGGGTCGGAGAGCTAAAGGCACGGTTCGGTGCGAAGACCGAACTTGGGACAGTTACCGATTGAAGAGTTGATCGTTTTCTTGGTCGAAGGAACATGGATCCCTTAGGGGCCCGCTCTCCCATTGTGGACATTCAGACTCTGTCTTGCTGGGCCAACAGTTCAAATAAACTTGACACTGAATCGGATGGACTCAGTAGAGGAGACTCGTCCATCCCTTCCCCTTTCCCTTACAGAAAAGATATTAATAACAAAGTAATTCTTTGGTAAGTATTAGGGATTTGTTTCCCTCTTTATTCAAATTGGCTCTCAAGACGTTTAACTGATTCCTGTAAAAGCATAGTAATTTTATGTTTATAATGACCCTTGCTAGATTTGTAATCAAAATTGATCATACTTGCAGTTTTTGCTAACTTTTGAATCGTGAATTTTAAAACAACCCTGCAAGTCTTTGCTCAGTTGACTGAGATAACTGGGTAAACCATTGTCCTTCGGCTCGAAATGTCGACTGTACTTTTTACCCTAGATGCTGCCTGGCTTGCTGAGTTCCTCCAGCATGTTGTGTGTGTTGCCTGGATTTCCAGCATCTGCAGATTTTCTCTTGTTTGTGAATAGCCATTGTCTTCCTGCAACTTTTATCTATGGAGGTTGGAGCTGGTATCATGCTGAGGTCACTGTGCAGCTGATAACTTGGATAGTACATGAAAATTAACAACTGCAGATGACAAAAATCAGAAAGAAAAAGAGAAAATACTAGAAAAATCTTAGATCAGACAGTATCCACAGGAAAAAACATGGTTGAGTTGCTGAGTTTTCGTTTTGCAGCATTTTCTGTTTTTTATTCTTGGACAACACATTTAGGGAGGCGAACCTTAAGTACCAGCAAGAGCAGGTGGAGTGGGCATGACTGACTGTCAAAGAGACAAAGTGGAGTAGGATCTTATAAACTGATTCATTTTCTAACAGATTTTCCCTTTTGGACATTGTTCAGGATGGTGGTTTCTGAGAGAAGTGCAGCCACGGCTAGGAGCCAGACATAATTACATACACAGAAACAGTTCATTTAGAGTGCTGAATTGCTGGGTGAACAATTGCTATTCTACACGAAACCTATCTCTTTCTCCCCCAAGTCAATTTTACTGTATGCTGGGGGAAGTTTACGTTGATGAATTAAACTACACCTTGGGACGTGGGAGAAAACTGGAACAGCTAGGGGAAACCCATGCAGAGACTGGGTAAACTGCGTACAATATTAGAAGTCGGGATTGAGCATGAGTCACTGAAGCTGTGGGGTAACGGCTGAACTGGAAAGAGCCAGGGAGATTGACAAGGAGAAAGAGGAGTTAAACACACACAAAATGCTGGAGGAACTCAGCAGGTCGAGTCAGGTTTGTTGTCATTTAATTATATCCATGCATACCATCAAATGAGACAATGTTTTTCTGAACCAGGGTATGAAGAGTAGTACACATAACACACAATAACTTATGAAAGTAAGGATAAAGTCTATAGATGAACATCAAATAAATAAACTAAAATGCATAAATTAAACATTGTAAGGAACAGAACAGATGAACCAGTGACACTTTGAATACGATGCGGCAGGGAGGTCAGAATCCTGAAGGAAGAAACTGTTTCCCATCCTGATCGTTCTTGTTTTTATGCATTGGTCTCCTGCCTGATGGTAGAATGTCAAAGAGGATGCTGCATGGATGGGTGGGACTCTTAATAATACTGAGGTTCCTGTGTACACTGCACTCCTGATCAATGTTCCCGATGGATGGTAGGGAGATCTGCTCAGCTGTTCTCACAGTTCTTTGTAGAAACATCCAGTCTGATGCTCGGCTGCTCCCGTACCAGATGGAGATGCAGCTTGTCGGGATGCTGTCAATGGTGCTGCTATAAAATGTAGTTCAGATGGTGGGGGAGGAGCCTCACTTTCCTCAAGTAGTGGAGACACTGCTGTGTTCAGGGAGGTGATATTAGGGACCAGCTGAGGTTGTCCATGATGCGAACTCCAGGAACTTGGTGCACTTAACTCTCTCTCTAAGGGGGAGCCATGTATTCGCAGAGGGGGTGGTTCATCTCTACCTTCCTGAAGTCCACAAAGATTTCTTTGGTTTTTTTCCACATTCACTTAGATTGTTCTTCTCACACCAATCCACCAGGTCAGGCAGCATCTATGAAAATGAATAAGCAGTCAATGTTTCAGGCTGAGACCCTTTTTCAGGACAGAAAAGGAGGGGGGGAAATGGGGGGAGGGGAAGGAGGCTATCTAGAAGGTGATAGATGAAGCCAGGTGGGTGGGAAAAGTTGAGGACTGGGGAAGAAGGAATCTGATAGGAGAGGAGAGTGGACCATGGGAGAAGGAGACCCAGGTGGAAGTGATAGGCAGGCGAGGAGAGGTAAAAAGCTGGAATGGGGAATAGAAGAAGAGGGGTGGGGGAGGGGAAATATTTTACTGGAAGGAAAAATCTATATTCATGCCGTCAGGTTGGAGGCTACCCAGATGAAATATAATGTGCTGCTCCTCCACCCTGAGGGTGGCTCATCTTAGAACAAAAGGCCATGGACCGACATGTCGGAATAGGAATGGGAGTTAAAATGTTTGACCACCGGGAAGTTAGAGTGCTATTGTTCTGCCATCATATAGCACTGTAAATGCTTAATTACGCTGGAGGGGAGGAAAAAGAATGAAAAAAAAATGAATAAGTATTCAAGGGGATAGATGAGCATTTCTGTAACTGTGTGAATGTGTGAACTGTGTGAAGCCTCACTGGTACGTGGATACAGAGCATTGTGAAAAGAAGGGTAAAGCCCCAGAGGTAGTTTTTGAAATAATATCAGTGACGGGAAAATGTATGAGGTTCTGCAGGCAGAGTTAGGTTGCTAGAAAAGAAGTTGAAAAGCAGGATCTCAAACATTGTAATTTCTGGATTACCATGTCCTAATAAGAACAAAAATAAGATGATGGAGCAGGTGAATGTGTGGCTGGAGAGGTGGAGAGTTGTAAATTTCTAATGCACTGGAATCATTTCTGGGATAGGAAGAACCAATACAAATTGCCTCAGCAGTACCATGAGCAATGTCCTTTCTGGATCTGCCAGTGTTATTGAGAAGGGTTTAAGATGGTTTGGCAGGAGGAATTTCAAAAGAGAAATGGGGTTAATTAGTAAATCAGAACGACAAATAAATAGCAAAAAAAATCATTCAGTAAAAGGGTTGAAGTGCAGGAAAATATTGATGATAAAATTAAAACTACTTTATCTGAATGCTTGAAGCATTTTCAAGAAAAAGAGGAACTATTGGCACAAAGTAAACAGATATGATTTTAATTATATTGGAGAAATGTGACCATTTGGTGATCAAAGCTGGGAGCTAAATATTCTAGGGTATTTGACATTTAGGAAAGACTCGAGAAAAGGAAAAGGGAGTAGTATTACCTTATTAATAAGAGAGATCAGTGTAGTAGTGAAAATGATCTTGATAGATGATCATGTAGAACACGTCTATTTTAGACAAGCCAAGGATAGCAAAAATCAGAAAATGTTGATGGGGAATTATTTGTCTGGCAGTAAGCATTTACAATATTAGCTAGATCATGTCAGCAAATTGGAGTTGCTTGTGTTATATAATACAGTAATCATAGAAGGCCTTAACTAATAATTCAAAACTGACATGATAAGGTGTTAAATAAATTCATGGAAGTATATAAAATGCTTTTCTAGAGGAGCCAACCATTGGAAAAAATAATTCAGTTCTTTTCTGCATCAAGAAATGGTTAATTGATAACATTGTTGTCAAGGGACCTACAGGGGAGAGTGACCTTTAATCCAGAGTTTAGAAGACGGTATAGTTCCATGTGTGACCTGAATTTTAAATGTAAACAAAGGACACTGAAATATGAATGAAGAATTGTCTGTGGTTAGTTGGGAAAATACATTACATGATATGATGGTGGACAGACAATGATTAGCATTTAAAGACAAATGCATGAGTTGCAAGATGCATATTATATTCCTTTCAAGCACAGAACCCAACCAGTAGAGTGTTTATCCATATCAGGCAAGAGAAATTAATGGAAGAGTTAAATCAAGAGAGAAGCTTTTAAAGTTGCCATAAATAGTTGTAGGCTGAATGGTTAAGAACATTTTTGAACTCAGCAATGGAAGGTCAAGAAATTAACAAAGAGAGGCAAGACTGACTGTGAATATAGACCAGCAAGAAACATAAAGTGGGCTTTGAGAGATTTTATAGGTATGTGCTGAGAATAATGAGGGCAAATATAGGCCCCTTAAAGAAAACTGGGAGAATTTATGATTGGGAATAAGGAAATGGTAGACAAGTAAACAACTAGTTTGCATCTGCAGATGCTCTGGTTATCATCTTCGAAAGTTCTAAAAATTTGGTGCTTTAAATGTGTGCTAAATGCTAGAATCTGTAATATGTGATGCACCTGAGAAAAATTATAGGATTGAGCAGAGCCAACATGGATTATAAACGGCAGGTCATCTATTGATGTAATCTTTTGGAATTCTTTAAGGATGTGATTGTGACTGGTCAAGTGGATAAATGGGGACTAACTGGTAGATGTCCTATTTCTTGTATCTTTAGAAGTCTTTTCAACAAGGTCCCACATAGAAGGTTGATAAAACAAAGTTATAGCATGTGAAATTGAGGATAATGTACTAATATTGATTGAGAATAAGTTATCAGACAGAAAGCAAAGATTGGGAATAAATGAACTGTTCCAAGGTTGTGACTAGCAGGTTATCACAGGAATTGATATTTGGCTGCTAGTTGTTTTATAGTCAATATCAGTGATTTGCCTGAGGGAATCAAGTGTCATATTTCCAAACTTGCTGACACTGGTGAAATTGTTGGGATCATGAGCACTGAAGAGGCTTCAAAGGGATATGAATAAATTGGATGATGGCAGATGGAATATAATGTTGAAAATGTGAAGTAATCCACTTGAATGCACATAACCAAAAATTAAGTTTTTTTTTGTTATATGGCAGTTGAGTAGTATTGATACTAAAAAAAGAAATATTGTGCTTGTACACAATTTGCTGAAGGCAAACACGCAGGTGTAGCAAGCAAAGAAGCAGGCAAATGGTATGAGAGGATTTGAATAAAGAGTAAGGAAATCTTAGTGTAGATGGATTGGGCCTTGGTGATAAATGTTGAGGAATATTATGTGTGACTTTGGTTCTGTACTTAAAAACAGATCTAGTTTACATGGATTGGATTTTTTGGACTGCCTTCAGAGATGGTGGAATTCCCATATGGGGAGAGATTAAATAGCCTACGGTTCTATGCTCTGGAGTCTAGAAAAGCTAGAGGAGATCTCACTGAAACATATCGAGCTCTTAAAGGAGGATATGGAAGATAGGGTGATATAGCAACTGTTTTGTGTGTGAACACAGGTCAGCACATTATGGAAACCAGCCTTATCCCCATGGACTCAACCTGTACCTTTTGCTGCCCTAGTAAAGCCTCTAGCATAATCAAAGACCCTACCCAGCCCAGACATTCTCTCTCCTCCCCTCTCCCATCAGGCAGAAGATAAGAAAAACCTGAAAGCACAGACCACAAGGCTCGAGGACAGCTACTAACCCCCTGTTATCAGGCTTTTGAATGGACCTCTTGTACGATGAGATGGTCTCTTGACCTCACAATCTATTTTCCTATCATCGTGCGCTGTACTTTCTCAGCAGCCGTTACACTTTATTCTGCATTGTCATTGTTTTACGTCAATGTGCTGTGTAATGATTTGCATGAACAGTATGCAGGACAAGCTTTTCACTGTATCTTGGTGTATATGTCCTCTATGTGAAGTCCAAGACCTGAGAACACAATTTGAGAATATAAAGGCTAGAGCATTCACATCTGAGAGGAGAAACCTTTTCATTCAGAGAGTGGTGAACCTTCAGAAAACAGCAAGAAAGATAGAAAGAGTTTGGCATTGATAGAGCCAAGTTTGGCACAGGTTTTCACTGAGATGGTCTCATGATGGACCTGCGGATTATTATCACAAACGACAGGAATTCTGCAGATGCTGGAAATTCAAGCAACATACATCAAAGTTGCTGGTGAACGCAGCAGGCCAAGCGGCATCTATAGGAAGAGGTGCAGTCGACGTTTCAGACCGAGACTCTTCGTCAGGACTAACTGAAGGAAGAGTGACTTCAGTTAGTCCTGACGAAGGGTCTCGGCCTGAAACATCGACTGCACCTCTTCCTATAGATGCTGCTTGGCCTGCTGCGTTCACCAGCAACTTTGATGGATGCTGCAAATTATTATTGTAGTTTGTATCATCTTACAAATATCAATCCAATCAGGCATCCTCTGCCATGTCTCTGTAAGTCTGTGGCCCCCACACTATCTTCATTAGTTACTGGGTTCAGAACGCAAGGTTCTGTTGAAGTTTGGTCACTTAGTATGTTTGAAAAGAATCATCTGTTTTTCTTTCCTCCACAGAGCTAATGACATGATCATGGCATTTTAAGGATATTGATTGGGAAATAGCAATAGTTCTGCTGTTCATGGACGGAATGCCATGTCACCTTTCCCATCTATCAGATAGAATGCTCTGTTTAACACTAATGCTGTCCTCCTTCTGAAGTATCAACTTGAACTTTATATCTTGCCTGTGAGAATAAGTACAAACAAACAATCTCACTCGACCAAGACTATTATATGATCTACTGAGGGAATCAGTGATAAAAGATGGCACCAATATAATTAGTAGCAGTTGGTTATCCTAGTACACGTGAGTTAGTATTAAGGGCAATGGTTATTAACATTAAAACAAATGCACGGTAGATTTCTCTTGATCCCTCTCGAAAAGAGGATGAGTGGTGTTTAATATGGAATTTTGTAATTATAGGTATTTGCTGATGAGGTGTGCAATTGCACTTTGTTGGGATACACCTTCTCTAAAATTGTAAGTGCAATAACTACAGTAAAACCATGTTTATTCAGACAAAATTTTAAAATTTGCATTAGTAAGTAAGAAGCATATTTTCTACTCAGACTGATCGGCAAATCTGAACATTGCTTTATGGTAGTTTTCTCATTGGCTTTGCAAAATATCTCATGCAGCTCATAATCTACTGACAGTGTAAGTACTTTGCCTTTTGGCTCAGGAGCAGCATTGTCCTTCTGCATTGTTCTGGCTTTTTACAATTGTATCTTGGTGCATCGTGGCATCTCCATTTTACTGGTGCACCCTATCCTCGTTGTCTGCGTCTTCAGACAATGCTGACCCACAGTTATGCAAGGAACCTATTTCTACCAACGTCTCGTTATATGCACCCAAAACTGACAGTTATGCGAGGAGCACCACTTTCCCGCCAATACATGTCATGTGGGCGCACCTCACAATCTCTCTCCCGCCACTCTCGCATTGGTTTTGGCAAGGTGTGGATGCGCGATCTTAAACTTCTGTTAGTTTTACCTACGGTGCAGTGATTTTGCGCTTGAAATATTTAACTATGCCTCCTAAGCATCCGATGTCATGTCCTGGGCCGTCAGCCGAGTGGCAGAGAACCGCTTTAACACTTGAAAAAAAAGTTGGAAATTATAAGCAGCACGGCATCAGCTGAAGGTAACACAACTCTGGGATGCTACTGCCGGGAACAGAATCTTGCCTTTAAAGTTCTTTTGTTGCTTGATAATGTACCAGCCCATCCTAAACATTTGGACAGCATTCATCCTAACATAACAGTGCGTTTCCCGAGTTGGGTAGGAGGCCAAGTGGTTAAGGCATTTGTCTAGTGATCTCAAGGTCGCTAGTTGGAGCCTCAGCTGTGGCGGCGTGTTTGTGCCCTTGAGCAAGGCACTGTCTACGCCCACCTGGACAAGCCAACGAGCACTGTGAGGGTCATGTTTTTTGACTTCTCCAGTGCGTTCAACACCATCCGCCCTGCTCTGCTGAAGGAGAAGCTGACAGCGATGCAGGTGGATGCTTCCCTGGTGTCATGGATTCTTGATTACCTGACTGGCAGACCACAGTACGTGTGCTTGCAGCATTGTGTGTCTGACAGAGTGATCAGCAGCACTGGGGCTCCACAGGGGACTGTCTTGTCTCCGTTTCTCTTCACCATTTACACCTCGGACTTCAACTACTGCACAGAGTCCTGTCATCTTCAGAAGTTTTCGGATGACTCTGCCATAGTTGGATGCATCAGCAAGGGAGACGAGACTGAGTACAGGGCTACGGTAGGGAACTTTGTCACATGGTGTGAGCAGAATTATCTGCAGCTTAATGTGAAAAAGGCAAAGGAGCTGGTGGTAGACCTGAGGAGAGCTATGGTACCAGTGACCCCTGTTTCCATCCAGGGGGTCAGTGTGGACATGTTGGAGGATTACAAATACCTGGGGATACGAATTGACAATAAACTGGTCTGGTCAAAGAACACTGAGGCTGTCTACAAGAAGGGTCAGAGCCATCTCTATTTCCTGAGGAGACTGAGGTCCTTTAACATCTGCCGGACGATGCTGAGAATGTTCTATGAGTCTGTGGTGGCCAGTGCTATCATGTTTGCTGTTGTGTCCTGGGGCAGCAGGCTGAGGGTAGCAGACACCAACAGAATCAACAAACTCATTCGTAAGGCCAGTGATGTTGTGGGGATGGAACTGGACTCCCTGACAGTGATGTCTGAAAAGAGGATGCTGTCCAAGTTGCATGCGGTCTTGGTCAATGTCTCCCATCCACTACATAATGTACTGGGTGGGCACAGGAGTACATTCAGCCAGAGACTCATTCCACCGAGATGCAACACAGAGCGTCATAGGAAGTCATTCCTGCCTGTGGCCATCAAACTTTACAACTCCTCCCTTGGAGGGTCAGACACCCTGAGCCGATATGCTGGTCCTGGACTTATTTCATAATTTACTGGCATAACTTACATATTACTATTTAACTATTTATGGTTCTATTGCTATTTATTATTTATGGTGCAACTGTAACGAAAACCAATTTCCCCCGGGATCAATAAAGTATGACTATGACTAACCACACATTGCTCTAGTCTGTGCTAGGAGTGGCGCCCCACACAGACTTCCAATCTGCGCCTTGTAAGGCATGAAAATGCCCGACGCAGGCCTCTCATGGTCTGAGTCGACGTTCCCTCCCTCCCCTCCTGCCACTTAATACAACATCACTGATTCAACCACTCGACCAAGGTGTGATCCACATTCAAGGTGTGCGTATTTTTTTTACCACGAACTATCTCTCAGATGCTGCAAGCAACAGACAATTTTGGAAATCCTGGGTGAAGGATTGGTGGAAGTCGGAACACTTGGCACAAATGGCAATGGACATGGACCCATGTTTAGAACGAAGTCAGCATTTCAGTCATTCCCTGCCGTCAGCCCTTCTTCCCTACAAGCAAATTTAAAACAAAATGCTGCCAAGCAAACAACCTTCACCACTTTATTCAAATCCGTAAAACCTTCTGCTGCCAGCAGTTCTAAGAGTTCTGTGAGTCTTCCTTTTCACCCCTTGCTATGATCCTGACAACCACAACCAACCACCTTATCTATGTAAAGCTGCCCGATACCACAACAACCACTCATCTCCCAGAGCGAACACACCTGCCACTGTTGGTGAGTACTCTACGCCCTCGGATGTTAACTTTCTATGATTTATTACATTGAATATTACCTTAAATTGATGAAATATAATGCAAATGTTGTCTTGTACTGCTGCTTTTGTGTCGTATTGGTATGAAAATGTGGATAAATTACAGATAAAACATATTTAGGAAGCCCTCTGGAACACATCCCTATTTTCTCCATTTAAATAATTATTCACATTATGCGTCAACTTCGAGGAATGTATCCCCCGCATATAATGAGGATAGGGTGTACTGCATTTCATCTTGCATTTATGTTCTTACAGACATGTATGTTGTTACAATACTATCAACTGAGCTTAAACAGATTAGCTTTCTTTGCTGACATAAATAAGCAGGTGCTTACATGGTGTTAATGTGATGCTATAGGAATCACAGATGGAAATTGCCACTGTCTGTTTCCTTTCCTGATCCCACCCCCTTTACTTTCTGCAGAACTGAGGTGGGTTTTGAATTGAGTGTATCGTTTCTGTTGCAAGTCATGGAGTAATAAGAGACAATGTAATACTAACCACTTCCCTTTCTCTAACCTACCTCTTCTGCTTTCTTCTGTTCCTCTGTCCTCCCTAATAGCTGAGTGCCATCCAGAACTTTGGCTTCATGTACAATCAAAATTTGGTTGTTACGAAAGATTCTGTTTCATTGACTGAGGAGTGGATGTGAATTTTGATCTGATATTTAAGAAAACCTGGTTTCAGAAGCTTCAATGACACTGATTTTATAAATGGACTGGTCGACACAGGCATTGCTTCTGTACCTCTGGAAGTTCATCCACCATCCTTTCAATTTGTCTTTCGCTCGCCACAGTAGGATTACAGCTCATGAAATCTCACTGCTTCTCCACTCAGCCTGACCAATAGCAATACCTACGTCAGGCTGTGTTTATTGTCTGCAGCTCAGCATTCAACACAGTCATACCCTTAGTTCTATTCAACAAGCTCCAGAACCTGGGCTTGTGTACTTCCTTCTGCAACTGGATGCTGGACTTCCTCACTGGGAGACCGCAATCTGCGGATCAAAAATATCGTTTCCTCACTGACAGTCAGCACTAGTGCACCTCAAGGATGTGTGCTTAGCCCATTGTTCTATTCTCCCTATACCCACGATTGTGTGGTTAGGCACAGCTCCAACGCCATCTATAAATTTTTAGACAATCAAATTAATGTTGGCAGAACTTCAGATGGTGATGAGGTGTACAGGAGCAAGATAGTGGTGTTGGAGCAACAACCTTGCACTCACTGTCAGTAAATCCAAGGAATTGATTATGGACTTCAGGGAAGGTAAGTCGAGGGTTCAGAAGTGAAAAGAGTGAGCAGTTTCAAGTTGCTGGGTGTCAACATCTCTCAGGATCTATCCTGGGCCCGACACATCGATGCAATTACAATGAAGGCATGACAACGGCTATTTCATTAAGAGTTTGAGGAGAATTAGAATGTCATCAAAGACACTGAAAAATTTCTACTGATTTACTGTGGAAAGCATTGTAACTGGTTGCATCACCGTTTGATACGGAGGCGCGGGGCCACTGCACAAGATCGGAAAAAGCTACAAGATGTTGTAAATTCTGCCAACTCTGGGCACTAGCCTCCCTGGCACCAGGGCACCTTCAAAAGGTGATGCTTCAGAAAGGTGCATCCATCATTAGGGATCTCCATCACCCAGGGCATACCCGCTTCTCATTGCTACCACTAAGGTGGTGGTATAGGAGCCTGAAGAGAGACACTCAAACTTTCAAGGACAGCTTCTTCCCGCTTTGCCATCAGATTTCTGAATGGACAATGAACCCATGGACACCACCTCAGTATTTTTTTCCTCTTTTTCAACTGCTAATTTAATTTTCTTTTTTGTATACACTTATTGTAATGTATAATTTTTATTATTATGTGTTGCAATGTACTGCTGCCGCAAAACAACAATTTCACGACATCTGCCAATGATATTAAACCTGATTCTGATTCAGATTGAAGTACTTGGGAGATGGTAGCATCCAATGTATTGCTATTTCCCTACCCAGTAGTCATGTACTCAGCAGCTGTCTTTGAATCTTTGGAACTGGTTTTCCATTTCACACACGGGACTTTAAAAAAAGTGATCATAGTGCATAATCATTGTTGATGGACTTTTGATAACTATTAACGAGGACATTTGTGACAATATTTCTAATTAGGCAAAGCATTGTTACTTAGTGGACTGGCAGAGAGGATTTGTGCCCTAGGTGTGGTTTGGTGGTACTTTAATATATTAAGTGAGCTTGAACATATTCTGGGCTTTTATTTATATCTGTCTCCAAAAACTGTCCTAATGAAGGGTCTCAGCCCGAAACGTTGACTGTTTGCTCTTTTCCATAGATGCTACCTATTCTGCTGAGTTCCCCAGCATTTTGTGTATGTTGCTAATTAACAGGAAGGGTGGCATTTAATAAGGGGAAGTTTTGAGACATAAACAGAGCCTTTAGCTTCTTGTTCTTGCTCTAGAGTTACATTTCTTAGTCCTTCTATCCCTCTTCCTAAAAGTTTTATCAAAGCATTTCTTTTCAGGATGTAGTTTGTTCATTTTTAATTACTTACTAGGTTAGCAGTTGTTTCCTTGAGAGGATCTGTGTAGTGTACTGAGATATTTTTCACATAGAAGGTTCCAAATTGTTTGCAAACTTGTGGTCTACATTGATGATACCACTGAGTGATGGGCTCTCAACTTGTTTGTTATAATTACCTATGTTGGTATTCTTTGCTTTTATTAAATGATAAATGTAACAAATTCAAATGGGCATCAAGTGTTCAAATGTTAACAGGGTGCTTCTTCTTTTAGGAAAGGCGATGTAGTCTTGCTGAGGTGCACAGCCATTGTGAATACAACTAATGAATCTCTATTTGACAAGAATCCTATAAGTGAAAGTATCCACTTGCATGCAGGACCCGAACTCAGGGACGAGTTACAGAAATTGAAAGGTGAGATCCGTCCTGTAAATCCAAAATGGTTCAAACAGGGAAGTAAACATTCTCCATTTCATCTTGGTTTGGATGTATTTAGCTAGCAAAGAAGTGTGTCTCACTTTTATAGAAAAGCTCAGTTGTCTTTGGACATTTTTCAAAGAAAAAATTTCTACTATATTTTGAATAGAAATTGTAATGGTAGATTTAATGAGATGCTATTCTATGTGATACGTTCGCCAAAGGCTCTTCCGCTCCATTACCCAAATCACCATCATATTTATAACCACCTCTGGTTGTGTTTTCTGTTGCAGTTAGTTCTAACTACTCTGACTGGTTCCATTTCTGATTTTGTTGTTGGGAATTTTCATGCTGGATTGAGTTAGGTCTGACCACTTTCTGCACACTGTCCGTCCTTCTCTTGATATTTTATGTTGCTACATCCGATGAATATTGTAAGCATGTCTTTGAGACGTGGGACAAATCTGGAGCACCCTAAGAATACCACATAGTCCGATTGGGAGATTACGTAGACAATATGGGTTTTCCTATTCTTGAAGCTAGCTTTTCTGTGTATTGCTTCCAGCAGTAGCTCCACCCAAACTGGTTGTGTTAATATGGTCACATCAACTCCTTGTACCATCTTCTACATCTCTTTCTGCCCCAGGCCATTAAAATTCCGATTTCTACAGTCTCACTCAATAAGCTATAATGAGATCACTTTGGAATATCATATTTTCCCACCATCATCCTCCCAAATGGCTGCTGTCAAGGATTTTTCTCCAGCTGCTTTAATTGTTCTGTAATGCTCCCCAAATATTCTGCCATATAATCCCTATTAATCTCATTAATTTTTCAGCTTGCATTCTTGTTTACGGCGATAGTTTTTGACTACTATTTTGAGTTCCTTACGACTTTTGTACCCCTTCAGTGCCAGCATGAAGTGGATCTTAGAATAAGTGGCTGTTCTTTATCACCTGAGTTAAGAATTTACATTAAAATATGTTGTCATTTAGAGGAATAAAATCTACTCTGCTGAATTAAATAGCTATGTTGTGTTACGAGCAACAGCAAATTCTTCTGTGATGTGAAATGTGAAATAACTTCTGTTTTTAAGTTTGCCGCACAGGGGAGGCGAAAATGACCAAAGGGTTTAATTTGGCTGCGAGGTTTATTATCCATACTGTGGGGCCGCGATATAATGCTAAATACAGAACAGCTGCTGAAAGTTCCTTGTACAGCTGCTACAGGAGTGTACTTCTGTTAGCCAGGTAAGCATTCTGGAGTTTTATAGTTACAAAAGTAGAGGAAGAAGAGATTTAGTGTCGTTCTTATGTGTAATCCTGATTTCCATTCCCATTGTTAGTAGGCAACACATGGGCAAGGGTTGAATTATATTTTTATTTTTGAAACTTATCATGCCTACTAGAATTTTCTATTTTACTGGAATTCCAATTTCCATTTTAGCTGAAAAAGCAATAGCATTGGTCCAGTTGATCTTCCAGAGCAGTACTTTGTTGCATTATTTTGGTATCAAAGTGACTTGCTTTCCATTTTTGGATTTAAGCTTTTGCTTGAGCCCTTTTGTGAGAAGAGGTGGCCACTTGGTCTATACCAAGTTTCTGAGCACATTCCCTCGGAGTCCTGTTCCCATATTTCAGGGGTCCCCAACCTTTTTTGCACCGCGGACCGGTTTAATATTGACAGTATTCTTGCGGACCGGCCAACCGGGGGCGGGGGGAGTTTCAAATATGGGACACTTGTGTTTTCCCCGAGAAAGACTACCGTGACAATGAAGCCTTGCGCGGGCACCTGTGTGCGCATGCATGACATACGCATGTGCGCACGTGCCAATTTTTTTTCCACAAATCGGTTTTGGCTTAATCTCCCTGACTATACTGTACATACATTATTTCTACTTTATATAGGCTGTGTATTTATCATATCATTCCTGCTTTTACTATATGTTAGTGTTATTTTAGGTTTTATGTGTTATTTGGTATGACTTGGTTGGGTACTTTTTGGGTCTGAGCATGCTCAAAAATTTTTCCTGTTTAAATTAATGGTAATTGCTTCTTCTCTTTACGCCACTTCGGCACAAAATGTTTCATAGGAACGCTCTACCTTAGCGGAAGAAATACGGGACAAACCAATTTAGCCCGATATACGGGATGTCCTGGCAAATATGGGACAGTTGGCAACCCTATGTTCAAGTTCAACAGTGCGTGACAGGGATTGAGGAAAGGTGCAGCTGACTCATATCGTTTCCTTGTGGCCCGGTAGCACATGCTTTGCAACCCGGTACCAGTCCGCGGCCCGGTGGTTGGGGACCGCTGCCATACTTAACAAGACAAAGGAGCAGAAGGAGGCCATTCGGCCTATCAAGTCTGCTCTGCCACTGCACCATGAGCTATACTATCCTCCCATCTAGTTCCAATTTCCGGCTTTTTTCCCATATCCCTTGATACCCTGACTAATTAGATACCTATCAATCTCCCTAAACACCCTCAATGATTGGGCCTCCATAGCCTATTTTATCCATAGCCTACTTGGTTCTCTATAGCCTATTTTATCTTCCATTCTCATCAACTCCTTGTTTCTTCCCCCTTTGATCCTGCTACCCATATACACTAAGAGCAATTTCAACAGACAATTTATAGTATCAGCTTACCTTTGGGAATACGGGAGGAAAACTGGATTAATTGTGAAACCTACACATTTTAAGGGAGAACATGCAAACTCCACATGGAAGTGACTGGAGATCAAGATCAAAGTTTGATCACTGAATTTGAGGCTAACTGCTTGCCATTATGCTGTTCTAGAGCCGTGGTATACTGTATAAAGGGTACTCTGATTTTTAGCTTTTATTCTTCTGGTCAGTGGAATCATAATTTAACAAGCGCAGATGACTAAAAGATGACTATTAAATAAAATCATTGCTTTGAAATACCCAACTGAGCATGGAAAAGGATTCTCAGTAAAATCACACATGTGATCTGGAATGTACTAGAGCAAAAAAAAACAGGCTCATTATCTTAAGAATCATTCTGATTTTTTTTTAAATGCAATTTTGTACACTGGCATAGAGCACAATTATTCTCCTTTAAACTCTACTGTACATCAAGAGATTCTAACAGTATTTTTCAATTTTTAGCACGTTGCTTTCTGTTATCATTTTAGATGTCAGTTCAGATGTGTGCACCAAAAGTGAAGTTGACTCATAGCATTCTGTTAGACCATCCTGATCTGTTTCTTTTGACCTCTTCTAGGGAGCATTCAATGTCTTCATTGGGATTATCTGTCATCAATATACCAAAAAGGGGCTACCCTTTGGAGGATGCTACCAACATAGCTCTGAGTACGTGTTGCTCCAGTTAACTTCATGAAAGCCGAAGCAGGATACTTTTGCTGCTTTAATCAAAACTGGCTAATGTCTTTTATCATCTCTACATATGTTAAGTTTCATATTCTAGGCCCTGGTTGTGAGTCACAGGAACTGTATTGTTGTAATATAGACTACATTCAGTCAAGAGTCCAGTTTTGTTATTTCATTGACTTATGATTTCTTTACAAATGATCAACTTCATTATTTGCTGTTTGCACATTTTTTAATTGCCACTCACTGTAAAATTCATCCTTTTCACCATTCCCTGTTTCCAAAAGGTATTCATAGAAAATGCAGAGCTACTAAATTTATTGGAGAAAAAATTAAGAGCTGTTCCTCAAGTTTGTTGCATTGTTGAAAAAACATTGTTATTTACACGAAGACATGAAGAATGGCTTTGGATTGGAGACAGGAAGATTACTGGTAGCAAGGAAGTCTACTTATGAGGGAAAATTGTTGATTGGATTTGCTTTTCCTTCTACAGAGCTGCTTAAGGGATAACATATTCAAAATTGTGATGGGTTTTGATAGAGCAAATAGTGAAAATTTGTTCTATCTGGCAAATGGATTGGTCACCAGGGGTAATAGAATAAAGGGAATGACAAAGCAGCTCGAGAGAAATGAGTTTCAGAGCATCGTCGGGATTTGGAATGTGTTTCTGGAAGTTTGCTGGAAACGGACTCAGCAGGAACGTTGAAAGGGTAGTTTCATTTAAAAGGTGACTAATTTGCAAGATTATAGTGAGGACAGCTAGGTTGTAGGAGAACATTTCTAAAAAGTGGAAAACAAGATGAGTCAAATCACAACATAGCGGTTAGTGATCCAGGTTCAATTAGCACTGCTGCCTGTATGGAGATTGTACGTTCGCCCCACCACCACCACCACCGCGTGTTTTTCGGGTGCTGCAGTTTCCTCCTATATCCCAAAGACACAAGGGTTAATGGGTTAATTGGTCACATTAGTGTAATTGGGCAGCACAGGCCTATTGGGCCAGAGGGGCCTGTTACTGTGCCGTATCATTAAATGAATATATTTTTTTTTAATGGTCAAGAAGATTGAGAGCTTCAAGTTCCTAGGAAAGACTATCATCAATAGCTCTGTTCTGGTCCAACCAGAAGGAAAGTTCACCTGTGCCTCTACTTCCTCAGGAGTCTTCCTCTGGTTGTATCCTAGCCTGGTATGGAAACGCCAGTGCCCCTGAATGAAAAATCTTATAAAAGGTAGCGGATACGGTCCAATCCATCATGAGTAAAGCCCTCCCAACCTTTGAGCACATCTGCACGGAGTGCTGTCGCAGGAAAATAGGATCCATCATCAAGGCCCCCCACCACTCAGGCCATGTTCTCTTCTTGCTGCTTCCATCAGGAAGGTTCAGGAACAGTTATTAACCCTCAACCATCAGGCTCTTGAACCAGTGGGGATAACTTCACTTGCCCCCTCACTGAAGTGGTCCCATAATCTATTGGCACACTTTCACTCATGTTCTCTACTTATTGCTTGTTTGTTTGTTTGTTTTCTTGTGTATTTGCTCAGCTTGTTGCCTTTTGCACATTGGTTGTCAGTCCTGTTGAGTGCGGGCTGACATTGATTCTATAGTGTTTCTTGGACTTACTGTGAACACCTAGGGTTGTATATGGTGACATATATGTTCTTTGGTAATAAATTTGCTTTGATCTTTAAAGAAATGTTGCATGTCCCCTTTGATTCTCTATAGAAAGTATACTACACCACGCTCGGTATGGCAGCTTCTCTACCTTTGACATCAAGAAACTGCAGTTTTGTGGACACAGTTCAGCCCATAATGGAAATGTTGTGGCCGTTACAGAGGCTTGACTGCCACAAGGGTAGGAAGGGATACTGGACATTCTGGAAGCGTAAACTGGGAGCAGATGTTCTTGGGGAGGAGGGAACATAGTCAGGAGGAAGAAGGAAGAATACTTAAGGTTTCGGAAGTAAGGATCATACAGGGCTCCAGAGAGTGTCAAAGTAGCCAGGAAGGAGCTTAAGAATGGATTTAGGAGAGATATAAAGGAACATAAGAAGGTATCAGCGAGTAGGAGTAAGGAAAATCTTAACATGTATAGAACAGGAGGATGGGCATAGTGAGGATAGGACTGATCAGGGATAGTAGAAGAGGTGGGGACGTCCTTAGTGAATACTTTGCTTCAGTATTTACCAGTGAGAGGGACCTTGACAATTGTGAGGACTGTGTAAAACAAGCTGATGTGTTTGAACATGTCCAGATAAAGAACTGAAAACATGGGTACATCAGAGATGTCCTTCTTTTTCAAAGATAGGAGTTTCCTTCCTCCACTATTGATGCTGCCCTCTTCCACATTTCCTGCACATCCGCCCTCTATCCATCTTCACACTGCATTAACAGGGAGAGAGTTCCTCTTGTTGTCATCTACAACCCCTTGAGATTCCATATCTGGCTCATCATTCTCCTCAACTTCAGCCATCTTCAATGGGAGCCTACCACCAATCACATCCTTTGTTTCACCCCCCCCCCCACACTCTCCACTTCCTGCAGGGATTGCTTCCTCTGTGTTTCCCTTATCCATTCATCCCTCCCCACTAATCTCCCGCCTGGCACTTATTTTTGAATGAGAAAGAAGTGCTGCGCCTACACATTCACTTCCTCCCTCGCCACCATTCAGGGCTGCAAAGCACTTCACCTGCGAAGCTGTTGGTGTCATCTATGAAGCAGACTCGATGGGCTGAATGGCCTACTTCTGCTCCTGTTGCTTTTGGTCTTATGTTACCCAACTCTCCCAACACGGCCTCTGCTTGGGCCAGACCCAGTGGAGATTGGTAGACCGCTTTTTGAGCACCTTACACAAAAAGCAGCTTTTCCTGGTGGCCATGGATTTTAACTCCAATCCCCACTCCCATTCTGACACGTCTGTGGCCTCCTTTTCTGCTTCGATGAGGTTGGAGGAGCAACACCTCATTTTCTTTCTGGGCAGCCTCCAATCTGATGACAGGAACATCGACTTCTCTAACATCCATTAATTCTCCCCCCACCCCCATTCTTCAATTCCCCACTCTGGTCTCCCTCTTACCTCTTCTCTTCACCTTATCTGCCGGTCACTTCCCCCTGGTGCCCCTCCTCCTTCCCTTTCTCACATGGTGTCCACTCTCTTGTCCTATCAGATTCCTTCTTTCCAGCATTTTACCTTGTCCACCTATCACCTCCTAGCTTCTTACTTCATCCCCCATCCCCCACACACCTGGCTTCACCTATCACCTTCTAGTTTGTACTTCTTTCCCTCTGTCCACCCTTTTCTGGCTTCCCCCTTCCTTTCCAATCCTGTGAAGGGTCTCAGCAGCCGAAACCTCCCCTCCATATGCTGACTGATCTTGCGAATTCCTCTACCATTTGTATGTGTTGCACGAGATAGATAAGTCCCTGTGGCAAGACGATATATACCCCAGGTTTCTACAGGAAACGAGAGAACAGATTGTTATGCCTTTGACTATGATCTTTGCATCCTCGTGGTCACAGGAGTAATGCCAGAAGATTGAGAGGGTGGCAAATGTTATTCCTTCAGGAAAGGAAATAGGGATAATCCTGGGAATTCAGACCAATGACTCTTACATTAGTGGTGGGCTAACTATTGGGAGAGGATTCTTAGAGAAAGGATTTACAAGCACTTGAGCACGTACAGTCTGATTAGGGATAGTCAGCATGGTTTTGAGGGGCAGGTCTTGCCTCACAAGCCTGATTGAATACATCAAGGAAATGGCAAAACAAATTAATGCTGGTGGAGGATGTGGATTTTTGTAAGGCTCTGGTTTCCTCCCACAGTCCAAAGATATGCAGGGTAGGTTAATTAAGCACTGTAAATTGTCCCATAATTTGGTTAGGGTTAAATCAGGATTGTCAGAGGTTGCTGGGTGGTGTGGTTCGAAGGACCAAAGTTTCTATTCTGCGCTGTATCTCAAAATAAAATATTCTGCCTAGAGGTCTATGAATAGTAGTGTTGTCCACAGATCTGTCTTGAGATCTCTTTGCAATTTTTGTAATTAACTTAGATGAGGAAGTGGAAGGGTGGGTTAGTAAGTTTGCAGATGACATATAAAGGTTTTTTAGTTTGTGATTGTCAAAGATTACAATGGGACATTGACTTGGGGTCTGAGAGGTTGCAGATGGAGTTCAATCCCGAAAAGTGAAATGATACACTTCGGAAGGTTGAACTTCCAAAATTAATTTTTTTTTTATAGGCATCTGTTAGTCTCATGAGACCATGGATTTGTGCCTTGGAAGGTTTCCAGGGCGCAGGCCTGGGCAAGGTTGCATGAAAGACCGGCAGTTGCCCATGCTGCAAGTCTCCCCTCTCCACACCACCTATGTTGTCAAAGGGAAGGGCATTAGGATCCATACAGCTTGGCACCGGTGTCGTTGCAGAGCAATGTGTGGTTAAGTGCCTTGCTCTAGGACACAACACGCTGCCTCAGCCAAGGCTAGAGCTAGCAACCTTCAGATCATTAGACAAACACCTTAACCACTTGGCCACGTGCCGACACTTCCAAAATTAATAATACAAGGTTAATGGCAGAATTCTTAGCAGTATGGAGGAACAGAGGAATCTTGGGGTTCACATCCATAGATTATCATGTAGGTTGATAAGGTGGTTACGAAAGCATGTGGTGTGTTGGCCTTCGTTAGCCAGGTTGAGTTCAAGAGCCATGAGGTAACGTTGCAACTTTGTTAAACTCTGGCCAGACCATAATTGGAGTATTGTGTTTGGCTCTGGTTGCCTTATTATAGGAAGGATGTGGAAGCTTTAGAAAGGGTGCAGAGAAAGATTTACCTGAATGCTGCTTGGATTAGAGAGCGCGTTTATTTATTTTGGTAAGTAAATGTTGGTAAATGTGAGGTCATCCACTTTGGAAGAAATAAGTGAAAGAGCAGATTATCATTTAAATGGTAAAAAAAAAATGAAGCATGCTGCTGTGCAGAGGGAATTGGAAATGCTTGTGCATGAATCACAAAAGGTTGGTTTGCAAGCTATCAAGAAAGTAAATGGAATGTTGGCCTTCATTGCTAGAGGGATTGAATTTAAGAGCAGGGAGTTTGTGCTGCAACTGTACAGGGTACTGGTGAGGCTGCACCTGGAATACTGCATGCAGTTCTGGTCTCCTTACTGGAAGAAGGATATACTGGCTTTGGAGGCAATGCAGAGGATGTTCCCCAGGTTGATTCCAGTGATGGGGGGGGGGGTTTGGACTATGAGGAGAGATTGAGTCGCCTGGGACTGTACTCGCTGGAATTCAGAAGAATAAGAGGAGATCTTATAGAAACATATAAAATTATGAAAGGGATAGATAAAATAGAGGCAGGAAAGATGTTTCCACTGGTAGGTGAGACTAGAACTGGGGACATAGCCTCAAGATTTGGTAGAGTAGATTTAGAATGGAGATGAGGAGGAACTGCTTTTCCCAGATTCTCTGCCCAATGAAGCAGTGAAGGCTACATCAGTAAATATATTTAAAACAAGGTTGGATAGATTTTTGCATAGTAGGGGAATTGAGGGTTATGGGGAAAAGGCAGGTGGGTGAAGATGAGTCCATGGCCAGATCAGTCAAGACGTTATTGAATGGCGGAGCAGGCTCGATGGGCCAGATGGCCTTATCCTGCTCCTATTTCTTATGTTCTTGTTTTATTGAGATGCAGCACCGAGTACATCCTTCCAGCCCTTCGTGCTGCACCGCCCAGCAGCTCCCCCACTTTAACCCTAGCCTAATCACGGGACAATTTATAATGACCAATAAACCTACCAAATGGGAGGAAACCAGAGCACCCCGAGGAAACCCACACGGTCACGGGGAGAACGTACAAACTCCTTACAGGCTTATGATAAAATGTTGAGTGAGCTTGGGCTTTTCTCTTTGTCGTGAAGGAGAATGAGAGGTGACTTGACAAAGGTCTGTAAGTTGGTAAAATGCATTGATCGGGCAGACCACCAGCACCTTTTTCCCAGGACAGCAATAGCTAGTATGAGAGGGCATCAATTTAATATGATTGGAGGAAAGTATAGGGTGGTGTCAGAAATGGGTTCTTTCACACAAAAAGTGGTTAGTACATGATCGGGTAGAGTCTAATACCTTAGGGACATTTAAGAAACTCTTAGTAAATGGATGAAAGCAAAATAAAGGGCTGTACGTTAGATTGATCTTGAAATGCGTTAAAAAGTCAGCATAACATTGTTGGCCAAAGGTTCTGTACTGTTCTATGTTCTAAATTAGCCTTCCCTCCACGTGCTTAGACTATCATTCCCGTTGCCTCATTAAGGCAGCGAGCACAATCAAGGACCCCATCTCAGACATTCTGTCTTCTCCCCTCTCCCATCAAGCAGAAGATACAAAGCACATGTCACTTGGCTCAAGAACAGCTTCTATACTGCTTTTAGCTGGTTTGCTAGATGGACTCTTGACCTCACAATCTGCCTTGTTATGACCTTGCACCTTACTGTCTGTCTGCCTGCACTTTCCCTGTAACTGTAACACTTCATTCTATACTCTGTTATTGTTTTACCCTGTTCTACATCAATGAACTGTTGTAATGAATTGACCTGCATGAATAGTATGCAGAACAAGTTTTTCACTGTAACAATAATAAACTAGTTTGTGTTGAGAGAGTGGACACTGGTTCTAGAGGCACATTTAATCAGAATCAGGTTTATTATCAGCAGCATGTGTCATGAAGTTTGTTAACTTAGCAGCAGCAGTTCAATGCAATATATAATATAGAAGAAAGTAAAATAATAATAAATAAATCAATTACAGTATACGGTATATGGAATAGATTAAAAGTGCAAAAAAAACCCAGAAATAATATATTTTTAAAAAGTGATGTAGTGTTTACGGGATCAATGTCCATTTAGGAATTGGATGGCAGAGGGGAAGAAGCTGTTCCTGAATCGCTAGGTGTATGTCTTCAGACTTCTGTATCTCCTGCCTGATGGTAACAGTGAGAAAAGGGCGTGCCCTGGGTGCTGGAGGTCCTTAATAATAGACGCTGCCTTTCTGAGAGACTGCTCCTTGAAGATGTCCTGGGTACTTTGTAGGCTAGTACCCAAGATAGAGCTGACTAAGTTTGCAACCCTCTGCAGCCTCTTTTGGTCCTGTGCAGTAGCTGCCCCCCCCCCCCCATATCAGACAGTGATGCAGCATGTCAGAATGGTCTCCACGGTCCATCTGTAGAAATTCTTGAGTGTATTTGTTGACATACCAAATCTCTTCAAACTCCTAATGAAGTATAGTCTTGCCTTCTTTATAACTGCATCGATATAACTGAATCTTTCAAACCTCTTAAAAAATGTTGTTATGTTTCAAAGAAATCATCTCTCATTCTTCTAAACTTGGGTGTTTAAGCCTAGTATGCTTGATCTCACCGCATGGGACAAATCCTACATTCACAGAGTCAGTTGGTGAATCATCATTGTAATTCTGTTGTTGAAATTATATTACTCCTTTGGTAGGGAGACCATATCTATGTGCAGTATTCTACTCCTGCTGGTGGCATTAACTCAGAATTAATCACTAATTCAATTTCAGTAATGTAATGCACATTTTGGTTTAATACTTCAAAACTGAGGTGAAAGCGACATTCTTTTAGTTCATTTCATTGTAAGTATAGGTTATGATATGTTTTAAATACATTTAAACATTTTTACACAGTGTTTATATAATTGTCTACACAAGTGAAATCTACTGCACACTGTTCTTTGATCATTAAGCTAGTGGAAGAACCAGTCATAATAAACACTTAGCTCTCTTTCTAAATAAGTTGGGGAGTGATTAATAGTTTTAATTTTTCTCCCTTTCAATTTTCAGGGACAGTTAGACGATTTTTGGAGAAACATGGAGACACCATTGAGACTGTTGTCTTTGCAGTTACAGATCTAGAAGAGGTAAAATGTCAATTGTTTTGGTTGAGGGAGTGTTTAGAGTGACAGATTTCATTTACTCATGTTAATCTTTGGAGAGAAACTCTTAATGATCATCTGATGTTACTGTCAAAGCAGCAAAGTGATGTGGCAGAGCTAGGGTTGCCTATAAATGCAGACAATCCTTCCTTCTGCAGTCATTTACAGTTTTAAGCCTGTTTTTCTTGCTGCGATTCATTTATTTCAGCCCATACGCACCACTGAAGATGTTTTATTTTAACTGGCTTTTATGAAATGTTCCTAGCTACTGGTCAGCTACCCAAAAGTCAACAGACTTCATAATATGCTTCTGATTTTTTAATGCAAGTTCCAAAGTATTGGCTGTCATTGATTCATAGAGCTGTACTGTACAGAACTGGACCATTTGTCCCAATATGTCTTTGCTGACCATGATGCCCATGCAGGATCTTAACTTTAACAAACATTTTCAAGTTTGTCAATACAGGAGAAATACTTATACATTTCAATAGCATTTTTTAAAGGCTTTTTTTAAAATGAGAAATGCTTATTCCTAAATGTATTCCTAACCTTTAATTCCTAACTTTAAAATAACAGTTGTCCTTGCCTCAATGTTAATGTTGCTGAATAAAACAATAATTAACAAATTTGGAAAAAAAGCCATCATTGAGATTTGAAGGCTACAAGCAGATTTCTAACACACTACAACAATTTTCTCCCCTCTGTCCAAAATAAGTATTAAAAGTTCGTTAATGTTTGAGATAATTGAGTGGACAGAAAGCTGCTTCCTTAAAGTAAGATTAGAAACACTGCAAGGTTTAAGTAAGTGTAACATTAAATTTTAAGCCAATATTTTTACTTAAAGGAGATTTAAAAACTTCTCAAGACACATTGGAACCTATTGAAGTCAAAGCTCAAGATATTTTGATGGTATTAGTCTTTTTTAACTGCTTTTAAATTAAAGTTGTTTTTCAGGGCTTTTGCGGACTATTATCTTTTTGCAGTGTATTACATGAGTAGGAAATATTATTGCTAGAATATTTTTGTTGGTGAAAGGAAAGATGCAATATTAATATCAGATATACTTTCCCACAGGCTACATATTTGAAATTGATGCCTTTGTATTTTCCACGGTCTTTGGAAGAAGAAAGAAGATGTTTGCCAATTCTTCCTGCTGATGTAGGAAATGCTGAAGGAGAACCAGTCATTGCAGAACGCCAGATTCGAATACTAGACAAGCCAGGGATACTGCATTGTAAGTTCTGATGTATTAATAGTTTATTAATTATTGCAATAATGTTTTATTGCAAAGTATTTTAAGGAAGCATTTCCAGGACAATAAAAGTTTCATTTCTGGAATGAGTGCTCAGTTAATGTAATCTATCTAACTCAGTCATCTTTTGTGTTACACCTGCCCCTACATCTCCTCACTCACTATCATTCAGGGCCCCAAACAGTCCTTCCAGGTTAGGTGACACTTCACCTGTGAGTCTTTTGGGTTCATCTGCTGTGTCCGGTGCTCCTGGTGTAGCCTCCTGTATATCGGTGAGACCTGACGCAGACTGGGAGACTGCTTCACTGAGTACCTATGCTCCATCCACCAGAAAAAGCGGGATCTCTCAGTGGCCACCCATTTTAGTTCCACTTCCCATTCCGACATGTCAGTTCGTGGCCTCCTCTACTGTCACGATGAGGTCACACTCAGTTTGGAGGAGCAACATCTTATATCCCATCTGGGTAGCCTCTAACCTGATGGTGTGAACATTGATTTCTCAAATGTCTGATAATGCCCACCTCCCCCAACATTCCCCATTTTGATTTCCCTCTCTCACCTTATCACTTTACCTGCCTGTCACCTCCCCCTAGTGCTCCTACCCCTTTTCTTTTTCCATGGACTGCTGTCCTCTCCTATCAGATTTCCCCCTTCTCCAGCCCTGTATCTCTTTCACCAATCAAATTCCCAGTTCTTTACTTCACCCCTCCCCCCCATTTCACTTAGCACCTTGTAGTTCTTCCTGTCCTCCCCCAACTTTCTTACTCCGACTTCTTATCTTTTTTTTCTAGTCCTGATGAAGGGTCTTGGCCTGAAACGTCGTCTGTACTCTTTTCCATAGATGCTGCCTAGCCTGCTGAGTTCCTCAAGCATATTGTGTGTTTTGCTTGGATTTCCAGCATTTTCTCTTGTTTGTAACTTGGTTTTAAGATGCAATGTCTCATTTTAGTTAAGCTAGAAAGTTAATTTATCAAGCATTAATTTTGTTCTCAATTGGTCGTTCTGTATAACTCTGCCTAGCAAAGTAATTGTGCATTCCCTTTTTTGTTGTAGTTCTTGTTTTATTTTTTTCCCTGCACCTGCCAAGGAAATTTTTTGTTGTGTCATCGTCGTGTTGCATTGGTTATACACTGCTGGCTTTATTTCTGTATTTTATTTTAATTTGGTCAATAATTCAAGGAAGATTAACTCAGCAATTGGTAAAGGTTCCATAATGATTTTTTTTTAAAAAAAACAGAAGTTTTCTTTGGAACAAGTTCTTAAATATAGTTGGATAAGCAAGAAGTACCGAAAGCTTTGCATCGGATTTTATCTATACATCATCTATACTATAATTAATAGGATTTATGCTTTGAAGTAATTAATTATCTTGAGAGATTTCACTGCAGTATTACCAATCAAAATGGAAACTATCAGAACAAAATGCTGCTGATACTGGTCATTTGAAGTAAAATAGTTGTAGAGAATATGCAGGCAGCTTCTGTGGAAAGAAAATTTCAGGTCAGTGAACTATCATTGACAAATTTATCACACCTTGCATAATCCACTTCAAATGCAAACTTGCCAGATGTGCCAAATGGGTGATTACAGATTTTATTGAAGGCAATAATTGCTCTTTTACTCCAATCCGTCTGCGAAATTTATGGTTAGCCATGATCTCATTCATTTGAGGGAATAACTGAACTTCTCCTGACCCCATGTTTTCTTCTAATTTCTTTCTCTTTTATTTATTATAATCTGGCCTGTCTTTGAGAGTATAGATTTGGAATTCAGCCATGTATCTCAAATGTTCTTCTGCTGATTATTGCAGTTACGTAATGTTGCTCTGAAACTTTGGATGTGCTTAATGAGTTTTCCACTACATCTGTTTTCAGTGATAATTATGTGTTGTCAGATTTTATGGAGCAGTGTCACACAGCTCTGTGTGAAAACTCTGAATATTTGGGGTAGCATTTGGCTTAAGAAATGCGGCTTCATTTATCGTTAATATAGCTGACTCTGAATCTGATGAGGAACATCTTGATCTAGAGGACATTGGGACACATGCATTTGCTAAGATGGAAGGAGATATAGATAAGCAGAGACGGCTGATTCTCCAAGGGCAAATGTCAGATGCAGCTGTACAAAAAGCACATCAGAGGAAGTAAGTACAGATTATGCTTGTATACATATATAAATAAATAAAATATGAATACTTCTGTATCCTGCTGAATAATAAAAGGATCACTTCATAATTTTTTCTAATCTGGATTGAATTGAAATGCAACCAATTAGGAACATATTACTCAAGAAGAAGTAATGTAACACTCCTACGTAACAAAAACAAACTTTCATTGTTTTATTCAGGTTCCTATGCCAGAAAATGAGCTGCGGATAATGCTGCATATAAAATGAAATATTTAGCAACTTCAGTATGTTCTTCAATAAACTGTTAGTAATCATTTGTCAACCCAGATAAGTGTGAGGTGGTTCATTTTGGTAGGTCAAATATGATGGCAGAATATGGCATTAATGGCAAGGCTCTTGGCAGTGTGGGGGATCAGAGGGATCTTGGGGTCCTAGTCCATAGAACACTCAAAAGCGGCTACGTAGGTTGACTCTGTGGTTAAGAACGCATATGGTGCATTGGCCTTCATCAATCGTGGGATTGAGTTTAAGAGCCGAGAGGTAATGTTGCAGCTATATAGGACCCTGGTCAGACCTCACTTGGAGTACTGTGCTGAATTCTGTTCGTCTCACTGCAGGAATGACGTGGAAACCATAGAAAGGATGCAGGGGAGATTTACAAGGATGTTGCCCGGACTGGGCATACCTTACACTCTCCCCCCACCAAATTTAGTCATGTCCTCATGACGTTGAAATAATTCGCCAACGCTTCCTGCAAAACACAAAGTCCAATCCAGGTGTAAGAGGCAGTGACGTAGCTCCCCAACACAGTAGAGGTCACACTCTATTCCCCTGGTGGTATGTAGACCAGCCTATCTGCTGGTTTCCTAATTCTCTGAGACCTCACACCCCATCATCCAACTTCAGGTTCCGACACTACTGGGGATACTTCTGGTCTACGGGCGAGGGCTCCCCCGATCTATCACTGGTGCCCACCTGCAACTTGGAGCCCTCTGTCCCGTGATCAAACCCCGCTTCCTCCCCTTCAGAGTCCTGCTGCAACCCAGGCTGCCCACACTTCCTCCCCTCACTTCACTTCACCTGTCTCAATGGGAGAAGGGCCGGGGGCCTCTTCCTCAATCAACGGGGAGTTAGCGAAAGGTGGCATATACCACACATCCAGGTCCTCATCGTCTGAATCAGTATCCCTCTCAGGGGTGGGGGCCAGCCTAACCTCGTCGGCTGCGGGCCCCACAGTCGCCCCACATTTCCACAGAGTCCTCCTACTAGGTGTAGGCTCCAAGTCGGGCTCTGGGTCCACCTGCACCTCTTGTACCGGGGCAGCAGGTGGTTCCGATGGAGAATCTTGACAAGCCCATTCCCATCCTCTGGTTTCACCCGGAAAACGGGTAGGTTTGGCATCTGACTCTCCACCATATGGGCCGTAGCTCCCCAGCGGTCAGCCAACTTATGCTTTCCAGGTAGCCACAAATTCCTTATGAGGATTCTGTCTCCTGGCTGGAGTTAGGAGAACCTCACCTTTTGATCATATCTCCTCTTATTCCCTTGATTCTGCTTGGCAGCCACAACCCCAGCTAATTCATAAGCCCTTTTCAGCTCTCTTCTCATGTCAGACACATACTTCAGATAAGTCTTTGGTGGCAAGTCACCCTCATCAGTCCCAAAACAAAGGTCAATGGGCAACCTCGCCTCATGCCCAAACAGCAGATTATATGGTGAGTACCCAGTAGCTTCATTTCATGTACAGTTGTAACTGTGAACCAGATGCCCAATATGTTGACTCCACTTGCTCTTCTTGCTGATCTCCAGGGTTCCAAGCATGTCTAGCAAGGTCTGATTAAACCTCTCTGGCTGGGGATCACCCTGCGGGTGATAGGGCGTGGTCCAAACATGCCCAGTTACTCACGGATGAGTCTGCTCTCGAAATCCCGTGCCTGATCACTATGCATATCTGGTGTAGTGGTCCGTGATGACTAAGACATTCACTGTGTTGCTGGCATCGGGTTCTATTGTCAGGAAATCCATACACACCAGGTCCAGAGGCCCCGTACTCTGCAGGTGGGACAAGTGTGCTGCCCGCGTAGGCAGTGTCTTCCGTCGTATGCATCAAATGCACGAGTTGCAGTATTCTTCAATCTCCGACTTCATTCGGGGCCAGTAGAACCGGTCTCTGAGCAATCCATAGGTCTTTTCCAACCCCAAATGTCCAGAATCATCATGAAGTGACTTCAACACAATCCTCCGATACTTCTCCGGCAGAACCAGCTGGCAACGCCGGAGTTGGTCTGGGGGTGACGTGACCCAGTATAAAATCTGGTTCTTCAACTCCAACCAAGGCCATTCTCGCAGTAATGGAGGTAGTGACGCACGTTTCGTCTTCTCCGCCTGAGCCCTATCTCCCTTTTTGACCGCCACCCAAATGGTACCAATGCCCGGATCATCTCGCTGAGCAGCTGTCACTTCCCCTGAACTCAATTCTGGCAGTTGATTGGTCTTCAGAGCAGTCACGTTACAATACACTTGGAGGATGGCGTCATCAGAAGCCCCCAATTGGTCCACCACTCGATCCTGCCCCTCCTTTTCCTCTGCCTTCACGATGATGGCAAACTGACACATGGCATTCACCCCCAGGGCAGGAACGCTCTCCCACTCCTCGTCCCTGTCCAGTCCCTCATGCCCCTGTCAGGACAAAGCGTCCACATCAATGTTCCAGCTTCCTGGCCGGTACTTCAGGCTGAAATCATAGGCAGACAACGCCGCCAACCACCGATGGCTTGTGGCATCCAGTTTCGCCGAGGTCAGGATACAAGTTAAAGGATTGTTGTCTGTCCTCACCTCAAACTTGGCCCCGTAGAGATAGTCACTCAGCTTAACCACCACCGCCCATTTTAACGCCAGAAATTCCAACTTGTGCGTGGGATAGTTTTTCTCGGAGGGTGACAGACTCCGGCTGACAAACGCAACGGGTCTCAACCCGGTGCCCTGATCCTGATACAGGACGCCCCCTAGCCCTCCTGGCTGGCATCCGTGTGCAGTACATACGGCAATCGGGGGGTCCACAAAAGCCAGCACTGGCGCTTGGGTCAGCAGCTCCTTCAATGACTGAAAGGCCTCTTCACAGTTTACATGCCACCTCGGTCCAAAGGGCTCTGACGGGTTAAGATGCTCTCTACCCTCCTGACCATTTTCCCCATTCCTTTCTTCCCCAAGGGAGGGTAACCGCCCAGAAGCTGATTCAACAGGTGACTCACTTTCGTGTAGCCTTTCAGGAGCCTCCAATAGTAACCACAGAACCCGATGAATCAGCGCAGAGCGCTCACAGTCTGGGGTCTTGGCCAAGTGGAAACCATCTCTTAGCTGGATCTGTAGCTGCTCCATCCATGAGACTGTGTGCCCAACATAGCTAACAGACATCTTGCAGAACTGGCACTTGTCCAGGGAAAGTTTTGACCCTTCAGCTTTCAGGCGGCCCAGCACCTTCAGCAGCCTCGCTTCATGTTCTTCCAAGATGGATCCAAATACTATGAGCACCCAGATACACCAATACCTCAAGTAAGTTCATATCCCCCACCGTCCTCTCCATGACTTGCTGGAAGGTTGCAGGAGCTCCTGAGATGCCCTGGGGCATCCTTTCGAACTGGAAGATTCCCGGGGGTAAATAAAGGCCGTCTTCTCTTTGTCAGCCTCATTCATGGGGAACTGGTAATATCCGCTTCTCAAATCCAGTACACTGAACCACTTTGCACCACCCAGACAGGCCGGTGCGTCTTCGATCCTCGGGACCGTGTACTGGTCAGGGACGGTACACCTGTTCAGAGTCCTATAGTCCACACACATCCGTATCTTTCCATTCTTCTTCTGGGCCACTGCTATTGGGGACGCAAAGGGACTTTGGGACTCAGTGATGATCCCAGCTTCCTTCAACTTACACAAATGCTGCTGCATGTCTTCCACGTCTGCAGGGGCCAGTTGCCGTGACCTCTCTCTAAATGGGGTGTCCTCGGTCACCTGGATAGCATGACGAGTGCTCTTGGAACAACCCACATCAAACTCGTCAGTGGAAAAGACACCTTACAGCTTCAACATATTCCCTACCAACCTCCACACCGCAGGCACCAGCGAGTCCCCGAAGTTGAATGACTCTGCTGTCAACATCCCCCCCCGCCCAATAGTTTCTCCCCGGCTTGTTTCACAGGGACAGTGGACATTACTGTCACCAGGAACAGGTGCGCCAGGGGCATCTCCCACTTGAAGGTGAGCTCCCTCTTCGTAGCGTTCGTGACAATCACTGCAATCCTGCTCGCCTGTACAACCGAGGGCTTCTGCAGCTTGGGCCTCACCAGTACCCCAGCAGGAAATCCCGACTCCTCGAGGTCTTCCGGAGCATCCACTAAGAGGGCCTCGCCCTCGGGCACTCCAGGAAATTTGGGGGTCCCCATCACTCTTGCTACTTCCCCGGGCTGGACCACCAGTGACTTCGACTGGGTGAACCGCACAGTCCCTCGTTTAAATTCGGTATCTGATCCAATGCAGCCACACACTTCCTCAAAAGCAGCACAGAACATCGGGTGCACGGGCAATGTCCCCAGAAATCTCTTGCCAGCCTTCTCCTTGCGGGCCCCCATGAGTCTCCTCACAAGAGGGGTGTTGGTTCCCAACAGAATTGAAACACCGCCCTTCTCAACCGGGTCCGGACAAATCAGCACTAAGGTATCAAGGACCTCAAACACTCCCACGTCGGCCTCCAAGAACTCCAGCTTCGCTGACAAATAACAGTCGTACGAATAATCCTGGACAAGCCCCCACAATTGTGTCCCTCAGGCTCAGCCAGCACATGTTCATCTAGGGGAAGACAGCTTCTGGCCCCCCCAAACTGAGAAATCTTGTTTGTGTGGATGTTGCGTGAGGTGTTGCACGGCTACAAATCTGCACCACAAAATATCTGACAGTACACCATATGCAATTAACTGATTGAACTTTATAAATCTTAATCCAAATATAGGGTTAGTAAAGAAAATAAAAAGAAAAGGGGCCCATTTTAAGAGAAAAGTCAAAAGTACACGTTGGAGCTCACAAATACGGCCATGCATCAGCCATCGACCTCCGAGTGTCGCCAACCTTCGGACCCTCGCTCTTGGTCTACCCCGTCCGGTGGTCTTTCAGCACTCTCCACATGCGTCTTCCTTCTTCTCCTCTCGCCGACCAAAGACGGCAAAAATCTCTCTTCCAGACTCACAAGAAAGAACAACAGCATTCCAAACACCATTATCTCTAGTCATAACCCAAACATTGCTGCTACAGAGAAACCATTACATTATCAGTGAAACCTTACAGCATGTTACACAGCAGTGAAACCTTATAGCCTGTTACATTTGTATTTGCCCAGTTTGTCTTTTTAGTTATTATTTATTTAGAGATACAGTATGGAATTGGCTCTTTTGCCTATTGAGCCCCGCTGCCAAAACCCCCTGATTTAACTATAGCCTAATTACAAGATAATTTACAATGACCAATTAACCTACTAATCGATACATCTTTGGACTGTGGGAGGAAATCAGAGCACCCGGAGGAAGCACACACATTCCAAGGGAAGGATATACAAACTCTTTACAGAGGATGCCGAGATTGAAATTTGAACCCTGCCCAAAGCTGTAATAGTGTCGCGTTAATCACTATGCTACCATTGCACATTTGTTGTTTGCCAGTCTGTGTGTGTAGTTTTTCATTGATTCCATTGTACTTTGTTGTACTGTGAATGTCTGCAAGAAAATGAATCGCAAGGTAGTATATGGTGACATATACATACTTTGATAAGAAATTTATTTTGAACATTGTTTAGTAATTATGGGGATGCATTGTCTTTAATCTTCAATTTTAACTGCATGTGAGAAGAGTGGCTTTTTTGCTTCATTTCAGAGAAACTGAATGTGTGGTGGCAACCGCTGGTCATTGTTTTCACATGCAGTTAGAACTGGCAATGAAAGACTAAGTTCACCTTCTTTTCATGCTTGCTAAATACTATTCACTCACAATTCTTCATTCTCCCTTAGCTATAACCGTTGGCTGTGTAGAGCTAGAGCAGCTGATCTCTCTGATGTTGCTTCATTAAAAGCTTTATACCAGACAGGTGAGTGACTTTTTGACTTCAAGCAAGAAAAAGCTATAATGTAGATCAAGCTGGTTCTTTCCAGCTGATCTATGATTCAAATGTTCAAGGGTCTATGCTGTCTGTACTTGGGATATTTGGCTTAGTGATTTACCATTTATGTTTATATTTGTGATCTCTTGCTGCTTTCAATTACAGCAGGAAATTAGATCAGGAGCTTAGATGAATGCTATTTTGATGCGATTGAAGTAGGAAAGATAGCAAAGAATAAAGTATAAATCTTTGCTAAAAGCCATAAGGCCACCATAAGTTGTCCTCTGGGCTTTGTCATCCTTAGTTCAGTATTTTTTCAGTGGAGCACTAATCTTTGTAGCCAAAAACACAAAATTTTCTTCTTCAAAGTGGTCAATTATTTTTTCTTTATTTGCAGTCCTTAATAATATGATCCAAATGCACCTAAAACGAGTTTTCTATTGAGACTATAGAAAATCAGCATCTTTATGTATTTTTGTAATTGTTTCCAGATTTTCACTTTCTTCCAACTCTTATGAAGTTGAAAATGAGTTTCCCAATCCTTGGATGCTTTAAATGCTTAGCCAAGAATTATTTGTTTCTGTGCAGGCATGAAGATTAGGTGATGTAGATTTGGCTTGGGCAGCTAAGTCCAAATCTTGTTGTATTTCAGTTGTTAACCCAAGTGCATTTTTCAGCAGGTTTCACTAAGTTGTTTCAGGTGCTCAAACTCCAGCTGACAACCCCTTCTACCATTCATGCCTCTGCTGTTCTGTGTTCTGGGAAAATGGAGCAATATGAACTTGGTTGTGTGGTTCATCTTCTGCCCGAGTTTTATGATGATGCGGTAGTTGGGAATATGAAGTATAACAACGTAACTTGGTCTTTTAATGTGCTGATACATCTTTTGTATTAAAAACAATCCAGTGACTTTTTGGAAGGATTATAAGCAATCACACTTTTTATGGTGCTTTTATATTTAAATATTGCTGGAAATATGCAAAGTAGAGGTTACAAAATGAAACAACACATATTGAGTAAGTAAAGGTGCTTTGAGGAGTAGTTTTTCCACCCAAGTTATTAGTGATTTTCCTCAGGCATTGTTGAGCCTTCTAAAGAGCAATTGCTATTACTTCACATTTGTAAAATTTTAAATTGTATTTTAGTATTGTTCTGTAGGTAAATATTTCCTCTAAGCACCTGCTTCCCACTTAACATAATAGTTATCTTTTTAATTTGTTGCAGGATATGATAAAAGTGGCCATATTGTTGTGGTGATAGTAGGAAGAAATATTCCTGTAACACTAATAGACCCTGATAAGGTAAGATTCATTGAAAAGCTATTACTACATCTGTAATCTTTTAAAATAAAAAAAATTATCTTGCTTCGCTGCTGTGTTTCAACACAGTTACATATCTTTCTCCATCAATAAATGTGAAGCTTTTGTTAATACCTCTGCAAAAAATGGTTTCAAAGATTTAAAAGTTTTGTTAATTCAATTCGAAACAGTGTTTTCGTAAATACTAATGCTATAAATTAGCATGTAGGAAGCTGTGTATATGTTTACTGTGTAAGGGAAGGCTTTAGTCAATGGTAATAAAAGCAAGGATGTAATATTGAGGTTTTATAAGGCATTGATCAGACCACATTTGTGAGCTGTCTTGGCCCCATATCTAATGAAGGATATACAGGTGTTGAAGAGGGTCCAGAGGAGGTTTTGCAAAAATGATTCCGGGAATGAATAGGTTAACATATGATAAACAGTTTTTGACTCTGGGCCTGTACTTGCTGGAGTTTAGACAAATGAGGCAGGGGATCTCATTGAAACCTACCGAATATTGAAAAGCCTGGATAGAGTGGACATGGAGAGGATGTTTCCACTAGTGGAGAGTCTAGATCCAGAGGGCATAGCCTCAAAATAGAAGTAAGTTTCTTTAGAACAGAGATGAGGAGGGTTAGGGTTGAAGATTAGAGACAATGTATCCCCATAATTATTAAACTATGTTCAGAGTAAATTTAATATCAAGTAAACTTCTTTAGCCAGAGGGTGGTGGGTGAATCTATGGAATCTATTTTCATAGGCATATTTAAAGCTTGATAGGTGATTGATTAGTAAGGGCATCAAAGGTTATGGGGAGAAGGCAGGAATATGGGGTTGAGAGGGAATATAAATCAGCCATGATGGAATGGTGGAGCAGACATGATGGGTCAAATGGCTTAATTTTGCTCTATGTCTTATGGTCTTAATTTAAACCTCATTTGCGGGAGATTCCTAACAGTATTGATTATAGGGAATCAATTTGAGTTTTCAAAAAGAATTGCATAGATATTGAAAGGAAAATAATTTGCAGGGGGAAATTAAGGGAATGATTGGAATAGTGTAGAAAGAATCAATGTAGACTTGATGGGCAGAATAGTAGCTTCCTCTACCGTTATGGTTCTATGATGCCATATTAGAAACGTATATGGAGTTACAAAGTGTTTCCGCTTTGTTTGCATCTGTTTTACGTTAGTGAAGTTAAAATTTTATTGACTTTTTTCTCTTGATCCCCACCTACCCAAGGGTGAGAAAAGCCATGTTTATTGCATACCATTATTAATTATTTCTAGTCTTGAGAAAATTGTTAGATAGTCTTGTTGATGCAGTTCGACATCTAGAAAGTGTTATGAAGCATTAACTGGAAGTATGCAGAGGGTCATCTTCATTTTCCAAAGCATGTGTCATTTCTAAAAATGCTGTTTCTTCAACACAAAAAAAAAGATATTTAACAGAAAAAGCAACCCATTGAAACTTAAATAAATTCAGAAAATATAGAGATACAAATCTTCAAGATATTATTCTCATTGTAACTTGTGGCAATTTCTCATTCCAAGCATCTCTATTTGTAACTTCAAAACATTAAATTAATTGCAAGAAAAAGACGGAACAGAAATGCGAGTCTAACTTTGTGTTTACTTCGTGAGGTGTACACGTATCTTGTGGTAGCGTACAGTATTACTCAAATATTACTGAAATATTAAATACACAACACTCCTCTCTGCTTACCTATAAACTCCAACTCAATATAGAACACATCTCAGCAATATGCACAATATACTATGTAATACAACTACTATACAGGCATCCACAGCATAGTAAATTTTAAATTGTCCCATTCAGACTGGAAGATTTAATTGCTGTAGAGTTTTTCTTTCTCCTTTGGGATAATGTCTTTCCTGACAAAGGGATCACACTGCTTGGCAGGTGAGACTTGTGGTTGTGAAACAACCTCAGGTTCTGGGCGTCCTCTGTGGTGGTTGTAGGAGTTGACCCTGAGACTGCAGTAAGTGGTTGTGAAGCTCTACACAACCTTTCTTCTCCTTTTCTCGGCCTTTCTCTCTGGATCTTTTTCTTCTTTCTAGGATGTGTATCTTGATCTTGGGAAGATGCATTTAGTTCACTGGAGTATTATCCTATTGCTCCTTTTATCATCTGATCTCTCCTCTTGGTTTCTTCATCTACAACATCATTTGCTGAATTCTCTGTTTCTGTATCTCCATTGACTCCTTTGTTTTTGGCCTTCCATTCATCCAGCTGGGCTTTGGTCTTTGCATCTACTTTTACAAGCAGCTTTTTGTCTCCCACTTGAAGTTCCTGCAATAACCTTAATGTACACAGTAGATTCTGGTTGGTTGTACTCACAAAAGTCGAATGCTTGCAACTTTCCTGAAGTTCCTTGAACTCTCTTTCAACTTAAAACCAAGCTATATTTCGCAAGCAACTGTCTGATTAACATTTAAAATCTTTCTCAGATATGTTGCCTACAAAAACTGTTGTAGTCCAACCACTGCTTTCATCAGTGTCACAATTCCTCTGAGCAGCATGGTCTAACATGCTTTCCAGCTAGAGGCACAGAGGTTGGCACCAACATCCGTTTACCTTCTGCTGGACACTTAATCACTTGAGGCATAGTCCAATACCTTTCTTAATTTGGATTCAGTTGCAGGAGATCTGGCATGTAGCTGGTGGATAGATCTCCAATCAAGTTGCAGCTGTCTCAGCCACTAACATCTCCACAATGTTAGTACTCCTGTTTATACCATGCACAAGCTCAATGTGGCTTGCTGGTTGTTGTATTTCACTGTCACGAATGTCATTCCCACAGGAGTTACCTTTTCTCCAGTATAAGTTCTTAGTTGGATATTTGCAGGCTTCAGTTTAATATCTTTGAAATGCCATTCAAACTCATTTTGTGGAATGACTGATACAGCCAAGCCACGTCCAATTTCATTTTAATTAATTTGCCATTCACTTCTGGTATAAGCCATATTGCTTCTCTATTGTTAGTTTTCAAATTGTAAATCTCAAGGCTACTCAAGCCTGCGTCACTCCTCATTATCAGATTTTTTATCAACAAGATGCAGTTTAGTGCTTTTTGATACTGCAACTTTTTATCTTTTTCTCTTCCCTGTACAGTCCATTTATTTTTGACTGCTTGACATGCTCTTTGTATGTGTCTTACTTTGTTGGATTTTCTGCACGTTTCACCTTTAAACCTGAATTGATCTGGCGTATGTGAGTCCCTGCCACAATGGTAACGCAATTTGTTCAGCTAGGCCTGTTTCTGTTTAGACATTGCAATTTTGTTCATACTCACTTTCATTCCTGACTGCAACCCAATTGTTTCTGTCTGCGGTTTCCATTGATATAACAGTTTCAACTGCTCTTTTAAATGTAATCTGTGCTTTGGTTAGCATTTTTGAATGCTTTCTTGTAAGACTCTACAAACTAAATGTTTGCTCAGCGAATTATTAAGCCTGTTACCAAACTGACAATGCTCAAGATAGTCTCTTCAATTCAGCCATGTATGCTGAAATGGACTCTCCTTTTTGATCCCACTTATGAACCTAAAGCGTTCTGCAATCAACAGTGGTTTTGGTTCCAAATGTTCCTGTATCACTTTCACAATATCAGCAAAACTCATTTCAGCTGGTTTGTTTGGAGCAGTCAAATTTTGTAGCAAACTGTATGCCTTTAAACTTAAAGCACTCGGCAAAATTGGTACTTCTCATTTGCTATTCCATTTACTTCAAGATACTGTTCAATGTTCAATTAGCTCAGTATACATGAGCCAGTTACCTGTTGAACAATTGAAAGTGTCAGTCTTCCCAATGTTGCTAGCCATTTCTGCCTTTTTTAATGATTTTTATCACCTGGCCCTCACTGTTTATGAACCCATGAATTTTTTACGTTTTCTGGTCTTTTTTTTAACTTGATTGTCTCTGCACATGCTGCATTGTTTTTTTTAATCGACCATTCCTTGCTGTGCCTTTTTTTTAAAACTCCATTGCTTCACTGCACTTCAACAGGTTGGTAGCTGTCTTGGGTTTGTTTTTAAAAATAACTCATCGCCACTGTTATGTTTTGTAACTTCAAAATATTAAATTAATTGCAAGAAAAAGACGGAACTGGGAATGCAAGTCTAACATTGTGTTTACTTTAAGCAAGGTGCAGACGTATAATATGGTAGCGTGATGACATGCGCAATTCACGTATTTTTACATGTAACCTGCAATGAATTATTTCAATGAACAAGAATGCTTAATCAAACTACACACACACACTCAACTATTAAATACTCAACAATACATGCTACAACATTACACTTAAAACTGCTTTACCTACCAGCTTCCAGGTTGAATGTCTGAAATCAGTCATGGTCATGTATCAAATTATAAGTATGACTCCATTTTACCAGATACGTTGCTTAATTATTCTTCACCATTTGCTATATTACTGCTCGATTAAAGCACTTCACTTCCATGTCTTTTCATTTACCACTGATTACATTTTCAAATTGGCTACAAGGATTGGACAAAAAGGGACTGGTGTATATTGTTTCCAAAGAGCAACACATAATGAGCGTGCAGTTGAAACATAGACCATGGTTTATAATACTGTTTATTTTCTTTAGGCTCTGCTGTATTTTATTCACATTATGGACCACATTGCTGTAAGGGAGTTTGTCATGGTGTACTTTCATACTCTAACCAGCGACCACAATCATCCTGACTCAGAATTCCTCAAGAAGTTATACGACATAGTTGATGTAAAGTAAGTCTTGCCGATTTTGCAGATTTACTTAATTTACATAAGTGTTGCACCAATTTTTGTTCAGATGGGAATTAAGAATTGTCAGTAATGCAGGTATCATTATCTAATGTTCTCAACTAAGGAGAGAGTTTCGAGTTGATGACATTGCTGGGTCTGAAGTCAAATACAGGCCACACCAAGTAAGAAAGGTTGTTTTCCCTCATCTGAAGAACATTGGTTTACCTTATTTTATGTTTTCTGGTATTTTCATGACTTACTGAGACCAGCTGTTCTAAACATTCCAGATTTCTGTAATTACTTTGTGGCTTTTGATCTTGTCTCTGGATCAATGGCCCAGAGCTTTGATTGGCAGCCATGTGTCTGTTCCAATTTTCTCCCCATTATGTCTTAAAAGTTTAGATTCTAATCTTTAGAGGAATATGGACCAAACACAGGAAAATGAGTTCAGCTTAGACAGAAATCTTGCTCAGTGTGTCATGGCACCTGTGAATCTGCTATTCCCATTTCTGATTTCTATTGAAAATTTAAAAGTTGAATAGCTATTGTTATCATCATTCGGAAGCCATAAGTGTCCATAGCACAAAATAAAGTTACACTTAGAACTCAAAACTGTGGATGGTGGAAATACAAAACAAAAGGTAATTGCTAGAAGAACTATGGTTGGGCAACATCATTTGGGGAGAGAAACAGAGTCAAGTTTCAGATCGGTGGCTATTCATCAGAAATGGAATAGTGAGAAAGCAAATGAGTTAAGTTCAGCGAGAGATGACAGGATGCAAACCAAAGTTGACAAGATGTCGCAATAATTTTGTTTCACTCTCACTTAAGTCCTGGTTAATCACCAAGCAAGAGGACGTTGATTTCCCATGGATAATAAAAAGAAGTGTTTAAGAAGGTGATGAGAATGAAACTACACTAAAGCCTCAAGTGTAGTGTTCAATAGTTTGTAATTTAAAACATAAGTTTTAGCTTACTGGTTTCAGTTTCAGCTTGTTCATAAACCTCCTCACATTCCTGACCTCCTACTGTTCTTCATCACTATCCCATGTCTGACCACACACCCAGCAGATCCACTGGACCACAGCTCCGGCCACAAATCTGCTCATATTTTAACCTCTCATTCATGAACCCAGTGTTGTGTGTACTTGGATCCTTAGATGGTGTGCTGGTAGATAATAAGGACTTAATTGTGGTATCATTTTTTGCCTCCAATTGCTTAGGAAAAAGGTGACATGATAATGGTAAAAATTTCTTACTTTTTGTTTGCTTACTTCAGATACAAAAGAAATATGAAGGCGTTTTACTTTGTACATCCAACATTTCGGTCAAAGGTATGACTTTTATGTGATATGATTTACAGCATTAGTGATCAGCATGCTGCTGGTGGCATTCAAAGCAAAGTTGCACAATGAGCAGGAACAAAGTATTATGCATTGCATTCATTTTAGCAAAACATAAATTTTGTATACTGCTGTGTACATACATCTATTGATGCTTCTGGACATATCTTCAGTGATGTTCCTGGAATCATCGGGTGTTTCGGGTCTTTCAACATCATACAACCTCCTCCAGGTGACCCAGCTGGGGCTGATCAGACCCCAGCTTGTGTCCAGATGGCTAGCTACTTATGACTCCATGGCTCCCCTCTTTTGAGCCACAGCCATCTTGAGGCCCTCTCTGCCGCATCGGTGGTACTGCGGACAATACATAAACAGCAAGTGCTTCAAATTGCATTCTTAGCTATTGAATGCCATTTTTTTTGGATGTAATGTTACTGACAGCATTTTTGTTCTTCTCAATCTGCATGATAAAAGATGGCCATGAGCCACCACATTGAGCCAATATAGATGGTGAAGGAGCTCCCAAGATAATGCTGGGTGGGAAGTTCCAGGAATTACTCAGCAGTAATGGAATTCCAAGTCGAGATGATATATGACATGGAGGGGTATCCACAGTATATGCTGCTCTGATGTGCCTGTTGCCCATGCCTTACAGGTGGTGGAGGTTGTGTTTTTGGAAGGTGCTGTTATTTGTCGTTGTGTCGTGCATTTTGTAGAGTAGTAATGTCACATTGTTGAGGAGGCTGCTTACTTCTGGTAGAGTAACACAAAAAATGCTGGAGGAGCTCAGCAAGTCAGGCAGCATCTGGAGAGGAGAATGAATTGTTAACATTTTGGGCCAAGACCCATCAGGACTGGAAAGAAAAGGAGCAGGAGCCAAAATAAGAAGGTGGGGGGACAGGGAGGTGTATGAACTGGCAGGTAATGGGTGAGACCAGATGAAGAGGAAGGTGGGTGAGGCTGGATGAAGTAAGAAGCTAAATCGTGATAGGTGTTAGAGGTAAAGAGCTGCAGAAGAAGGGGAGACGGTGGACCATAGAATAAAGGGAAAGAGGGGAACTAAAGTGGGGTGATGGGCAGGTAAGTAGAGAAGGATGAGAGCGTAACCAGATTGGAAACCGGGGGGGGGGGGGGCGCGGGAGATTGAGTAATTACCAGGTTAGTGAAATTGAGGTTCACACCGTCAGGTTGGAGGCTGACCACACGTAATATGAGGTATTGCTCCTCCAACGTGAGTTTGACCTTGTTGTGACAGTAGACATGCACGGAGATGCCAGAATGGGAAGTCGAATTGAAATGAGTAGCCACTGGAAGCTGCTGCTTTTTGCAGTTCCCCCAACTTCTATTTGACCTCATCGTGGCAGTAAAGGAGGCCATGCTTGTCACACCTCATATTCCATCTCAATCCTGATGGTATGACCATTGATTACACCAACTTCCAGTAATTGCTTCCACCTTCCCCTTCTCTCCTTTTTCATTCACCAGTCTGGTTACCCTCTCACCTTCTCCTCACTTGCCCATCACTGCCCTCCTTCCCTTTATTCCATGGTCCACTGTCCTCTCCTATTAGATTCTTCTTCAGCCCTTTACCTCTTCCACCTATCATCTGCTAGCCTGTAATCCTTTCCCCTCTCCCACCTTATTTTGGCTTCCTTTCCAACCCTGATAAAGGGTTTTGGCCTAAATGGTCAATACTCATTCCACTCTATAGATGCTGCCTGACTTGTTGATATTCTAAAGCATTTTGTGTGTTTTGCTCAAGATTTACAGCATCTGCAGAGTCTCATGTGTCTAAACCAGCAGGATGCTTTGTTCTGGGATGGTGTTAACTTTCTTGACTTTTATCAGAGCTGCACTCATCCAGATGATTGGAGAGTGTTCCATCATGCCCTTGATATCTACCTTGCAGGTGATGGGAAAGATTTGGTGTGTTAGGAAGTGAATCACTCACCACGGGAAACTAGCCTCTGACTTGCTCATGTAGTGAAGGTAACATACACAAATGCTGGAAGAACTCAGCAAGTTAAGCACCATCTATGGAGAGCAATAAATAATTGATGTAAGTTTACTACCCTCCATAGGTGCTGCCTGACTTGATGAGTTTCTCCAGCATTTTGTGTGTGTTGCTGAAGATTTACAGCATCTATAGCATCTCTTGTGTTTACGGAGTGAAGGTACTTGGGTTATTCGACCAATTGTCTGGTTGAGACCCCAGGAAGTTAGTGTTTGGGAGGACTCATTGATGATAGTGTCATTAAATATCAAAACTAAGTGGTTAGACTCTCTTGTTGGAGATCGTCATCGCCCAACATTTGTCGCATGGATGTTATTTGCCACATAACAGTCGCCTGCATATTGAGGAATGTTGTAATACCAGTAAACTCATACTTTGAAAGTTCTGTAATGATTGAACCCATTACAGCTGTAGTATCTGCAGATTTTTAGCATCTACAAGAATATTTAATAACCAGAGAGTCTATAATTCTTGGTATGCATGCTTTTACTTAACATTGTTCCCAAGTACCTAATTAATATTAGATTATTTTATCTAACTAAAATAGTTGGCAGATTTAAGAGCAACAGTGGCCAATGCGGAGGGCAATCATATCGTAGATGTTCCAAAACTTCATTACACCCTGGATGATCAATTGTTACAAAAGTGTAGCATAGCTTTCCAGAAGCATGCAATGTACAAAAGAACACCACACCTGATGTCTGTGTAAATCAAAATATACTTCCATTCATCTTAGCTGTCTAATTTATCCAAATCTAAATTATATAAATGCAACCTTAAGTCTTTGACTATTTGCAGCTACTAAATGTTTTTGCTCTTTAAAAACTTATTAGAAATCAGAAATATTCCTTCTATCATATTTTAGTTGAAATTTTGAATGCAAATTAAATTTAAGTTTGATTTCCCCTGGTCTCTTTTCTCTTTCTCTCAGTCTTCTGTTCTAGTTATATTTTTAACTTTTGAAATTGAATCCAACTTGTATTTGCTTCACCTTTTTCCTTTTCTGAAAAATGTGGTTGACCTGTCTTTTTGTTTTTATGGTGCATACGTAAGCTTCCAAAAACTTGGAATGACTCAAAAGCAATTAGCATAGCTAACATTTTAATCTAAAATAAAACACAGCATTGGAAAATCTCAGTAGATTAAGCAGTATCTTTATGGAAGAAAAAGTTAATATTTCAGGTTGATGAGCCTGAAGTGTTTGCATCTGTTAGGAGAAAATTGTTCTTGCCTGACTTGCTGTGAGATTCCAACATTTTCTGTTTTCTGCAATATTTTGCTTTGTACTAGCATTTCAGTCATTTGTTGTCTAGACATGAGTATTATACAGCTCGTCTAAAATGAGATCAGTGTTGCCATAAAAGTAATGGCAAAGCACCGAGATCTGCCGACAGCAAGTACACTTTATAAGTTATTTCAGAAGATTTTAAGGAGACATAATTAATTACTCATTTCCACCACTAATCTGCATGCATTGTGTAGCAATTCAGCTTGAAGTTCCAGACTAAAGCAAAAGAGCATATTAAGAATGTCACTACCTAATTGCTTATCTAATTAAAATGTAAAAAATACATTTTGGAGCTTTCAAGCTCATGGTTTATTTTTGATTATGTTTCTGTTTACCAGATGATGACCTGGATGTTCACAACATTTTCTGTTTCGGGATTAAAGGACAAAGTGCATTATGTTGAGACCCTTCCTCAGCTGTTTACACTTATTTCTCCGGAGCAGATCGACATTCCTCCTTTTGTGCTGGAATATGATGCTAGGGTAAAACAATAAATCTCTTATCCTACTGCTTCGTTTAAAATTTCTTCTTGGAAAATGTCATACTTTTTATTTAAAATTTCATAATATTTATTTGTAATTGGATGTATTTTGCTGCAAATTAGGAATCTTATGTACTTCCTAAATCTTCAAGTCTAATCATTCTAAGTGAATAAGAGACTTATTTTGAACTATGTAAGACACTTGTCAAAATGACATGGCTAAAGATAGTGAATAAAAAGTTTTTAATTCTAATAAGAAAACCTGAACAGGGTGATGTATCTACAATTACAGTAACTTGCTGGGCCTTCTTCCTTCATCTTCTTCCTGTTGTGGTTTATACCAGCTCCTTGCCATGCATCTTATCATCTTATAGCAGAGTAAAGCGACAAATGATCATGGCAGGGTACCTGAGAAATTTGGATAGTGAAATTATTTAACTGCTTGGACACATGAAATTTTAATACCTTTGGTAAGGGAAATAGTCTGGTCAAACGGCTGTCCCTATTTTAGTTTACATGCATGCAACACTGTAGGTGATAACAGCGCGTCTTCTCTTCTGCCTGTCAGCTTTGCCCTCCATAGAGAATAAAAAATGAAGTGTGTCTAATGCATTGAATTTTGCTGTGCTTTGGTGGTGTATCACTAAATAATGCCAGTTACAATGGAAATCTTGTGTAGTCAGTTCATCAGGTAGTGTAACTGGAATATTAATGATAGTCTTTCTGAATAAGAAGGAGCCATTGCACTAATGAAACATGAGTATTTTAGCAGGTTACGTACAGTGATGGTACGTCAAAGGGGAAAGGTTTGAGAGCATTGTTTTATCTTTTTAAGAAGTACTGGGTTGACAGGTGGAGGAAAACCTAAATGTTAGAGGAAACCAGAGAACACTGGAGATGGTCAGCCCATCAGGAAACATTTGTAAAAGGAACTGGAAGCTATTGTTTCAGGTCAATTACCTTTTGAAAGCTTTTTTTTAAGAAAAAAGTATCCTTTCAGATGCTACCTGTCCTCTTTGACTACCATTTCCTGTTTTTATTTCAGGTTTGCAGTTCCGTAGTATTCTGCTATGGGAAAAATGCTACTCTGAAGGGCATGGAGGGTAGGGAGATGAGTGTGGAGAGTACAAACGTGTTGGAATATTTTGAGATAAAGAGTGAGGTTGTGTTGGGTCTCTTAAAAAGAACATTTAGGTGGATGTCCCCAGGAGCTTATGAGATATAGCACATATTATTGAGAAGCGAGAAATGAGTTTGCTGAGGCCTTGACCAAGATCTTTTCTCTGGACAAATGTGCTGTCTTGGAGGACTGGCTAATGTTGCTCTTCTATATTGGGCTGGGTAGCCCAAGTGTATTGTGGCGCTGGAGTGAGACATCACCTGGTATTTGGACAATAAGATTGAGAGGCATAGATAAGTTGACAGCAAGTATCTTTTTCCCAGGGTTTGAAATGTCTAATACTAGAGGGCATGCATTTAAGGTGGAGCTGTTCAAAGGAACTGTGCAGAGCAAGTTTTTGTAGAGTGGTGAGTGCCTGGAATGCACTGCTAAGGGTGGTGGTAGAAGCAAATAGCATAGCAGTGTTTAAGATAATCCTAAATAAACACATAAATGTTCAGGAGATAGACATTGTGTAGACAGAAGAGATTAGTTTAGTTAGGCATTTGATTACTAATTGAACTAGTTTGCCATAACAACGTGGGCCAAAGGCCTGTCCTGTCCTGTGCTGTACTTACTGTTCTATGTTTCATGAAGGAAATTCCAATAACCACTTCTCTATATTTTGTTCACAGGTTAATGGACCTTACCAGTATTCATGCCCTTCCTCTCCAGACTTCTGAAGAATTAGCATGTGTTTCTATGTAAAACTGCAAATGAGAAACAATGTTCTGAATGAAATATGTTTATAGTAAAGAAATTTTATTTCCTCAGATTTTTTAAGATGTTTTGCAGCAGCAATCAAATAATTGTATTTGTCACAATTTGCAAAGGGACAGCAACATTTATTTTTAAGATTCAAGCTTTTACAGTATGTTTCTAGTTTAATTTAAAATTGATTTTAAGGTCATTTATTTCAAATCCTAATAGTTCCTGGATAACTGGTTATTAATATACTGCCTAAGGCTATAATTAACTTCGATTCAAAATTGAGGAAATTGCTGGAGGTGGAATGGGGGAAGATTAACTATAATGTCAAGGTTTCCTCCTAACAATACTTAGTGATGGAATATAAACTGTTTCAGATCCTGACATCAGAAATTGGAGAGTAACAATCACTTCTGGTATTACTACTTTTATCTTTGAGTACAGCCTATAATATTTTCACAGTTCATTTGGGATGTGTTTTAATAGATTTGTTTTTAACAATGGTACATGTGTGCTAATATTTGTTGTTAAATTGTGTTACTAAATGAAGGTCAGCATTTCTCCGGCAATTCAGATTCAGTGCACTAAAGCAAACCTGCACATTCTACTCTTAATGATGACCAGTTTTACATGTGTCTTGCAATTAATTTATCTTATTCCAAAGGCATTTATTAAAGTTTAGGAAATTTACTTTCACTTTAGGTAATGATGACACAAGGCATCCATCAAAGAGTATTTTATTTAGAGATACAGCATGGCAACAGCCACTTCCAGCCCAAAGAGCCCAGACCCATACTGCCCAATTACTTATTTTTACATCTTTTATTCAGAGATACAGCACAGAATAGGTCTTTCCAGCCTTCAAGCTGCACCGCCCAGCAACTCCTGACAACCCCAATTTAATACTAACCTAATCACAGGACAATTTACAATGACCAATTAACCCACCTGGTACTTCTTTGGACTGTGGGAGGAAACCCACACATCCCATGGGGAGGACATACAGATACTCCTGACAGAGGACACCGGAGACTGAACTCCAAACTCTGATGCCCCGACCTGTAATAGCGTTGTGCTGACTGCTGCGCGATTACACGTTTGGGCATCGGACTTTGAAGTCCAAAAATCTTTTAAATATTGTAAATCTTCTCTGGCTTCTCACTGCAGATACTCACCACCCTTTGTATGGTAAAACTTACCACCAAGTTCTCCTTTAAATTTCTCCCCCTCTTCTGTTAAGCCTGTGCTGTCTATTTCTATATTCCCCTGCCTTGGGGTTAAAAAAATTCTGATATGCTTGGCTTAAGATGAATTCAGACTGCCTTTGGATATTTTTTCTTGACCAAACTGTGATTAAAATATGATCAACAGTTACCTCAATTAATGCGCTTAATTTTTGTGTTATGTATCTCTATGACAAGTTAGTTTACACGAGTTCCAGCTGATAATCACAAATTTCAGTGCCACTTTTTGGGGGGTGTTACCACCTACAGAGAATGCTGCACAAAATTAATTGTGAATTACTTTATATAATTGTGAATTACTTTATACTATCACTCAGATAGCACTCTAGATGTCATGCTGGTACAAATGTTATTTTATATGAAATTGGAGTTATTTTGTGCCATATTTCATATTTTAGGTTTGATAAAACTATTAAAATTCAAAAATAGTCTTGAATATTTTAGGTCTTATTCTATTTTTTCTCAAGTGCAAAATCTATTCTCTGCATTTTTTTTGTTTATACCACAACTACAGTTGCAATTGTAAAGTCATTGCATTTTCATCAGTTTGGAGCTTTCTACTGCCTCTTGATTTGCTTTGTAGGGTGAATACTTAAACAGACATTTATTGTAATATTTTCATATTTTGGCCCTTCAAATCTATGCCAGAGCAATTCTGTCAATAGCATTCTATTACTATTTCTTCGCAACTTTTTTTCACACAGCACCCTGATTCTCCTACTACCAACTTGCACTAAGGAGCATTTAAAGTGGGCAATTAATTTACTAACCATCAAGCCTTTCGGATGTGAGGGGAAAGCGGGGCACTTGAAGGAAATCCCCAGTCTGACACAGAGTGTGTACAAAATCCATACAGACACCACCAGAGGTTTCTTTATACCCGAGGTTGCTGGGCTGTAAAATTCTGGCACTACATGCAGTACCATTGTGTCACTCTTAATTCTGTTAGTTTTTTTTAGTATACGTTATTTGAACTTCAAACATAAATTGGATTTGTTTGGATGTGTAGTTTTAGTGAAATTGGGGGACCTTTTTCTTGAATCTAATAGTGGCTAATTCTCCTTTGGTGATGAATTATATATTTACACTTTGAGCTTATGACTTATTTCATTCATGGGAGAGCCACTAATATTTCAGAAACCAATCTGGCAAAATATTCAGTGGTTTTGCTTAATGCTAAATATTAGCTTTTCTGCTGAGTGAGCTTTTCCCTGCCTCCCTGGTGAAAAACCAAAGCAATGGATTTATTATCAGAGTACTGGTATTTGACTCTTCATGAATGTGATGCTAACATCTCAAAAGTTGTGCAATTTGACTAAAACCTTGTATAAGCCTTTAAAATGGTGTATATCTTTCTATTGAGTTATTATGTAATATTAGCAAGATTCTTGAAGCCTTTTTTCCAAATTACACACCAGCAGTTGAGGAGATTCAGGGTGCCTGATTTAGTTTTCTCAATTAGAAAAAAATTCTTTCCCTAGTTGGATTTTTGAGGTATATGTTTGTATTAGGGCAGAAAATCTAAAAGATTTATCAGTTCCTTGCTACATAACCTCATAAACAAAAAAAATGCTATACTTCATTCGTCCTTGAATCTCTTGTATTACCAATCCTCATTCTAGTTAATTGCAGCCTTGGACATATTGCCTATATACATACATCAAATATTTCTCTTGCCTTACTAAGAGTTAATAACCAAAACTTCAAGATAGTAAGAACTTTGATATCTGAGAGCTTTCTAAAAGTTTCCAATGTCAAAAAATGTTGCCGTGTAATAACAGCTCTTTTGTGGGAAGAAAAAATTAGTAACTCCAATGGGAATGGTATAAGGGAGGAAATATCAGATTTTACAATGACACAATGAATTTGGTGGTATCACTGAAATATTTTTTCTCACTTAGGGACTTTAAATGCTATGCAAATAAAGTTGTAGCAAGCCATCAATAATATGCAGCTTAGATTAAAATAAAGCAGGGAACTGTTTGTTTAAACTGCAATTTTCTGACATAAAAATAGCTTAAGTTAACTTAAAACTGAAATGAAACAGCAAGAATCTCAGTGTTCACAATCAGGAAAATTATGCAAGAAAAAGGCAGTTTAAATTTTATATCTATTCAAATAGAAAATTCTTTATTAGTCTTAACAGAATTTAATCTTTAGATTTTTAGTATTGCTTTACACTGCTGGGTGTTCTCTTCATGCTCTCAGCAAAGCCAGGTCTGATTCCATTGTGCCATCGATTGTATTCGGAAGAATTGGGCTCACTTCATCTTTTTCAATGGGAGCCAGATACTATGATGTATAGCCATACAAAAAGTCTCTGACTGGACGCAGACAACGTTGAACCTGTAAAGCTAATGTGCTTGTGAATGAGATTGTAACCAGGTTATTTATTTCAGCAAAGGTATCTTTTACTTATTATTGTAGCTTATCTTTACACTAATCCAGCTCATGGCTGTTCACATGTTTATGTGTACATTATGTTGATTCTATTAGCATTTGTGTTTAAACTGATTTCACTTTATTTGTATATATTTTTTTCATTTGGGTACAACCCCCCGTGAGATTACTTCTGAAATCTATAAGAACTGCCAGATTTATGGCTTGGAAATTTTATTTTGTGTTAATAAAATTATCAATCAAATAAAACCTTGAATACGTTAATGGGTTTGTTACTTGGTTTTCAGTTGCTTATAAAGTATCAAATCTTAATAGGGTCTTTCTACCCTTTTATTTCTTTATACGCATTCAAATAAATCCAGATTTAACAAAAAAACGAAAATCTAAATTCAATGTGGATGTTGGCTGAATTTATAGGAATCCAGTTTCTTTTCTTTAAGTCAACCATGTAGTGCTGCTTTTCTGGTTGAACACAATGTTGACAGCATATCAGATCTCAGAGCTGGTGCTCTTTAAACTTATAAAAATAGAAGGTTCTTTTGTCCTGCCTTTCATTCTTTATTGCTATATTTTACTGTGTAGATCTTAAGTCAAACCACGTATAGCCTTTTGTACTGCTATTTCTGAAGCACATTGTGAATGTGAATGAAAAACTTTCATCTGAGTGACCTCACTATTAAATTGCATTTTGTCTCAATGAAAGGAAGGCTAAGGAATTTGTTCTGAACTTGTTGAGAATGGCTGTGGTGACTGAGGATTTAAATTGGAATTTACATTTTTCACAGTAGTGAAAAAAGGAAGCATATTTTTTAGGAAGACTATGTGGAATCTGTCCAGAAGTTTTACAGAGGAAAACACTTGGTAAAAGTTGCTAGGGAAATCTAGCTGATGCAAAAATAAAAGTCAGATGCTTCTAGAGAAATATCAGATCTGAGGACAATACTAAATAAGGTCATAATAGGATATTAAGATCACTGGTCAACTTTAACTGAATGAATCCTAAAGTATTTCTGATTAAATTCATGATCTACGGTTATCATTTAATTATACTCAGATAATATTAACCACTTTCAAGGTCAAAACATGTTCTTGGAAATTTGTTAAATTCCAACCACATCATTAAATCAAGGAACCAACTTAATCCCCATAGCTACCTTTGTCTTCCTCAAGGATTCTTTTCCTGGTGGTAAGTCCCACTAGTTGACTGCTGGAGGAAGTGCACATGGGTTTGATCAGGTTATAGAATTTACATTTTTAAAAAGATAAATATTAGTATTCACACAACATTTTGCAATGAAGAGTAATAAAATACAAATATTACAGAAAGGGGACTTTAAATGAAAGGCCAGTGAGCATTTATAAACTTAACTGTTGTTACAACTCCAAACTGATCTGAAGTGCTCTATGGGACAATCAAGGTGCTTATAAGCAGGAGGAAATAAAACTTGTATTATTTTGGTCAAGAAATGTGATGTGACAATGGAATAGACTTTTTATTTGCTCTATTCCAGATTTCATGTAAGTGGGAAAGGAAACCTCAGCTTTCAAATTACTGACAGGATATTGAAAGTGTCTAATCTAACTTGCTAAATGTTGCTTCTGCAGATTAAAAAAAAATGAAGAGCTTGTGCAGATTACCATCCTTGTATTAGAAAAAAATAGATGCATTTATGTTGAGCACTAATTACATGGCTTGATTTTTGAGATCTGCAATTTAACAACAAATAAAAAGCAATGAGAAGAGAAAAAGGTGAAATATGCAGGTAAGCTAGTTAATAATATAAGAGGATATTAAAAGTTTTCTTCAGCAATACATAACATTAAAGAAGAAAGAGTAGACATTGGGCAGCTGGAAAATTATGCTGGAGGGTTAGTAATGGGGGACAAGCTGATTGTGTCAGTCTTCATTAGCAGTATACCAGAAGTTCAAGTGTTGGGACAGAAGTGAGTGTAGTCACTACTACTTAGGAGAAGGTGTGTGGGAAGCTGAAAATTCTGAAGGTAGGTAAGTCACCTGGACCTGATGGACTCCACCCCAGGATTCTGAAAAAGATAGCTGAATCACTAGATCTGAAATGGTTCTGGAGGATTGGAAAATTGCAATTGTTACTCTACTCTTTAAGAAAGAAGGAAGGCAAAAGACAGGAACTTAACTTACAGGATCTGGGTGATGGAATTGATAAATTTGTAGCCAAATATGCAGATGAGGAGGAGCAGGTAATGTTGAGGAAGCCGGGAGTCTGCAGAAGGGCATGGACGGATTGGGAGAATGGGCAAAGAAGTGGCAGATGGACTGTAGGGAAGCATATTGTCATACACTTTAATATAAGGAATAGACTATTTTCTAAACAAGGAGCAAAGTCAGAAATCATATTCGTAGTTATAGTCATAGTCATACTTTATTGATCCCGGGGGAAATTAGTTTTCGTGACAGTTGCACCATAAATAATTAAGTAGTAATATGGGAGGTGCAAAGGGAATTGGGAATCCAAGTGTAGGATTCCCAAAATCTTAACTTGCAGGTTGAGTCAGTGGTAAGGAAAGCAAATGCAATGTTAGCATTAATTTCAAGAGGACTTGAATATGAAAGCAAGGATATATTGCTGAGGCTTTATAAGGCATTGGTCAGACCATATTTAGAGAATTGTGAGCAGTTTGGCACCTAAGAAAGGATGCACTGACATTGGCGGTAGGGGGGGGGGCTTCAGAGGTTTACAAGAATTATCCCGAGAATAAAAGGGTTAATGTTGGGTGGTTCTGGGCTTGTGCTTGCTGGAATTTAGAAAACTGAGGTGGGCTGGGGGGGGGGGGGAATATCATTGAAACTTACCCAAATATTGGAAGGTTTAGATTGAATGGACTTGAGAGGATGTTTCCAGTAGTAAGAGAGTCTAGGTCCAGAGGGCACAGTCTCAGAATAGGATGACTTCCCTTTAGAAAAGAGAGAGAAGAAATTTCTTGAGCCAGAGAATGGTGAATCTGTGGAGTCAAAGTCTTTGGATCTATTTAGAGTGGAGGTTGATCGTTTCTTGAATAGTAAAGGCAGCAAGGGTTACAGGGAGAAGGCAGGAAAATGGGATGGAGAGGGAAAATAAATCAGCCATGATTGAATGGTGGAGAAGACTTAATGGGCCTATTGGTCTAATTCTGCTCTTATGCCTTAACAAAGTTATCTTTAATAGAAAATATGAGGGGTGATTGATATGTTCATGGTCTAAGGTAGGAGGAGTCAATTTTAGAAAACCTAGCACATTTATTTTTCAGCATAGTCCCCTCCTACATTTACGCACTTAGTCCAGCGGTCGTGGAGCATACGGATCTCTTCTTTGTAGAAGTTGGCGTCTTGGACCTCCAGAAAGTGGTCCACAGCAGGGGCGATTGATAAGGTAGAAGGAGATAAGTTATTAACTTCAAACCTTCTGCATTTTCACTCAAAGAGTTGTACTGCACGTGCATGTAACGAGAGCTGTATAACTCATCTCCTTCTACCTTAGGCCACAAACTTATCAATCACCCCTGCTGCGGACCACTTTCTGGAGGTCCAAGATGCCGACTTCTACAAAGAAGGGATCCGTATGCTCCACAACCGCTGGACTAAGTGTGTAAATGTAGGTGGGGACTATGTTGAAAAATAAATGTGCTAGGTTTTCTAAAATTGACTCCTTCTACCTTAGGCCACGAACTTATCAATCACCCCTCGTAGTATTGTTCACAAAATATTCATTCAATTTTTAAAGTGAAGGTTACCTTGTTTTACAGTGTCTGAGTCCTAATGTGTTCCCAAATCATATACAGTGCATTCCAGTTAATTGCGACACTATGTGACCAGTACATTTTGGCCTAATTAAGTTGCTGCCTCAATTAGCTGAAGTTTCATGGAAAACATATATAAAATTAAAACTGCCATAACAAATTATGTGTTTAAATGAAATACAACTTAATACAGAGCACTACCAATATTACTACAGTACTATAAAACAGTGCATTGATCTCCAATATTTATCAATGGAGGAATTCATCCAGCATATGCTGCTGTGTTCTTTTGAGTGACTGCAAATGAATAAAATCAGCACAGACATCTAGTACAGATAATGGACTGCTTCAGTGGCTTCCTGCATGAAGTAGTGTCAAAATCACTGCTTTTTAATTCAGCATCAGTCAGCCCAAATGACTAACAACACAAGCATACGCAACTGACATTATTTTTAAACTGTTTGCTCTATGCATGGTGTAGTGTCTAACAGCTACGGAAGTACATGTGACTGTCGCTAGTAAGAAACTGTTCAGCAAGTCTCCTGTCCCAATTATGCGGCAGGTCCCAAATAAATGAAGGAAATTCTGGCTATTTTCTTCATTGGAAACATAGAAAACCTACAGCATAATACAGGCCCTTCGGCCCACAAAGCTGTGCTGAACATGGCCTTACCTTAGAAATTACATAGGGTTAACCATAGCCCTCTATTTTTCTGAGCTCCATGTATCTGTCCAGGTATCTCTTAAAAGACCCTATCGTATTTGCCTCCACCACCTTTGCCAGCAGCCCACCCCACACACTCACCACTCCCAGTGTAAAAAAAAACTTACCCCTGACATCTCCTCTGTACCTACTTCCAAGCGCCTTAAGACTGCCCTCTCGTGCTAGCCATTTCAGCCCTGGGAAAAATACCTCTGACTATCTGCACGATCAATGCCTCTCATTAGTTTCTGTTCCTCAAGAGTTGTCCCAACTACAAAAATAAGTGGCTGTCCCAATTAACTGGAATCAAATTATATGACAATTATTACATTAAATTTTGAAATCTCTGCAAAGATGAAGCAAACCCTGGGTATCAACAAGTTTTTGTTTATGTGAGTGTCAGCTCTGACTTTGCATGAGTGGACTCCACAAGAGGCATTGTACAAGTAGATTTGTGTGGCAGTGTTTCTGTAATGGGAGACTGCACATATGGGTAGATAACTTGTTTCTCAGTGTATGATGACACAGGGATAGTCACATTTACTGACAATCATAACTTGCCCAAACAGCTGTAGGACTAGGCACAATCAGCAAAGGCAGTTGTGTCACAAACAAGAGAAAATCTGCAGATGCTGGAAATTCAAAAAACACACACAAAATACTGGAGCAACTCGGGAGGCCTGGCAGCGTCTATGGGAAAGACTAAATAGTCGACCTTTCAGGCTGAGACCCTTCGTCGGGCATTTTTGTATCTGTTGGAGTTTCAACCACAATTCTTGTAGTTAATTGCAAGAGAAAAATAGAAGGATAAATGGAATTTTAGCCTTTGTAATTAGAGGAACAGAACATGGGAGGAGGATATTTTCAGATTTTACACAGCCTTGATTACATCACACCTGGAAGCATACAATTTGGTGTAATATACATTGGAAAGATCAGTATACTATGGGTTTGAAGGGCAGGGTGAACATAAGAAAGAATTAACTCTGCAGTGGAAATACTCAATACCCCTCACAGAGGTTTTGTATTTATTTTATTTCTTACATCCAAGGGAGTAAAAATCATTCTGTTGTGTCTTCATCGCAATATACAAGCAATAAAGTGGGGAAATGTGGGAGGATATTGCCCACACACTAAAATTGTATACATGCAACATACATCAAAGTTGCAGGTGAACGCAGCAGGCCAGGCAGCATCTATAGGAAGAGGCGCAGTCGACGTTTCAGGCCGAGACCCTTCGTCAGGACTAACTGAAGGAAGAGTGAGTAAGGGATTTGAAAGCTGGAGGGGGAGGGGGAGATGCAAAATGATAGGAGAAGACAGGAGGGGGAGGGATGGAGCCGAGAGCTGGACAGGTGATAGGCAGAAGGGGATACGAGAGGATCATGGGACAGGAGGTCCGGGAAGAAAGACGGGGGGGGGGTGACCCAGAGGATGGGCAAGAGGTATATTCAGAGGGACAGAGGGAGAAAAAGGAGAGTGAGAGAAAGAATGTGTGCATTAAAAAGAGTAACAGATGGGGTACGAGGGGGAGGTGGGGCCGAGCGGAAGTTAGAGAAGTCAATGTTCATGCCATCAGGTTGGAGGCTACCCATACGGAATATAGGGTGTTGTTCCTCCAACCTGAGTGTGGCTTCATCTTTACAGTAGAGGAGGCCGTGGATAGACATGTCAGAATGGGAATGGGATGTGGAATTAAAATGTGTGGCCACTGGGAGATCCTGCTTTCTCTGGCGGACAGAGCGTAGATGTTCAGCAAAGCGGTCTCCCAGTCTGCGTCGGGTCTCACCAATATATAAAAGGCCACATCGGGACCACCGGACGCAGTATATCACCCCAGTCGACTCACAGGTGAAGTGATGCCTCACCTGGAAGGACTGTTTGGGGCCCTGAATGGTGATAAGGGAGGAAGTGTAAGGGCATGTGTAGCACTTGTTCCGCTTACACGGATAAGTGCCAGGAGGGAGATCAGTGGGGAGGGATGGGGGGGACGAATGGACAAGGGAGTTGTGTAGGGAGCGATCCCTGCGGAATGCAGAGAGAGGGGGGGAGGGAAAGATATGCTTAGTGGTGGGATCCCGTTGGAGGTGGCGGAAGTTACGGAGAATAATATGTTGGACCCGGAGGCTGGTGGGGTGGTAGGTGAGGACCAGGGGAACCCTATTCCTAGTGGGGTGGTGGGAGGATGGAGTGAGAGCAGATGTACGTGAAATGGGGGAGATGCGTTTAAGAGCAGAGTTGATAGTGGAGGAAGGGAAGCCCCTTTCTTTAAAAAATGAAGACATCTCCCTCGTCCTAGAATGAAAAGCCTCATCCTGAGAGCAGATGCGGCGGAGACGGAGGAATTGCGAGAAGGGGATGGCGTTTTTGCAAGAGACAGGGTGAGAAGAGGAATAGTCCAGATAGTTGTGAGAGTCAGTAGGCTTATAGTAGACATCAGTGGATAAGCTGTCTCCAGAGACAGAGACAGAAAGATCTAGAAAGGGGAGGGAGGTGTCAGAAATGGACCAGGTAAACTTGAGGGCAGGGTGAAAGTTGGAGGCAAAGTTAATAAAGTCAACGAGTTCTGCATGCGTGCAGGAAGCAGCGCCAATGCAGTCGTCGATGTAGCGAAGGAAAAGTGGGGGACAGATACCAGAATAGGCACGGAACATAGATTGTTCCACAAACCCAACAAAAAGGCAGGCATAGCTAGGACCCATACGGGTGCCCATAGCTACACCTTTAGTTTGGAGGGAATGGGAGGAGCAAAAGGAGAAATTATTAAGAGTAAGGACTAATTCTGCTAGACGGAGCAGAGTGGTGGTAGAGGGGAACTGATTAGGTCTGGAATCCAAAAAGAAGCGTAGAGCTTTGAGACCTTCCTGATGGGGGATGGAAGTATATAGGGACTGGACATCCAAGGTGAAAATAAAGCGGTGGGGGCCAGGGAACTTAAAATCATCGAAAAGTTTAAGAGCGTGAGAAGTGTCACGAACATAGGTCGGAAGGGATTGAACGAGGGGTGATAAAAATTGTATACATAATTGTTTTGTATATGTGTATGTATAGTCAGATCCGCAAGTCAGATCGACACACAGATTCACAGTCAAATCGACGCACAGTCAGGTTCACAATCAGATCGATGCACAGATAGGCAATCAGATCGACGCACAGTCAGATACGCAATCAGAACGACACACAGATTCACAATCAGATCAATGCACAGTCAGATAGGCAATCAGATTGATGCACAGTCTGATACGCAATCAGATTGACGCACAGTCAGATACGCAATCAGATTGATGCACAGTCAGATCGACGCACAGATTCGCAATCAGATTGATGCACAGTCAGATATCCAATCAAATCGATGCACAGATTCAAAATCAGATCAACGCACAGTCAGATATGCAATCAGATCAACGCACAGTCAGATTCACAATCAGATCGACGCAGTCAGATTCACAATCAGATTGATGCACACTCAGATATGCAATCAGATCGACACACAGTCAGATGTGCAATCAGATCAACGCACAGATTCACAATCAGATCGACGCACAGTCAGATTCACAATCAGATCAACGCACAGATTTGCAATCAGATCGAAACACAGTCAGATACACAATCAGAAAGATGCACCGATTCGCAATCAGATCGACGCACATTCAGATACGCAATCAGATCAACGCACAGTCAGATACACAATCAGATCGACGCACAGATTCGCAATCAGATCGAAACACAGTCAGATTCGCAATCAGATCGACACACAGATTCGCAAACACATCGAAACACAGTCAGATACACAATCAGATCGACGCACAGATTCGCAATCAGATCGACGCACAGTCAGATACACAATCAGATTGATGCACAGATTCGCAATCAGGTCAAAACACAGTCAGATTCACAATCAGATCGACACGCAGTCAGATACACAATCAGATCGAAACACAGTCAAATTTGCTATCAGATCGACGCAGAGTCAGATACACAATCAGATCGAAACACAGTCAGATTCGCAATCAGGTCGACGCACAGTCAGATTCGCAATCAGATTGACGCACAGTCAGATACACAATCAGATTGATGCACAGATTCACAATCAGGTCAAAATACAGTCAGATTCGCAATCAGATCGACACGCAGTCAGATTCGCAATCAGACCGATGCACAGATTCACAATCAGATCGACGCACAGTCAAATACAGAATCAGATCGACGCACAGATTCGCAATCAGATTGACACACAGTCAGATATGCAATCAGATCGATGCACAGTCAGATTCGCAATCTGATTGACGCACAATCAGATATGCAGTCAGGTTGATGTACAGTCAGATTCACAATCAGATCGACGCACAGTCAGATTCGCAATCAGATTGACACACAGTCAGATACACAATCAGATCGATGCACAGATTTGCAATCAGGTCAAATCACAGTCAGATTCGCAATCAGATCGACATGCAGTCAGATACACAATCAGATCGAAACACAGTCAAATTTGCAATCAGATCGACGCAGATTCAGATACGTAATCAGATCGGAACACAGTCAGATTCGTAATCAGGTCAACGCACAGTCAGATTCGCAATCAGATTGACGCACAGTCAGATACACAATCAGATTGATGCACAGATTCGCAATCAGGTCAAAACACAATCAGATACGCAATCAGGTCGACACGCAGTCAGATTCGCAATCAGACTGATGCACAGATTCACAATCAGATCGACGCACAGTCAGATTCGCAATCAGACCACTGCACAGATTCACAATCAGATTGACGCACAGTCAGATACAGAATCAGATCGACGCACAGATTTGCCATCAGATCGACACACAGTCAGATATGCAATCAGATCGATGCACAGATTCGCAATCAGATCGATGCACGGTCAGATTAGCAATCAGATTGATGCACAATCAGATATGCAATCAGATTGACGTACAGTCATATTCACAATCAGATCGACGCACAGTCAGATTCGCAATCAGACCGATGCACAGATTCACAATCAGATCGACGCACAGTCAGATACAGAATCAGATCGACGCACAGATTCGCAATCAGATTGACACACATTCAGATACACAATCAGATCGATGCACAGATTCGCAATCAGGTCAAAACACAGTCAGATTCGCAATCAGATCGACACGCAGTCAGATTCGCAAACAGACCGATGCACAGATTCGCAATCAGATCGACGCACAGTCAGATACAGAATCAGATCGACGCATAGATTCGCAATCAGATCGACACACAGTCAGATATGCAATCAGATCGATGCACAGATTCACAATCAGGTCAAAACACAGTCAGATTCTCAATCAGATTGACAAGCAGTCAGATACACAATCAGATTGAAACACAGTCAAATTTGCAATCAGATCGAAACACAGTCAAATTTGCAATCAGTTCGACACACAGTCAGATTCGCAATCAGATTGACGCACAGTCAGATACACAATCAGATTGATGCACAGATTCGCAATCAGATCGACACACAGTCAGATATGCAATCAGATCGATGCACAGATTCGCAGACAGATCGAAACACAGTCAGATACACAATCAGATCGACGCACAGATTCGCAATCAGATCGACGCACAGTCAGATACGCAATCAGATCAACGCACAGTCAGATACACAATCAGATTGATGCACAGATTCGCAATCAGGTCAAAACACAGTCAGATTCACAATCAGATCGACACGAGGTCAGATACAAAATCAGATCGAAACACAGTCAAATTTGCTATCAGATCGACGCAGAGTCAGATACACAATCAGATCGAAACACAGTCAGATTCGCAATCAGGTCGATGCACAGTCAGATTCACAATCAGATTGACGCACAGTCAGATACACAATCAGATTGATGCACAGATTCGCAATCAGGTCAAAACACAGTCAGATTCGCAATCAGATCGACACGCAGTCAGATTCGCAATCAGACCGATGCACAGATTCACAATCAGATCGACGCACAGTCAAATACAGAATCAGATCGACGCACAGATTCGCAATCAGATCAACACACAGTCAGATATGTAATCGGATCGACGCACAGTCAGATTCGCAATCAGATTGACGCACAATCAGATATGCAGTCAGGTTGATGTACAGTCAGATTCACAATCAGATCGACGCACAGTCAGATTCGCAATCAGATTGACACACAGTCAGATACACAATTAGATCGAAACACAGTCAAATTTGCAATCAGATCGACGCAGAGTCAGATACGTAATCAGATCGAAACACAGTCAGATTCGTAATCAGGTTAACGCACAGTCAGATTCGCAATCAGATTGACGCACAGTCAGATACACAATCAGATTGATGCACAGATTCACAATCAGGTCGACACGCAGTCAGATTCGCAATCAGACTGATGCACAGATTCACAATCAGATCGACGCACAGTCAGATTCGCAATCAGACCGATGCACAGATTCACAATCAGATCGACGCACAGTCAGATACAGAATCAGATCGACGCACAGATTTGCAATCAGATCGACACACAGTCAGATATGCAATCAGATCGATGCACAGATTCGCAATCAGATCGATGCACAGTCAGATTAGCAATCAGATTGATGCACAATCAGATATGCAATCAGATTGACGTACAGTCATATTCACAATCAGATCGACGCACAGTCAGATTCGCAATCAGACCGATGCACAGATTCACAATCAGATCGACGCACAGTCAGATACAGAATCAGATCGACGCACAGATTCGCAATCAGATTGACACACAGTCAGATACACAATCAGATCGATGCACAGATTCGCAATCAGGTCAAAACACAGTCAGATTCGCAATCAGATCGACACGCAGTCAGATTCGCAATCAGATTGACACACAGTCAGATATGCAATCAGATCGATGCACAGATTCGCAATCAGGTCAAAACACAGTCAGATTCGCAATCAGATCGACAAGCAGTCAGATACACAATCAGATCGAAACACAGTCAAATTTGCAATCAGATCGAAACACAGTCAAATTTGCAATCAGATCGACGCAGAGTCAGATACGCAATCAGATCAAAACACAGTCAGATTCGCAATCAGGTCGACACACAGTCAGATTCGCAATCAGATTGACGCACAGACAGATACACAATCAGATCGATGCACAGATTCGCAATCAGGTCAAAACACAGTCAGATTCGCAATCAGATTGACCCGCAGTCAGATACACAATCAGATCGAAACACAGTCAAATTTGCAATCAGATCGACACAGAGTCAGATACGCAATCAGATTAATGCACAATCAGATATGCAATCAGATTGATGTACAGTCAGATTCACAATCAGATCAATGCACAGATTCGCCATCAGGTCAAAACACAGTCAGATTCACAATCCGATCGACACGCAGTCAGATACACAATCAGATCGAAACACAGTCAGATTTGCAATCAGGTCAACACACAGTCAGATTCGCAATCAGATTGACGCACAGTCAGATACACAATCAGATTGATGCACAGATTCGCAATCAAGTCAAAACACAGTCAGATTCGCAATCGGATCGACACGCAGTCAGATTCGCAATCTGACCGATGCACAGATTCACAATCAGATCGATGCACAGTCAGATTCGCAATCAGACCGATGCACAGATTCGCGACAGATCGACGCACAGTCAGATACAGAATCAGATCGACACACAGATTCGCAATCAGATCGACACACAGTCAGATTCGCAATCAGATTGACGCACAATCAGATATGCAATCAGATTGATGTACAGTCAGATTCACAATCAGATCGACGCACAGTCAGATTCGCAATCAGATTTACACACAGTCAGATACAAAATCAGATCGATGCACAGATTCGCAATCAGGTCAAAACACAGTCAGATTCACAATCAGATCAACACGCAGTCAGATACACAATCAGATCGAAACACAGTCAAATTTGCAATCAGATCGAAACACAGTCAAATTTGCAATCAGATCGACGCAGAGTCAGATACGCAATCAGATCAAAACACAGTCAGATTCGCAATCAGGTCGACACACAGTCAGATTCGCAATCAGATTGACGCACAGACAGATACACAATCAGATTGATGCACAGATTCGCAATCAGATCGACACACAGTCAGATATGCAATCAGATTGACACACAGTCAGATACACAATCAGATCGATGCACAGATTCGCAATCAGGTCAAAACACAGTCAGATTCGCAATCAGATCGACCCGCAGTCAGATACACAATCAGATCGAAACACAGTCAAATTTGCAATCAGATCGACACAGAGTCAGATACGCAATCAGATTAATGCACAATCAGATATGCAATCAGATTGATGTACAGTCAGATTCACAATCAGATCAATGCACAGATTCGCCATCAGGTCAAAACACAGTCAGATTCACAATCCGATCGACACGCAGTCAGATACACAATCAGATCGAAACACAGTCAGATTTGCAATCAGGTCAACACACAGTCAGATTCGCAATCAGATTGACGCACAGTCAGATACACAATCAGATTGATGCACAGATTCGCAATCAAGTCAAAACACAGTCAGATTCGCAATCGGATCGACACGCAGTCAGATTCGCAATCTGACCGATGCACAGATTCACAATCAGATCGATGCACAGTCAGATTCGCAATCAGACCAATGCACAGATTCGCGACAGATCGACGCACAGTCAGATACAGAATCAGATCGACACACAGATTCGCAATCAGATCGACACACAGTCAGATTCGCAATCAGATTGACGCACAATCAGATATGCAATCAGATTGATGTACAGTCAGATTCACAATCAGATTGACGCACAGTCAGATTCGCAATCAGATTTACACACAGTCAGATACAAAATCAGATCGATGCACAGATTCACAATCAGGTCAAAACACAGTCAGATTCACAATCAGATCAGCACGCAGTCAGATACACAATCAGATCGAAACACAGTCAAATTTGCAATCAGATCGACACAGAGTCAGATATGCAATCAGATCGAAACACAGTCAGATTCGCAATCAGGTCAACGCATCGATTCGCAATCAGATCGACACACAGTCAGATACACAATCAGATTGTTGCACAGATTCGCAATCAGGTCAAAACACAGTCAGATTCGCAATCAGATCGACAAGCAGTCAGATACACAATCAGATCGAAACACAGTCAAATTTGCAATCAGATCGAAACACAGTCAAATTTGCAATCAGATCGACGCAGAGTCAGATACGCAATCAGATCAAAACACAGTCAGATTCGCAATCAGGTCGACACACAGTCAGATTCGCAATCAGATTGACGCACAGACAGATACACAATCAGATCGATGCACAGATTCGCAATCAGGTCAAAACACAGTCAGATTCGCAATCAGATTGACCCGCAGTCAGATACACAATCAGATCGAAACACAGTCAAATTTGCAATCAGATCGACACAGAGTCAGATACGCAATCAGATTAATGCACAATCAGATATGCAATCAGATTGATGTACAGTCAGATTCACAATCAGATCAATGCACAGATTCGCAATCAGGTCAAAACACAGTCAGATTCACAATCCGATCGACACGCAGTCAGATACACAATCAGATCGAAACACAGTCAGATTTGCAATCAGGTCAACACACAGTCAGATTCGCAATCAGATTGACGCACAGTCAGATACACAATCAGATTGATGCACAGATTCGCAATCAGGTCAAAACACAGTCAGATTCGCAATCGGATCGACACGCAGTCAGATTCGCAATCTGACCGATGCACAGATTCACAATCAGATCGACGCACAGTCAGATTCGCAATCAGACCGATGCACAGATTCGCGACAGATCGACGCACAGTCAGATACAGAATCAGATCGACACACAGATTCGCAATCAGATCGACACACAGTCAGATTCGCAATCAGATTGACGCACAGTCAGATATGCAATCAGATTGATGTACAGTCAGATTCACAATCAGATCGATGCACAGTCAGATTCGCAATCAGACCGATGCACAGATTCGCAGTCAGATCGACGCACAGTCAGATACAGAATCAGATCGACACACAGATTCACAATCAGATCGACACACAGTCAGATTCGCAATCAGATTGACGCACAATCAGATATGCAATCAGATTGATGTACAGTCAGATTCACAATCAGATCGACGCACAGTCAGATTCGCAATCAGATCGACACACAGTCAGATACAAAATCAGATCGATGCACAGATTCGCAATCAGGTCAAAACACAGTCAGATTCGCAATCAGATTGACACACAGTCAGATACACAATCAGATCGATGCACAGATTCGCAATCAGATCGACACACAGTCAGATTCGCAATCAGATCGACGCACAGTCAGATACACAATCAGATCGATGCACAGATTCGCAATCAGGTCAAAACACAGTCAGATTCGCAATCAGATTGACGCACAGACAGATACACAATCAGATTGATGCACAGATTCGCAATCAGATCGACACACAGTCAGATATGCAATCAGATCGACACACAGTCAGATACACAATCAGATCGATGCACAGATTCGCAATCAGGTCAAAACACAGTCAGATTCGCAATCAGATCGACCCGCAGTCAGATACACAATCAGATCGAAACACAGTCAAATTTGCAATCAGATCGACACAGAGTCAGATACGCAATCAGATTAATGCACAATCAGATATGCAATCAGATTGATGTACAGTCAGATTCACAATCAGATCGATGCACAGATTCGCCATCAGGTCAAAACATAGTCAGATTCACAATCCGATCGACACGCAGTCAGATACACAATCAGATCGAAACACAGTCAGATTTGCAATCAGGTCAACACACAGTCAGATTCGCAATCAGATTGACGCACAGTCAGATACACAATCAGATTGATGCACAGATTCGCAATCAAGTCAAAACACAGTCAGATTCGCAATCGGATCGACACGCAGTCAGATTCGCAATCTGACCGATGCACAGATTCACAATCAGATCGATGCACAGTCAGATTCGCAATCAGACCAATGCACAGATTCGCGACAGATTGACGCACAGTCAGATACAGAATCAGATCGACACACAGATTCGCAATCAGATCGACACACAGTCAGATTCGCAATCAGATTGACGCACAATCAGATATGCAATCAGATTGATGTACAGTCAGATTCACAATCAGATCGACGCACAGTCAGATTCGCAATCAGATTTACACACAGTCAGATACAAAATCAGATCGATGCACAGATTCGCAATCAGGTCAAAACACAGTCAGATTCACAATCAGATCAACACGCAGTCAGATACACAATCAGATCGAAACACAGTCAAATTTGCAACCAGATCGACACAGAGTCAGATACGCAATCAGATTGAAACACAGTCAGATTCGCAATCAGGTCAACGCATAGATTCGCAATCAGATCGACACACAGTCAGATACACAATCAGATTGTTGCACAGATTCGCAATCAGGTCAGAACACAGATTCTCAGATAACACGCAGTCAGATTCGCAATCAGACCGATGCACAGATTCACAATCAGATCGACGCACAGTCAGATTCGCAATCAGACCGATGCACAGATTCGCAACAGATCGACGCACAGTCAGATACAGAATCAGATCGACACACAGATTCGCAATCAGATCGACGCACAGACAGATACGAAATCAGATCAACGCACAGTCAGATACACAATCAGATTGATGCACAGATTCGCAATCAGATTGACGCAGACAATTTCGCAATCAGGTCGAGGCACAGTCAGATTCACAATCAGATTGATGCACAGTCAGATACACAATCAGATCGATGCACAGATTCGCAATCAGGTCAAAACACAGTCAGATTCACAATCAGATCGACACGCAGTCAGATACACAATCAGATCGAAACACAGTCAAATTTGCAATCAGATCGACGCAGAGTCAGATACACAATCAGATCGAAACACAGTCAGATTCGCAATCAGGTCGACGCACAGTCAGATTCGCAATCAGATTGACGCACAGTCAGATACACAATCAGATTGATGCACAGATTCGCAATCAGGTCAAAACACAGTCAGATTCGCAATCAGATCGACACGCAGTCAGATTCGCAATCAGATCGACACGCAGTCAGATTCACAATCAGACCGATGCACAGATTCACAATCAGATCGACGCACAGTCAGATACAGAATCAGATCGACGCACAGATTCGCAATCAGATCGACACACAGTCAGATATGCAATCAGATCGACGCACAGTCAGATTCGCAATCAGATTGACGCACAATCAGATATGCAGTCAGGTTGATGTACAGTCAGATTCACAATCAGATCAACGCACAGTCAGATACACAATCAGATTGATGCACAGATTCGCAATCAGATTGACGCAGACAATTTCGCAATCAGGTCGATGCACAGTCAGATTCGCAATCAGATTGATGCACAGTCAGATACACAATCAGATTGATGCACAGATTCGCAATCAGGTCAAAACACAGTCAGATTCGCAATCAGGTCGACGCACAGTCAGATTCGCAATCAGATTGACGCACAGTCAGATACACAATCAGATTGATGCACAGATTCGCAATCAGGTCAAAACACTGTCAGATTCGCAATCAGATCGACATGCAGTCAGATTCGCAATCAGACCGATGCACAGATTCACAATCAGATCGACGCACAGTCAAATACAGAATCAGATCGACGCACAGATTCGCAATCAGATCGACACACAGTCAGATATGCAATCAGATCGACGCACAGTCAGATTCGCAATCAGATTGACGCACAATCAGATATGCAGTCAGGTTGATGTACAGTCAGATTCACAATCAGATCGACGCACAGTCAGATTCGCAATCAGATTGACACACAGTCAGATACACAATCAGATCGATACACAGATTCGCAATCAGGTCAAAACACAGTCAGATTCGCATTCAGATTCGCAATCAGACTGATGCACAGATTCACAATCAAATCGACGCACAGTCAGATTCGCAATCAGACCGATGCACAGATTCACAATCAGATTGACGCACAGTCAGATACAGAATCAGATCGACGCACAGATTTGCCATCAGATCGACACACAGTCAGATATGCAATCAGATCGATGCACAGATTCGCAATCAGATCGATGCACGGTCAGATTAGCAATCAGATTGATGCACAATCAGATATGCAATCAGATTGACGTACAGTCAGATTCACAATCAGATTGATGCACAGTCAGATTCGCAATCAGATTGACGCACAGTCAGATTCACAATCAGATCGACGCACAGTCAGATACACAATCAGATCAACGTACAGTCAGATTCGCAATCAGATTGACACACAGTCAGATACACAATCAGATCGATGCACAGGATCGCAATCAGGTCAAAACACAGTCAGATTCACAATCAGATCGACACGCAGTCAGATACACAATCAGATCGACAGAGTCAGATACGCAATCAGATCGAAACACAGTCAGATTCGCAATCAGATTGACGCACAGATACACAATCAGATTGATTCAAGTCAGATATGCAATCAGATTGACGCAGACAATTTCGCAATCAGGTCGATGCACAGTCAGATTCGCAATCAGATTGATGCACAGTCAGATACACAATCAGATTGATGCACAGATTCGCAATCAGGTCAAAACACAGTCAGATTCGCAATCAGGTCGACGCACAGTCAGATTCGCAATCAGATTGACGCACAGTCAGATACACAATCAGATTGATGCACAGATTCGCAATCAGGTCAAAACACTGTCAGATTCGCAATCAGATCGACATGCAGTCAGATTCGCAATCAGACCGATGCACAGATTCACAATCAGATCGACGCACAGTCAAATACAGAATCAGATCGACGCACAGATTCGCAATCAGATCGACACACAGTCAGATATGCAATCAGATCGACGCACAGTCAGATTCGCAATCAGATTGACGCACAATCAGATATGCAGTCAGGTTGATGTACAGTCAGATTCACAATCAGATCGACGCACAGCCAGATTCGCAATCAGATCAACACACAGTCAGATATGCAATCAGATTGAAACACACATTCACAATCAGGTCGATGCACAGTAAGATTCGCAATCAGTTTGACGTACAGTCAGATAGGCAATCAGATCGACGCACAGTCAGATTCACAATCAAGTCGATGCACGGTCAGATATTCAATCAGATCGATGTACAGTCAGATTCGCAATCAGATTGACGCACAGTCAGATACTCAATCAGATTGACACACAGATTCGGAATCAGATCGACACACAGTCAGATATGCAATCAGATCAGTGTGCATTGATAAATCTGATGGCCTGGTGAAGGAAGCTGTCCCAGAACCTGTTGCTTGTTCCGTTTGCCAGACCGAAGCCCCGAAACAGTTTGTGGTAGGGGTGCTGGAGCCCGTAATGATCCTCTGGGTCCTTTTTACACACCTGCTGCTGTAAATGTCCTGAATAGAGGACAGTTGACATCCACAGATCCGCTGGGCTGTCCATACCACTCTCTGCAGATTGAGAGTAGTACAGTTCCTGTACCAGGCGATGATACAACCAGTCAAGATGCTCTCGATGGTGCCCCTGCAGAAAGTCCTGAGGATCTGGGGACTCATGCTGAACTTCTTCAGCTGTGAGGTGAAAGAGGCGCTGTTGTGCTTTTTCACCACACAGCCGGTATGTAGGGCCGAGTAGAGATCCTCAGTGATGCATATACCGAGGAACTTAAAACGACTCACCCTCTCAGCTACAGTCTCATTAATGCCAACGGGGCTAGCCTGTTTCCATTCCTCTTGTAATCCATGATCAATTATTTTGTTTTTTTGACATTGAGGGGGAGGTTGTTGTTTTCTTGGCACTGCTGTATTAGGACGTTAACTTCTCCTCTGTCGGCTATCTCATCGTTATTGGAAATAAGACCCATTTATGTTCTGTTGCTCAAGAGGATTTTGGTTAAACGTTCACCAGTGCTGAGCCCATATCCCCAAATTCCTTTAAATCAAAATACTTTTTTTTTACCATATTAAAGACTAAGTTATGGGGAGAAGTTGACTAAACCAGGCTTATTTGCTTGAAATTAAGACTGGTGTTTGATTTGACATTTGGATTTTGTAAGGGGATTAAAATATATAGAGAAACTAGAAGAAATCTAGGACAGGAGGATGATGATATTAACTTAGGAGAAGTTAGAAAGCTGTTTTTTCAGAAAACAGTATTGAAAATCTGGAACACTCCTACAAATGGTAGGTAATGACTGTAGATTTGAAATCTTAATGATGGTTGTTTGCCAAACACCATTGTATCCTACACAGAGTAAATATGCAGTCAAGGTGCTTGAGGTTTGGAAATATATCTGCTGTTTTATAGGCTCAATAACGTCCAGTTCTTTTCCTTCTAAGGCATTTCCCATGACAGTTTTTTCTGGGTCTGGATTTCACAAATTTGGTTTTCCCTCTGCAGATAGTGATGGTGAGTATGCAGCAGGACGGTTATTCTTGCGACAATTAGTTTTGTTTAATTGTGTTTTAATCTTCCATGCAGAATTAATATATTGCAAAACTTTCATTTAGTTAAAAAAAAGAGCGTGCCATTTTAACAACCGGCATTTTTTTCCCAAAAACTTTTAAATAGGTCAAATATTTCAGAGTTGTTTTATTAAGTGTTATTTCTTAGCAGTTTCAAAAGTACATGCGACTCGAATGGTACCACTTATTGGAATACAAATCATTGGCTCCAGCTCAAAAATGAGTACAATGAGAAATGAACTGCGTGCATAAAAGATTAGTAGATGTAAACTGTTATTTGCATTTTCCCTTCTCCGGCTTTTGAACTAAGTTAGTTTCCGAAACTCCTTTTAACCAAATTAAATTAGGAGTGATAACATAAAAGGAACAGATATATATGCAGAGAGAGACAGGGAGGCATGATGGAGGGAGTCCAGGGGTTAGAATATTACACAATGATGTTGTCGCTGTGACATTTTGAGCTGTGTATTGGTTGGCGCCTCCTCTTGCCGTGAGTTTTTACTGACAGCAGAGGGGGTGTTGTCCTCAGCTTTAGACCGTCAGTTTGGCTTTTCTCCGAAAGGTCTGACGAAATGGTCGCCATGGAGATAAGTTTACGTACGGATCACAGGGAGGATAAGAGCGGAGATCCCATTTATACAGGATGATTCGGAGAGAGCGATAGATCACAGTTTAGGTGGAGGTGAAGCGAGCAAACCGAGAAGGATCCTCACAAGTTACCCAACACGGACTTCAAGTGGGACTGAATCCAAGACATTAAAAAAACATTTTAGCATATCATGCTGTAATTCACTTACGAAGCTTTGGCTGTGAATTTCTGAAAATCATAAAGTCTGGCTGGCAGTTCCATTGATTGCTCTGCTTGCAGAGGTGAGTAGCACTGCAGAGTATCTCCGTCTGTGAACTGTCACAAAATCACCGCAGGCAACGCCACCACTAATGCCGCTGAGTCAGCTAATACTATTTTTACAAACTGACCGATAAGGATATTAGCGCCTACGTTAACTAGTATCTATATATAATTCATCTGCTTAAATAAGGTAACGCTAACTATCAACTTCCAGCAGAACTAGCTGTTACGTTGCATGTTGGAAAGCATGTGTAGTGCGATGCTTTTTAATGTCTGTCGATTTCAACTTCTAAAATATAGATAAATAGATTTATTATAACGAACAAGTCTTGACGTTAGCTGATTGATGAGCGGGTAATGGGGTTCTAAAATAAAAACAGAAAATGCTGGAAATACAAAGCAGATCAGGCCGTATCTGTGGGAAGAGGAAATCGGGTTAACGCTTCAGGTCGGTGATTCTTCATTGAGAATGGTAAAGTTTAATGGCACAGAGATGATTGTTTTTTTTGTATTCTCTTCGAAAGTCTTATATGTTAAGACGAAATGTATGTACTGTACACCAAATTCTACAGCTACTTTCATGGGAAGTAGTTTTAAATAGTATTTTAGAAGCTGTGAATTAGAAGGCCCTTTTTAAAAAACAAGATAAATGTGACATTTTAACTGCATCAGTTATTAGCTTTAATTTGCAGGATCTTGTACTATAGGCCCAAGAATGAACGTTGGTCGTTAACATGAACTACCTTTTAAAATTAATGTGGAGAGTGGCGTTTAATGACAGATTTATTTGAAAGAACACGTTGTTCTACAAATGTTAGGAAATAAGACAAGAACCGCGTCTGAGTCTGTTCCTGATTTGGCAGCTCAGGCCGCGAACAAAATGCGACCACTGATCTTAAAACGATCCTTAAGTTACTGGCGAGTTCTTACGCGAACCTAAATAGGGGCTTTGAGTTAATGTGTGAAAGAGACGTTTGGTTGACTCTTGGGATCGAGAGATCTTTTCGTTGCGGACAGAAATAGAAAACGAATCGAGGTGTCAACTCTGCATTGTGATAGAGTTGTGAACATTGTGAACGATATACAGAGTGGCAAAATCGTCAATCGCCGATTATCTCCTGCATTCCAGATCTGGGTTGCTCAAAACTGTAAGCATTCCTTGTGCAGTTGCAGGAGATAGTAAAAGTAGGAAAACGTAAAGTTCCAATTACACCATAAACATATGTCAATAAAAATTAGGTGTACTGTATTGTTTACCAAACATTTGATTTAGAAAGAACTTTTTGCGTCGCCACATGAAGGATTAAAGTTCTGGAGTCAGGCGCAGCTTTGTTGGATTAGAAAGTAGCACATGGATTGTAAAATACTTACTAATGTATCACTGATTGCAGACGACGGATAATGATTAAAATTTTGCTCAATGCTTCAGGTTAAACCGAATTTATATTAGCAAATAATTTAAAGGCTAATGGAAGAAGGAATCCCATCGACAGCTACAGAGTTGTCATAGATAGAAATGATAGAAGCGTGTAAAAATGGATATTTAAAATGCACGCTGCTAATTTAGGTCAGGCAGCGTCCGGAGTGTGTCACAAGTTAATTACATATAAATGCTCAATCCATCATAGTTTAGCTGGTGGAATTCTACTGCCCTCAACTTCTTTTAACGGTCTGAGTTTTTTTTTTCTTTTTGCATCCTTTACTCGTCTGGAAATAAATTTCCTGTAAAATGAACCAGTCTTTGAAGCAAAATTCCTGATGTCAAGCTATAGGTCCAGATCTACTTCCACAGCTTATCTCTGGGTTATCTTTTTCTACACACTTAACAAATTGTTTACCTCAAAAATTTCCAGTATCTACATTATTGTAAATGGTTTCACCAACGCTACAACAATTTAGAAGTTGAATTTACGCCGGGCGGTTCTGAACTCGTCCTGCTGCCCGTCACCTGGTGGCAAGGAGGCGCACGTGCCTTCTTCGACCAAATAAAATAAACAGAATTCTGCCAACTCCTCCTATTGTTTCTTGCCATTTACCTGTTTTTTTTTAATCCAAATTCCCCACCCCACAATACTATCTTAATCTTCTAGCTGTCTGCATGGAAGCCTTTTGAAAATACAGATACCTCAGGTCATGGTGTTTCCATGCTGGTATTTCTCAAAAGGAAATGAAAGGAGAAGGGTACCATCCTTCCAAATCCAGGCTGGCTGGTAGTCAATAAATTATTCTTGCACTGTGATCCTTAAGATCCTTTCCATTATTTATAATTTCTAAATGTCTGTCTGGAACCTAACCTAAAACTGGCAGAATAAGAGCTTGAGTAGTTCAGGGTACTTGAGAGTAGGACAATGTTTTTTTTGAAATGAAGTACACTGCAGATGGATTACATATACAGCGAGCTTGGTCAATGGTGGTTCTTGGTTTTTGGTATTTAGGTTGGTGGGAGGGGGTTGTTCTGTTTTCGCTCCATTCTCATTGTATGGGATACACAACATTGGGCTTCTTCACGGGTCTAGGGGCAATATCAGTGCAATTTTCAAGAAATCACATTGTTTGTTTCATTTTTGCTCAAAGATTGGAAGTTTTATCCTGTGCACTGGGGTCCTATTCTAACAATTCATCTTGTTGTTTTAAGATTTATTGTGGAACTGAAAAACAACCAAATACATTAAATGTTACAGAGCATCCCAATTCTTTGGCTCTCCCAAATAAGACCCAGACTGCTTTTTTCTCTAATTTCAGTTTCTGAGATTGCCACTCATCTCTCCCCTGCATACTGTCACACTAACAAAATAGTTTTTGTTTATTACATTGTCTAACACTTTAAAGAAAGTTATTTAAATGCATTTGACAAATCCCAACAGCTTTGTTACAATGATCCCTCCCCTGTTCCCCGGATATCCTGGCAGACTCCAAAAAATACAGGATGTGTGATGTCACCTATGGCATTTCAGGTTAATTATTGTGTTGTTTGGATTAAGATCAAAGTTCCTCTTGAGAGAGAAAAAAAAACAATCTCCCCTGTTGAAACTGCTCCATTACATTTAAGGTCTGTAACTACACAAGTGCAGCAGATTTCATACCACTGCTAAATTATTCTATTTGGTCAATTATTTAATGCAAATTGATTTACATATTTACAAAATATTCTTTGGGACCAAAGCACAGCCATTCTTATCTAAGTACTGTTTTAATTTAACTAAATTATGGGGCTGCAAATTGTAAAAAAAAAAATAGGGTAACCATTGTCTTTCTTTCCATATACAGGCTTCCCAACACTCCAGGATTGTCTTGGTGTCCCCAGGAATTGAATGTTAATCTCTTACACCCTGCTGGTAGCACCCAGGAGAAAAATCATAGATACATTAAAAAAAGTTCTGTATACTTGTAAATGTCTTTAAACAGCGCTATTTACTATAGAGACTTTGAAGAGTAGAAATAAGTTTTCATGATTTTTCAATTTATTTATTCTTGTGATATAGCCCTCACTGAAAGTGCCAGCCTTTACTTGCACTTGAACTGAGGAGATAACAATGTAACTGGAACTGGAGTCATAAATAGATTGGACTGTGTAAGGACCACAGATTTCCTTCCTGAAGGGTATAAATGAAGCAGGTGCATTTTTCCAACAATCCTGGAGTTTCAGTGTTACCACTTTTGATACTAGCCTTTTATTCCCAATTTATTGAATCTAAACTCCATTGATGTCATGGTGGGATTTGAACCTCATGCTTCTGGGGGTAAGGTGTAAGCCTCCGGCTGCCAGCCTTGTAATTTAACCGCAACCCCAATCAACTATCATGAACCACCCACACGAAAATCTCTTCACTTTCCAAGTTCCAAGAGAAGGTGAACCACAAGGGTGATGGTATTGGTTGACCATTCACAAAATTGATGGATTGAATCAATTGGAGGTAAAATTCATTCAGTGACATTCCTGAAATACTGTAGATTCCAGATAATTGGGACACATTGGGACTAGTACATTTTGGCCCAATTAAGCAGCTGTTCCAATTAGCCAAAGTTCTATAGAAGTAGTTAAAAAAGACAAACTACCATTTAACTGAGTCATAAATTAGGTATTTAAATGAAATACAGAAAAAATTAAAACAGTACTAATACCGCTACAGTACTATAAAACTGTGTATTAGTTCCTACTAGTTATTGACAGAGGAATTCATCAGCTGTGTTCTTTTGATTGACTGTAATTGAACAAAATCAGTGCAGCCAGCTTCTGCATTCGTACAATGCTTTAGACAATTTCATACTCCAGATCTTCTTTTTCATTGTAACATTCAAGATACCTACAAATTCTTCATAATTTAGAATTTGTTGAAATAGTGAAATCATTTCATTTTCACTCCTGGCCTTTTCTAGCATCTCCAAGCCTGAATGCTTGAAACCCCAGAGAGCAAAACCGTTCTAGAATGCCCTACTACTTATTTCTTTCCAACTATCAGTGACAAAAATCTCTGTTTTTTGAACCTGAACACACAACTGATGCAACTTAAAAACTGATTGCTCTAAGCACAGTCTAATGGCCACAGAAGTGCATGACTGTTGCTAGTCATATAGAAACTGTTCAGCAACAGTCTCCTGCCCCAACTGAGCATCATAGTATCCCAAATAAATGAAGGGGATCCAGGCTATTTTCTCTATTTAACTTCTATACTTTAAGAGTTGTCCCAAATAATTTCTGTTCCGATTAAACGATGGCCCAATTAACCGGAATCCACTGTATATCCAGATTTGGCAACTATGCATAATGCATGCAAACAGACTTTTCTAAAGACTATCAGAATGAAAACAAGGTTTTTAATTTATGCTGCCATTTCAGTTCTCTTTGCTAATAAGCATTCACCGATGTCTCAAATTAAAATACGACTGTATTTTGCGAAGAAGTGCACAATACAAGAGTACAATAGAAAAGGTATGCAGAGGTTTTCAGATATGTTATATTGTAAAAGCCTGGGTTTACTTCATGGATTCTCAATTGTCATTTTATGGTTGAAGAGTGTCACTGATCAGGGAAGAGGGAAGAGGAACAAGCACAAACCAGGCACTGCTGGTTTATGATAATATTTTTCAGAAGCCTGGGAGAAGCTGATTTGTCTGCTTTCTTCAGGATAATGAATTAACAAAAGCTTACTTGCGGTACATTGTTATTTCTTAGCTGTATATGGATTTTATTGATATTTCTCTCATTCAGCTGAAATAACAGTAACATCTCCAAAGTTTTAGGGCTTAAAATTCAATCACCAGCAGTGCATCCAAGGACCATCTTGCACTTGCTCCCATCACTTCTGATACAGGCAGCAATTCACTGTTCCTATGTCTGATCACTGGCATTATTGCTCCAGTTGCCTGCGTTAATCACACTGATTACTCGCTGCTTGTCTTGATATTCAACTTCCCATAAAGCTGATCTGCACCATTTGGCGATTTCTGGCCATGGACAGGCATCGTGGAACTCATTCTGAAGAGGGAGACAATGAACAATGACTTTTCACTACTTAGGAAAGGCCAGGCCTTAAGGCCTTCTGATGCACTGAAGTTTTGCTGGAGGGCATGGAGAGAATCATAGGTTTCATTCTTCCACAAAGGCTAGGAGCAGAGAAAGTCTGCGAAAAACATTGGGGGGGGGGGGGCGGGGGAAGGCACCTGTTGTATGAAAGCTAGAAGCAATGATTGAGGACAGAGACGTTCAATGATTTCATAGTTGTGGCCCAATTCATTAGCTGTATCTTCAAATGCAGTACACCATCAAAGCTCAATGCAGCCTACTCTCAACACCCACCAACAGCTTCAATCAAACATTAATTATCCTTATCATTCAAATGGTACAATGTATTTTACCTGCCTATCCCTACTGTAAACTTCACATCTCCATCACTCAGCATGCATAAGCTGCTGACTGGTCATCGAAGACAGGAATATCACACCTTGCATGTCACTAACTAATATGCTTTTGCCCCATTCTCTTGCATGACGGGGTGATGCACAAGGGCAGGCAGCATTTGCAAACCAGCACAGGCGGATCACCCCAGACATGGTGGAGAGACTTCTTCCCATCATTGGAGCAGCCGTGGCAGAAGCCCTGGCAAAGAGCATGGGAGATAACAGTATCATCAACCCTAATTCTGTTTATATCCCAATCCCACAGTCCCTTCTGATTAGCAGATCGTAGGATGCATGCACCTCTGCCCTTCCCAATGGCTGCAATACAACTCCACCCTCATGACTTTGTTTATTTATGTGGAAAAGACCAGCACCTTTCTTACCTGATGATAAAATTATGAGAGTGAAGATGAAAACCCTCCTTCACTCATTGTAATGCTTACAGCCATCATTATCACAAATACAGACACAGTAGGCAGCAGGAGGCAGAATGGGCTTGTGATGAGGCATCAGGCAAGAGTAGTGAAAGCTGATTGAAGTAGAGAACTGTAAGATTTTGATGGATGTTATTAACATGGACTTTGAGAAGATGTTTGATAAGATTCCTGATAAGAGATTCTTAGCTGACATTGATTTTCATTGAATTGTTGGGAAATTCACTGAAACACTCCAAGGTTGTAAAATGCCTGAGTATGTTGATGGTAAGAACACAAACTGATAGCTTATATTTATTGGTCTCTTCCAAGGATCTATGTTGCAAAGATAAATATTAACATTATTTTTAAATGAGTTATATGTTAGAATAAAAAGTAATATACCTGTGTTATTTAAAGCCACAAAGCTGGGTAACATTTTAAGCAGCATGTGTAAAAGGAAAAAAAATGAATGGATTGAATAAACTGGCAGAACCTTGCAAAATGGATTTCGAGGCTGCTAAATGTGAGGTCAGCTAATTTGGATAGAATAATTACTGAATGGTAACAAGCCAGACAGAGTGGTTTTAAAGATAGCTAGTCACTTGAGTACATGGATCATGAAGATATTATGGCCACAAAAAGTCCTGAATGTACTAAAGAATACCCTGAACTATGCGTGAAGGCAACAGCCTCACAAAGCCGCAAATGTTGATTTTGTGACCCAAATTGTTTTGCAAAAGAAAGTCATTGTGTTAGTGTTGATGTGGTAGGCAAATAGGACTGTGAAACCCTTAGGCAGAAATCTGAATGGTGAGATAATGGTGAGCAAAAGATGAAGCTAAGAGCATACAAAATCTGAACGGTCGGTCATTGGTTCTCGGCTGGTGGCGCAGTGAGATCAGCGCCGGGCTCGTGAACGGAGGTTCCCGAGTTCGATCCAGTGAAAGACCACTCCCAAGTGCGCTCTCCATCTGTGCCGGGTTGATGACAAGTTCGCAACTCGACCTCGTTAAAAAAAACACTGCCACCTCCAGTTTAAGTTCCCACGCGGAATGTTGTGGAGGATCAAATACCCAAACCCTACTCCGCCTTTCAATAAAGTTACAGTTGTCTTTCCTCAGCTCCAATTATTTGCTTTCCCCACATCCCACAGTTTCACTGAAAAGGTGATATAGGGTCTAGAGTAATAAAGAGGTACATAAAAACAGGCCCTTTGGCCTACCAAGTCTGCATTGACCATTCAACGGTGAATTTAAATAATTAATTTCCAGTATTCTATTTGTCATTAAAAAGAGCTGCACACAGATTTCCTTACTATTAAGGTTGACAGCCCAGGTCGTAGATAGTGTTACTGAGTGGATCAACAGGGCCTCTGAAGTACTAAATAATTTAAAGTTCACTTCAGGTTCAAAAATAACATATAGGTTGGGATTCAGCATGGTGGAAGGGCAGAGAATGATCAGTGGCATTTCTGAACGAATGCATCAGGCCATTTTCTGATCCAGAACTCAGAAATTCTTGAAACAATGAGATAACCATCCAGTTCCTCTTATTTCAGGAAATCAAAGTGGAATTATATCAATAACATATTGTTCACAAGTCACATTCATTAGATCTATTTGAATATTTTAATATGTATATAAAATAGCCACTGAGGACTGGCAAATATTTTTTTTCCTAAACTACAAACCATGATTTATGATCTATTCCATTATATTCAATTTCTCTTTGGGTACTTGCAAGTATACTTAGATCTAATTCTGCTGTAGATACTTAGCTTCCTTTTCTCATCATCGATCAACGCCTTGGCATTTTGAAATTGCATTTAAAAATAGATGTTGAGGACAAAAAGTTACACATAATTTGACAAAATGTTTGCAATTTATCCTAGAAACTATATGAGGGTAATTGACGTGGAAATTAAGAATACAATGGATTCCTGTTAATTGGGACACATCAGAACCAGTACATTTTGGCCAATTTAAGCAGCTGCTCCAATTAGCTGAAGTTTCATTGAAATAGTTAAAAAGGTATAAAAAAGACAAACTATCATTTAACTAAGTAACAAATTATGTATTTAAAATGAAATACAGTACACATTAGAACACTATCAATACTACTACAGTACCATAAAACTGAGTATTAGTTCCTAGAATTTATCGATGGAGGAATTCATCCAATGTATGCGTGATTTTGATAAACTGTAAATGAACAAAGTCAGCACAGTCACCTAATGCAGGTAATGGACTGCCTTCAAATGGAAAGCTTCGGACGATTGCATCCTTCACGCCTTCATTTTCATTGTAACATTCAAGATGATTGTTGATACCTTCAAATTCTTCATAGTTTCTAACTTCTTGAAGTAATCCAAAAAAAGGTTTCATTTTCACTTCAGGCCATTTCTGGCAATCAATGCTTGAAACTGCAATGAGTAAAACAGGTCTGAATTGTCTTTCTGCTTATTACTCACCAACTATCGGTGACAAAAATTACTGCCTTTTTGAACACAAATACTCACATCTGACATTATTTAAAAACTGTTTGCTCTAATCAAAGTGTAGTATCTAACAGCCGCACAAATGCACATGTCTAACGCTAGTTAGAAATTATTTGGCAACAGTGTCCTGCCTCAATTAAACAGTATAGTATTCCATTTTGCTAATGGGACTTTGCTGTGCCCAAATGGAGTACCACATTGACCTATATAACAGGAATCACAATGTCAAAAATAAATAGTTGATTGTTAATTTTCTTGATTTCTCTTCCTTTTTGAGGACTTGCTAAGTTCTCAGAATACAAGCTTTTTAAAATGGTTTCTTTCTGTATTATTTTCTCAGATCAATATCTCACCACAATCCAACATTGTATGTCAAAAGCAAACAGAAGAAATTCTACTTTTAATCTCTTCGTTTAGGTCATTTTTGTGGATTGTAGGAAGTGAAGGACTGATTCCAGATTGAGAAAGCTGTGAACAAGTTACTAGCAAGCAGTTATCTAAAGGTAGGTAACTGGTCAAATTTATACATTACCATCATCTGCCTTTCAGATACGAAGCTTCACGTGTTCTATAAGGGTATGTAAAATAAGACCCCTGCACCATTCAAAGAAGAGCAGAACGAACCCCATGTCTTGCCCAACATGCACTGTATCCACCAACCAAATCCCAATGCACTTATGTCTTCACTATTTCTGAAAATTTCCTGCATTCAAATTGGATGTTGTGTTTCCTACAATGCAACAATAATAATATTTCAAAAATACCTCTTTGAGTATAAGGTATCTTGCATTGTGGAATGTACCTTTATAAATGCAAGCCGTTTTCTTTCTTTACTTGCAATCATTTACTGTATATTGGAGTACCAAGTGTAATACATGTATCTTTATATTGCTTGTGAGATCCCAGAAGAATGACACCAGTGTTCCAGTCTCCATAAAACTACTGAAACTGGATTTGGCATGGTAATGAATGCATGTGGCCATGCACATGATTATAGTTCATGTCTTCTGCTGCATGCAATGGCAAACTGACATCACAAAGCTATTATTCTGCAGAAGGAACAAGGTGTATGCTAGACCACAGAATCCATCAAGAAAAGACACCCATTAAAAAGCATCTTCTTGATTGCCAACCTTACACATTCAATAGGTTTTTGGAATCAGATGGATAAAACACCTCCAGTCATATCACATGGCATCAGTGTATAACTACATCTGACAAAGAGCACAAGGAGAGTGCCTAGCACTTGGGAATTCAATTTCAATCTTTTTTCCAATTCTCTTCTCTTTTTTTTCTCTCATTTGTTTTCTCTTCCCATTTTTTCTCCTTTTTTTTGTGATCTGGGCCACTATTTTTTGCGTGAGTTATCATATGGCTGCACATATTACATTAGGAGCCCCTGCAACTTACCTGGCAAAAATTATGCCCTGTTGTCATTGAACTATCTAGTAAATACCTTGTCAGAGAGTAACAATCTCAGATTAATGCCCAAGCTTCTCCAAACTTCATTATTATGGGGGCACAGATAAGAATTGTGTGGGCGATGCCAGGGAATGGACTAAGCAATTCTCTTATGGCAACTTTGATCCGACTTCTCCTTGTCTTCAAAGAACAATTATACAGTGTTTGACTGAGAGAAATCAAAGAAACCTAATGATTTGATCACATGTTTCTAATAAGCACAATGTTTATGGCCTTGCAAGTTAAAATAAACAGCTTTGTGAATGAGACTGATTCATGAATTCTAAAGTCAGGAATATATTATGTGACAGGCTCACATGCTAACAATTTTATACTGAAGTAAAGTCTACGTCATATACATTCCATGCATAGTATTTGAAAGTGCTGAATGAAAAGTGGGAAAAAAGTATAATCAGTGCTCTTTTCAACCAGTAAAATCAGATGAGATGTTTTATGATGTCATAGTGATGTCACGGCTGTGGAAATATTTTTAGCCCCAATGTCAGATTTCTTTCTTGCTGTTATAACGTGGGTACTTTAAGCAGCCAGGGCATGGAGCTCCTGTCCTTTAAAGATGTGTGACAGTCAAGTAGTACCTCAGTGGCCCCCATCCTCAGTTTTCCAAATAGTAATGTAACTGTAAATGAAGCAGGTCAGTTTGAGATCTATTCTTCCCCAATAACTAACAGAAATTTTACCAGTATAAATTTTATTTATTTAAATAATTCTATTATAAATATGAAGTAATAATTTTGTAAAAAGTGTAATGGAGTTACAGGACATTTATATTATACAGTAGTATAACCAAAGTAATTTCTAACATTGCTCCGAGTCACTCTTCAGCTAAGCCATACGGAAATGTCCTAGATTCAATTCACAGTATTAATTAAATAGGTAATTTTCACAGAGGGAGAAACTGAAAATCCTGCATACTGATCTGTCAACAAAAGCTCCCTGTGCAAATGTCAGTTATAGGATCTTGGCTGAAAATGTCTAAAACCCAGACAATAATTCCTTCATAACCGTGTAGTCTGTGGCACTGTCAAAGTTCATGGCCAAATAAAGGTGTGTTTAGCTGAGTACTAGAGAATGGCCAATAACGTCTTCCATAGATAATCATAATCCAAAATAAATGTTGGAAGTTTAGTTTGACTCTATTTGGTATTGCTTCCTCCTTTCATTCACACAAAAAGTAGAGTCTGGTTTTGTGTATTCAGTCAGGTGTGCACCACTGGACCTTCCCTTGCTCCTTGCTTCAGTGTCAATACTATTACTGGACCAGTTCGTCATAGGCACAAGCTCCAATTCAGAAAAGTGAGCACACAAATTCAGGTTGGCTCTACAGTGCCGAGGAAGTGCTAAATTCTCATCAGTCTTATCACCCAGAAGACAAAAGCACTGACTGCCTGTGGAGCTGAACATAAATCATAGTTACTTTTCATTGCATAGCTGTAGCCATTGGACACAACTGCGGCGGACATTTACACTGTAACAATTCCCACCAAAGTAGATTTTCTACATAGTGAAACTGAGATTGTTATCAGCAAACCGATAGTTTAACATTCCTTCAAGCCCATTGTTGCATTGCAAAGGATCTAGCTAACAGATCGTGTATTACTTTGGAGCATGCTACAGGTGTGGAAGACATAATGTAACTAGCTTTAAAAAAATTACATAATGGTGTAAGTATCTTTATTGAATTAGTACTGGCTTCCACTTTTTAAGCTGTCACATGAAGTGCTTACTGCTGTAAACCTCATTTGTGTCTAGGATGAACCTTGCACCAGGGCATGATCGAAGTATTCGGCACATGAAGCCAAATTATTATCTCTCTCCCTCTCTCTCAGTCACATAGAAAAGGACCCAGCTAAAGCAAAAATTAAATTTTACAGCCCTCGTGTTCTTTAAAATGGTGATCTTAATACTTTTATCTCCACTTAAGGCAAAAAAAAACAGGGCTTCTGTTTAAATTCATAACCAAAAGACAAATTATGTGGTTACATATTGCTATGCAAACCATTGTGAACTTCCAATCAGTGGCCACATTATTAGGTACAGGAGTGGAACTCGCAGTCTTCTGCTGATGTAGCCCATCCAATTCAAGGTTCGATGTCTTGTGTGTTCAGAGTTGCTCTTCTGCACATCACTGTCAGCTTGAACCAGTCTGGCCATTCTCCTCTGATCTCTCATTAACAAGGCTTTTCACCCACAGAACTGCCACTCACCAGATGGTTCGTTGTTTCTTGTGCCATTCTCTGTAAACTCTAGAGACTGTTGTACATGAAAACCCTTGGAGTTCAGCAGACTCAGAGGTACTCAAACCATCTCATCTGGCACTAACAATCATTGTGGCTTTAACATGGTCAAAGTCACTTATATCACATTTCTTCCCCATTTGGTCTGAACAACATCCAAACCTCTTGACTATGTCTACCTTTTTTAATGCATTGAGTTACTGCCACATGATTGGCTGATTAGATATCTGCATAATGAGCAGTTGTGGAGGTGTACCTAATAAAGTGGCCACTGAGTATATTTTCCAGACATACAATAGTGATTGTACTTCAAAAAACCGTCATTGGCTGGAAACTCTGAACATTTTATTGTCTTAAAGTTATGTTAATACAAGTTCTTTCCTGTATAATGAGCATCAGAAGGTGTCTCATAGATCAGTGGAAACTAATGTTCACGTTGCAATCTACGAGAAGTCAATCACTGATGTATACCACCTCTGCTGCAAGGTTAATGGGAGGGGGAATCCCATAGTGTACCAGCCTGGAACTGTAACCAGTTCGGAGAATGCTTCCATAGCAGACAGTACAACTTGATTTGAATAAGTGGCTAAAAGTGCAATACCTCTGAAACACAGAACTGACTTATGAGATAGTTAAAAATCAAATTAGGCTGGTTGTGTAAACTCTGTTTTGGAGAATAGCACATGTGTTCTTAATGGAATATAGGAAAACTTTCAGCCAGGAATTTAGACTGGAAATCAAGCCTGGTAATGTGTATGTCAGCATTCACTTCAAGGCGAGAATATAAAAACAAGGATGTAATGCTGAGGCTTTATAGGGCATTGGTCAGACCACACTGGGAGTATTGAAGTAGTTTTGGACCCCATGTTAAAGGATGTGCTGTTGTTGGAGAAGGTCCAGAGGAGGTTTATAAGAATGATTCCGGGAATTAAAGAGTTGACATTTGAGCAGCATTTGATGGCTGTGAACCTGCACTCACTGCTACTTAGAAGAATGAGAGGGTCTCTCATTGTAACTTACCACATATTGAAAGGCCTAGGTAGAGCAGGTGTGGAGAGGCTGTGAGAGGATCTAGGATCAGAGGACACAGCCTCAGAATAGAAACATGGAAAACCTACAGGACAATACAGGCCCTTCGGCCCACAAAGCTGTGCCGAATATATCCTTACCTGAGAAATTACCTTGGGTTACCCATAGCACTCTATTTTTCTGAGCTCCATATTCCTGTCCAGGAGTCTCTTAAAAGACCCTATCGTATCTGCCTCCACCACTGTTGCCAGCAGCCCATTCCACACACTCACCACTCTCTGTGTAAACAACTTACCCCTGATATCTCCTCTGTACCTACTTCAAAGCACCTTAAAACTGTGCCCTCTCATGCTAGCCATTTCAGCCCTGAGAAAAAGCCTCTGACTATCCACACGATCAATGCCTCTCATCATCATATACACCTCTATCAGGTCAACTCTCATCCTCTGTTGTTCCAAGGAAAAAAGGCTGAGTTCACTCAACCTATTCTCATAAGACATGCTCCCCAATCTAGGCAACATCCTTGTAAATCTCCTCTGCACCCTTTCTATTGTTTCCACATCCTTCCTATAGTGAGGCGACCAGAACTGAGCACAGTACTCCAAGTGAGGTCTGACCAGGGTCCTATATAGCTGCAATATTACCTCTCGGCTCCTAAACTCAATCCCACGACTGATGAAGGCCAATGCACCATATACTTTCTTAACCACAGAGTCAACCTGTGCAGCAGCCTTGAGTGTCCTATGGACTCGGACCCCAAGATCCCTCTGATCCTCCACACTGCCAAGAGTCTTACCATTAATACTATATTCTATCATCATATTTGACCTTCCAAATCGAACCACCTCTTGCTTATCTGGGTTGAACTCCATCTGCCACTTCTCAGTCCATTTTGCATCCTGTCAATATCCCACTGTAACCTTTGACAACCCTCCACACTATCCACAACAACTCCAACCTTTGTGTCATCAGCAAATTTACTAACCCATCCGTCCACTTCTTCATCAGGTCATTTATAAAAATCACAATGAGTAAGGGTCTCAGAGCAGATCCCTGAGGCACACCACTGATGACTGACCTCCATGCAGAATATGACCCATCTACAACCACTCTGCCTTCTGTGGGCAAGCCAGTTCTGGATCCACAAAGCAATTTCCCCTTGGATCCCATGCCTCCTTACTTTCTTAATAGGCCTTGCATGGGGCACCTTATCAAATGCCTTGCTGAAAACCATATACACTACATCTACTGCTCTACTTTCATCAATGTGTTTAGTCACATCCTCAAAAAGTTCAATCAGGCTCGTAAGACACGACCTGCTCTTCCCAAGGCCATGCTGACTCTTAATTAGAAGCAGAAGGACATCCTTTTAGAACAAAGAGGAAAAAGTTCTTCAGTCAGAGGGTGGTGAATCTGTGGAATTCATTGCCTCAGGCCAACTCATTGGGTATATTTCAAAAGGAGGTTGATTCTTGATTAGTAAGGGCACGAATGGTTAAGAGGAGAAGACAGAAGAAAGAAATTGAGGGGGAAAATAAATCAGCCATGATTGTATGGTGGAACAGTCTCAGTGGGCTGAACAGCCTAATATCTGGTTCTCTATCCTAAGATCTTAGGGTAATCTGTTTGGATATATTGTATGTTAATAGTACATATTACAGCTTTACTACTCGAAATACACAGGCTCCCATTCACCAATCTACTATTCTATTTAAGCATTTTGCATCAACATGGAAACAACCAATCAGGAGGCCCACTTGGATAATCCTTATGGTCTGGATCCCTTGTAATGAAGTTGCACTAAGAATTAAAATTAAACAATCATAATTTTAAAAATGTAAGCATTCTTAACAAAATAAGTGAAATTATGGGAAGAATGGATTCAGACCTGTACTCACTCCAAACAACAGCAATCTAGCTGGGCCTATCCCTTCACTCCTTCCTGAAGTGTAGTGACTAGTTTGCCATTGCACTCATTTGGTTCCATTTCAGGTAATACAATTTTCTCCTGACAATCCCACTTTGGATCCAAACCAATGATGTTTTTAGAAATCTTTCATTGTGTTTTGTTGTTTTGCAAATGACCTATATTCTAATGTCCCCAGCTCTTAATCCTTCTTCCCAAGTAAACAGTTTCTATGACTAAATTTCTCCGCCACGTGCGCTGTCAACCTCCTCTGCTGCAAGCAGAAAACCCCAGTTTCTCCATTCCACTTATGTAATTGAAGCCCTTCAGAAGAACATAGGAATTAGGAACAGGAGCTTGGCTGCCGTAGATCATAGCTAATGTTCTACCTCAACGCCATTTTCCTGTAGCATCCCTTATCACTCGATTCTCTTCATATCCAGCGATGTATTGATCTGTGTTTCCAGTGAACACAATATACAAGCCACTATAGCCCCCATGGTACCCCATGCTCTGCATCCTACTGTGTGGTGCCCAGAACTGAACACAGTGTTCCACTTGTTACCAAAGCCATGTTTTACAAGGAGGTGTATGATTTTTTTTCTCTTGCTCCTGTACTCTGTGCCTTGATGTATAATCCCACATGCCTTTTGTCTGCTTTCGTAGACTGCTCTGCCACTATTCATGTATACTTCCAGATCTTTATATTCCTCAGCGCCTCGAGAATTACGTTTACAGTTTAAATTGCCTCTCGTTTTTCCTATCAGTTTTGGGTCATTTAATCTGCCACTTGTCCACTGATTCCATCACCTTGTCAGTGCAGCCTCCTTCCGCTTTCAAATATCATTTAGATTTAGTGCAGTCTGAAGGGACACTGTAACTTCTGTACAATTGGAAGAGTGACAATCTAATCTCAATGGAAGCCATCTCAATAGGCGCCTTCAAGTAGCGATCAACAGTTTCTCCAAAAGAGGGAGCCGTTGCCCAGCTACGGGTTGCGGCTCGATAAAGTATTAAGTGTGTAGTAGTGTTCGCAATGAGAGGACTTACGTCCTCACGAGCAAGTTTTGATATATCTCTCTGTAACGTCTGACAAGAAAACAGTAGATTTTTCAATAAAGCCCCCTCTTAAGAAACAGTTAGTATTACCCTTTAAAAAGAAACAAGGGATACAGTACTTGCATACTCCCGTTTTGCTACCCTAGTGATACTAACCAGTTGTGAGAACCTTAAAGGCAACAATGAATGTCGCAACTCTACTGCTCGTCGATCAGCAAACACGCACCCCCTTATCCCTTCCCAAGTTCGGAAGCAATGGGCTGTGGTGACACCACAAGTTCAAGTATACTCCCCTCGAGGGAGCTGAGCATTCTTATGATGTTAAATACCCTTATCACAACGCAACCGTTGATTGCAGGTTTATCCAGACCCAGAGGTAACAAGTGGAGCAGTGGTATATAATTTTTAACCATGGAACGAGTAAGAAGAAAGCAATTTGTTAGAATACTTTAACAGGAGAACATTTTAAAAGGCAAAAACATGAATATGTGCATTAACAAATTTATTTTGATTTCCTAGGTTGATCTTATAGCTTTTGTTACGTTGCAAGTGCAAACTTCTTGATGGTAAACCTAACGTGAAATGCTGATAAGTGTTTAAGTATAATGTTGCTGTACAGTCACAGTTATATAATTCAGAGATAGGAGAACACTACCCTAAAATACAGAAGCTTTAGATTCCCAATGTACCTGTACAATCGCAGAGGACCCAATCAGCACGTGAACAAGTAGCCAATCAGGCAGGGAGTTCGGATTAATTTTATTAGCGCGACCTTTGCCAACGAAATAGTCAAAGAAAAGAATAAGTGCTTGAAGGTTTTTTTTCAACCTAATAAAAAAAACCATTTTCTTTTGAAGGCGGGTTTTTGCCCTTGCCACCTTTTGTAATAAAGTTATTTGTGTGGTGGAGGGGTACACTCACAATTGTGTGTGAAGCGGTCTGAAATCTATAAATTGCTACAAGGCCGATAGTAGGGGACTCATTAGAAGTTAGTGTAAATTCCGTGTGTGTGTGGGAGAGTGAGCGAACGTGAGTAGTTCTGGAGTTTCCTTCTCTGTAAAACTGGTTAAGTAGTTCTGTGAGATAACTGAAAGAGTTCTTTTCCTATTTTCCAGGGGGCTGAAGGTTGTTTTATAACATTAATGGCCTTAATTAATTTTGCATTACTACCGTTAGATGGTCTTAATTTAGGGAATAGATCAATCTAGTTATATAACTCCTGTTAACCTTTTTTACTCCTTTAGTGTTTGTGTTGGGGACTAAAGTTAAATTTGGTACTTTCTAATATGCAAGTTACAATTTTACCTTCACTTGACTCCCTGCAAAGGACTTAATAAAGCTTAACAGTTATTACCTCGGAAGTAAATTTAAGTTTATTTCTTAATTTATGATCTACTTGTAGTAGAAATTATTTTACATTTAAGCTATCACTGTTTCCCACTTTAACTTTGTTAAATAAGCAATGTTTAATACTTGTTTTGATATTTGCTGGGACCATTTTTAACTTGCGTTAACAATGTTTGTAATTCAGTACTGTATTGGTGATGAAGTTTTCTTTAATAGTTCCATTCATAGTGGGTTTTCAAGTGGGTGTTCTTTCAATATATTTTCTACTTTCAGATGGTCCTAGTATCATTTTAATGCTATAATCAGTCTTTTATTTTACTAATTTAGTAATTTAAAGAAAAATGAAGTTTTGCTTTGAATTCTGTAGGCTACCAAATCAGTATGGGATTGAAAGTATTTTGAGTTACTTAACAAGTGGTGCTGAAGAGATTTGCCAGGATCTAGCCTGGGTTAGAGATCTGAGCAATAGGGTGAGGTTGCTGTGCTGGATTTTAATTCTTGGAGTTTAGATTAATGATTGGTGACCTCAAAGAAGTTTATAAAATCAGAATGAGTATGGGTAAGGTGGGCAGCTAGGACTGGGGTGTCCATTTCTAGAGGGTTCAGATACAAGATAGGAGGGGAGAGGTTTAAAAGGCCTGGGGGGGGGGTAACTTGCTTCCAGAGAAGGTAGTGAATATCTGAAATGACCTACGAGAAGCGGTTGAGATGGGTTCAAGTGCAGCATTTAAGGGGCATTTGAACAGAGGGAAAAGACATGGACAGGTATGGGCATTTGGGATGTCTAGGGAGGGGTCGGCAGTCAGCTCTGAGGAGGTGGGCTAAAGGGACAATTTTGGTGCTATATTCTATGAATTCACTATAGGGGCTCTCATTTCAGATAAGCCTGAAATTAAAATCTACTCTTTTAAATTAAGTTGGTCCAAATTTTAAAATAGATGTTATTAATGATTAGCAACACAAACTATTTTGATAAATTTGAATGTTTGACTAAAAGCTATCAATAGGTGGTTAAACTTGATTTCCAGCACGTGCCATTAGAATACAGTTCACTTTCATTCTATGACTTTTAAAGTTGCTTGAATCATAAGGTGATAAACGGGGTGCATTTTGGTTGATTGCCAGAGATTAGTTTCCAGGATTCCTTAATCAGTCCACTTTTTGTTCTAGGAATGTATTGAGGTGACCTAGGCATTTTTTTTTTGTTGGCTTTAAAAATGGTTAAGAAATGTATGGTGAGGAGCAAAGTTTTGCTCTGAAGTGGCAAGCTAGTAGGTATAATCCCATATGGATAAGCACTTTTTTCATTAAGTGCAATTGTGAACAATAGCCAGATCAGAAATGCTGATCAAGTCAACTAGTTCCCAAAGAGAACTCTGATAGGCCAATCAGATAGTTCACTGCTGCTCAGCGATAGAACACAAAAGAGACACAAGGGTCGCTAGCCCCTGTACCTCAGAAACACACCTGAGCGGTGTGGCGGAGGTATGTGCTGTGCATGACCCGATCTGAAAGCATCATGTTGACTCATAACAGATCGTGTTCATGGTGGAACAGCTTAGTCAAGGATGGGGTGATCAGCACAGATGGACAAATTAAACCTCCACTACCCCAGGTAGTTAATTTTTGAGGAAGCCGAGGGTCACTGAATGCTGCAGATCAGCTCTGACCAATAGTTCACCGTCCTATTTCACTGAAAATAGAATAGTTCACGCTCCTATTTCACTGAAAATAGAATTGCAGGCAAATATTTCACTGAAAATAGAATCTGATTCTAGTTTTTATGAATAGAGCTAATGAAGAGATAAGAACAGTAAGTAGTTTTTAGAAAGCATTTCTAAGACCTCACCATATATTATAACAAGTATACAATGTAGAGTGGTACCAAGGATGGAAACAACATATTGCAGAATTGTACTTGTGATTCCTGGCTCTTTGACAGAATACAATAATGCAGCAAGTATAACTTGGAGGGAAAAAATCATGATTGGCAAGATATTGGTAAATCATGCAGAAGAAAATTTAGGATTCCTCTTAATAGTTGAAACAAGAATTATTGTATCCTTTAAGGGAGAATCAAATACACCGGGTAAACTGCAGAGTGGCAGTAGGGGTAGTCTGGGGAAAGGCTCCAATAAGCACCATGGGTTGTTGCCAAACCGCTAGCACCCTGCAATAGTTAGAAATGCAAAATACATATTGCTTTTCCTGTCCTTGGTGCTCTGAAGTTGTTATACTCGCATCAGTGCTGGATCTTCGCGCAGAACAAATCCATTTGCTCTGCTCAGTTCACTACTAAAGTTTGATATCTGAGAGGTAGCCTTTAGATGTTTAATTTCCAACAAATTGATGAATTATGCAGCAATAGCATTTAACTGAACGTCCTCATGGCTCTGTCTGTGTTCTGATACAGTATTTTCTTACTGTGGGAGCTGGCATTATTTTCACTGGTGGCTGCATTTCCTACATAGTGATGACTTTTTATATTAAAAAAAATTGGCTTTAAAGTCGTTTGACTGCCTGGAAAACATGGAAGTTGCAATATAAATAGATGAATTATCATTTAAAATGCAACTTAAATTGTAAATTATTCATGTAGTGACCTCAAACTTTTGGATGTTATTTGCTCTTAAAAGTACTTTGAGAACTTCAGTGTTTCGGGGACTTCAATAGTTTTCAGTTTCATTTTATGAATGGTTGCAGCAATTGATTAGGTTCCTTTTTGACCTTTGGCTGCTAAAGCAATGCTGTCAAAGTGCCCTGACATGAACTTGGATGACCTTATTGGTTATTTGCTGTGTGGTTATTTTTACTATGTAACAAATTAACTTTTGTAAACAAAACTGGCGGATTGATACCAGCTAAATACAGGAGCTTCGGTCATTTCTTTTATTTCATCTTGGGCATTGGATTTTCTGAAAACTTGGATTTTCTTTTTGAAGTCACTTTTGGTCATTGATAAAACACCAAGCTGTGGTCTCAATCTAATTGATGCAAGAGCATTTATTACAAGTATTTTTAACTGACTTGAGCAAAACAAGACTACAATTAGTGGCACACAGAATGTTGGAGGAATTCAGCAGGCCAGGCAGCATCTACAAAAGTGTCTTTCTCCTCTTCTTCCCCCCTGCCTTCTCTCCCTCCCTCCCTCCCCCCCACTTTGCTCACTCTGGCCTTTCAATTCACACCTTATTACTTCTGCCTGGGTTCCCCCCCATTGTCCACCCTCCTCTCCTATCAGATTCTTTCTTCAGCCCTTGACCTTTGACCTTTCCCACCTGCCTGGCTTTACCTGTTACCTGCACATGCTGGAAATCCAAAGCAACACACAAAATGCTGGAGCAACACCTTTTTACTGTGGTATCTTTCCCCCTTCTCAGTCCTGAGGAAGGGTCTTGGCCTTAAACATCGACTGTTTACTCATTTCCATAGATGCTGCCTGACCTGAGTTCTGCAAGTGTTGCAAACAAGAGAGTTTGCAGATGCTGGAAAAGCAAGCAACGCAATGCTGGAGGAACTCAGCAGGCCAGGCAGTATCTATAGAAAAGGGTACAGTTAACACCAACTGAACTTTTTTGCATCGATGCTGCCTGGCCTGCTGAGTTCCTCCAGCATTTTGTCTGAGTGTTACTGTAGATTTCCAGCATCTGCAAACTCTCTCGTGTTTATGATTTTTCAATTAGTGGTTCTCTTTCACTTCTGAAAAATGTTTGGATTGTCTCTGGTGTGTTAATTGCTGTTTTGATCTCTTTCAAGAAGTTGTACATAAACGTAGATGTGGTTATAGTTTACCTGTTTTTGTTTCTTTCCAGCTGATTGAAGACCAAAGACCCAGTATGGCAGAAAGTAAAGCCACTAGTGTATTGAGCTGGGATCAAATCAGCAGCTTGAATGATGTCCTTACTGAGGTGGTACTTATTCATGGCCGTGGGAATTTTCCAACATTAGAAGTCAGGCTGAAAGATGTGGTTAAGACTGTGAGAAACAGGCTTTTGGAAAGTGGGATTCCAGTTCGTGACATCCGTCTTAATGGGTCAGCAGCTAGCCATGTCCTAGTAAAGGATAATGGCTTAAACTACAAAGATTTGGACTTGATTTTTGGGGTTAATTTACCAGGAGAACTCGAATTCCAGATGGTAAAAGATGTGGTCTTGGGTTGCCTGTTGGAATTTCTTCCAGAAGGTGTCAACAAGGAACGAATCACACCGCTTACACTCAAGGAGGCTTATGTGCAAAAAATGGTAAAAGTTTGCACAGATACAGACCGCTGGAGCTTAATCTCCCTCTGCAACAACAGTGGAAAGAACATAGAGTTGAAATTTGTGGATTCCCTCCGTCGCCAGTTTGAGTTCAGTGTTGACTCTTTCCAGATCATCTTGGATTCCCTTCTATTTTACTATGATTATTCTGACAACCCAATGAGTGAGCACTTTCACCCAACAGTGATTGGAGAGAGTGTATATGGGGACTTTGAGGAAGCATTAGGTCACCTCAGGAATACACTAATTGCAACCAAGACTCCAGAGGAGATCAGAGGAGGAGGACTGCTGAAGTACTGTAATCTTCTGGTGAGAGAGTTCAAACCAGCCAGTGAAGAGGTGATCAAATCCTTGGAGCGATACATGTGTTCTCGCTTCTTTATTGATTTCCCAGACATTAGTGAACAACAAAGAAAACTGGAAGTGTATCTCCAGAACCACTTCATCGGCGAGGAGAAAAGCAAATATGACTACTTGATGATCTTGAGAAATGTTGTGAATGAGAGCACTGTCTGTCTGATGGGACATGAAAGGCGCCAGACTCTCAACCTCATCAGCCTTTTGGCTCTCAGGGTGCTGGCAGAGCAGAACATCATCCCCAGTGTTACCAATGTAACTTGCTATTACCAGCCTGCTCCATATGTCAGTGATGCCAACTTTAGCAACTACTATGTAGCACACAGTACCACCTCATACCAACAGTCATACCCTACTTGGCTTCCATGCAACTAATAAGCAATGTTATGTTCACAGTTGACTTGTGTGCAGATTGATGCAGTTCAACTTGCCTTAATGGCTTCTTTCATTCACATTAGCTGAGAAGGGAGCAAACCTGTGGCTGTTGTACATGTTGCATGTATTAAACTGCAATGACAATACAATGATAATATGCACACTAATTTTTGGTGTAGGGAAAATCCAAAAACAAATGGCACTACATTGTTTGGAACATCTAAAGGAGACTCGTCTCTAGCAAGAGTCCTGATTGTACACTGTGTCATACTGTTCTGGAAATGAAACTTTTGCTTTCTATGAAGGGAGTTCAAAAAGAATGTTTATCTTTCAAGCTGTATTGTAAAAATATTTTTAGATCAAAAGTACAAGTAAGCAGTTTGCAAAATACTCCAAAAGGAGACAAAAAAACTTTATCTAATGGTGAATAAATAAAGGGGCTGCACATTGAGCATTTATCACAACTTTTTTTTTGATTTAGTAGGTTACAGACAGAAATTTATTGTGCTTAGCTTTAATAAGCAATTTCTGAAGTAGATTGTCGGGGGTGTTGTTGGGAGAAAAGAATTGTTATATTATGGGGGTGTTAAGCTGCCAAATGCCAATTCAAAACCAAATTGCATAATTTGGTTGGTTAATTTGCATGTAACCTAGGCTCTTAGTATCCTAAGAAATTGTGATCTGAATTTATGCCTCCTGAATAAATAACAAAATCTTCCATTTCAAAACTTAAGGGAGAACAAACCTTTGACAAAGCATTTGAATGATTTTCAGAACTGTCACACTCGCTTAATCATACTAAGCTAATCAGAAAATAGAGATGAGAGTTAGATGATACTCTGCCAATTTAGTTCATGTTTGTGAGTTCAGTGTGTTTCCTTTGAGTTGAGTTAGTGTTGAATTATTTTTGGTGCTGAAAATTGCGCTACTGCTTTTGTTGATTCTGCACCGTGAGTGTTTTTGTTTTTGGTTGCATGCATCAGCCTTTTAAACTAAATAACATTCCCAGGCAATGAAAATGTAGGGAAATGATTGTACTCTTCTTTAATTCAGTAAAGCAGGCTTCAGAGGGTATGGGGACTACAGGTGTCAATTTTGCCCTATGTTCAGTGAGTATACTGGAGTCAGGACGGATGAAGCACAATTTAAAGTCTGTCAGAAGCTTTATTCACAGAATAAAAAAAACAGGTGGAGGAAAAATCTCTTGCAGACATTGCTGTCTAAAGCTAGGATATTGCTGATAAGAAAACTGTCTTTTCTGTGGATTTGGATCACTTTGAATAAGTTTTGTAAACTATGCATCAAGATGGCATTTGAAATTTGATTTGCACTTCGCCTCAGGCTGAAGTTTGGTTCTTGTTCGTTTTGCTTTCCAAGGTGATGTGAGAATTGTTCTTTTGACCATTTGCAGCAAACTGAAGATTCTTGGAGTGTTGAAAACAAATAAATGTTATTTGTCATCTGGCATTAATAACTCCTTTTAAATACTGCAAGCAATTTAAAGCAGAAAGGATATTCAGTTTATAAATTCTTTTTGCATGGCACATTAAATAAAAAGTCAACACCAGGCATAATATAGAACTTGTTTTTTTTTAAAGAAAACGGTGGTGAGGTTTTGTCTTTAAGACTTCATTATACTAATAAGGTGAAAAATGTAGTCAGTGTAGAAATCCTGGTCCAGTGTGCATTCCAGATCCAGTGTGAACATAGTATTGCTGTACTTTAAATGCAGGGGACAAAAAATATTGGCAATTTGTATCTTTTTAATAAAAAACTGTGTATTTCCAAACACCAGCTCTAGAATACATGGAATTGAAAATAGGATAAACTTTGCAAATGGAAAAGCTTTCCATCTATTTTTGATATTTATTTTTCACTGCCCACCAAGAAGTACAATTTCATCAAAAGTGCTCAGGGTGTGCAAATAGAAAATGCAACTCGTATTATGACCGTTGGAGTTGAGAGTTGTGATAAAATGAATTGAAGTGCGTTGTACAAAATATGAATATTGCAACATCTATCACAAATATTTATCAATGTTTGGCAGTGAATCCTGGTTTGAAATGTATGTGTGAAAAGAAATGTGCCCAATCTCTGGAACACATTTTTGCATATGGAAAATGGAGTATTCTGTGAATTTTAAACTCACTTTAGATTCTCTCTTGCACTGGGAGTTCTATATATTGTTGACTTTTGTTGCAATGTATACAAGCAATGCCAGACTCCTAATATCTTGCACAATTTGGTGAGGTTGTTAACGAGTTGCTATATCTTGGGGCATTATAGCTACACCCGGTCCTGTCCTCCAAATAAACACATAATTATGCACTTTGAGAGAGTCACTAGTAAATGACCTGAATTGGAAATGTGGACATAGGAGGTGATGGTCAGTGGAAGGGGGGAACACAGGCTAAATAGTGAGGTAATAGTACTACAGATAGTCAAACCTGGGGTACTCCTGGTCTTCATGGTTTGTTGTAATCACATAGTGGATTTAACTAAAACATTATCACAGCTAGAGAGGGTATTTCTGTGGATCTACAAGTATGCTCAGTCTTGTGGGTGCTTTATGTTGCATTAATAAATATGCAGCTAAATGAGACTCATTAATGCATTCAGGATTATGTAAATGCCAGTACAAATGATATACTGGAATTCTTGTGCAGTGTACATTTTTGTTTGGGGTTTTACACTCAAACCAGTTATCCTGCAAGAGCCTGAGAATGAAATGATAATGACCTATCTCAACCCATTTATTTTTCCATTTCATGCTGGTATATGGTAAAGCATGAATGTTGGGACTGAGACCTCTCTGGAGTTTGAAGTTGCATTTTTATTTCCAGATTTAATGAGCTGTTATTGGCAGTGTTTGTATATTAAATTTGTTTTCAGATTTTGCTGCTGTACGTGCTTTGTACAAACCAAAGAACCTGTAGACTTTTGGTCCCTATTTGACAATAAAGACTATCTGATGAAAAGGACAGCTCTCTTGTGTTTATTAAAGGGTAATTAACAATTTTATTTGACTTGCAATGAAACTGAAACTTCTGAAGTGGTTTGCAGTAATGGAACATGAGACAAAACGTATGATCTAACCCACTTTAATTCCAGATGATGGAAGTTTAAGTACTGCTAATGGTATACAATAGCCTTTTCTAAATACATTTACTGTTTTAGCTGTACATAATTGCTACAGCTATGTTTGAGAAGGATATCAAATTTCTTGCCAGATAGATTATTTGCCTTCAGTTATGTAGGCCTAAACTCTGAAATTCCCTCTATTCTGAATGTTTAAAGCTGTACTAAGTGATTATCTATACTAAAAAAACAATTTTTGACCATCAATTTTCTGATCAAGGTTGTTAACAACTTAACTATCACTTTAAGAACCCAAATTCTTGTTTAATCTATGAATGCATGAGGAATCTTGAATTATTAATGCTTTAAGATGAAAGTTTGATAAAATATTTAATGTAAACTTGTTTCTGCAGAATGCTGCACTGACCACCACTCTGGAAAGCTCCACATTCATTTGAGTCAAGATCACTGAACTTACTAAGATTAGTAACCTTGTATTCAGCAGTTTGATTATTGATGTTCCATTGGCCTTGAATGAAAATGTTGAATTGACCTACACTTGATAGAAACTAATCTGAACTAGATATTTAGTATTTTAAAATTATACCAAACAATGGAAATACTCAGCAGGTTGTGTGCCAGCAACTGTGGAAAGAAACTGTTAATGTTTTGGGGGTTTGTACTTTTTCATCAGTATGCTGAGAAATTTTAAGTAATTCTTGGTCTTAAATTCTGAATAAAGGGGGGCAGAAAGCAAGAACGACGGCATGGATAAATGTAATCTGAAAGGTGTTGGAGGTGATGCAAGTAAGGGGGGGGGGAAAAAGAGTTAAGAGGAGAGAACTGCAAGTGAGATTCAAGACTGCAATGGTTGATTATCAAAAAATGAGTCTTGTGCCAAGATGGATGCTCTTCAGTCTTGGGTTTTGTTGGGTGGGGGTGGAAATGTAGTGGGCTTGAAGGTAGGTCAAAGTGGGAGTCTGGCAGTTCGTGCCAGACAGATGCTTGGGTCAACACTGCACTTTGAACATAGATGCTATGCAAACAAATTGGGTAGAACAGAAGTAAAGGACAGGTGTTTTCTCATTGGCATGCTGGCAAAAGTATAAAGAGCAAATATTAATCCCTAATCATCTCTATCATAGAAGTCAACATGATCTATTAGAGACATGAGATGCTGGAATCTGGACCAACAATCTGTTGAACTCAGCAAACCGAGCACTGAAGACACACACTTGACATTTTAGGAACACCTTCCCCTCTGCCATCAGACTTCTGAATGGTCAATGAAATAACCTATGAATGCTACCTCACTACTTTTATTATAACTTTGCACCGATATAATTTTTATATATTATAATTTAGCTTTTTGCATTGCACTGTATTGCTCCAAAACCTGATGTGAAATTTTGACCCCAAAACATCAATAATGGAGTTTATTAAGCATTTTTTGTCTAGGAGTGCATAATGCTGGCTCAGCACTTTCTTGTCAGCAAGTGATTTGATTTCCTCAAATTCCAAGCCACGGAGTAAATTAACCCTTAAATTCAAAGGAAAATGAGTTAATGTGCTATTTGCTATTGTAAATATTGCAATTAGCAATAAGTGTATCAACCTGTATCGTGATTTTGACCACACTGACCAATGTTAGTCATTGATCAAAGATTTCAAATAATTCTGTTCCTTGTTTTCAAGATCTCCTGCTCCCTACAATTTCCATTCATGTGCCACTCAGCGGTATATTCTAATACTGATCTATTTGAGCATCACAGAAAGTTCGTCTCCAAGATGTGGAATTCCAACCCAATCTCTTGCTTTCACATCTGCTTCGAATTGTGATAGCTAATTTCTAAAATGTAGTAACATCACTAATTTTGATGTGTCAAGATAACTTCATGACAGCGGAAGCCAATTCAGGCCCAATGACTCAGTACCAGTTCGGTGCGTGAGCTGTCATTTCCAATGTCACAATTGAATCTGTCCATGCTATCCAGGCAGTGTACTCCAGAACATAATCACTTAATGTATTTTTGATTCTTTGCCAATTACTTTCTTTCTGTTTTCATCCAATGCATCTTGCTAGTTTCTCCATTCCAAGGAGAATGATGTCAGCCTCTTCAAACTGGACATATGTCAAGTGCCTTAAAAGTGACTCATTTTGGTAAATTGCTTCTGTGCACTGTTTTGGTGCTCTAATGGTAGCTGAAAAGCTGTTGGACAAACATTCGTCATGGCTTGTTCTTCACCACTTACCAAGCTCTCAACTTCAGACCATCAAGGGGATGAAAGAATAACTAAAGAGCAAGGGACTGAAAGGAAAGTTTGAAGTCGGTTCTTGGGGATAATTGTGATATGATTATGGTTGTTAATGTTCTAAAGAGGTTGGGTAATGTGGATTAAGCTGAACATTAATGAGGGAAAGGAGCCAGCTACCAGATTGCACTGGCTGAGGCCTTGCATAGCACGAGAGAATCAATGTCGGTTCAAAGATTGAAGTACATCTATTGTCAAAATGTGTATGCCAAATACAACCTTCAGATTTAACTTTTTGCCATAGAACAAAGCAACAGCGTAAAATTCACGAGAAACCACACACCAGAAAGCCAGTCATACAACCAATGTGCAATGGGGAAAAAACAAATGGTGTGAGCGATAATAATTTTAAAAAAAAGCAAACAATCCACAGATCATGAGCCAGAGAGTTGGTTCAGTGCTGCGGCCAGTGCAGGAGCTTGATGGCTGCAGGCGAGAGCTGTGGCGCAGGTTTAGTGCTGAGGCAAATGCTCCAGCTCCAGCGTCAGTTCAGTGCTAAGGTGAGTAGTGAGCTGAACACTGGCTCATTTTCCACCCCCTGCCTTAATCTTTTTAATCTGGTTTGGCATTCAAATTGACCAAACATCAGTTTGTTATCTGCTCTCTGGAGCAGGTCCTGCCACTTCAGTCTAGGCCGAAGATCCAGTCTGGCGAGTCTCTTCCCTTCTGGGCTTTTTATGTTATCTTCAGAAAGCTAGATGTTGGTGTCTCTGTGTTATAGCTGCTGCTGTTCATTAAAATTTAATTTTGATTCAGAACACTGGCAACTATTCAGCTAACTGGGTTAAAGAAATGTGGCATTATTGCCTGGATTTAATTTTCTGCTCATTTTATGTGCAGGTGTGAGCTAGCTTCCATCTGTAGAAATTTAATCAGGAATGTAACGTGTCTTTGGGTGACGAAGTACTATCATAACATGAAGCAGGTGTAGCCAATTCTTAGCAGTTTATTCAGTTATGTTTTTGATCCAGTCTGTGCAAAGGGTTCTTCCAATGTTTTTTTTCCTTGTGGATCTGAGACTTGTGAGCTGTCACAATAGTTAGCACAATCCTAAAATCTTCACTTAAAAAAAAATGCAGCTCCAGAGGCTTGAAATGTTTTTGTTATTGGACAGATCAGCAGTGTCCTCTGGGAATCAATTCTTCTGCTCAGTGCCACTTACTGCTTATAACCAGACATCCCACCTCTCCCGGGAGTCTCCAGCATATTAATAGTGGCTCCCTGATGCCCGCAAATTATATACAATATCATGGAAATCAATTTTTTGAGAGCGAGCGTGAGAGAGAGAAAGCAAGAGAGAGAGCGAGAGAATGCGCCACGACAGTGTTCCAAAAAAAAGAAAGTATAAAACATACATCACCCCAGACTACACTAAAGTGTACCCCTAATAGGGGTCAAAAGTAATGACAGTGTTGCTCGCTGCACTCTTTGCAACAGTGACTTTTCTATTGCCCATGGTGGGTTAAGACTGTAAAAGACATGTTGAGGTGAGTTTAACAGGTGTCATTCGTTCATTAGCATAGCTAACATTATTTAAACTAGCTGGCCAGCTGCTAAGGAGCTACTCTATTGCAGACATCCCACCTCTCCTGGAAGTTCTGGGAGTCTCCCACAAATTAATGGTGCTACCTCCCTGAAATTAGTTTTTGCAGGGTGGGATGTCTGTTATAACCCTATTCTCCACCCGAATACAAAGCTGATCTTTGTCAATACTTAACAAGTATCCCTTGCATATTAAATAACAGGATTGGGGTGCATAAACAGATGCCTCGGATAAAGAATTCCAAAGATATGCAGTTCTATAACAAATTTTCTCATTAGTTCCAAATGGCTGCCTTGACACTCCATTTTGGCTGTCTCAAACATGAGACAATGCCCCCCTTGTCATCAATGCTGTTGAGGTGTCTCATCTGTGAGATTAGAAAACGGGGATGGTCCTGCTGCTTTTACCAATTAAAATCCCCACGTACTTGTGAAATTTACCTCCTGTAAAACAGAACTGATAGGCCTAGTAAAGCTTGAGATAACACCATCATTCATGAAGTCATTTGTTTACTGCCTTACACCACTTTACTGCGCTCACTTTAACAGGTGCTTATACTGCAAGGGACCTGATCAACTGTTTGAATACATTCCATAACTCTGCCTCTTCAGCTCTAGGATGAAGATTGCAAACCACCTTTGGTGTACCTTCCTTGGGTAATCTATTATTTTGAAATCTCACCCCTTTTTTCTAAATAACCCCACTAGAGAGAACATCCTGTTGACATCCACCTTATTAATGACCCTTGAAACAATATTTCAATCAGAACATCTTTCTTCAATGACGGTAGGCTGAATTGTCCAAAATTTCAGATGCTTCAGTCTATGAATCAACTTGGTGAACCCACTTTACAGTGCCTCCAATGTGAGTATGTTCTCAAATACGGTAGTTGAAATTGCATATGTAAATACATATCAATGGTAATGAAAGGCAGAGAGGCCCTTTGTTTGCTACAGAGTTCTTGCTGAAGATAGCAAGAGTCAGGCAAATTGCTTCCTTGAATCCAGAAAATTATTGACTGTATACGCTTGTAATTAGGGGTTATTTCTCTAAGCGATATTGATTTTGGGGCAATATTAGTTGAAGGTGCGTTGTTGGCATGTGGCCAAGTGGTTAAGGCGTTCGTCTAGTGATCTGAAGGTCGCTAGTTCAAGCCTTGGCTGAGGCAGCGTGTGTGTCCTTGAGCAAGGCACTTAACCACACATTGCTCTGCGACGACACCGGTGCCAAGCTGTATGGGTCCTAATGCCCTTCCCTTGGACAACATCAGTGGCGTGGAGAGGGGAGACTTGCAGCATAGGCAACTGCTGGTCTTCCATACAACCTTGCCCAGGCCTGTGCCCTGGAAACCTTCCAAGGTGCAAATCCATGGTCTCATGAGACTAACGGATGCCTATTATTAATTAATTAGTTGAAGGCTTAGATGGGTAGCTAGATAAGATTTATCATTGGTTGAGCAATGGATGAAAAGATTAAATGACAAAAGAACTTCGGCATTTTCTGACTCAAATATTAAAGTTCAAGATTAGATTACATTGCCTAGGTCAATGACAGTGAAGGACATAAAGGTACAGCAACCTTTAGTGAACATTTGCATGTTGGCAATAAATCTGCTGGTTAGACTGAGGCTACATCCACACTAGACCGGATAATTTTGAAAATGCCGGTTCTGAGTAAAAACAAGAGGTGTCCACACCAGGTGTTTTTGAAAATACCTCTGTCCACATTAAAACGGGTATCTGGGCGAATCTCCTCCTACTGGGCACGCACAGGACACATCTATAGAATGCAAGTAAAGAGGAAACTGTATATGTGGTGCGCGGTTGTCCAGTTACAGACTAGAAAAACTTAAAAGGAAATTGCCAAATGACGGACAGCTGTTGGCTCACGCGCAGGAGGACTTAAAACTGAAAAAACAAATACTGAAACATATGGAGGCAACTGGCAGGGAGTTCACAGACAGTATGACCTGGCTGATGATGAACATTGAAAAACTGACTATCTCTGTTGCAGAGGGATTTGCAATGATGAAGAATATGATGGCTCCCCCCGCAGTACTTTTCACCACCATAATACCAGCCTCACAGTCACTACAATAACTACACATACGGACACACAGACCCCTGGGTGGCCCCACCAACATCTTCCCCACTCCCACAGAGGGGTCACCCTGGAAACATTTCCTACAGCCATAGTCTCTTCACCAATGAAAGGGGCGACAGGTTTTGTAAAAGCTCCGGTTACCCCGTACACACTACAATGCCCAACCGGCATTTTCAGATTTAAACGCTCTGGAGAGCGTTTTAGAAAAGTTCCATTTTCGGGGGAGGAAAATGCTGTTTCAGTGTGGACGGAGGGTCAAAATGAAGAGAAAAAGCTTTGGTTTACGGGTTTATCCAGTCTAGTGTGGACGTAGCCTGAGGAACCAGTTTCTCTGTCCAATTTGTGTACTTATGTAAAACGCCTACTTGTGTACTACCCTTCACAGCAGTGCCTTCGACACACATTGCAACTGTTAATAAGGGAATAGCTTTTTCACAAAGAAGACCAAGATCAACTTGATTTGGGTGGCAAAAGAATAGATAATGCTCAGTACACTAGAGAGAAGTTTTCTCCCCCGAATCATACCAAAAGGATTCTTTTCATCCACTTTAGACCTTTGTCTTTAGCAATTTGTCAGAAAGTTAACAATTCTAGTGCAGCAGAACATTGGGCTATCAAGCTAGACTGTGAGATTTGATCCCCATTCATCATTCAGGCACACTTAAGTGAAGTGTGAAATTTTATTTTCAAAAAGGGCACTATACTCAATAGTGTTCCTTGATAGCACCTTCACAAATGTTTTACATTTTCATCCATGGTTTTAATTTGTTGGTATCATGCAGGGCATAGTAGATCCAGAGTACAAACATCCCTCTAACCTGTTACAATCCGACATAGTAGATTACAACTCACTGCATAATTGGATGCCACCTTGACATATTCCTTTGTCGTCACTGTATCACCCTTGCCAGTGGCATAATGGGAATAAGGTAACAATCTGAGAATGTCCACCAAAGGTGACTTGTAGAAAGTGTAAGAAATCAAGAGAGAAGTTCTTGAGAAGAAGAAGGAGAGAGCATCCATTCTTTCTACACGTCCATCGTCATCAGGAAAGTATTGGTTCCCTCTTTTACCTTCTGGAACAAAGATCCAACCAGTTCTCATCTACCAACTCCATCATCCTGGCTGAACTTGTTCTTACTCTCAACAACTTCTCTTTTCCTCCCACTTTTTACAAATCAGAGGCATAGCCAAGTGCATCTACAGGAGCCTTATTTATTCCTGTCCTTTTATTGGCCAAGTTCATGCACCTACTCTTGGAGCAGGTCAAAAGGTTGGCACAACAAATTTTCCAGGAATGATTGCCTGGAAACCAGATCAGTGCTGGTTTAGAGTTCCAGTGGATGAAGAGGGTCAGTTTTCTGGGAATGGAGATGGAATCAAAGTACTATTGATTGGTTTTCCCTAACACTGACAAAATAAAGCAACAGAATATTTTTGGAACAACACACATCAAAGTTGCTGGTGAACGCAGCAGGCCAAGCAGCATCTATAGGAAGAGGCGCAGTCGACGTTTCAGACCGAGACTCTTCGTCAGGACTAACTGAAGGAAGAGTGAGTAAGGGATTCTTACTCACTCTTCCTTCAGTTAGTCCTGACGAAGGGTCTCGGCCTGAAACGTCGACTGCGCCTCTTCCTATAGATGCTGCTTGGCCTGCTGCGTTCACCAGCAACTTTGATGTGTGTTGCTTGAATTTCCAGCATCTGCAGAATTCCTGTTGTTTGAGAATATTTTTGGGTTATTTTGAGTATTTAAAGAGGTTAGGAAGTCAGGTCTGCTGCAGATTTGTTGTCCTTCATTCAGTTTTTATTAGAAACACTGATTCCTAGTTTTCTCTCTATCAACCTAGGGGGAAAAAAAACCTTACAGCTCTCAGGCCCTGAAACACAAGCCACACAATGCATGATAGGAAAGTGAGGTGCAACCATTGTACTTGAGTAACACATGCAAATTAGGCCCTGGGCCTTTCTATCAAGTAGTCAGTAGGTTGTCAGCAATCATGCTCTTCTGCTGCTGTAACCCATTCACTTCAAGTTTTGACCTGTTGTGTATTCAGGATGCTCTTTTGCACACCACTGTTGTAATACATGGTTATTTGAGTTACTGTTCAAAGTACAGTTATTATCAAAGTACTGTATGTATAAGTTATGCAACCTTGTGATTTGTCTGCTTACAGACAGGCACAAGACAAGAAACCTGAAAGAGCCCAATTTAAAATAAAATCAACACCCAATGCGAGGTGAGAGAGGGGGACGAGACAAACAATAAAGCAATTATCAGCATTCAGAATGAAAATGACTCAGTGAACCCAGAGCAGTCGGAGCAGCCCATAGTCTTTGTCTCGGTTCATCGGACAGAGGGGCGAATTGCCGTGAAGCTGGCAGACACTAGGCCCAGGGCAGCCAGAGCACAACACACATCAGCACTGATGAGAGTGGAGTAAAACTTTGCGGGGCAGAACTGGTGCGACCCTCGCCTCCAGTCCTGACACCCTGCCTTTTCAGTCCCTCTGGCCCAGTGTGAAATTGTCCACGTACCGGGTCATCCCCTGCACTCAGATCCAGGCCCTGCCACAGGGATATGCTCTGAACCACTTCCCATACTACTCGGACCTGTCTCATTAACAAGGGATATATAGCCACAGAAATGCTGCTCACTGGATGATTTTTTTTGTTTTTCACACCATCTCTGCATTCTCTAGATGCTGTTGGTACCCGGAGCTTAGAAAAATAGAGGGCTATAGGTAACCCTAGGTAATTTCTAAGGTAAGGACATGGTCGGCACAGTTTTGTGGGCCGAAGGGCCTGTATTGTGCTGTAGGGTTTCTATGTTTCTAAATCCCAGGAGAGCAGGAATTTTTCCAGATACTCAAACCACCAACAATCATTCCACGGTCAAAGTCACTTGGAACATATTTCTCCCTCATTCTGCTGTTTGGTTTGAACAACAGCTGAGCCTTTTGACGGTGTCTGCATGCTTCTATGCATTGAGGTGCTCTCACCTGATTGGCTGTTCAGATATTTGCATTAGCAAGCCAGTGTACCTAATAAAGTGGCGTCTGAGTGTTCATCACCTCTCCAGAAAACAGGATTTGAAGATCTTGTGCACTCATTAAAGGAGGGTCTAGAAAGAAAAAGTGGTCATTAGATAGATGGTTTGAAGAGGTAGTGTTTAGCAGTGAGGGGGAATCTTTGACTAGAGAATTGAGTGATAACTAATAACTATCTTGATGGCGCAAACACGAGGAATTTGTTTGAGAAGTTTGACTTCTCAAACTTCCGCTAATGCCCCACCTCCCCTCGTACCCCATCCGTTATTTATTTATATACACATGTTCTTTCTCTCTCTCTCCTTTTTATCTCTCTGTCCCTCTGACTATACCCCTTGCCCATCCTCTGAGTTTTTCCCCCCCTCCCCCTTTTCTTTCTCCCTGGGCCTCCTGTCCCATGATCCTCTCATATCCCTTTTGCCAATCACCTGTCCAGCTCTTGGCTCCATCCCTCCCCCTCCTGTCTTCTCCTATCATTTTGGATCTCCCCCTCCCCCTCCCACTTTCAAATCTCTTACTAGCTCTTCCTTCAGTTAGTCCTGACGAAGGGTCTCGGCCCGAAACGTCGACTGTACCTCTTCCTAGAGATGCTGCCTGGCCTGCTGCGTTCACCAGCAACTTTGATGTGTGTAACTATCTTGATGGATTGAGCGAAGAGCTGACAAGATCTCCTCAGTCCACATTCATAAGTTATACCTTTGTCGATTGTATTCTGCAGTTGTCCCTTTTAAAAAAAAATAAAGCAACACTGGTTGGATGGCACAAATGCGGCTTTTCCTCATGTGAAGATATTTAAAGGTGTAAAGAGGGTTGGTGAGATTGCACGCAAAGATATGATTGGGAAATCAGTGTGAGTGGAGAAAAAGCCCATTGAGGTCACACTGAATAGCAGAGTGAATGGTGAGAGAGGCACCGATGACTGCTAGTGATTTGTGCAAACAGGATTCAAGCCGGTAGTGAAGAGGAAAGAAGACTTAGTAATATGGGTTAGGTGTGAAGTGAGGCAAATCATCTACAGACATGGATATTAAATTTTGAATTGGCAAGGCAAGTATGCAAGTGAGTTTTCAGAGCAATTAAATTACAACCTTTAAAAATTATAACAGAAGCATTAAGCTGTCCTTATTTAGCTATCTAGAGTACTGGAATGCACTTCTGGAATGAATGGAATTTCCTCTAATCGTGAAGAATATTTTACATATGCTGAATCTGTTAACCAGGTTTTTTTAGAAGTCCAGATATTGGAAAAGGCAGTGATTATTCTGCTGAGAAGAGGTTTGCTGTTATTGTCAAATTGGACTAGATTTATAAGATAATGGAAAGGCTATTGTCATGCTAAGAGATTTAAAAGAGATGGCTGCAGAGTGAATGGACGCCTTGGATCTAATCATCTAGTATTCCATACCTTCCAGGATGACTTCCGCAAATTCTAAGTCAAAGTAAATTTATTTTCAATGTACATATATGTCACCATATACCACCTTGAGATTCATTATCTTGCTGGCATTTACATGACAATAAAGAATTGATGAAAAACAAAGACTGATGATGTGCAAAAGACAAATAGTGCAAATAAAATAAATGCATAAATAATACTGAGCACACAAGTTGTAGAGTTCTTGAAAATGAGTCTGTAGGTTGCGAGATCAGTTCAGAGCTGAGGTGAGTTATATTATTCAGGAGCCTGATGTTTGTAGGGTAATAGCTGTTCCTGAACCTGGTTGTGTGGGCTCCTCTACCTTCTGCCTGATGGTAGTAATGAGAGGAGAGCATAGCCTGGATGATGGGGTTTTTTTTAGGATGGATGCTGTTTTCTTGTGGCAATGGTCCTTGTAGACATGCTCAATAATGGGGAGGGCTTTGTGATAGGGTTGTACCCACCACTTTCTGTAGGCTTTTCTATTCCCAGGAATTGGTATTTCCATATCCGGCCATGAATCAACCAGTTAGGAAACTCTCTACTGTACACCTAGAGGAATTTGTCAAAGTTTTGTATAACATGCCAACTCTACGCAAACTTTTAAGAAAGTAGAGGGACTGCAATGTCTTCTCTGTGATGGCTCTACATACTGGTACCAGGACAGGTCCATGGTATGATAACGCCAAGAAATTTAAAATTCCTGCCCCTTTCCACCTCTGATCCCCTATTGGGGAGTGGCTCATGGACCTCCAGGTTCTTCCTCTTGTAGTCAGTAAATCAGCTCTTTGGTTTTGCTGATACTGAGTGAGAGTTTATTGTGGCACCATTCAACCAGATTTTCAATCTCTGTCCAATATGTTGATTGCTCTCCACTTTAACATAGAAAGGTACAACATGGGAACAGGCCATTCAGCCCACAAAGTTGTAGCGAACCAGGTAAAAAGCAATCAAATACACCCAAACACTAACCCCTCATACCTACACCATGTCCATATTCTTCCATCTCACTTACGTCCATGTGCCTATTCAAACATCTCTTAAAAGCCTCTAATCTATTTGCTTCTATTACCACAGCAGACAGTGCATTCCAGACATCTATGACTCTGAGATAAAAACATCCCCTTGAACCTACCTCTCCTCACCTTCAATGCATATCCTCTGATACTAGACATTTTAACCCTGGGAAACAGATATTCTCAGTCCACTGTACCTATGCTTGTGATAATCTTGTAAACTTCTATCAGATCTTCCATCATCCTTCAGTTCGCCAGAAAAAAACAACTCAAGTTTATCCAACCTCTCATAATAGCACATACCCTCTAAGCCAGACAGCACTGCGGTAAACCTCCCCTGAACGCTCTCCAAAGTCTCAGCACCCTTCCTATAGTGGGGTGACCAGAACTGTACACAATACTCCAGATATGGCCCAACCGGTGTTTTATAAAACTGCATATAACCTCCTGACTCTTGAACCCAGTGCCTCGACAAATAAAAGCAAGCATTCCATTAGCCTTTTTAACCACCTTATCAGCCTGTGTAGCCACTTTCAAGGAGCTATGAACTTGGATCCCAAGATCTCTCTGCTCAGCTGTACTGTCTCCTTGCATTTGGCCTACCGAGGTGCAACACCTCACACTTATCTAGGTTAAACCCAATTGCCATTTCTCAGCCCATATCTACAACTGATTTATCTTGTGCTGTATTCTTTGCCAGTCTTCTAAACTGTACCAATCTTGGTATCATCCACAAATTTACTCACCTACCCATCTTTATTTAGATTATGAAGACACTCAGTCCTCTTTTATTGTCATTTAGTAATGCATGCATTAAGAAATGATACAATATTTCCTTCGGTTTGGTAACACAAAACACAGGACAGACCAAGACTGAAAAAAAACTAACAAAACCACATAATTATAACATATAGTTACAACAGTGCAACAATACCATAACTTGATGAAGAAATCCATGAGCACAGTAAAAGTTCAAAGTGTCTCAAATGTCCCACATCTCACGCAGATGGGAGAAGGAAGAAAAACTCTCCCTGCCATACCCGGCCACTGTCCGACTCTGAGTCATCCGAAAACTTCGAGCTCTGATCAGCTCTCCGACACCGAGTGCTGAGTGCCATTTCTATTCGAACGATTCGACCTCCATCTCGGTTGCCAACAGCAGGCAAGGCCGGGGATTTTGAGGCCTTCCCTCTGAAAGATTCCCGACCGCGCAGTAACGACAGCAGTGAATGAGCGTTTCAGAAATTTTCCCAGATGCTCCTCTGTGTTTTCACGTCCGTCTCCATCAAATCAGAATTGTCCTCGGCCCTTATTTAACGGATACAATATCATTTTTCACCGGAGGGCTGCACAGGCGCGCTGCTCTCTCTCCTCCCGTCCAGATCATTTATATACATCAGAGGTCCCAGCACAGATCTCTGAAAAACTGTACTAATTACAGACCTCCAACTCAAATAAATCCCTTCAAATACTCCCCTCTGTCTTCTATGCACTAACGAGTGCTGAATCCAAATCCACTGTGGACCCCATGCATCTTAATCTTGTGGATTAGTCTCCTATGAGGGATTTTTCAAATGCCTTACTAAAATCCATATAGACAACATACACCACCCTACCTTCATCATTCTCTCTCATCACCTTGTCAAAAAAAAATCAGCCAAGTTGGTAAGGCATGACCTGCCACACACAAAGTCATGCTGTCTCTCCCTAATTACACCATGGGTTTCCAAATGCTCATATATTCTATCCCTAAGAATTTTCTTCAACAATTTCTCTACAAATGACATGAGACTTACCAGTCTATAACTCCCAGGATTTTCCATTTTCCCTTCTTAAATAGAGATACAACCTTAGCCATGTGCCAGTCCTCTGGGAGCTTGCCTGTGGCTAGAGAGGATACAAAGATACTGGTCAAGTGCCTAGAAATCTTGTCTCTTACCTCCTTCAATAACCTGGAGTAAATCCCATCAGACTTATCGACCTTAATACTCATTAGGAGCCTCAACACTTCCTCCTCCTTGACCTCTAAATGCCCTAACTTATTTATACACTCAGCACTGATCTCCTGGTCATCCGTAACGTCTTCCTTGGTAAATACTGAAGCACTGAGTACCTCATTCTCTGTATCCAAACAGATATTCCTCCCTTTATCCTTAAGTGGCCCAACACTCTCCCTAGTTATCTTCTCGCTCTTGATGTATGTATACAATGCTTTATGGTTCACTTTGATACAACTTGCCAAGGACTTTTCATAACACCGCCCGGCTTTCCATTTCCCTTCCTTAGTTCTTTTCTGGTTCTCATGTGCTTCATTTAATCCCAACTTCCAAAGCTTTACATACTTTCCGTTTTTCTTTGTAACTAAATTCGTCACCTCTCTGGACATCCAAGGTTCTGTTATATTTTCATCTTGTACATCCTTCTAACAGGAACATTGCTTTCCTGTACTTTCTGCAATTAATCTTTAAACACCCTCCACATGTCTGGTGTGGACTTGCCAGAAATAAGGTGCTCCCAGTTAACGCTTCTTAGTTCCTGTCTAATGCCCTCATAATTTGCCCTACTCCAAATGAAAACCCTCCCATTAAGGATAAGCCTATCCTTAAAAATAGTTGTCGTGAAAGTTAAGGGGTTGTGGTCATTGTTTCACCGCTGAAAGGTCAGTTACCTGGCCAGGCTCATTACCCAATACCAGGTCCAGAATAGACCCTCTTCTTGTTGGACTGTCCACATATTGATTTAAAAAACCTTCTTGGATGCACTTAGAAACTCTGCTCCATTTACTGACCTGGGGCTTTAAATTTCATAATTCAATCTTTTTTTCTACATGATTGATTTGGAATATGGGATACTGTGATCACATTACTGTAATTTAAATATAATGTAATTCGTATTATTTACTTGTATCCTTACGAACTTTGTATTTGTATTCATGCAATTTATATAATATCAATAAAAATATTGAAAGAGAACTTCCAGTATGGCAACACAAAATTCCATAACCTTCAGTTATTCACCATATACTTGTATGATGTAACGGACAGTAATATTTGTATCTGAGTAAGTTGATGTTATCATATAGATGATAAAATAGATTGAGGAGGATGCAAAGAAACTACTAAGTTGTCTGTACCATAACTGGGCAGGAAGGTGACAGGTAAAATATATTGTGAAGATGTGTGAATTGTCCTGTCTTGGAAGTTGACATTTGTCTCTATATGATGATGCTTACATGAGGATTCTACATTCAACAATGCCCATATGTTGTTTGTAACATCAGCCAAAAAAAAAAATCAAATAATGCAAACTTCATTACATGTGGCTCAGAGCATGAATATTCTTGTACCTTTTCCATTTAACTTCTTTTATATCTTTGTTTCAATGTCCTGGCATGTCATCAACAAGTCTCCTCTTGCTGCTGCTTGGAAGTCACTTCCTTTCACTTTAGCAAATCACCCTGCTGGCCACAAGGAACTTTTCATTTAGATGGCTATCTTCTTTCTGCTGCCCGGGACCAACTGAGAGAAGAATCTGGGATGTGTCTGTGGTGAGAGGTTGTCTACTGCTTATGTGTGGAGGGGCTGTCAGTACTTTGAACTACATACTGGGTGACTTCTCAAGAAGAGGCAGCTGGCAGCACAGCATTCTATGTTGTTTTGTAACTCGAGAAATTAACTGAAAGGAAAACGAGGAGCCGAGGATAACATGTACAGTTCTTAGTTTTACTTTTAATAATCTTTAGTCTTGGAGGCACTGAAATAAAGCAATGACATAAATAAAAATTAATAGGTCATATTAAACTTGGATTTCAGAAGCTAGCATTATTTATTTGAGGAATGCATTGTATAATATTTAATAACTTAATAAAATTCATATTGCCATCCTTCTAGCAAAAACTACACAGTTGTGCTGGAAAGTTTGTGAACCCTGTAGAATTTTTTCCATTTCTGCATAAATCTAAAATCTTCAGTACGTCCTAAAACTAGATAAAGAGAACCCAATTAAATAAATAGCATCTACAACATAATACTTGTTCATTTATTTATTGAGAAAAATGTTCCAATATTACAAGTATTTGTTGGAAAAAGTATATGAACCTCTGGGTGTAAAGCCTTCTACAAAAGCTACAGTGTTTGGAGTCAGGTGTTCCAATCAATGAGATAAGATTGGAGGTGTGGGTTGTACAGGTGCCCTGCCCAATAGAAAACACATGTACAAAGTCAGGCTGCTGACAGAGCCTGCTCTTCTCAAAAAAGATCTGTTTATGTGCACCGTACCTCAATCAAAACAACTTTCAGAGGACCTTAGAAAAATTGTAAAGAAGCATGAAGCTGGAAAAGGCTACGAAAGCATTTCTAAACATCATAGTGTTCATCAGTCCACAGCAAGAAAAATTGTCTACAAATGGAGGAAACTCAGTATTATTGCTACTCTCCCTAGGAGTGGGCATCCTGTAAAGATCACACCAGTGCTGAAGGAGATGAAAAAGAACCCAAGCGTAACAGCAATAAGACCTGCAGAAATCTTTAGGACTTGCTAAACTGAACAGGAATAGTGTTCGTGGAAGGACACCACAGAGGAAACCACTGCTCTCCAAAACAAAACATTGTTGCACGTCTCAAGTTTCCCAAGGACCATCTAGATGTTCTACAGTGCTTCCTGGATAATGTTCTGTGGATAGATGAGACGAAAGTTGAACTTTTTGGCAGAAATGGACATTGCTATGTTTGGAGAAAGAAGGGCACTGCACACCAACACCAAAACCTCATCCCAACTGTGAAGCATGGTGGAAGGAACATCATGGTTTGGGGCGGCTTTGCTGCCTCAGGGACTGGTCAGCTTGCAATCATTGAGGGAACAATGAATTCAAAATTGTATCAAGATATTTTAGAGGAGAATGTCAGGGTAGCAGTCCATCATATGAAGCTTAATAGAAGTTGGATAATGCAACAAGACCATGAAAGACAAGAGTAAATCAACAAAAGAACGGCTGACAAAGAAACTCTGTGTTTTGGAATGACCAAGTCAAAGTTCTGACCTTAATCCTATAGAAATGTTTTGGAAGGACCTGAAGCAAGCAGTTCATGTAAGGAAGCCCACCAACGTCCCAGAGAGATAGCAGGCAACTGCAGAAAACATAAAGTTGTGGTGGTAGGGGATTTTAATTTTCTATACATTGATTGGGACTCCCATACTGTTAGGGGTCTAGATGGTTTAGAGTTTGTAAAATGTGTTCAGGAAAGTTTTCTAAATCAATATATAGAGGGACCAACTAGAGGGGATGCAATATTGGATCTCCTGTTAGGAAACGAGTTAGGACAAGTGACGGAAGTCTGTGTAGGGGAGCACTTTGGTTCCAGTGATCATAACACCATTAGTTTCAATTTGATCATGGACAAGGATAGATCTGGTCCTAGGGTTGAGGTTCTGAACTGGAAGAAGGCCAAATTTGAAGAAATGAGAAAGGATCTAAAAAGCGTGGATTGGGACAGGTTGTTCTCTGGCAAAGATGTGATTTGTAGGTGGGAAGCATTCAAAGGGGAAATTTTGAGAGTGCAGGGTTTGTATGTTCCTGTCAGGATTAAAGGCAAATTGAATAGGAATAAGGAACCTTGGTTCTCAAGGGATATTGCAACTCTGATAAAGAAGAAGAGAGAGTTGTATGAAATGTATAGGAAACAGGGAGTAAATCAGGTGCTTGAGGAGTATAAGAAGTGCAAGAAAATACTTAAGAAAGTAATCAGGAGGGCTAAAAGAAGACATGAGGTTGCCTTGGCAGTCAAAGTGACGGATAATCCAAAGAGCTTTTACAGGTATATTAAGAGCAAAAGGATTGTAAGGGATAAAATTGGTCCTCTTGAAGATCAGAGTGGTCAGCTATGTGCGGAACCAAAGGAAATGGGGGAGATCTTAAATAGGTTTTTTGCGTCTGTATTTACTAAGGAAGCTGGCATGAAGTCTATGGAATTGAGGGAATCAAGTAGTGAGATCATGGAAACTGTACAGATTGAAAAGGAGGAGGTGCTTGCTGTCTTGAGGAAAATTAAAGAGGATAAATCCCCGGGACCTGACAGAGTGTTCCCTCAGACCTTGAAGGAGACTAGTGTTGAAATTGCGGGGGCCCTGAAATGTCGCTGTCTACGAGTGAGGTGCTGGAGGATTGGAGAGTGGCTCATGTTGTTCTGTTGTTTAAAAAGGGATTGAAAAGTAATCCGGGAAATTATAGGCTGGTGAGTTTAACGTCAGTAGTAGGTAAGTTATTGGAGTGAGTACTAAGAGACAGAATCTACAAGCATTTGGATAGACAGGAACTAATTAGGGAGAGTCAACATGGCTTTGTGCGTGGTAGGTCATGTATGACCAATCTGTTGGAGTTTTTCAAAGAGGTTACCAGGAAAGTGGATGAAGGGAAGGCAGTGGATATTGTCTACGTGGATTTCAGTAAGGCCTTTGACAAGGTCCCGCATGGGAGGTTAGTTAGGAAAATTCAGTCGCTAGGTATACATGGAGAGGTGGTAAATTGGATTAGCATTGGCTCAATGGAAGAAGCCAAAGAGTGGTGGTAGAGAATTGCTTCTCTGAGTGGAGGCCTGTGACTAGTGGTGTGCCACAGGGATCAGTGCTGGGTCCATTGTTATTTGTCATCTATATCAATGATCTGGATGATAATGTGGTAAATTGGATCAGCAAATTTGCTGATGATACAAAGATTGGAAGTGTAGTAGACAGTGAGGAAGGTTTTCAGAGCCTGCAGAGGGACTTGGACCAGCTGGAAAAATGGGCTGAAAAATGGCAGCTGGAGTTTAATACAGACAAGTGTGAGGTATTGCACGTTGGAAGGACAAACCAAGGTAGAACATACAGGATTAATGGTAAGGCACTGAGGAGTGCAGTAGAACAGAGGGATCTGGGAATACAGATACAAAATTCCCTAAAAGTGGCATCACAAGTAGATAGGGTTGTAAAGAGAGCTTTTGGTACATTGGCCTTTATTAATCAAAGTATTGAGTATAAGAGCTGGAATGTTATGATGAGGTTGTATAAGGCATTGGTGAGGCCAAATCTGGAGTATTGTGTTCAGTTTTGGTCACCAAATTACAGGAAGGATATAAATAAGGTTGAAAGAGTGCAGAGAAGGTTTACAAGGATGTTGCCAGGACTTGAGAAACTCAGTTACCGAGAAAGGTTGAATAGGTTAGGACTTTATTCCCTGGAGCGTAGAAGAATGAGAGGAGATTTGATAGAGGTATATAAAATTATGATGGGTATAGATAGAGTGAATGCAAGCAGGCTTTTTCCACTGAGGCAAGGGGAGAAAAAAACCAGAGGACATGGGTTAAGTGTGAGGAGGGAAAAGTTTAAATGGAACATTGGGAGGGGGCCGCTTCTTCACACAGAGAGTGGTGGGAGTATGGAAAGAGCTGCCAGACGAGGTGGTAAATGCGGGTTCTTTTTTTAACATTTAAGAATAAATTGGACAGATACATGGATGGGAGGTGTATGGAGGGATATGGTCCGTGTGCAGGTTCAGTGGGACTAGGCAGAAAATGGTTCAGCACAGCCAAGAAGGGCCAAAAGGCCTGTTTCTGTGCTGTAGTTTCTATGGTTCTATGGTTCTATGGTTCTAGTTGAAGCAGTTTTGTAAGGAGGAATGGCCTAAAATTCCTCCAAGCTGATGTGAAGGACAGAGCAACCATTACCAGAAATGATTGGTTGAAGTTATTGCTGTTCAAGGGGGTCACACCAGTTATTGAAAGCAAGGGTTCACATGCTTTTTCCAACAAATACATATAATATTCGATCATTTTTCTCAATAAGTAAATGAACAAGTATAATGTTTTTGTGTTATTTATGTAGTTGGGTTTTCTTTGTCTGGTTTTAGGATTTGTGTGAAGATCTGATCACATGCTCGGTCATACTTATGCAGAAATAGAGAATGTTCTACAGGGTTCACAAACTTTCTAGCGCTACTGTATATTCATTGCACTTAGTTGAATAAGCTTTTACGGGAGCTGTGTAAGCCTCTGCTTTTTCTCGTAAGTGAATTATAATCCCAGCTAGTCAATGCACAGAAGATTTATTAATTTCATAGTGATTTGGCAGATGATACTAAGAATGACACAAAGCATATTATTGTATACAAGTGGTAAATGCTGTTAAATTTGCCTCCCTCCTTTTCATTCCTCACCGTAGAATGGCCAAATCATTTGGGTGTTCCATTGAGTAGCTGGGCTGAAGGTGAAGCTTTCTGTTTTTTAAAAAGATTTTCTACACAAAACAAATTAATATTAGCTTTCATTTTGTTTTGAAAATTTCTGCTAAATCATCAGCTCTTAAACATCAGCATCCTAAGAATGTTCTTTGACTAAAAGAAAATGCCCTGATGCATCTTTTTATTCTGGCATTTTTGTTTATGCTATGAAAAATCAAAAAAATATTAACTGAGTTTTCTGGTAATGTACTGTTTCTAATTGAAATATTTTATGCCGTAATTTTTAGTATGTCACATATAGTTGTTATTTTATATTGATGCACCATAGAAAACATTTTGTCTGGATGCATAATAGCTTGGGATGGCAACTGTTATACATGTGACCACAAGAAACTGTAGAGAATTGTGGATACAACTCAGCACATCGCAGGAAACAGCCTCCCCTCTATGTACTCTGTATGTATTTCTCGCAGCCTTAGTAAAGCAGCCTGCATTATCAAAGACCCCACCTACCTCAGACATTCTCTCTTCTCCCTTCTTCCACTGGGTGAAGAAACAAATGCCTGAAAGCACATACCACCAGACTCATTGACAACCTCTGTTATCAGACTCTGAACGGACCTCTTATCTGATACAATGGATTCTTGGCCTCACAATCTGCCTTGTTATTGTTTACAGGCACTGCACTTTTTCAGTAGCTTTTACACTTCATTCTGCATTGTTATTCTCTTACCTTGTTCGAGCTCAGGAGTTCCCTAGCTTTTTTATGCCATGGACCCCTACCACTCACCAAGGGGTTCATGGACCCCAGCTTGAGAACCCCTGTTCTAGCTCAATGCACTGTGTAATGATTTGAGCTGAACAGACAGCGTGCAAGACAAACTCTTCACTGCATCTTTGTATGTGTGACAGTAATAAACCAACACCAATAAGGAGCACAGCATGCCAGGAAGGTACTGATGATCACCTTTATTTATGGGGTATCAATCAAGTTTGTTTAGTCAGTTTCAGTTTTAGTTCCTATTTTGCTTCATGCAATAAAATGGAAGAACTGAATGCTGGAAGAAGTATCAATTATTGATGAATATTATTTGCTCAAGTACCTCAAATTTTGCATTAAATTTAAAGCAAAACTTAATTATTGCTCCTGTTATATTCCTTGAATTTTTACAATACAATGTTGTGAGTTTAAGAATTACTGAAACTTTTGAGTATTCAAGATGAGCTAGGCACTCACAAGCTTCAGTATGCATACACAGAGAAGTAGGCAAGACTTCACTGGAGGGGGAGGGGAACAAATTCTACAATGGTCTAATTGCAAGTCTATGTGTGTAAAAGATAATGGAGGTGCAGGGTATCTGCTGAAGGGGGGGTCACAGAGAGGGGTGTATAGGACACAGTTGATTGTGACAGGCAATTGACAATTAAAGAGTTAATATATAATAAGACATTGAAAGAAGATGGGAAACTGGAGGAGAGCACATGACTCTGGGACCTCTAATTTAAGCCCACACTTCATTGTAGCAGTAAGGAAATGTAGACCAGCTTTACAGGAGGGGCTTTAAACTTAGTTTGCTCACTTGGAGTCGATCATGATGTGCTTCTTCTTCAACAAAAGCAGGAATTATCCTTCTAGCCATCAACAGCAGATTAGCAATTTTTTTCCATCATGGGCCTCTTTGTAAAACTGTTCACTGTCCTAAAAGGAACAGAGTGCGTGTTACAGAGGAATGTTGTATCTGTAGGCATCCGAATTGCTGTTTGAATCAGACTCCCATTTTCTCCATTCTTTGCAATAGCTCTTATTTTCCAGTAATAAATGGGATGGCCTAATCTGCAATAAATTTAACGAGACAGGTAATGGCGGATTCTCTAACCAGTATCTCTGGTAGTTCTAGAGCAGGGTTGGAGAAAGCATCACATTCTATTCACAAAGATGGGTGTAAATCTGAAAGAACCAACGCTGAAACTCACTACAATGAATAATGCCCCACCACTCTTTTGTGATCATGATTATGAGAAGATCAGAAACATTGCTAGTTGTGATCTTGATCTATGTGGCCCAATCCTGAAAGCTTACCTTGTATGTAACTTCCGTGTTCATTTATTTGGGTTTAGAGGAATGCCTAAATTGCAAGTGATCATATACCATCTGCCCAGCAATACCTGAGAGTTATCAGATTTCATTCATGAAAGAAGGGTAACTCCTTGTAATTGGCTTTAAAGACCTTAGGATCCTGGAAAAAAATCATGACAAGCTCTTTATAATCGTACATCTTTCATTTATTCTTTCAGTTGACCCAGTTTAAAGGCTGAACAGCTCATTCAAAATGCTTTCGAAATCTGAATTTATCTGGAGTTTGAGGATGATGTGGAAATGTAAATGTAGCTGAATGCCATCATGATCATAATTGCTGTCAATATTCACAATGGACACTTCCAACATTGACCTCTTTGTGTGATATCTGTGTTTTTTTCTACCTTCCATAATATCCAGATCCACGAGCATTCATGTTCACCAATCACTAGGGAAACTGCCAGAAGTAACATAGAAAATGCAAGAAAAATATTAAATTGAGAGAGTGAATGGGGATATTGCAGTTATATTGTAGGTATAGATATTCAGCGGGAATTTTCTAAAATATACACAATAGATGTAAGACAAATCCCGTATAGACTGAAAAAGAGGACAATGTTTGCATAGGTATGATAGCCTAGGAACATGAAGCAGTAGGTGGTGATGAAAAAGTTCTTTTTTCTGAGAGATGTTTAATGTTCCCTTAAAGGGAGGTTGGCGTGTGACCAGGTGGTTAAGGCATTTGCCTAGTGACCTGAAGGTCATTAGTTCGAGACTTGGCTGAGGCAGCGTGTGTGTCCTTGAGCAAGGCACTTAACCACACATTGCTCTGCGACGACACCGGTGCCAAGCTGTATGGGTCCTAATGCCCTCCCCTTGGACGACATCGGTGGCGTGGAGAGGGGAGACTTGCAACTGCTGGTCTTCCATACAACCTTGCCCAGGCCTGCGCCCTGGAAACTTTCCAAGGCGCAAATCCATGGTCTGATGAGACTAACAGATTATTATAAATAAAAGGGAGATTCAGAGTTGTTGCTCCCCCTGAAATGGATTTTAAGTGTACAGTTTAGAGTTGGCACAAATTACAAACAGAGTTAAGGATGCAGAAGGAATTGGTATTTCCAATAGTACAACAGTGATTCTACTTCAATAGTTGTATGACATGCTGAGGCAGGTTTTCACAAATAGAACAGCGGAGGCATTTTATGTTTCAGAAAAACTATAGCAACTCATTTATTGAACACCAAAAAAACTGAACACAAAACGCTCTAAAAACCCTTTACTTAATTATGTCATCACGTCAGACCAGGCTCTTAAGGTGAAACACTGACTCAATGTTGGTGGATGTGAATTTTATACATTTCCACCAATGACATTACCCTACACAGCACCCCCACCCCCAGCAGCATTCACTAAAACCGGCATTGTGAGCCTGTCTGGAACTCAGACCAGTCGCCCGGCTCAGGTCCTGTGTTCCAGGGGTGGAGGAACAGCAGGTGGCTCTGGTTTGTCCAGAGGTGTTTTGACACACACACACAGTCATGTCTTGATGGAAGGGCAGGGTGGCGGAGTCTCCCGAAACCTGGTGGACCAGTTTAAGGCGATCTTCCGAAATATGTTTGGGTTTAGCCCTCTTATCAGTGATAAAAGTCTTTTCTCCCTGTTCCAAAATGCAGAACAGGCCTTTGTCAGGGGCCTAAGAAAATGTTGGTATGCATCATGGCGGACAAAACAAATGAGGTGGAACGTGGGACAACAGGAACCCAAGAGTGCTGTACGCCATGATAGGAAGTAGAAATAGGTGCAAAGGAATTGAATTTACTGAGGAGGGTGGGACGCTGTAGAGAGGGCAACCAGGCGGTCCTGGCTTCAGAAATAAAATTATCTGGCATTCATAACGGCTGCCCGTATTCCAGCTCAGCCGTGGACGACCGCAGGACCTCTTTTGGAGCTGTTCTGAGCCCCAGTAGGAGCCATGGGAGCTGATCAAGCTAATACTCATTAGTTAGTGGAGACGTCAGAGCAGCCTTTAAGGAGCGGTGAAACTGTGGGTGACATTGGACTGTGGGTGACACACTGTGGTGTGATGTAACCTAGCGCTGAGGTTCTGGGCCGTCGCAGCCCAGAGGTTTGATATGAATTGGGGACTGCGGTCAGAGGAAATATCAGATGGGGTACCAAATCAAGCAGCCCTGGTGCTGAAGAACGCCCAAGCCATGTCAGCAGCCATAGCCGATGCTAGAGGGATGACCTCTGGCCACCTTTTGGTGAGGTCCACCATGGTAAGGAGGTGTGTGAAACCACGGGGGGGGGGGTTGGTTAGGGTGGAGGAAGAGGGCCAACAAGGTCCACATTGACACAGTCAAACCGTCACTTAGCCACCTCAGAAGGTGCCAATGGCGCCTGAATATGACAGTTAGTTTTTGCCTGCTGGCACTCCACACAGACTGCAGTCCAATCACTCACGTCTTTTCGAAGGCAATGCCACACAAACTTTAGTGCAACCAGTTTCTGTGAGGCCTTCCGGCCCAGATGCAAGAAGCCATGAATAGAGTCATAAATAGTCTATCTCCAGTTTGTGGACATCGTGGGGCGAGAGCAACCAGTTGAGACATTGCAGAGGAGAGAAACCCAGCTTCCTCGAACTTAATGTCAGCCAACCACAGGCCCGCAACTGCCATTTGGTAAGCCTAGGCCTCTGGGCCAGTAGCTTGGTCAGCTGCCATGCTGGCAGAGTCAACCCTTATGTATATGGCCTCAACACCTGGCTGTGAGAGGCAATCAGCCATAGAATTATTTTCTCCCTTGTTATGTTGTACATCAGTTGTGAACTCTGATATGGAGGCCAGGTGGCATTGCTGACATGCAGACCAGGGGTCTGATATTTTGCCCATTGCGTGCATGAGGTGCTTGTGGTGAATGAATGCTGTGAAATGGCGACCCTCTAAAAGGAAATGAAAATGGCGGACAGCTAGACAGAGACCGAGAAGCTCACGGTCAAACACGCCGTTCTTCCTTTCGGGGGACGGAGCTGGTGGCTGAAGAAGGTGGGTGGCTGCCACACATCTCCGACCAACTGTTCGTGCACAGCACCCTCAACATAGACATCAGTAGTAATGGCTACGGGTGCATTGGGGAGTGGGTGCACCAGTACAATCGCATTGGAAGGAACTTGTTTATGATCATCAAATGCCCTGATTGTGTCCGCTGACCAGTCAAGCACATGATTAGGAGTATTAAATGCACTATACAGGGGTAGTATAAGTACAGCAGCTCAAAGAATGAAGTGGTGATGAAATTTACCATGCCTAAAAACTCCTGTAGTTTTTTTGGTAGAGCAGGGCAGTGGGAATTCCATAACAGTGGCTACTTAGATAGGAGGGGTTTCACATCTTTTGCGAAGATGTGATGGCTGAGAAAGTCAATGGCCAAGTCAACCCAAACTGGCATTTAGCAGAGTTGATAATCAACCCCCTGTTGGCTTAAGCATTCACAGCTGCAGAGTGCAGAGATGGGACACATGTTTGGATTTGGATGTACTGGCGACAGGTATGTTATCCAGGTAAATCAAAAGGAAAGGAAGTTTAAGTCTTTTAATACAAAGTCTATCAGCTGTTGGAAGGTCTGTGCTGCATTTTTCAGCCCAAATGGCATGTGCAGAAACTCAGAGGTCAAATGGGGTTATGACAGCTGTGTTGGGAATGTCCTCAGAGCATACAGGCACCTGATAGTAGCCGCTAACTAAATCCACTTTGGAAAAAATTGACCTTCTGGCTAAATGTGCTTAAAAACCTTGGATGTTTGGGATTGGTTAGTGATCGGGCATCATTAAGGTGTTGGTAATAGCCACATAGCAGCAACCACCATTGGACTTAGAGACCACATGGAGTGGCAAAGCCCAGGGGCTATTCAACCGGCATACAGTGCCAAGTGCGTGCACTTGACAGAGTCATTGTGGGGAACTTACTGGGGGAGAAGGGTAACAACCCAAATGTCCCTGCCATCTACAAGCAGGCAGTTCCTAAGATCGACCAGCATTCCTTGGGCACACCGGAATTCTGTACCGACAGAGATCTAGCTACTTTAGTCAGGACAAAGTCCCACATGTAACGTTGCCCACTGAAACAGAGTGTCACCTATTATTTGGCAGGAGGAGAAGATAGCAGCGCGCTGCGCGTGCGCAGCTCTCCAGTGAAATGATATCGTATCTGTTAAATAGGGGCGGTGGACAATTCTGATTTGATGGAGACAAACGTGAAAGCACAGAGGAACATCTGGAGAGATTTCTGAAATGCCGGTTCGCTGCCACTGTTACTGGGCAATCAAGAATCTTCTAGAAGGAAGGCCCCAAAATCCCCAGCTTTGCCTGCTGCTGGCAACCGAGACTGAGGTCGAATCGTTCAGATAGAGATGGTGCTCGGTACTCGGTGTCGGAGGGCTGATCGGAGGCTCGAAGTTTTCGGACGACTCGGAGTCGGACTGTGGTCGTGCATGGCAGGGAGAGTTTTCTTCCTTCTCCCGTCTGCGTGAGATGTGGGACGTTTGAGAGACTTGAACTTTTTTACTGTGCCATGGCTCGTTCTTCATCAAGTTGTGGTATTGTTGCACTGTTGTAACTATATGTTATAACTATGTGGTTTTGTTAGTTTTTTCAGTCTTGGTCTGTCCTGTGTTTTGTGATATCACACCGGAGGAATATTGTATCATTTCTTAATGCATGCATTACTAAATGACAATAAAAGAGGACTGCGTGTCCTCATAATCTAATCTAATAATCTAATGTCCTGTCATTGGGGCCTTCAGTGAGGTTTCATCGGTCTTTGCCTTGTCATTAACAGAAGATGCTGGCAGCATAATCACTTAGAATATAGAACACAGAACATAGACACCTACAATACATTACAGGCCATTCAGCCCACAATGTTGTTCTGACCATGAAAACTACTCTGGAAACTGCCTAGAGTTTCCCTACTGCATAGTCCTCTATTTTTCTGAGCTCCATATACCTATCTAAGAGTCTCTTAAAAGACCCTATTGTATCCGCCTCCACCACTGCCGCCGGCAGTGCATTCCATGCACACACTACTCTCTGTGTGAAAAACTTACCCCTGACATCCCCCTTGTACCTACTTCCAAGCACCTTAAAACTATGCCCCCTCGTGTTAGCCATTTCAGCCCTGGGAAAAAGCCTCTGGCTATCCACATGATCAATGCCTCTCATCATCTTATACACCTCTATCAGGTCACCTCTCATCTTCTGTCGCTCCAAGGAGAAAAGGCCAAGTACACTCAACCTATTCTCATAAGGCATGCTCCCCAATCCGGGCAACATCCTTGTAATTCTCCTCTGCACCCTTTCTATAGTATCCACTTGTGCTCCCACGTCACACAAGAGGTGTCACCCTGAAACACCCATGGCACTTCCTAGAGTAACTACCAAAGCAAGGATGGTAAAACCACAGGCCCGGTGTTGTCTGTTTCACAGGCACCAGCGTGCTTATGCTGGGGGCCTTGCTTACTGGGCATATTGAGGTAGAGAAAGGAGGAGGAATTATGCGTCGCTGCCCAGTTGAGTGTAGACTATCAGCTATTTTTAGCAAGCTCCCTATAGTCTATCATGGCTGCATCACAGGGACTATATGAACCTGATTAGGCACTTGCGGCATGAAAAGCTCTTTAAAAATAAAATGACGATGGTGATATTCCAGGAGGGACAGCATATGGTCCATTAGCTCCAGTGGCTTAGTATCCATGAGGCTGGCCAAGGAGAGTAACTGTTTGGCACGCTCAGACTACGATAGTCCAAAAGTCTGTACAAGGTGAGTGTTCAGCGATCAATATTTATGATGTTCAGGTGGGTGTTCTAGTAGACTCACCACTCTTGCATCAGTGGAGTTGCTGAGCAATGCTAGTACAGGGAAGTATTTGGTGCTGTCTGCGGAGATTTCTCAAAGCACAAATTGAGCCTTGGCTTGTATGGACCAAGTGACGGCATTTTGCTCCCAAAACTCTGGCAGTTTCAAAGTGACTGCATTGGCTAACATGTTCAGTAACTATGGAATCGTCCTAGAGCGAAGGGGTCACCAATGTATGTTTTCGCAAATAAAACAGTGGAGGCATTTTATGTTTCAGAAAAGCTGTAAAGCAACTCATTTCTTGAACACCATAAAACTGAACACAAAGCACGCTAAAAACACTTCACATAATTATATCATCATGTCAGACCAGGCTCTTAAATGAAACCCCAACTAAATGTCGGTGGTTGTGAATTATGTGCATTTCCACCAATTACATTACCCTATAATATAAGTCCCATACAAATACAGCCAAATTTAAAAAATTGTTACAATGATATAGAATGAAATGGGGAGCCACAGAGCAGATACAACTTAATGAAGAGAAGTGTGAAGGGAGTTATTGTGTAGGAAGAACAAAGAGGAGAAACATAAAGCAACAGATACGATTTTAAATCAGGGTTAAAAATAAGGTTTGAAAAATGAAGAACATATCAAAAGCTGTTAAAATATAGAAGGAATGCTTGACATTCAAAATACCCAAATATATAGTACAAAAATAGAAGTTAAGCCAAAATTTTATAAAGCACTGCTCTGGCATCACCTAGACTTCCGTGGATAATTCTACGCATAAGTACTCAGTATGGTTCTGGAGACATTTTCTTGGGTATCCAGCATGAAAGACATAACAATATGTTAACATGAAAAACAGAAGTTTCTTTAGACCATGTATATTAAATCAAGAAATCTTTACACTTGTAGTCAAATGCAACAAAGACTGCCCAATTACTGGCTGCATTTGTATGTTTATTTCCAGTGGTCCATGCACAAGGATAGTGGTCTCTCTGAGAACCAACAACATTCAATCCTTCATAACTTAAGAAATACTCCATTTCTCCAGCTGTTCTACATATTTTTCTGCATATTTTTCCATAGTACATTTCAATATTCCCTCACCCTTTTACCAGCATGTGTACATTCTCCTGAAGCCTTTATGCATCCACTTTACTACCCAATCTGCCAACTATCTTTTCACAAGCAGCAAACCTCGATATGATATATTTAGTCCTCTTATTCAAATCAGTGATATTGAGCATTTTAGCTGACAGGGCCGGTCCCTGTGGTATACCACTGACCACAACCTCCCAGCCTGACAAGGGCCAGTTTTATCCTACTTAACTTTCTGCCCCATTAACCACCCTGAACTTATTCCAGTGTATCCCTCCCAATTCTCGGTATTTCAATCTTGTTCAATAACCTCTTGCATTGCATCCCATCAAAGTACAGATACACAACCTCTTTCTTCCCCCTTGTTTTATTCTGCCACTTACAAACCCAAAAATCTGGGTTTATTAAGTGTTATAGACACAGGGAAGTCAGCAGATGTTGGAAATCCAAATCCACGCACACACAGAGTGCTGGAGGAACTCAACAGATCAGGCAGCATCTATGGAAAAGAATAAATAGTCAATGTTCCAGGCCGAGAGGCTTCTTCAGGACTGAGAAGGAAGGGGGAAGACACTGAAATAATATGTTGGTGGGGGGAGGGAAAGGAGGCTAGCTGGAAGGTGAGAGGTGAAGAGAGGTGGGTGGGAAAGATCAAGGGCTCGGGAAGAAGGAATCTGATAGAAGAGGAGAGTGGACCATAGGAGAAAAGGAAGGAGAGGACCCAGGGGAAAATAATTGGCAGGTGAGAGATAAAAGGTCAGAGGGGGGAATAGAGGAAGGAGAAATCGATATTCATGCCATCAGGTTGGAGACTACTCAGACGGAACATAAGGCATTGCTCCTCCACCCTTCTTGGGCCAAGAGGAGGCCAAGGACAGAGCTATCGGAACAGGGATGGGAATCAAAATCAAAACATTTTGCCACCGGGAAGTTCCACTTACGGTGGATGGAGCGGAGGTGTTTGATGAAGTAGTCCCCCAATTTACAATGGATCTCACCAGTGTAGAGAAGGTTGCATTGCGAACACTGGACCCCAGTAGGTTCGCAGGTGAAGTGTTGCATCACCTGAAAGGACTGTTTGGGGTGCTGAATGGAGGTGAGGGAGGAGGTGTCTGAGCAGGGGTGGCTCATAGGCAAGTGCTGGGAGGAAATTAGTGGGCAGCGGTGAATGGACAAGGGAATCATGGAGGGAGTGATCCCTGTAGAAGGTGGAGAAGGGTGGGGAGGTAAGGGGGTGTTAAACATAATTTAGTTTAAAATATTAAACAGAGTGAATGTGGGCTAGTGACAGGGGAGTTGTGGGTGACACACTCTGCCTCTATTTTCCTTATTAATGGGTTCCAGTACTTTTTCCTCTTCCTCCTCCTGATTTCATATAAAAGTACAACAAGGAAACAGAGCCTTTGGCCCAGTGGTCCGAACTGACCAGCAACCATCCATTTACACTAATCCTACATTAATCCTCATATTTAAAGATGGCGCCGGTAACTGGCGACTTTGCGCGTGATCTCCCGAGCAAAGTGCCCTCTTCACTATCCCATACCCGAGAAACCCTTTTAAGCCTCCAATTTAGCAAGATAAAGATCAACAACACCCTGGCGAAGCAATGACCCAGCTGGAGACCACTGCGCCAGAACTGCTTCTTAAATTCCGGACCGCACCTGGACCCGACCAACAAGACGCATCACGTTCCCGGAGACCCGCGGTCTGCTACCGTGCTGGAGCACTTGGAGACACGGCCCATTCCAACCAGCACCTCTCCGGAGCAGACGACCACACAGAAGACCTCAAGATGCCCCAGATGCTTCCCCGGAGAGACCACCGTAAAGCCCCGTTGGTGGCCATCCACAGTTGCCGGAAGTGAGGCCTCCACCGCCGACCTCGGAAATCAAGCCCGAGGCTCGACTGGAGCGGAGGCCTCCGCAACCATGACTCAGCTTAAGGACTTGTTTCAACAAGAAGCCCGGCCATCCGGGATTAAGTGTCGGCTTCGGGGCCTGACCCAATCGACAGCCTGGGCCCCCAGCAGCTGGAAGTGGCAGCAGAGCTTCCCTCGTTACTCGGCCCGACCAGGAGCACACAATGACGCCACCCGCCAACATCAAAGAGCTGACAACAACACATTGCATCGATGGAGACCTGGAAAAATGCACTACTTACCAAGGAAGCGTGGGAAAAGAGCTGGGCTGCTGGTCAGATTGAAGCTGAGGGGCTTCAGGGTCCCTATGCCCACCATCCTGCTAGCTAATGTGCAAGCCATAGAGAACAAGGTGGATGATCTTAAAGGGAGACTCAACTACTGCAGGGAGATGCAGAACTGCTGTGTATTCTGTTTCACCGAGACCTGGCTCTCCCCGGCCACCCCCGACTGTGCCATCCGACTGGAGGGATCTTCGATCCATCAGATGGACCGCACGGTGTCTTCGGGCAAGACGAGGGGAAGTGGTATCTGCCTACTGATCAACACTGGGTGGTGCTCGGACACAGAGGCACTGACAAGCTCCTGCAGCCCAGACCTGGAACACCTGTCAGTGAAGTGTCGTCCCTACTATCTGCCACGGGAATTCACCTTGGTCCTGCTGACAGCAGTCTACATTCCCCCCCAGGCGGACATGGAGTGTGCTCTGAACATACTGTATGCCAACATCAGTGAACTTGAGACCAGGTATCCGGAGGCTTTGCTCATTACAGCCGAGGACTTTAACTAGGCCAACCTCAGAAAGGTGCTGCCAAGGTTATACCAACATGTCTCCTGCCCCACTAGAGGCCCGAATATACTTGCCCACTGCTACACAGCAGTCAAGGATGCCTACCGTTCCGTCCCACGACCTCACTTCAGAAAATCGGACCATCAGGCCGTACTCTTCCTCCCAGCTTACAAACAGAAACTGAAGCGGGAGGTCATGGTGTCAAAAGTAGTGTCGCGTTGGACGGAGGAAACAGATGAGGTCCTCCGTGACTGCTTTGAATCGGTGGACTGGTTAATATTCAAAGACTCGGCAGCTAACCTCGATGAGTATGCCTCAACTGTCACGGACTTTATTTGGAAATGCACGGAGGACTGTGTGTCTCGCAAGACGATCCGGGTATTCCCTAACTGGAAACCTTGGACGAATTATGAGGTCAAGGCCCTTTTAAAGGCTACAGCTGTGGCTTTTAGGTCCGAGGATACCAGTCGCTACACGGAATCCAGGCGTGAACTGCGGAAAGCCATTAAGGGCGCCAAGAGGCAATATAGAGCCAAGTTGGAGGCCCAGGCTAACCAAAGGGATGACAGTAGACTATGGCAGAGTCTAAATGAGATGACTGGGCGCAAAGAAAAGGCTGGGAATATCAATAACTGTGGCGTTTCTCTTCCTGACGAACTTAACGTATCCTACGCAAGATTCGAACAGAAGAGGAGCGTCCTGCTCCCTCTGGATGAACCGGACCTGGTGGCATCGAGATTCATCGTCACCAAGGAGGACGTTAGAAGGACCTTCCTGAAGATAAATCCAAGGAAGGCGACGGGCCCAGATGGCGTCCCAGGACGGTTTCTCCGGGCCTGTGCAAGCGAGCTAGCTGGAGTGTTTGCTGACATCTTCAACTGCTCCTTGCTTCAGTCTAAGATCCCCTCGTGTTTTAAGAAGGCAACGATAATCCCAGTGCCGAAGAAGAGCAAGATGGCATGCCTGAATGACTATCGACCTGTGGCTCTGACATCAATTGCTATGAAGTGCTTCGAGAGATTGGTTATGGCACACATCAACCACAGCCTACCAGTCAACCTCGACGCTTTGCAATTCGCCTACTGGAGCAACAGGTCAACGGCAGATGCCATCTCTCTGGCCCTACATTCCTCCTTAGAACACCTGGAGAATAAAGACGCATATGTAAGGCTCCTTTTCATTGACTACAGCCTGCCTATAATACCATCATTCCAAATAAACTGATTCCTTAGCTCCGGAACCTGGGCCTTAGCACTCAGATCTGCAGCTGGATCTTCAAATTCCTCACAGACAGGACCCAGGCTGTAAAAATAGGGGAGAAGCTCTCCTCTACAATCACTCTGAGCACCGGTGCCCCACAAGGCTGTGTACTCAGCCCCCTGCTTTACTCACTGTACATCCATGATTGTGTAGCCAAGTTTCCATCAAACTCAATATATAAGTTTGCTGATGACACAACAATTGTAGGCCGTATCTCGGGTAATGATGAGTTTGAGTACAGAGAGGAAATTAAGAACCTGGTGGCATGGTGCGAAGACAATAACCTATCCCTCAACGTCAGCAAGACGAAGGAATTGGTTGTTGACTTCAGAAAGAGTAGCGGACCGCACGACCCAATTTACATCGGTGGTGCACAAGTGGAACAGGTCAAAAGCTTTGAGTTCCTCGGGGTCAATATCACAAATGACCTGACTTGTTCCAACCAAGCAGAGTACTCTGCCAAGGAGGCCCACCAGCACCCCTACTTCCTGAGAAAACTAAAGAAATTTGTCCTGTCCCCTAAAACCCTCACTAATTTTTATAGATGCACCGTAGAAAGCATTCTTCTAGGGTGAATCACAACCTGGTATGGAAGTTGTCCTGTCCAAGACCGAAAGAAGCTGCAGAAGATCGTGAACACAGTGCAGCACATCACACAAACCAATCTTCCGTCCGTGGACTCACTTTACACCGCACGCTGTTGGAGCAGTGCTGCCAGGATAATCAAGGACACGACCCACCCAGCCAACAGACTTTTCATCCTTCTTCCCTCTGGGAGAAGGCTCAGGAGCTTGAAGACTCGTATGGCCCAGATTTGGGAACAGCTTCTTTCCAACTGTGATAAGACTGCTGAACAGATCCTGACCCAGGTCTGGGCCGTACCCTCCAAATTTCCAGACCTGCCTCTCGGATTTTTTTGTACTACCTTACTTCCCAGTTTTCTGTTTTCTATTTATGATTTATAATTTAAATTTTTAATATTTACTAATTTTAACTATTTTTAATATATTTAATATTTAATATTTGTAATCCAGGGAGTGGGAAGCGCAGAATCAAATATTGCTGTGATGACTATACGTTCTATTACCAATTGTTTGGCGACAATAAAGTATAACGTATAAAGTATTTACTTTCATTATCATTATGCCTGTTGACTGCCCCTGGCTCATCTGCATGCTGGTGGTGATTTCCAGTGGCCAGTAACCTACCAGCCTACAAGTCCTAAGAATGTGGAAGGAAAACTGAGTATTTGAAGGAAACCCATGTGGTTACAGGGAAAACATGCAAACTCCACACAGACAGCACCCAAGTCAGAATTGAATGTAGGTCTCTGGTGCTGTGAGATGGAGTCTCTATTTGCTATGCTACTTTGCCACAGTGTGTTGCAATGCGCGGCAGCTGGAGCGACTGGAGGGGCACCCAAGTGCAGGACACAGGCATGGAGATAGAGTTGGACTTGACTAGGAACTCGGAACCAGGACTTGGACTTGACTTGGAACTGGGAACCAGGACCTGGACTTGACTTGGAACTGGGAACCAGGACCTGGACTGAACTTGGACTCAGAGCATGGAACTGGAACACGGAGACGCCAACACCAAACAAAGACAGACAAGTAATATCTTGGCTCAGAGGAGCGGCATGCAGCCAGCAATCCTCAGCTAGACACGAAGAGACAGAATTCCCAACTTGGAGTAGTGGCAAATGGCCGGACCTACTCAGCTGGGAATGAGACGACTAAACCAACCAATGACTGACAATACAAATCTTGACATGGAGTAGCTCATGAAGCAGCAAAGGGCCGGCAATCACTTAGCTGGAAACGAAGAGACAGAATACCCAACTCGGAGTAGCGGCAAACGGCCGGGCCTACTCAGCTGGAAACGAGACAACAGAAACCAAACAATGGCAGTCCACTTGTATCTAGACACAGAGAAGCTCATGAAGATGGTCCCTTATTCTTGGCGGCTTGGACGGTCTCTTATTCTTGGTGGCTCAGAGTGGCAACAATCGGCCAGCAAATCTCAGCCGAACAGGAAGACGACAGAATTCGCATCTTAGCTTGGAGTAGCGGCAAAATGACTGGCAACTCAGCTGGACATGAAAATGACTGAATTCACTAAGCAGCCACAGGCATCAAAGCAACTAGAGTCCACGATTCTCGGCTGCCGCGGGACAAGCATGGCCGCACTGGCTATGGTGACGAGCCAGCAGCGAGTAGGTGAAACCCAGAGTTTTTATGCTGCCGGTTCGAATGAGGATCAGGTGCTTTAACCAAGGAGCCCAGTGGAACACGAGGAAAAGGAAATTAACTGAAATGAGTGGTTAACGGACCGGACCATGACAGTAACTCAATGGGAGTCTCCAGGCGATCTAACAGTCTTGCCCGGATTAATGACGACCTGGGCTGGGGGGGTGGGTGGGAGTTTGCAGGAGGGGACTCTGGTTAGCAAGAGTCTGTAAGACCATGTCTGTGTCCATTGGGTTCGTGTTTGGCTGGTCCATTCTGTTGCAATCTGCGTCGACTGGAGTGACTGGAGGCGGACTCAGGTGCAGGGCACAGGCACAGAGACAGACTTGGACTTGACTAGGAACTCATCACCAGGACCTGGACTGAACAACTGGGACTCGGAGCCTGGAACTGGAACACGGAGATGACAACATCAAACAAAGACAGACGAGTCATACCTTGGCTCGGAGGAGCGGCAAGCGGCCAGCAATCCTCAGCTAGACACGAAGAGACGGAATTCCCAACTTGGATTAGTAGCAAACGGCCGGATCTACTCAGCTCGGAACAAGACGACTAAACCAACCAACGACTGACAATACGAATCTTGACATGGAATAGCTCATGAAGCAGCAAACGGCCAGCAATCACTTAGCTGGAAACGAAGAGACAGAATTGCCAACTCGGAGTAGTGGCAAACGGCCGGACCTACTCAGCTGGAAATGAGACAACAGAAACCAAACAATGACAATCCATTTGTATCTAGACATGGAGAAGCTCATGAAGACGGTCCCTTATTCTTGGCAGCTCGCAAGACGTTCCCTTATTCTTGGTGGCTTGGAGTAGCGACAATCGGCCAGCAAATCCCAGCCGAACATGAAAATGATAGAATTCGCATCTTAGCTCAGAGTAGCGGCACAACAGCCAGCAACTCAGCTGGACACGAAAACGACTGAATTCACTATGCAGCCACAGGTACCGAAGCAACTAGAGTCCACGATTCTCGGCTGCTGCGGGACGAGCATAGCCGCACTGACTATGGTGACGAACCAGCAGCGAGTAGGTGAAAGTCGGAGTTTTTATGCTGCCAGTTCAAATGAGGATCAGATGCCCTAATCAAGGAGCCTAGTGGAACACAAGGAAAAGGAAATTAACTGAAATGAGTGGTTAACAGACTGGACCATGACACAGTGTCTGTGATGTCAGGCTAACTGGTTTTTAGTTTGTGATTATGTTCGAACTTGTATAGTTTCTGTTACATGGAGATGAGCAAGAAGAAACATCTAAGGTTTAAATGGGTTCAGGGAGGTGTACATGGATAATTTGGTATAGGTCAGTATTAAGACAGAGGAAGTTTTAGATATTATGAGATGCGTGAAGATTGATAACTGCAGTGCCAGAGTGGATGTTGATAAACACTTAATTAGCTAGGGTATCAAAGGTTATGGGGAGAAGGTAAGAGAATCAGACGGAGAGGAAAATAAATCAGCCATAATTGAATTGTGGAGAAGACTCAATGGGCTGAAAGGCCTAATTCTGCATCTATGTCTTATGGTTTTATGGACAGGTGCTTGAGGTGTCACACGCAAGAGGGCATGGGTTTAAGGTGAGAGGTAAGAGTTTTAAAGGGGATTTAAGAAAGTTGTTGATATTTAGAACTCACTGCCAGTGGAGGTGGAGTCATATACAATTCCTATACCTTCAAGGGTCATTTATACACTTGAATAGGAGAGGCACAGGAGGATATTGAGCTAGGACAGGCAAATATGACTGATGAAGGTTTCGTCAAAACAGAACTGGATAAATAATTAAAAGAGACGATATTTCAAGCCAAAAAGAAGCAGAAGAGTAAGATAGAAAGTTCTTTCTAAGAACTGGTATGCCACCTATCCTGTTTCTCTTCTGGAACATTCTATGAATCTATTCTGTAAGTATTGCATATGCAAAGCTTAATCCAGCCGTGCAAATTAATTTCAGAATCCAGCATTATTTGCAGGTGAAAACATAATTAAATTCCTGACCACATCCACTCAGAGTTAAAACCATTTGTAATAAATTTCCAGTCATCCAGCTATCATCACGAGTGTCTAGTGAATGTGAATGGTTACTTTAACATTATGTAATGTGAATGTTCTAAAATGCTTTTGAGGCTGATTTTTTTAATTGATTAATTTATGTGAAGTCTGATGATAAACTATTATCTCAGGCAGTGAATTTATGTTTCAGGATATTTGTGCAGTAAAGTGAACAGGAATTAATAAAGCCAACATTCTTATAAACACACTGGGACAATTCCAGCATCAATCTTGCTGGCATTCCTGTTGTCAGTGAGAGGGAGCCTACCTGTTCTGTGCAACTCAGAGCAGATCTCAGCTGATAACTGTTACATGATGTGATAGAATTTTCTCAGCTTGCTATTTATTCATTGTACATAAGTGATCCAGTTCCAAAACCGGATTAGCATACAGCTTACTAACAAAAGGTATTCATATTTCACGAAAACATTTTGGGATGAAAACTCTGCTTTGTTTCCATGGGTGCTTTGATCTCCCACTGGAAATTTATGGACCTGCTGGTATTTTGCTGAAGAAGCATTCATAACAACAGAGTAGATGTGGAACCAAGAAAGAGATAATTTGAATCAAGTGTTGTATGTACTTGGTGTGGGACAACATAGATAACAAAATGTTATTGAGTGTGACGAATGTGATACCAGCGGTGGAGGCCTGAACTGAGGTGAATGCTGTTAGTCTTCGATTGTCTGATACACCCTAAATGTCAAACCAATGTATATAACTACCATCTAATAGTTGCAGCACACTGATATTCACTTCATAATTTTTTGCCTTAGCCTTATAAATTAAAAATTGTTTTTCCTTTGAGAAATATCTCATCAGACTTCTTTTAACTGATAACATTCTGGATAATCCAGAACAAAACCGATGTGAGTGGTAATGTATATTTACATGCGTAGTGTTCAGCACTAAAACACAATGGATGAAAGCAACATAAATTATGCACTGCTGGAATTATTTATTGAATCCATTCAACTGTTCTGGGCACTCTGACATCAACCCATATTTTGCATTTTACATCCTCCATAGGTCCGCTTTCAGTTTTAATATTTTATAACTTTAATCTTGAAGATTGTTAATCATTTCTAGTTCCACCCATATTAGTAATAGAAAATATACTGAGTAGATCTGCCACCGATTTCTGAACTGCTGGTATGGTATATTTCTTCACGCTTCTGAATTTTACAACACTGAAGGACATTTACCGCAGTGTGTGGAACATCTTCCCCAGTTTTCTTCCTCCTGCTCTGCAGCATTGCTGGAGTATGGTGCTCATGTGAGCAGACCTCTGCCGATGGGTTTCATGACCATCTTTCTAAAATCTTAATAGATAGCTTATAAGGACATTTAATCTTGAGAAGAACGTTGTGACCAACCGATTTTAAGGAAGCAATGTGTTAGGTCTGGACTGCAGCTCAAAGACAGTACCTGCAGTGCCCATCCACATTCATTAACCTGATCAGCATACAAAGGATAGATGGAGCAACACACATCAAAGTTGCTGGTGAACGCAGCAGGCCAGGCAGCATCTCTAGGAAGAGGTACAGTCGACGTTTCGGGCCGAGACCCTTCGTCAGGACTAACTGAAGGAAGAGTGAGTAAGGGATTTGAAAGTGGGATGGGGAGGGGGAGATCCAAAATGATAGGAGAAGACAGGAGGGGGAGGGATAGAGCCAAGAGCCGGACAGGTGATTGGCAAAAGGGATATGAGAGGATCATGGGACAGGAGGCCCAGGGAGAAGGAAAAGGGGGAGGAGGGGAAACTAGAGGGTGGGCAAGGGGTATAGTCAGAAGGACAGAGGGAGAAAAAGGAGAGTGAGAGAAAGATTGTGTGTATATAAATAACGGATGGGGTACGAGGGGGAGGTGGGGCATTAGCGGAAGTTTGAGAAGTCAATTTTCATGCCATCAGGTTGGAGGCTACCCAGGTGGAATATAAGGTGTTGTTTCTCCAACATGAGTGTGGCTTCATCTTTACAGTAGAGGAGGCTGTGGATAGACATATCAGAATGGGAATGGGATGTGGAATTAAAATGTGTGGCCACTGGGAGATCCTGGAGGCAACTTACCTACTGATGTCCACTATAAGCTGACTGACTCTCACAGCTATCTGGACTATTCCTCTTCTCACCCTGTCTCTTGCAAAAATGCCGTCCCCTTCTCGCAATTCCTCCGTCTCCGCCGCATCTGCTCTCAGGATGAGGATTTTCATTCCAGGACGAGGGAGATGTCCTCCTTTTTTCAAAGAAAGGGGCTTCCCTTCCTCCACCATCAACTCTGCTCTCAAACGCATCTCCCCCATTTCACGCACACCTGCTGTCACTCCATCCTTCCGCCACCCAACTAGGAATAGGGTTCCCCTGGTCCTCACCTACCAGCCCACCAGCCTTCGGGTCCAACATATTATTCCCCATAACTTCCGCCACCTCCAACAGGATCCCACCACTAAGCACATCTTTCCCTCCCCCCCCCCGCATTCCGCAGGGATCGCTCCCTACATAACTCCCTTGTCCATTCGTCCCCCCATCCCTCCCCACTGATCTCCCTCCTGGCACTTATCCTTGTAAGCAGAACAAGTGCTACACATGCACTTACATTTCCTCCCTTACCACCATTCAGGGCCCCAGACAGTCTTTCCAGGTGAGGCGACACGTCACCTGTGAGTCGGCTGGGGTGATATACTGCGTCCGGTGCTCCTGATGTGGCCTTCTATATATTGGCGAGACCCGACGCAGATTGGGAGATCGTTTTGCTGAACACCTACACTCTGTCCGCCAGAGAAAGCAGGATCTCCCAGTGGACACACATTTTAATTCCATATCCCATTCCCATTCTGACATGTCTATCCACGGCCTCCTCTACTGTAAGGATGAAGCCACACTCAGGTTGGAGGAATAACACCTTATATTCCGTCTGGGTAGCCTCCAACCTGATGGCATGAACATTGACTTCTCTAACTTCCACTAATGCCCCACCTCCCCCTCGTACCCCATCCGTTATTTATTTATATACACACATTCTTTCTCTCACTCTCCTTTTTCTCCATCTGTCCCTCTGACTATACCCCTTGCCCACCCTCTAGTTTCCCCCCCCCCCGTCTTTCTTCCCGGACCTCCTGTCCCATGATCCTCTTGTATCCCCTTTTGCCAATCAACTGTCCAGCTCTTGGCTCCATCCCTCCCCCTCCTGTCTTCTCCTATCATTTTGGATCTCCCCCTCCCCCCACCACTTTCAAATCTCTTACTAACTCTTCCTTCAGTTAGTCCTGACGAAGGGTCTCTGCCCGAAACGTCGACTGTACCTCTTCCTAGAGATGTTGCCTGGCCTGCTGTGTTCACCAGCAACTTTGATGTATGTTAAATGATAAACTATATGGCAGCATTCAAAGGATTTTCATTCAAAGAGAAAATTCATCTTTCTTTGCCAGTATCTGGAATAATCATATGGAAAGAGTGTCCTTATCTTCTTCCAAAAGATGCAGTTGACCTATAACTTCAGCCATTCAATCACCCTCAAAACTTTAGTCCATTTATTTTGGAGGAATTTGGAATTTGACCTGACATTATAGAGATTCATAAAGAACTTAAAAAATGTCTATTTAGAGATTTTCCCAATTTAACATTTAACAGTTTGGAACATATCACCATTATTTGGTGTTTGTTCTCTTTGTTCCTTCAGATGGGCCTGGATCAGATCTTGGCTGAGGCAAAGATTACATTATATAGAAGGTATGCACATGGAGACTTCTGATCCAGGTGAACTCCTGGTTTGGTTTCTATAGCCAGAGTTGAATTTCCAGCCTTATTTTTACAATTATCCCAAGTTTGTCTCTTCCTGGTGATTGCATAGTTGAAGAGCTGAGCTGGGAAAATGATGGTGCTGAAGCTATGGATTATAAGGAAGGAAGTGTGTCTTTCTTCATGATGTTCTAGCTATGATGATATAAAGAATCATCAAATGGACAATAAATCCTTTTTGCATCAGTTTCACATTTCATCAGAATTACGCTCTCTAAATAGGGAACGGTCCCTTTAAGACTCAATGTAGCTCTGCAGACAAATCTAAAAAAAAAGCTAGTATCAGGCAGAATATTCTCAAACTATTCATGACTGAAACAGATGTTGACAATAACTGCTTTCTGGAATTGTGGTTTTATTTGCTAAACAAATGATGTGGCTGGCAATGAAAGTGTGAGAGACAGCAGAAAGCAAATTGCATTGTACAGCAGAGGATGATGTGAATCACATTGGGGCTGGGGACCAATGCAATGGGGAGAAAACAGAAATCAAAATTGTACATCAAGTCTTCATTATCCAGCTTATCAAATCTTGTACTTTTAACTCTGAGCTTCTACCAATAAGTGGTCAGGTCTGGTATCCTTCATATCAATGGCCTGATTACGCAAGTGGGGAGAATGTTACTTCTATCAGCACTTAATGCTGGGTTGAAAACATTTTAATTGCGTTCAAATTAATTACAAGAAGAAAAATATATTTGAAGTCTGAAATATATTTGAAGTCTCCCCACTTTTTAAAAAAGGAGGGAGAGAGAAACCGGGGAATTATAGACCGGTTAGCCTAACGTCGGTGGTGGGGAAACTGCTGGAGTCAGTTATTAAGGATGTGATAACAGCACATTTGGAAAGCGGTGAAATGATCGGACAAAGTCAGCATGGATTTGTGAAAGGAAAATCATGTCTGACGAATCTCATAGAATTTTTTGAGGATGTAACTAGTAGAGTGGATGGGGAGAACCAGTGGATGTGGTATATTTGGATTTTCAAAAGGCTTTTGACAAGGTCCCACACAGGAGATTAGTGTGCAACCTTAAAGCACACGGTATTGGGGGTAAGGTATTGGTGTGGGTGGAGAATTGGTTAGCAGACAGGAAGCAAAGAGTGGGAATAAACGGGACCTTTTCAGAATGGCAGGCGGTGACTAGTGGGGTACCGCAAGGCTCAGTGCTGGGACCCCAGTTGTTTACAATATATATTATTGACTTGGATGAGGGAATTAAATGCAGCATCTCCAAGTTTGCGGATGACACGAAGCTGGGTGGCAGTGTTAGCAGTGAGGAGGATGCTAAGAGGATGCAGGGTGACTTGGATAGGTTGGGTGAGTGGGCAAATTCATGGCAGATGCAATTTAATGTGGATAAATGTGAAGTTATCCACTTTGGTGGCAAAAATAGGAAAACAGATTATCATCTGAATGGTGGCCGATTAGGAAAAGGGGAGGTGCAATGAGACCTGGGTGTCATTATACACCAGTCATTGAAAGTGGGCATGCAGGTACAGCAGGCGGTGAAAAAGGCGAATGGTATGCTGGCATTTATAGCGAGAGGATTCGAGTACAGGAGCAGGGAGGTACTACTGCAGTTGTACAAGGCCTTGGTGAGACCACACCTGGAGTATTGTGTGCAGTTTTGGTCCCCTAATCTGAGGAAAGACATCTTTGCCATAGAGGGAGTACAAAGAAGGTTCACCAGATTGATTCCTGGGATCGCAGGACTTTCATATGAAGAAAGACTGGATGAACTGGGCTTGTACTCGTTGGAATTTAGAAGATTGAGGGGGGGATCTGATTGAAACGTATAAGATCCTAAAGGGATTGGACAGGCTAGATGCAGGAAGATTGTTCCCGATGTTGGGGAAGTCCAGAATGAGGGGTCACAGTTTGAGGATAGAGGGGAAGCCTTTTAGGACCGAGATTAGGAGAAACTTCTTCATACAGAGAGTGGTGAATCTGTGGAATTCTCTGCCACAGGAAACTGTTGAGGCTAGTTCATTGGCTATATTTAAGAGGGAGTTAGATATGGCCCTTGTGGCTACGGGGGTCAGGGGGTATGGAGGGAAGGCTGGGGCGGGGTTCTGAGTTGGATGATCAGCCATGATCATAATAAATGGCGGTGCAGGCTCGAAGGGCCGAATGGCCTACTCCTGCACCTATTTTCTATGTTTCTATGATTTATTGAAGTTTCACACAACGTGTTGCTAGGAGTCACGCAGTGTGGAGGGCCCTGTGGTAAAATCAATATGGAGTAAACGTCTTATTACTTGGCATTAGTAAAAGGCTTGAAAGGATTCAGACTACGAGCAAGGTATGCAAGTAATGTATGAAAGACTTAAGTCCTGGTGCCCAATAACATCACAACATGCTCACAATGCTTTTAAGTCAGAACAGTAATCATTTCAGTGAATTGAACTCACTGTTCTGCAAAGGGTGGTGAAATTCACCAAAAAAAATCACAAGTTCACTTAACTTTTTGGCAGCTGTGTTTCATTTGTTTCCATCATCTATCTAGAGACACGGGAGCCTCAGGATCCACACCACTAGGTTCATGTACAGTTACTACCCCTCAGCTATCAGGTTCTTGAACCAATGGGGATAATTTCACTCAACATCACTCATTCCATCACTGACTCACAGCCTATGTACTCACTTTCAAGGACTCTTCATTTCATGTTGTCAATATTTATTGCTTATTTATTTATTATTATAATTATTTATTTTTCTTTTATATTTACACGGTTTTTTGTCTTCTGCACACTGGCTGTCTGTCGGTCCTGTTGGTTTAGTCCTTCATTGATTCCATTGTGTTTCTTGGATTTACTTTTTATGCCCGCAAGAAAATGAATTTCAGGGTTGTATATGGTGACATATATGTACTGAGATAGTGAATTTACTGTTTAGGATTTGGCACGAAGAGCATATTTGTGTACTGCAGAAGTAACTGTAATAATGGCAAACGTTATTCTTTCTTTTCACCCAGGTAGCAGAGTGATGCTACAAGTGGTTAGGTGTCTCACAGCTGCAGAGACCCAGCTTCAATTCAGAGTGGAGCTTGTTTATTTTCCATCTGACCATGTGAGTTTCCCCAGAGAGCTTCCTCCCTATCCCAAGGAAATGCTGTTTCTTAGGATAATTGGACAATGTAAATTACTCCTAGTGAATTCCTCCTTTCACACACAAACGTAGAGGAAAGACCTTTGACTGCATTAAACAGGTAAAGTCTACTCTCTGCATGAAACCTTGGGCTTTGAGAAATAGAGGGGAGGGTGGTGAGAGAATAGGTTGCAAGGCAATACGGGGAAATGAGGTTGATAAGATTGCTGTCAGAGCCAGTATAGACTCAACGGGCTGAATAGCCTTCTTCTATGTCATGTGGAGAAAACTGAGAAACCCCAGCCCAATGAGGTTGAGAGCTGCAGTGAGAATTGTACTGTTCCTGATGGATTTCTTGGTTTCCATATTGACCTATTCTTTGAAGTCATTGATGCGTATGCAGAAACTTGGCAAGAATTGCCCCAGAAAGTTTTACAGCCTATTTAATCTCTTCCCCATCCCCCCCACCTCCTTCACTACACAAACGTTAGCCCTGTGGCGGGAAATGTTGCCATTGCTCGGAAATACCAAGCCGAGTTTCTATGAAGAGTGGGAGAACATCAAGTACTGAACAACACTCTTTTCTTTATGACTGCGTTGAACCGAAATTCAAAGGGACCTATAATTTCCCCTGATGTTTAGTAGAATACAGCTGTAAGCTCAACTATCGTGTGGATGACAAATTTCTAGTTGTAACCTCGAATGGGAAAATCCCCATTGCCCTGTTACTGTGTGAACTATATGCAGTATGAAAGTTCAAAGGTTAGTTTCCATTACTCCTCAACTAGTATGACTATATTGAAGCCCTCATTCTTCGGTGGGTTATTATCTAATGCAGTTTATTCAGTTAGAGGCCAGATGAAAGATCAGGGATGTGTAAATTCCCTTCTTTAACTGTTGACACTAAAAGAACTGAGAGGATGGTTTTGTGGTTTTATTGTCATTTTAACCAAAAAAATGAAAGCAGCTGCATTTAGGCCTCCACAATTTTAGAACAGCAAGACTTAATTTTTAATTTAATATTTAACCTGCATCCATTTTCCACGTGCTCAATTGTGAAAAGGTCTGTTTGCAATAGGCAATATATAAATAATTTAAAAACTGATAAGCAACAGATAGCCTTAGAGTAAATGACATCAAAGGCTAATAAAGCCTTGAAACATGTTATGTTTTTTCAATATATAAAACCAGGTGGCAACTCAGACACAAAATATTTATTCTGTAACTGCAGCGAAACTTCTCTCAGTGGCTGCTTACTACTTTCTCAATGGGATCCGGGGATGGACAAAACAGTGTTGGTCATTTTACCAATGGCCATACCTCATATCAGGCTCATTAGAACTGGGTTTCAATTTCTACTTCTTCAGAAGACTGAGGTACTGAAGAGGGTAGATAAGAAACTAAACATCGTCAGAGTCTCCCTGATCATGGCTCAAATTATGACCAAGTCTGATCTACATGAGGATAGTAACTTTCATGTTGTAACATTCCCCAACGTACTTCACAGGAAATGTGACAATGACCCACTCGAAGAGATATCGGCACATGCCATCTAAGTGGCTGGTTTAAGTGGGATTCTTAGAGGAGGGAAGTGGAGATTCCGGGCCTTGGGGCCTTGGTATATGAGCACACTGTTACCATTAGAACAGGGATGGAGATCTGAACTGAAAGTTAAGCCTGAGTTGGAAGTTCACCAGTTCATAGAGCTGTAAAAAACTACGGAGTTGTAGGAGGGCAAGATCATAGACTGATTGGCGCATAAACGGTGAGAATGTTAAATGACAACTGGACATAGTAGTAGGCCTCTTGGCTCCCTGAGCCTCCTCTGCCGTTGAATAAACTAATCTGATTTTAACTCCACATTTTCATTTACCCCAGTACCCCCTCACAAACGCTTATCAAGCATCCAGTATTGAAATACCCAGTCAGAATGGGCACGGAGAGGATTTTTCCTCCAATGGGTGAGTCTGAGACCAGAGGACTCGGCCTCAGAATACAAGCACCTCCTTTTAGACAGGAATGAGGAGGAATTTCTTTAACCAAAGGGGGCGAATTTGTGGAATTCATTGCCATGGATGGCTTTTGAGGCCAAGACATTGGATGTACTTAAAAGAGAGGTTAATAGGTTCCTATTTTTAAGGGCGTCAAAGGTTATGGAGAGAATGGGGTTGAGAGGGAGAATAAATCGGCACTAATGGAATGATGGAGTAGATTCAATGGGTTGAATGGCCTAATTCTGCTCTACTTCTGCTTTAAAATGCTTAAAGACTCAGGCCTTTGCCCTTTGAAGAGAGTTTCAATGAATTGTGACTTTCAGAAAGGGGGAAAATTCCTCTGCCCTATGTTAAATGGGTGAATCCGAATTCGATGGATTAATAAATGGGCATACAGCATGATGGGAAAGTATGACATGATGTAGAATGGAATGGCAGTAGTAGTGTTTTGGATGAGCTTGTTTCTAGAAGACAAGAGATCAGTCAGGATAGTTTTGATACCCTTTCTCTTTTAGCAATCACTTATTCAATGGTTCAATGGTCCCACTTAATATCAGAGAATGTATACAGTATACAACCTGAATTTCTTACTCTTCATTGACATCATGAAATAGAGAGAGAATACCATATACTGTGCTGTGTTGTAGGTTTGTAAAATATGCCCTTTTTTCCAATCAATTGCACTTATCCTTTAACCAAGGCATAACCAAACCATTACTCACTCCAAGCATAGCAAGGAAGCTCTAGAATGCTCTGATTGAAAGTGTCCAATATTTGGCAAGGTTTATTCAAGCAAGTGAAATGAATTGCTTATTTTGGTCAGATTTCATGAGCAGAATTGAATAACTAGATTCACCTTCAATTGCCTTGTGTGCACTTAAATAGAATTCTGTAAATGTGTTCAAGGTTACTTGATAATCAGTAAACCTTTATCAATATCTGCTTATTAAATAGTTAACCTTTTGGCCTGCGGGTTATTATAAAATACTCAACTCTTTGTGATGAGAGACATGCCGATGCCATTATGCCCAAAAATCATAGCGATATCTTCAGTGGCCACTCCTATGTCCATAGATCCTTTAAAGTGTCAAATGCTGGAAATATTGAGTAACACACACAAAGTGCTGGAAGAACTCAGCAGGTCAGGAAGCATCTATGAAGAGGAATAGACAGGACCTGATGAAGGGGCTTAGCCCAAAATATTAAGTGGTTTATTCCTCTCCTGAGACGCCGTCTGAATTACTGAGCTCCTTTGGCACCTTTGTCGAGCACCTCCGCTCCGTCCTCCGCCACAATAGACAAGATCTCCCGGTAGCCACCCACTTCAACTCTGCTTCACATTCCCATTCGGATCTGTCCATACATGGCCTCCTCTACTGCCATGATGAGGCTAAACTCGGGTTGGAGGAGCAACACCTCATATACCGTCTACGTAGTCTCCAGCCACTTGGTATGAACATAGAATTCTCCAACTTCCGGTAATTCCCTCCCCCTCCCTTCCCCATCCCTATGTCACTCTGCCCCCTCCCCCAGCTGCCTATCACCTCCCTCTTGGTTCCACCTCCTTCTACTACCCATTGTGTTTTCCCCCATTCTTTCTTTACCTTTCCTGCCTATCACCTCCCTGCTTCCCCTCGCCCCCTTTATCTTTCCCCTTACTGGTTTTTCACCTGGAACCTACCAGCCTCCTCCTTCTCACCCTCCCCCCACCTTCTTTATAGGGCCTCTGCCCCTTCCCTCTTCAGTCCTGACGAAGGGTTCGGGCCCGAAACATTGACTCATCGTTTCCACAGATGCTGCCCGACCTGCTGAGTTCCTCCAGCATGTTGTGAGTGTTGCTTTGACCCCAGCATCGGCAGAGTATTTTGTGCTTACGAGCTCCTTTGGCACTTTGTGTGTGTTACTCAGATACAGGCATTGCCAATGGGATACCTTAACGAATGTAACCATGCGGCTGCTGTTTACAGGGGGAAGGCAATGTTTAAGAATGGTCTGGCGCATGCTCCTGCAGCATGTATTGTGTTCTCAAACTTCCTCCATGAAACTGCAGTCCGAACAGCAGGGTCAGCACCTGACACAGTGGTTTCAGGCGTCTCCACACAGTGACAGGTGTAATCAAAACGATGTGAGAACACATTCCAGCTGCAATGTGGATGTGTTTATAACTGTAACAATTGAAACTGCACAGAAATATTCAAAGGAGAAATTTGTCTTAAATGTGAAGTCCTAGAGCTACTGTGGCTCACTCTCTCACATGTGGGTTTTCAAGTGCAGGCACCATGTGGCTTTAGCTTAGCTATTGGAAGGCTACTGCCTATTCCAGTAATAGCGCAGCACCATAAATATTTACTTGTCTGGAATACCATGCTCAGACTGTTGCCAACAGCCAATTAGTGGAAAAGCGTGGACTTCTGCTTATCCTGAGGCAAGTGAGAGCCTGCTCTGAGAACTCAGGGAAGAAAGCAGACAATGCTCTCAAAATGCTGGAGGAACTTAACAGGCCAGGCAGTATCTACAGAAAGGAGTAAACAGTTGATGTTTCGGGCCGAGACCCTTCATCAGCTAACTGTTTACTCTTTTCCAGAGATGCTGCCTGGCCTGCTGAGACCGTCTAGCATCTTTTGTGTGTTACTTCACCCCATCTTAAAAGTTTCTCCCCCCATTAGTTAATCTGATCAACCATTCTAGTTAGCCGCCTCCACCTCCCTCTATCTATTACCCCTCTCACTACACTGCGTGGTAAACACTTTAAACCACTTTTTATAATGTTGATACATTGTGAATACCTGTTGGTATATACGTATTTATACACATTTTATTCCATATTCTACTTCAACCTCTAACATTATTTTTATATGATTCTTTATAATTGTTGAATGTTACAGTTTTTCATTGCAATACACCACAGCAAATTCCCAATCCATGGAAATATATACGGCAAGTAAAGCTGATTCTTGATCCTCGATCCAACTATGGAAGCTATTTGTTTCACACTCTGCATCCCAATCTGAAGTAACTTCATCGGCAGCTGTGAGAGGAGGGTGATTTCTGCTTCTGTATATGAAGCGAATTCCTTCATGTTCTGTTCCCTGGTAGGGAAGGAATGGCCAGCATTATTTGAGATGTTCGGGAGAGCAATATGCTGAGAAGCTGCAACTCTCTCTGTTCATGGATAACAGATGGCTAAACATTGGCAGCATCCCTTTGTTCCCAAGTCTTAATTCTCTGGAACCTGGAGAGATGATGGTTAATTGGAAAGTTGCACATGTAAAGCCAGTATTCAAGGAAGGAGAGAAGCAGCAAACAGGAAACATTATTCTTTTTGCTTCTGCTTTTCTCTCAATATAAATAACTCAATAGGTCTGGCAATTCGTTCCATCACTGCAAATCATCTAGGAGAAGTATCATCTTTCTGGAATAGGAACAGCTCAACTTTTCCAACACAGGCTGGAAGAATTTAGAAAACATCATTATTCTAATTGACAACGATCAGTTATCATTAGGAAGCTGCAGTCATGGGCCACACCTCTGCTAGGATCTGCCTTGTTATTTATACAGATTCATGCATTCGAGCCTGGAGCACTGGCAGAATAACTGGCAAGATTTCAAAGTGCTATCTCTCCACCACATATGCCTCATATGACATTAATATAAAGAAGCACAGATGCTTGTTACACATTCCATGTCTTGTATCGTGCACAGATATTGACAATGTAAACACAGTGGAACCGTGTTCCATCTTGAATCCTGTGGCCATACCATCCCAGCGATGATGTTGCTAGTTAGCACCCACATATTAACCTCCTCTCTCCACCCATGCATCTCACCAGCCTCCAGGCCTAGGTAGTTTGTGATCCTGCTAGAATGAAAGAGCCTGCAGATTCTAACGATGTACACAGCAGATCTTCAGTTATACACTCAGTGTCCATTTTATTAGGTGCACCTGTCAATGCAGATATCTAAACAGCCAATCATGTGGCAGCAGCTCAGTGCATAAATGCATGCAGACATGGTCAGGCAGCTGAGTTGTTATCCAGACCAAACATCAGAATGGGAAAGGAATGAGATCTAAGTGACTTTGGCCGTGGAATGATTGTGGGTGGCTTGATTATCTCAGAAACTGCTGAACTCCTGGGATTTTCACGCACAACAGTCCCTAGAGTTTACAGAGAATGGTGTGAGAAACAAAAATCATCCAGTGAGTGGAAGTTCTTTGGGCGAAAATGCCTTGTTAAAGAGCGGGGTCATGGGTGAATGGACAGATTGGTACTGGAAGTGGCCACTGAGTGTACTTTTCCTGCATTAAAGCATTTTCAAATAACTTGTCATAATACCCATTAAAAATAATTCCCTTCTCTGTAGATTTATATTGTCTACAAAACCTTAAATGGAATAACACTTTAAAACATTACTTCTCCAATACTTAAATAACAAAGCTGTAGCTTTAAGAAATAATCTTCTGGATAACTTCATTTTGCAACATTGTCAGATCAAAAACATCTTTTAATGTATTTTTATTTGTGAGACAATCAGACATACAGATCTATATCCATGTCTCTTTTCATCTTGTACATCTCTACCAAGTTACTTCTCATTCATCCTCCTTCACTCCAAAGAGAACATCCTTAGCTTGCTCAACCTATCCTCATAAGACATGCTCTTTAATCCAGGTAGCATCCTGGCAAATGTTCTCTGCACCCTTCCTAAAGCATCCACATCCTTCCTATAATAAGTTGACCAGAACAGAACACAATACCCCAAGTGCGGCCTAACCAGTTTCATCGAACTGCAACATTACCCTTGCAGCTCTTGAACTCAATCCCCTGACTGACTAATGAAGGCAAACACACCATACGTCTTCTTAACCACCCTATCAACTTGCGAAGCATTTCTAAGGGATCTATGAATGTGGACTTTCCACAGCGCTAAGAATCCTTCCATTAACTCTGACACAGTGGTATCAACAAAACACCCTCTCCCTGAATGTCACAAGAACAAAGGAGTTGGTCATGAACACAAAATAATCTGCAGATGCTGGGGTCAAAGCAACACACACAACACACTGGAGAAACTCAGCAGGTCGGGCAGCATCCGTGGAAAAGATCGGTTGACGTTTCGGGCCGGAACCCTTCGTCAGGACTTTTTCCATGGATGCTGCCCGACCTGCTGAGTTCCTCCAGCGTGTTGTGTGTGTTGGAGTTGGTCATGGATTGCAGGAGGAATGGAGATGGGCTAACCCTTATTGTCATCAATGGATCTGGGGTGGAGTGGGTAAACAGCTTTAAGTTCCTCGGCATCCATAATCACTGAGAACCTCATGTGGCCTGTACACACCAGCTGTGTGGTGAAAAAGGAACAACGCTGCCTCCTTCACCTCAGATGGTTGAGGAAATTTGGTATGGCCCCCAAATTCGAATAAATTTCTACAGGGGCAAAATTGAGAGCATCCTGACTGGCTGCATCACTGCCTGGTACGGGAACTGTACCTCCCTTGATTGCAGGATTCTGCAGAGAGTGGTGCAGACAGCCCAGCACATCTGTAGTTGTGAACTTCCCACTATTCAGGACATTTACAAAGGCAGTTGTGTAAAAAGGGCCTGAAGGATCATTGGGAACCCGAGTCATCCCAAACACAAACTGTTCCAGCTGTTACCATCTGGGAAACAGTACTGCAGCATAAAAACCAGGACCAACAGGCTCTGAGAAAGTTTATTCGAACAGGCTATCAGACTGATTAACTCACGCTGATTTGAGTGTATTTCTATGTTACATTGAATTTTCTATTTATTATAAATGATTATAAATTATTATGATTGCACCTTGCACATTTAGACGGAGACGTAACGTAAAGATTTTTACTCCTCATGTATGTGAAGGATGTAAGAAATATAGTCAAATCAATTCAATATCCTACTTTCAAATTCAAACTTCCGAAATGTATTACTTGACATTTTCTGAATTGAACACAATCTGTTACTTCTCAGCCAAGCTCTGCACCCTATTAATGTCCTGTTGTAACCTACAGCAACCTTCTACACTGTACACAGCACCACCAACTACTGGTAAGTCAAATAATTTAAAAAAATTCTGTGACAACATTGTTTAATGTACGTAGGTCTGCTGCTATCTTCCAGTGTTTTGTGGTTTTACTCAGGAGTTGGTCTGTATCTCCACGTATGCATCAGAAGTCTGTGTTATCCCCATTACAGAGTATAATGTAATTACACATTCTTCAAAAAGTAGCTGAATTTACTTGTTATTAAGCTCCAATGAAATAACCAAATACAGACAGTATAAACCATTTTGTCTTCAAATATTAATATTTGATTTGTTTGTATTTATAATGTGATGACAAAATTCATAACACCTAATCATTTAAAACTAGTTTCTTAGTCATGCAGCAAATACCCTTGTTGGCTTAAGAATATGATCTACAACCTTAAGTGACTGGTCAGGCCGTGACATCCTAAAATTGATTTGGAGAGGTTAAGAGTACTTGAAGGCCAGCAGAATTGATCTAGGTTTCAATTATGAATCAGTCGTGTAGAGTTGACCTTACCATTTCTTTAGGGAGGACCATATATGAAATCCAAATCAGCCCAGAAAGCCGTTGTGGTATTACATGTTTTATTTTAACCATATTGATAATTTTTGTTATGCTTATCAGCACAGATGCTAGAATGTACACACAGACTAATTTCAGGTTCATAGGGCAGATAATGGCATGCATTCTATAAACAGATGAAACTCTGTTTCACACTCTGTAAACATTCTTAAGCTGCTGCTCGGACATGGATGAACGATGCCTCTGCAGAATCTGTAGTGGCCAAACAGATGAAGCTTCCTTTCTGTCTCTGTCTCTGGATACAGCTTATCCACTGATGTCTACTATAAGCCTACTGACTCTCACAGCTATCTGGACTATTCCTCTTCTCACCCTGTCTCTTGCAAAAACGCCATCCCCTTCTCGCAATTCCTCCGTCTCCGCCGCATCTGCTCTCAGGATGAGGCTTTTCATTCTAGGACGAGGGAGATGTCTTCATTTTTTAAAGAAAGGGGCTTCCCTTCCTCCACTATCAACTCTGCTCTTAAACGCATCTCCCCCATTTCACGTACATCTGCTCTCACTCCATCCTCCCACCACCCCACTAGGAATAGGGTTCCCCTGGTCCTCACCTACCACCCCACCAGCCTCCGGGTCCAACATATTATTCTCCGTAACTTCCGCCACCTCCAACGGGATCCCACCACTAAGCATATCTTTCCCTCCCCCCCTCTCTCTGCATTCCGCAGGGATCGCTCCCTACACAACTCCCTTGTCCATTCGTCCCCCCCATCCCTCCCCACTGATCTCCCTCCTGGCACTTATCCGTGTAAGCGGAACAAGTGCTACACATGCCCTTACACTTCCTCCCTTACCAAACAGGGCCCCAAACAGTCCTTCCAGGTGAGGCATCACTTCACCTGTGAGTCGACTGGGGTGATATACTGCATCCGGTGCTCCAGATGTGGCCTTTTATATATTGGTGAGACCCGACGCAGACTGGGAGACCGCTTTGCTGAACATCTACGCTCTGTCCGCCAGAGAAAGCAGGATCTCCCAGTGGCCACACATTTTAATTCCACATCCCATTCCCATTCTGACATGTCTATCCACGGCCTCCTCTACTGTAAAGATGAAGCCACACTCAGGTTGGAGGAACAACACCTTATATTCCGTATGGGTAGCCTCCAACCTGATGGCATGAACATTGACTTCTCTAACTTCCGCTAGGCCCCACCTCCCCCTCGTACCCCATCTGTTACTCTTTTTAATGCACACATTCTTTCTCTCACTCTCCTTTTTCTCCCTCTGTCCCTCTGAATATACCTCTTGCCCATCCTCTGGGTCACCCCCCCCCCCGTCTTTCTTCCCGGACCTCCTGTCCCATGATCCTCTCGTATCCCCTTCTGCCTATCACCTGTCCAGCTCTCGGCTCCATCCCTCCCCCTCCTGTCTTCTCCTATCATTTTGCATCTCCCCCTCCCCCACCCCCTCCAGCTTTCAAATCCCTTACTCACTCTTCCTTCAGTTAGTCCTGACGAAGGGTCTCGGCCTGAAACGTCGACTGCGCTTCTTCCTATAGATGCTGCCTGGCCTGCTGCGTTCACCAGCAACTTTGATGTATGTTGCTTGAATTTCCAGCATCTGCAGAATTCCTGTTGTTTGCGTTTAAATTCACTACTGCGAAGCCTCTTCCGGTGATGCCTACACCGAAGAAATTTAGATCCTCTCTTCGACGGGAGTTCAGTGAAACCATCTCTCACTGCTCCCCATCTGTGATTTCTTCGGCTCTTCAACTTTTCGACCAGACTTTGACTCAAACTCGCTATCACTGCCATGTATCCTCTCTTGGAACGTGCCTCCGTCGCCAACTTACTCCAGTTGGCTTTAGGATTCGTTTCCAAGCCTCTCAATTTGGACCTTCTGAGGATCCCAGGTACTCACATTTCATTGACTCTGCCTCTCGCCGCTTCTCCCGTCAAGCTCTGAAGGCGACGCTCTCCGCCATGAGGAGGTACTTGGTGTCCCTATCCCAGACCCTTCCACACCTTCGGGACACTTTCTTCGCCGTCTGTAATGGTCCTACCCGCTATTTCATCCTCCGTCGGATCCACGCCTGCAATCGCCGTTTCTTTGACTTTGTCATGTTAGGCAAAGATCGCAAGATCTTACATCTACGGACTGCAGAGCCTGCCGGCCCCGACGCTAGCAGGCATGAACTTTCGGTTGCGGCCCCTGCCGTTGGTCTCGGCGGCTCCAACACCTCAGGACATATTCAAAACCCGGACTCCAGCAACGACCATGGAGACATTCAAAGCGATCGCGCAACCACCAACTGCGACTCCAGCCTTGAACTCCAGGCCGGGTCTTTATGTGCTGCTCTTGTGACTCCCGTCTCCCCTTCCCCCACCACCACTCCGCAGCCCCGTCTTCCTCAGATCCCACCGTCAGCTCCTGGGCCCTCAGAGGCTCCATCTTCCTCTCACCCCAACCCTCCCCTCTCCATTGACACCCCCAGCCTCCCCCCTCCCCCCTCTGATCCCAGCTCTCATCCGTGCCGGGTCTTTACCATCCCCTCGGACCTTCAACTGTCGGAGGCAGAACGCTCTGTTCTCAGTAAGGGCCTCACGTTTGTCCCCCTTCGCCCACACCTCAGCGAGTTCCGTGTTCGCCATGATGCGGAACTTTTCTTCCGCCGTCTCCGTCTCCGAGCCTACTTCTTCGGCAAGGACTCTTCCACCCCCACCGATGACCCCTTCTCCCGTCTTCATCCCTCCTCTTCTTCATGGACACCCCGCTCTGGTCTTCTGCCTGCTCTGGATCTCTTTATTGCCAACTGCCGACGGGACATCAACCGTCTCGACTTCACCGCACCTTGTCCCCATTCCAACCTCACTCCTTCGGAACGCTCTGCTCTCCACTCCCTCCGCACTAATCCTAACATTATTATTAAACCCGCTGATAAGGGGGGTGCTGTTGTAGTCTGGCGTACTGACCTCTACCTTGCCGAGGCACAGCGACAACTCGCGGATACCTCCTCTTATTTACCCCTCGATCGTGACCCCACTAAGGAGCACCAGGCCATTGTCTCCCACACTATCAACGACTTTATCCGCTCAGGGGATCTCCCATCCACTGCTACCAACCTTATAGTTCCCACACCCCGCACTTCCCGTTTCTACCTCCTACCCAAGATCCACAAACCTGCCTGTCCTGGCCGACCTATTGTCTCAGCTTGCTCCTGCCCCACCGAACTCGTTTCTGCATACCTCGACACTGTTTTATCACCCCTTGTTCAATCTCTTCCGACCTATGTTCGTGACACTTCTCACGCTCTTAAACTTTTCGATGATTTTAAGTTCCCTGGCCCCCACCGCTTTATTTTCACCTTGGATGTCCAGTCCCTATATACTTCCATCCCCCATCAGGAAGGTCTCAAAGCTCTACGCTTCTTTTTGGATTCCAGACCTAATCAGTTCCCCTCTACCACCACTCTGCTCCGTCTAGCAGAATTAGTCCTTACTCTTAATAATTTCTCCTTTTGCTCCTCCCATTTCCTCCAAACTAAAGGTGTAGCTATGGGCACCCGTATGGGTCCTAGCTATGCCTGCCTTTTTGTTGGGTTTGTGGAACAATCTATGTTCCGTGCCTATTCTGGTATCTGTCCCCCACTTTTCCTTCGCTACATCGACGACTGCATTGGCGCTGCTTCCTGCACGCATGCAGAACTCGTTGACTTTATTAACTTTGCCTCCAACTTTCACCCTGCCCTCAAGTTTACCTGGTCCATTTCTGACACCTCCCTCCCCTTTCTAGATCTTTCTGTCTCTGTCTCTGGAGACAGCTTATCCACTGATGTCTACTATAAGCCTACTGACTCTCACAACTATCTGGACTATTCCTCTTCTCACCCTGTCTCTTGCAAAAACGCCATCCCCTTCTCGCAATTCCTCCGTCTCCGCCGCATCTGCTCTCAGGATGAGGCTTTTCATTCTAGGACGAGGGAGATGTCTTCATTTTTTAAAGAAAGGGGCTTCCCTTCCTCCACTATCAACTCTGCTCTTAAACGCATCTCCCCCATTTCACGTACATCTGCTCTCACTCCATCCTCCCACCACCCCACTAGGAATAGGGTTCCCCTGGTCCTCACCTACCACCCCACCAGCCTCCGGGTCCAACATATTATTCTCCGTAACTTCCGCCACCTCCAACGGGATCCCACCACTAAGCATATCTTTCCCTCCCCCCTCTCTCTGCATTCCGCAGGGATCGCTCCCTACACAACTCCCTTGTCCATTCGTCCCCCCCATCCCTCCCCACTGATCTCCCTCCTGGCACTTATCCGTGTAAGCGGAACAAGTGCTACACATGCCCTTACACTTCCTCCCTTACCAAACAGGGCCCCAAACAGTCCTTCCAGGTGAGGCATCACTTCACCTGTGAGTCGACTGGGGTGATATACTGCGTCCGGTGCTCCAGATGTGGCCTTTTATATATTGGTGAGACCCGACGCAGACTGGGAGACCGCTTTGCTGAACATCTACGCTCTGTCCGCCAGAGAAAGCAGGATCTCCCAGTGGCCACACATTTTAATTCCACATCCCATTCCCATTCTGACATGTCTATCCACGGCCTCCTCTACTGTAAAGATGAAGCCACACTCAGGTTGGAGGAACAACACCTTATATTCCGTATGGGTAGCCTCCAACCTGATGGCATGAACATTGACTTCTCTAACTTCCGCTAGGCCCCACCTCCCCCTCGTACCCCATCTGTTACTCTTTTTAATGCACACATTCTTTCTCTCACTCTCCTTTTTCTCCCTCTGTCCCTCTGAATATACCTCTTGCCCATCCTCTGGGTCACCCCCCCCCGTCTTTCTTCCCGGACCTCCTGTCCCATGATCCTCTCGTATCCCCTTCTGCCTATCACCTGTCCAGCTCTCGGCTCCATCCCTCCCCCTCCTGTCTTCTCCTATCATTTTGCATCTCCCCCTCCCCCTCCCCCTCCAGCTTTCAAATCCCTTACTCACTCTTCCTTCAGTTAGTCCTGACGAAGGGTCTCGGCCTGAAACGTCGACTGCGCTTCTTCCTATAGATGCTGCCTGGCCTGCTGCGTTCACCAGCAACTTTGATGTATGAAGCTTCCTTTCCTGCCGTACCTCCACCTCTTCACCCCACAGCATTTCCCAACAACAGCGTCAGCACCGTGCCTGAGAGCAGACAGGAAGAAAATTTTTTAAAAACTGCAGATGCAGGAAATCTGAACTAAAATCAGAAGATGTTGGAAACACTCAGTGAAAAAAGAAACCAGGTTAATGTTTCAGTTTCTTTGCCCAAAGATTCCTATATTTTCTGTTTTCTAACCCAACCTTTTTTGCATCGCGGACTGGTTTAACATTGACAATATTCTTGTGGACCGGCGGACCGGCTGACCGGCGGGGAGTGTTCAAGTAGGGTTAAACTCACCTCACATGTCTTTTACAGTTAGGGTTGCCAACTTTCTCACTCCCAAATAAGGGACAAAAGTTGCAGTCAAATCCCAGGACACTTTACCCCAGAAAAGACTACCATGACCATGAAGTCTTTGCGTAGGCACCTGTGTGCGCATGCGTGACGTGCACTTTAAATGCGCATGCGTGTTTGTGCCGATTTCTCCCCCACAGATCGGTTTTGCCTTCATCTTCCCGACCATACTGTACATACATTATCTCTACTTTGTATAGGCTGTGTATTTATCATATCATTCCTGCTTTTACTATATGTTAGTGTTATTTATTTTTGGTTTTATGTGTTATTTGGTATGATTTGTTAGGTTAATTTTTGGGTCTGGTAATGCTCAAAAACTTTTCCCATATTAATTAATGGTAATTGCTTCTTCGCTTCACACCATTTCGGCATGAAAGGTTTCAAAGGAACGCTCTACCTTAGCAGGGGGAATATGGGACAAACCAATTTAGCCCAATATAAGGGATGTCCCGGCAAATACAGGACAGTTGGCTACCCTATGTTCAAGTTCAACAGTGCGTGACAGGGAATGAGGAAAGGTGCAGCTGACTCATAGCGTTTCTTCACGGCCCGGTAGCACATGCTTTGCGGCCCGGTGGTTGGGGACCACTGTTCTAACAGACAATTCCCTCTCAAGCTGGCTTGAGACCTAATGCGGTTACCCAAGTTCGGAATACAGGAAGAGTAAAATGAAATGCTTTGGGCTGGACTTAGACAGGTGTCCAGAGATGGGTGTGGCCCTTGTACTGCTTGTATTGCACCAAAAATTGAGTTCAATGCTTTAAAGTTCAAGGGACTAATCAGGATATTTCTGCTTTGCACCATTTCTACTTTTAAAGCTAGCATTGGCAGGATATATTTCAATAAACCAAAAAGTTCTGCGGGAAAGACAGAAGATTATCTGAATTTAAGAATAAGTTGCGTTTGAGACTTCAGTGCATAGACATTATCAGATTGTCAGTGCTGATGTGTTGCACTTTCATGCGTGCTATCATTCCAATATACTGCATGTTTACGTTACCCATCATTCTAATAAATGAAAACCAAAATAGATTCATTAAAGGTAATACATGTCAAGCTGATTCACTTCTCTGAAGAACTAATGTAAGGGGTTGATGTGGCTAGTGCAGCTGGTGGTGTAAACCTGGGTACACCAACACAACTTGATTTTATTTAATGCTCTTAGGACTTTCATTTGAATTGTGGGTCAATTTTCAAGCATTGGAATCTCACTAATAGTAAATAGATAAGCATTCCGTTAATACTTTCCTCCTCTTTATATACTGAATGATACAGCACAGAAAAAGTCCTCATAGAAACATAGAAACAGAAAATAGGTGCAGAAGTAGGCCATTCGGCCCTTCGAGCCTGCACTGCCATTCAGTATGATCATGGCTGATCATCCAACTCAGAACCCTCCACCAGCCTTCCCTCCATACCCCCTGATCCCCGTAGCCACAAGGGCCATATCTAACTCCCTCTTAAATATAGCCAATGAACTGGCCTCAACTGTTTCCTGCGGCAGAGAATTCCACAGATTCACCACTCTCTGTGTGAAGAAGTTTTTCCTAATCTCAGTCCTAAAAGGCTTCCCCTTTATCCTCAAACGATGACCCCTTGTTCTGGACTTCCCCAACATCAGGAACAATCTTCCTGCATCTAGCCTGTCCAATCCCTTTAGGATTTTATACGTTTCAATAAGATCCCCCCCTCAATCTTCTAAATTCCAACGAATATAAGCCTAGTTGATCCAGTCTTTCATCATATGAAAGTCCTGCCATCCCAGAAATCAATCTGGTGAACCTTCTTTGTACTCCCTCTATGGCAAGGATGTCTTTCCTCAGATTAGGGGACCAAAACTCATGCTTATTATAGTTAGGTTGGGCTTTTTCTGGAAATACAGTATGTTATTAATCCCACTCTCCTGCTCTTTCCCAACATCCACCATCCTTTTCCTTTAAAGTGTTTTTTTCAATCCTCTTTTGAATATTATTAAACCTAGTTCTGCTATGTTTTCAGGCAATGCATTCTGCAAACATTTCTTCAAGTGTCTCCTTGAACCACCTCTGCTCCTTCTGATAGTGTCAGTCCTTCCTTGACTCAGAGTCCCCCTCACTGACCACAGCAAAATAATCCATGACTTTGATTTTAGTTGTGACGTCAACTCGGTCAGCATGGACCAGTTCTATGCTATATGACTCTTTGACTCTGTACATCCTCTCTTAGTCTCTGTTCCAACAAGAACTAAATCTTCCCAAGTCTCTCCACATAACTGGAATTCCTCATCACTCATTCCATCCTAGTAACATAATTCCAATAACTTGAATTTCACACTGTATCCATCACTGACTACAGCACCAACATATCAGTCTAGATTCATTGTGATCCACTGTGGCTAAAGCTGACAGAGACAAGTAGGAAAAATGCTAGCCGTGGGGGGGGGGTGGGGGGGAGGGGGGGTGTGATGGCAGATTCAAAATGGTTCTAGTACTCCTTCCAGGGCTCAGGAAGTAAATTAATGTTAGCTGAAAATTGCATAAATTAATATAATGATATAAAAAACCAACTCCATGACTGTGGAGAAGACCTGTGGAATTTGACACTCTGTGTGTTTCCACTCAACCCAACAGTTCTCAATCTATTTCCCATCTCATGCTCGTGGTGTGATGACTACCCTGAAACATGAAACAAGAGAGCTACTTGAAGCACAGCGAGACATTCAAGTTAAAAAAAAAGCACAGTAAGAAAGGGTGAGTATTAAAAATCAGCGCAGCCCCTGCAGAGGTGTCAAGTTAAAAAAAAAGGCAGAAAACAGAAGAATTCAAAATTCATAAACAGTGAGTAGAACGACATATTACATAGAACATAGAAATCTGTCCATACTGATATCTTTCCTGTAATACCATAGGCTCTGTTTTGTTTAGCAGCCTCATGCACAGCACCTTGTCAAAGGCCTTCTGAAAATCCAAGTAAACAACATTCTGCGATTCTCCTTTGTTTATCCCTTATTATTTCCTCAAAGAAGTCAAAGAGATTTGACAGGCAAAATTTCCCTCCAAGGAAACCATGCTGACTTCAGTGAATTTTATCATGTGCTTCCAAGTACCCTGGAACCTCATCCTTAATAATGGACCCCGTCATCTTGCCAACCACTGAAGTCAGGCTAATTAGGCTGTAGTTTCCTGTTTTTTTTTATCTTGTTCCTTTTTAAAGAGTGATGTTGATATTTAAGTATATATATTGGTTGATTAAGCATTCTTGTTTGTTGAAACAATTCATTAGGAGTTATATGTATAAGTACGTGAAATACAGACATCATGATGCTTCCATATGATAAACGCAAGCCTCACTTAAAAGTAAACCCGAAGTTATGCTCACATTTCAGACTCCCATGTCTTCCTTTGAATTAGTTTAGTGTTGTGAAGTTATAAAACATAATAGCGGTGGTGAGCCGTTTTCAAAACAAACCCAAGATATTGTTGAAGCACAGCGAGACATTCAAGTTAAAAAAAAAGCACAGTAAGAAAGGGTGAGTATTAAAAATTAGCGCAGCCCCTGCAGAGGTGTCAAGTTAAAAAAAAAGGCAGAAAACGGAAGAATTCAAAGTTCATAAACAGTGAGTAGAACGACATATTACATAGAACATAGAAATCTACAGCACATCACAGGCCCTTCGGACCACAATGTTGTGCTGATATGTAACCTATGTTAGAAACTGCCTAGAAATACCCTACCACATAGCCCTATATATTTCTAAGCTCTATGTACCTATCTAAGAGGCTCTTAAAAGACCCTATTGTATCCGCTTCCACCACCACTGCTGACAGTGCATTTTATGCAGCCACCACCCTCTGTGTGGAAAAACTTACCCCAGATATCCCCTCCGTACCTACTTCCAAGCACCTTAATACTATGCCCCTCATGTTAGCCATTTCAGCCCTGGGAAAATGCCTCTGGCTATCCACACATTCAATACCTCTCATTATGTTTACACCTCTATCAGGTGACCTCTCATCCTCCATTGCTCCAAGGAGAAAAGGCCAAGTTCTCTCAACCTAATCTCATAAGGTACGCCCTCCAATCCATGCAACATCCTTGTAAATCTCCTCTGCACTCTCTCCATAGTATCTATATCCTTCTAGCAGTGAGGTGACCAGCACTGAACACAGTACTCCAAGTGGTTTAACCAAGGTCTTATACAGCTGTAACATTACCTCATGGCTCTTGAACTCAATCCCATGGTAATGAATGCTAACAACATACACTTTAACAACATTGATAACTTGCGCAGTAGCTTTGAGTGTCCTATCGACATGGACCCCAAGATCTCTCTCATCCTCCACACTGCCAAGAGTCTTACCATTAATGCTATATTCTGACTTCAAATTTGACCTACCAAAATGAGCCACTTCACACTTATCTGGGTTGAACTCCTTCTGCCACTTCTCAGCCCAGTTCTGCATCCTATTGATGCCACACTGTAACCTCTGACAACCCTCCAGACTATCCACAAAACCCTCAACCTTTATGTCATCAGCAAGTTTACATGATGACACCCTTCTACTTCTTCATCTAGGTCATTTACAAAAATCATAAAGATGAGGGGTCTCAGATCAGATCCCTGCAGAACACCACTGGTCACCAACCTCCATGCAGAATACAAACTATCTACTTTGCCTTCTGTGGACAAGCCAATTCTGGATTCACAAAGCAAGGTCTCCTTGGATCCCATGCCTCCTTACTCCTTACCTTGCATGGGGAACCTTATCAAATGCCTTTCTGAAATCTATATACACTACAGTCACTGCTTTATCTTCATTGATCTGTTTTGTTACATCTTCAAAGAATTTAATCAGGCTCATAAGGCATGACCTTCCCTTGATAAAGCCATGCTGACTACCCCTAATCAGATTATGTCTCTCCAAATGATCATAAATCCTGCCTCTCAGGACCTTCTCCAACAAACTTTCCCACAAATGAAGTAAGACTCACTGGTCTATAATTTTCTAGGCTATCTCTACACCCTTTCTTGAACAAGAGAACAACATTTGCAATCCTCCAATCCTTCAGTACTTCTCCCATCCCTACTGATGGAGGCTCAGCAATCTCCTCTCTGACTTCCCACAATAGCCTGGGGTATATCTCGTCTGGTTCAGGCGACTTATCTAACTTAATGCTTTTCAAAAGCTCCAGCACATCCTCTTTCTTAATGCCTATATGCGCAAGCATTTCAGTTCACTGTGAGTCATCCCTGCAATTGCCAAGGTCTTTTCCCTGGTGAATATTGAAATGAAATATTCCTTAAGTACCCCTGTTACCTCCTCTGACTCCATGCACATAATAATCATTAGAAAAGCAGAAATGACTGACTACATTGGAAAGATTGACATGCTTGTTTACAGAACAGTTATCTGGATTTTATATACTGAGCAAATCGAATAGTATTTTGAATCAAATGAAATAGCCAATGAGAAACAAATAGCAATTTTGCAGTGTGTATTTGGTTTAAAGCAATACAGTTTGCTTCAAAATTGGACTACTCCAACCAAACCAGCTGATATTGTCAAAGTAATGCAGGAATATTTAAAACCAAAGCCATTGTTGATTGCAGAGCACTTTAGGTTTCATAAGTGGAATCAAAAGGAAAGGCAATCCATTTCTGCCTACAAGGCTGAATTGAAGAGATTGTCTGAGCATCGTCAGTTTGGTGATGCACTCAGAGATTGTTTAGTTTGTGGGATCTTACAAGAAAGCATTCAAAAATGGATTTATAACTGAAGCACAACCTACATTTATAAGAGTAATTGAAATTGCTGCTTCAATGGAAACCACGAAGACACAATTGAGTTGCAATCAGGAATGAAAGTAAATTTTAACAAAATTGCAGAGTCTAGATGGAGACCTGCCTGACCAAACAAATTGTGCTACCATTTTGACAGGGGCTCACATAGATCAAACCAATGCATATTTAAGAGAGAAACGTGCAGAAAATACAACAAAAGTAGGACATATACAGAGAGCATGTCAGGCAGACAAAAATAAATGGACTCCACAGGGAAGAGAATATGGAATAAAAGTAAATTAGGTATGGAAAATACTAGGTAAGAATTAGGTATGGAAATAAAGGTTGTCCTTTCCAACCCATTGGTTTACAGTAAGACCACTAGACCATAAAATATAGGAACAGAATTAGGCCATTTGTCCCATCAAGTCTGATCCACCATTTCATCATGGCTGATCTATTTTCCCTCTCAGCACCAATCTCCTGCCTTCTTCCCATATCCCTTCTCAGCTCGACTAATCAAGAATCAATCAACCTCTGCCTTAAATATACCCAATGACTTGGCCTCCCCAGCCACCTATGGCAACAGACTCCACAGATTCACCACTCTCTGGGTAAAGAAATTCTTCATCATTTCCATTCTAAAAGGATGCCCTGCTATTCTGAGGTAGTACTCTCTGGTCTTAGACTCCCCAACCATAGGGAACATCCTCCCCACATCCATTCCATTGAGGCTTTACATCATTTGATAGGTTTCAATGAGGTCACTGTCATGGTCTGGATCGGGTTCCCTTTAAGTTTACTTTGTTTGTGTTACGATCCGGACCATTGACTCCCTGTTTCCCTTTGGTTCCCTGTTTTCCCGTGTCCCTCAGGCTTGGTCATTGGAGGCAATTTACTCTCGGCTGAACCGGCAATTTATAGTCTTTGGCTTTCAGCCGTTTGGCGCGAGAGTGTTAATGAAGCACGCCAAAGGTAGTTGCGAGCCAATGTCATCTGGCTGGAGTCAACTAAGTTCTTGCCGGAGCAAGCCTAGTCTCCTCCCGAAGCAAGTGCTAGCAAGCCGCCTTCCCTTGCCGGAGCGGATCTGTCAAAGTTAACCCGCCAAGGTGAGTCAAGAGCTGGCCGCTGCTTGGAGCGTACTTGGGGCCCAGTTATAGCACTGTCCATCATTGTGTGGTTTCCGTATCCATGTCCAGTGTCTAAACCCTGTACCCTGGAAGGGTCCTGACCCTGTGTCAAGTAGAGTCCTGACTCTGTCCTGTGTCTAAGGAGGATTCCCAGCTCAGTGTTTTATGTCCTGTGTCTGAATCTGTCCTGTGAATAAGAGGAGTCCCTGGCTGGCCCTGGAGGTTCCAAGTGTCAAGTTCTGGCCCTGGAGGTTCCAAGTGTCAAGTTCTGGCCCTAGAGGTTCCAAGTATCAAGTCCCGGCCTTGGAGGTTCCAAGTATCAAGTATCAAGTCCTGGCCCTGGAGGTTCCAAGTATCAAGTCCTGGCCCTGGAGGTTCCAAGTATCAAGTTCTGGCCCTGGAGGTTCCACGTATCAAGTCCTGGCCCTGGAGGTTCCAAGTATCAAGTATCAGGTCTTGGCCCTGGAGGTTCCAAGTATTAAGTCCTGGCCCTGGAGGTTCCAAGTATCAAGTCCTGGCCCTGGAGGTTCCAAGTATTAAGTCTTGGCCCTGGAGGTTCCAAATATCAAGTCCTGGCCCTGGAGGTTCCAAGGATCAAGTATCAAGTCCTGGCCCTGGAGGTTCCAAGGATCAAGTATCAAGTCCTGGCCCTGGAGGTTCCAAGGATCAAGGCCATGTCTGGATCCCGAGTTCCATGTCCTGTCCCTAAGACCAAGTCTGTGTTCCTGTCCTTGCTCCTAGTCTGTGTCCTGTCCATGTGCCTTGTCCTGTAGCCCAGCCACATCTTGTCTTCACCTGGATCTGGGGTCTGAGCCCGAGTCAAGACCTAGGTTCCGGGTCCCTGTCCAGTCTCTGGCTCGGAGTCCTTGTCCAGGTTCCTAGTTCCTAGTTCCTTGACCTGGTCCCACTTTCTTAGTCTTAGCCTTAGCACAGTACCTGTGTCCCAGCCTTAGTCCAAGGCCTGTTCCCTATTCATTATGCTATTTCCCACTTCTGCTTTGCTCTCCTTGCAATGAGCAATAAACTCAATTTAGTTTACCTCATATAGTGTTTTTGCATCTTGCATTTGGGTCCACTCCCAGTGAACCCCCCCCCCCACTCCATTGTGACAGTCACCCCCTTCATTCTTCTGAATTCCAATGAGTAGAGGCCCAGATCTATCAAACACATTTCATATGACAAATGTTTAATCCTGGAATCATTTTTGTGACCTTCCTTGGGGCCCTCTCCAATGTCAGTGCATCCTTTCTTAGATATGGGGCCCAAAACTGCTCATGATATTCCAAGTGAGGCCTCACCAGTGCTTTATAAAGCATCAGCATTACATCCTTGCTTTTATATTATAGTCCTCTTGAGATGAATGGTAACATTGCATTTGCCTTCCTCACCACCAACTCAAACTGCAAATTAACCTTTCAGGAATTCTGCACAAGACTCTCAAGTCCCTTTGTACCTCAGAATTTTGAATTTTCTCTCCATTTAGAAAATAGTTTACTATTTTATTTCTTCTACCAAAGTGCATGACCATACACTTCTCTTCAATGTATTCCATCTGCTACTTCTTTGCCTTCTCCTAATCTGTCTAAGTCCTTCTGTAGACTCTCTACTTCCTCAAAACCACCTGCTCCTCCACCTACCTTTGTATTGCCCACAGACCTGGCCACAAAACCATCAATTCTGTCACCCAAGACATTGACATATAACATAAAAAGAAGTGGTCCCAACACAGACCCCTGTGGACACCACTGGTCACCAGCAGCTAACCAGAAAAGGCTCCCTTTATTCCCATTGTTTGCCTCCTGCTAAGTAGCCACTGCTTTATCCATGCTAGTATCTTTTCTGTAATCGCATAGGTCCTTAACCTGTTAAGCAGCCTCATGTGTGGCACCTTGTCAAAGGATTTCTGAAGTACAAGTACACAACATCCATCGACTCTCCTTTGTCTATCCCACTTGTTATTTCTCTAATGAATTCCAACAGACGTGGCAGGCAAGATTTTCCCTTAAGGAAACCATGCTGACAACACCCTATTTTATCAGGTGCCTCCAAGTGCCCTGAAACCACACCCTTAACAATTGACTCCAACCGCCACCCAACCACTGAGTTTAGGCTAACTGGCCTAAAATTTCCTTTCTTCTGCTTCTCACCGTTCTTGAAGATTGGAGTGAAATTTGCAATTTTCCATTCTTTTTGAACCATGCCAGAAACAATTGACTCTTGAAAGATCATTACTAATGCCTCCACAGTATCTTCAGCCACCTCTTTTAGAACCCTGGGGTGTATACTATCTGGTCCAGGTGACTTATCTATCTTCAGCCCTTTCAGCTTCCCATGAGCCTTCAGCCTAGTAATAGCAGCTTCACACACTTTGTGACCCCTGACAAACTTGAACTTCTGGCATACTGCTAGTGTCTTCCATAGCGACAAATGCTCATTCAGTTTGTCCACCATTTCCTTGTCCCACATTACTACCTCTCCAGCATCATTTTCCAGTGGTCCAATATATACTTTCGCCTCTCTTTTACACTTTATGTATCTGAAGAAGCCTTTGGTGTTCTCTTTAATATTATTGACTAGCTTACTTTCATATTCCATCTTTATCTTCTTTATGACTTTTTTGTTGCCTTCTGTAGTTTTTAAAAACTTCCCAATCCTCTGACTTCCCACTCATTTTTGCTCTCCTATATGCCCTCTCTTTGCCTTTTATGTTGGCTTTGACTTCTCTTGTCAGCCACTGTTGTGCCATCTGGCCTTTAGAATCTTCTTCCTCTTTGAAACGTATATATCCTGTGCCTTCCGAATTACTCCCAGAAATTCAAGCCGTGCTCTGCCATCATCCCTGCCAGTGTTCATTTGCAATCAATTTTGGCCTGCTCCTCTCTCATGTGTCTTTAATTCCCTTTACTCCACTGTACACTCTTAATTGCCCTGAACGTTATCTTAACAAAGGTTATGTTCTTTAATGATTTTAATATTTCAGGCACTTTTTCCTGTTCTTACATTGGATCTTGCGATTAAATATATCCTAATTCAGTCTTCCCTCAAACTATTGCGGTCACTTTGTAAAACAATAATGTTTTTAGCTGAATTCCATCGTTATGTCACTTGGAATAAAACAAAATGCCCTCATGTGGTCAAATTAATATTTCAGTTTAAGGATGTCAACTATCAGACTGCCTCTGGGTCCCAGAAAAGCAAGTGCCAAGAGGGTCAAACTTCAATTGATTGGATTCCCATTTGCTTTATCATGTTTATGTCATATTTAGCATTCAGTTATGTTCTACAAGAATGTTCAGTGCTGTCTGAGCTGAATTTAAACTAGGATAAGGAGAGAAAAAGATTCTATTAGAACCTTTGCAATTTTGAGAAAATGTAAGGTTTGTCTTCCCAAGCAAAAATATAATGGGAGTGCTAGCGATAGAAACAGGTCTGTATTACACTCATTCCCTGAGCAGCAAACAAACCAAGTTTCACATTGCAACATTTGGTATTTGATATTTGCCCATGAAAGAATATAAATGTTGCTACATTGGTAGTAATGACTTTGCAAGAATGTGGCTATTCCAGGAATTTCACCTCACTTCTCACTGTAGTAGTCAATGTTGATTGGTTGCATTTTACTTTCCTTCACAGGGATGAATTTTAACCTTCTTGTACTGGACAGACCACAGTGCCATTATAGAACTCAATTCTGCATGTTGTTAAAATCAGGATATAGAAATCAGACAAGTTCTCTGATGGATGGGTGCTTGTGTGTGCTAGATTGCTGCCACATGCTGACAGTAATTTCTGCTATTTCACAGGTCTTCGGTTTTCCTAGAATTCTTATTCAATCAATTCTTTGTCCTTTCTCCTACAGTTTCCAGACTCCTACAACCAAAACCTGGCACAATTTGATCACTAAACCCAAAGGTAGTCTGCTGCTTTCTTTCCTCCACTTTTATTGCTGGTCCAGACTATGCCTCTCAGCCATTCTCTCTGTTGCCTCTATGACAAAACAATGTTGTTGCTCACCACAGGAAGTATAAAACATTGCATTAGTTAATTAGAGGCACATACCCACCTTGAATGCAAATTTATTTTTATGATCACAATAGAACAAAGTTCTGTAACTATTTAGCTTGAATATCATGTTAAAGAAATATCAGTTAGCATCATTATATAGACCATAAGACCATAAGATATAGGAGCAGAAGTAGGCCGTTCGGCCCATCGAGTCTGCTCTGCCATTCAATCATGGGCTGATCCAATTCTTCCAGTCATCCCCACTCCCCTGCTTTCACCCCATACTCTTTGATGCCCAGGCTAATCAAGAACCTATCTATCTCTGTCTTAAATGCACCCAATGACTTGGCCTCCACAGCCGCTCGTGGCAACAAATTCCACAGACTTACCACCCTCTGATTAAAGTAATTTCTCCGCATCTCAGTTCTAAAAGGACGTCCTTTAATCCTGAAGTCGTGCCCTCTTGTCCTAGAATCCCCTACCACGGGAAATAACTTTGCCATAGCTAATCTGTTCAGGCCTTTCAAGATTCTGTATGTTTCTATGAGATCAGAATCAGAATCAGGTTTATTATCACCGGCATGTACGTGAAATTTGTTAATTTAGCATCAGCAGTTCAATGCAATACATAATCTAGCAGAGAGAGAAAAAATAATAATAAAATAAAAGATAATAAATAAACAAGTAAATCAATTACATATGTTGAATATATTTTTTTAAATGTGCAAAAGCAGAAATACTGTATATTAAAAAAAGTGAGGTAGTGTCCAAAGCTTCAATGTCCATTTAGGAATCAAATGGCAGAGGGGAAGAAGCTGTTCCTGAATTGCTGAGTGTGTGCCTTCAGGCTTCTGTATCCCCTACCTCATGGTAACTCCAGGGAATACAGCCCAAGAGCTGCTAGACGTTCCTCATACGGTAACCCTTTCTTTCCTGGAATCATTCTCATGAATCTTCTCTGAACCCTCCCCACTGTCAGTATATCCCTCTTAAAATGAGGATCCCAAAACTGCACATAATATATAGTTAGAGTAGCTGTTAGAAGAGTAAATTATTGGTAATTATAGTGTGCATGCCAATTTGTCATTCAAAGTCATGGTTAAAGTAAAATCCTTGATCAAATTATTATACATTAACATATACTACCAGACACTTACTGGATGTTAAAGAAATACAATGGAGTTTACGAAAAACTATTGATAAAGACTGATAAATAACCAATATGCAAAAGAAGGTCAATGTTAGTGCATGGTGTTAAGATATCGATATCCTTATCCCAGAAGTCTGTGATCCACTGAAAAGACAGTCTACACATCAGCAGAACTAAGTCAAGAATACAGAGCAAAACAAATGACAGGATGCACTCAGCAAGTTAGGCCGTTTCTATGGAGAAGAACAGATTCAGAGCTGTGAGGTGGTTCTATTACTACATTCTACCCTCATACAGTCCAATATAGTGTTTCTTAACTTGTCCAATTTTGCTGATTAAGCTGTCCCACTTTCCAATCCATCAAAGACATTTAATTGTGTTCTTTCCTTCTCTCCCAATTTTGCCTTCCTATATCCCTAACATTGGCTGGTTCCAGTTCATATTCTCAGAACATGCAGCATTTTGCTTTTGTATCCCTGAGCCGAGGAATCGATAAAGGGGAGAAGGATATGAATGTCCGCGTGATTCTGTGAAAAAGGCAAATTTTGAGGGGGCTTGTGATCTCTGCAGATTTTGCAGAATTAGTAAAGAAGTGGAAGAGGAATTAATGAACAATCTGGCAATCACGGGAACAGCAGACTTGGGCCAGATCAGAGACAGAAAAAGAAGTTATTCACAATAGATGAGAAGTTCTCTGTAAGAAAAGACTGAAAACAGTTATAATTTTTCTATAGTTTTCCTTTGGTCCTGCTCATCATGAGTCAATGATGGATTACTGTGGTCTGGCAAACAGAGAACTCCCATCTGTTCCTCTTGGATTAAAAGTATTCCATAAATCAAACAGACCTGTTCCTGGATGAGTGTGGCACATTGCCTGCCAGATCCTTTCTTGACCACATCATGGAGATACTTCAGAGTTGTAAGTGCTGTACATATGTACGTCTGGACCAACATCAAAAAGAGTTTGTGTTTACGCCAGGAATAAAAGATCTGTTGCAGTTGCTCCTCAGTAATACATATTGGGGTAAACAACAACCTATATGAAATTCTTGGCGTGCCTAGACAGCTTTCTTCCATTGCCCTTGCTCCAAATAATTACCTATCTGGATAAGCCCTGGACTGACCACATCTGGAGACAGAGCAGAGTGATGATGGCACTAAACAGTGACTCCCTTGCTTACATCTTCGGAAACAGCTCTATTTCCATCTTTAATATTTTTATTTTTCCCTTTCAGGGTTCTTTTGAAGACCCTGACCTGGAGTTACATGCTGACTACGGTTCTTTGCGGGAATGGGACCTGCTCTCAGGTTTCATAACCGGCCATTGTCATTCGACACGCCAAGGGCTCAGCCTAAGAGTCCGGCTTGGCTTTGGAGGCCTGGGATCTCAGAGCTCTGGAGAGGGGCAGATCAAAGGTCGGTGTCATGGCAGGAGACCCGTGTGTCATCGGGGGAGTCAGAATATCAATGGCAGTGTGCCCAGATCTTTGGGCACAGAGCTAAAAAAAAAAGCGACATAACGGACTTCTAACATCGTAAACTAGCGAGTTGTTTGTTATGTCTCTCCTGTCACTGTGAAATCGGAGACACCTCTTTCTCCCTTATTCAGGAGAGAGAGAGCCTGTGGTATGTCGAGTACTGGGTGAAACACGAAGTTTTTGGGTTAACTGCAAGTCTGTGTCTTTGCTGTTGCTTTGCCCACGCTTGAGTGCTCAGTGGCGGGTGCTGATGCTTTTTTTGCTAGTGGGGAGAGGGGGGATCGTTGCTTGCTGCCGCTTATGCATGGGAGGGAGGGAAGCTGGGGGGGAAGACTTTGGGGTTCTAACATTTACCTGTCATTCATTCTTTGGGGCACTTCTCTGTTTTCGTGGATGGTTGTGAAGAAAAAGCATTTCAGGATGTATATTGCATACATTTCTCTGACATTACATGTACCTTTGAAACCTTTGAAACCTTGCTGAGGCCAGACAGCAGCTCTCAGACACCCCTTCTTACTTACCCCTTGAATAGGATCAAACTAAGGAGCATCAGGCCATTGTCTCTTGTACCAACACTGACCTCATCGACTCTGGAGACCTCTCATCCACTGCCACCAACCTCATAGTTCGCTTATCCTGCACCTATCGGTTCTACCTCCTACCCAAGATCCAAAAACCTGACTATCCAGGTAGACCCATTGTTTCTGACTGCTCCTGCCCCACAGAACTCATATCTACATATCTTGACTCTGTTTTATCCCCCTTGGTTCAGTCCCTTCCTACCTGCATCCATGACACTGCATATGCTTGCAATCTTTTCAATGACTTTACATTCCCTGGCCCACTTTCACTATAGATGTCTAGTCCCTATACACTTCCATCCCCCATTAGGAGGGACTTCATGCTTTCTGCTTGTCCCAGCCAGGTCCCCTTCATCACCATTGTCCTCCGTCTGGCAGAACTGATTCTCACCCCAACAATTTCTCTTTTGGCTCCTCTCTCTTCCTTCAAACGCAAGCTGTAGCCATGGCACTCGCATAGGTCACAGCTATGCCTGCCTTTTCGTCAGCGACATGGAACAGTCCATATTCTAAGCCTTCCATGGTAATGCTCCCTAACTCTTTCTGCTCTGCATCGACGACTGCATTGGTGCTGCTTCCTGCACCCATGCTGAGCACATGAATTTCATCAACTTTGCCTCCAACTTCCACCCTGCTCTCAAATTTACCTGGTCCACTTACAACAACTCTCTCCCCTTTCTCAATCTCTCTGCCTCCATTTCTGAAGACTGTCTATCTACTGATATCTTTTGTAAACACAGTGACTCTCACAGCTATCTGGACAATACTTAGGCAGATGGAGTGCAACCCAGATAAGTGTGAAGTGGTTCATTTTGGTAGGTCAAATATAATGGCAGAATATAGTATTAATGGTAAGACTCTTGGCAGTGTGGAGGATCAGAGGGATCTTGGGGTCCGAGTCCATAGGACGCTCAAAGCAGCTGCGCAGGCTGACTCTGTGGTTAAGAAGGCATACAGTGTATTGGCTTTCATTAATCATGGAATCGAGTTTAGGAGCCGAGAGGTAATGTTACCGCTATATAGGACCCTGGTCAGACCCCATTTGGAGTACTGTACTCAGTTCTGGTCGCCTCACTACAGGAAGGATGTGGAAACCATAGAAAGGGTGCAGAGGAGATTTACGAGGATATTGCCTGGATTGGGGAGCATGCCTTATGAAAACAGATTGAGTGAACTTGGCCTTTTCTCCTTGGAGCGACGGAGGATGAGCGGTGACCTGATAGAGATGTATAAGATGATGAGAGGAACTGATCGTGTGGATAGTCAGAGGCTTTTTCCCAGGGCTGAAATGGCTGCCACAAGAGGCACAGGTCTAAGGTGCTTGGAAGTAGGTACAGAGGAGATACCAGGTTTTTTATGCAGAGAGTGGTGAGTGCGTGGAATGGACTGCCGACAACGGTGGTGGAGGCGGATACGATAGGGTCTTTTAAGAGGCTTTTGGATAGGTACATGGAGCTTAGAAAAATATAGGGCTATGGGTAAGCCTAGTAATTTCTAAGGTAGGAACATGTTTGGCACAACTTTGTGGGCCGAAGGGCCTGTATCGTGCGGTAGGTTTTCTGTGTTTATAGTACTTCTTCCTGTCCTGCCAGTTGTAAAAATGCCATTCTCTTTTCCCAGTTCCTCTGTCTCCGCAATATCTGCTTTCGGGATGAGGTTTTCATTCTAGAACAACTGAGGTGGCCTCCTTCTTGAAAGAAAGGGGCTTCCCTTCCTCTGCCATCAAAGCTGCCATAGCCTTAATTTCTTTCATTTTACCATATCTACCCTTGCCCCATCCTCCCACGCCACACGAGGGATAGGGTTCCTCTTGACCTCACCTACCTCTGTGTCCAGCACATAATTCTCCGTAACTTCTGCCACTTCCAATGGGATCCCACCGTCAAGCACATCTTTCCCTTGCCCCCTCCACTCCCCCACTTTCCACTTGCCACAGGGATCGCTCCTACTTGACTCCCTTATCCACTCATCCCTCCCCACTGATCTCCCTCCTGGTACTTATCATTGGAAGCAAAAGAAATGCCAGACCTCCCCCTATACCTCCTCCCTCACTACCATTCAGAGCCCCAACCGTCCTTCTAGGTGAGGTGACACTTCATCTGCAAGTCTCTTGGTATTATCAACCGTATTTGGTGCTGGCTTTGGAGAGGGTCCAGAGGAGGTTCACAAAGATGACTCTGGGAATGACAAGGTTATCATACAGCGAACATTTGATAGCTCTGGGGCCTATATTCACTGGAAATTAGAAGGATGAGGGGGGAATCTCATTGAAACCTTTCAAACGTTGAAAGGCCTATTGAGAATAGACATGGGAAGGATGTTTCCGTTAGTGAGGAAGTCTAGAACAAAAGGGCACAGCCTCAGGATAGAGGGGTATCTATTTAAAACGGCGATGCGTAGAAATTTCTTTATTCAGCGGGCAGTCAGTTTGTGGAATTTCTTATCACACACAGCTGTGGAGGCAAGGTTGTTGAGTGTACTTAAGGTGGAGTTTGATAGGTTCTTGATTGGATATGGCATAAAGGGTTACGGGGAGAAGGCTGGGGAGTGGGACTGAGGAGGGGAAAAAAGTATCAGCCATAGATGAATAGCAGAGCAGGCTCGATGGGCCAGATGCCTAATTCCACTCCTATGTCTCATGGTCTTATGGTCTAAATGTGAAGACTGTTTTATAAACGGGGAGAAAATCCAAAAATCTGAGGTGCAAAGGGACTTGGGAGTCCTTGTGCAGAACACCCTAACGGTTAACTTGCAGGTAGAGTCGGCAAGAGAAAGGCAAATGCAATGTTAGCATTCATTTCAAGAGGTCTAGAATATAGGAGCAGGTATGTGATGCAGCGGCTTTATAAGGAACCGGTGAGGCCTCACCTTGAGTATTATGAATAGTTTTGGGCTCCTCATCTAAGAAAAAGATGTGCTGGCATTGGAGAGGGTCCAGAGGAGGTTCACAAGGATGATTGCAGGAATGGAAGTGTTATCATACGAGGAACATTTGATAGCTCTGGGTCTATACTTGCTGAAATTTAGAAGGATGAGGGGGGGCCCTCATTGAAACCTTTTGAATGTTGAAAGGCCTAGACAGAGTAGATGTGGAAAGGGTGTTTCTCATGGTGGAGGAGTCTAGGACAAGAGGGCACAGGCTCAGTATAGAGGGGCGTCCATTTAAAACAGAGATGGGAAGAAATTTCTTTATCCAGAAGGTGGTGAATTTGTGGAATTTGTTACCACAGGCAGCTGCGGAGGCCAGGTCATTGGGTATATTTAAGGGGGTGATTGATAAGTTCTTGATTGGCCACAGCATCAAAAATTACGGGGAGAAGGCTGGGGAGTGGAGCTGAGGAGGGTAAAAAAAAATCAACCATGATTGAATAGTGGAGCAGACTCGATTGGTCAAATGGCCTAATTGTGCTCCTATGTCTTATGATCCTATTTTTCTTATGGTAATCAACCAAAAGTCATGTCAAATCAAAGTAAATTTATCATCAAAGTGTGTGTGTGACCATATACTACTTTGAGATTCATTTTCTTGTTGGCACTTACAGGAAAGTAAAGAAATACAATAGGATTTATGATAAATTACACATAACCAAAAAGTGGCAATCAACCAATGTTCAAAGGAAGACAAATTGTGCAAATAAAAAAAAAATAATGCCTAGAAGATGAATTGTAGGTTATGGACACAGTTCACAGTTGAGGTGAGTGAATTTTGTACAATATCTTTACATTTTCTACAATGATTGTACAATATATGGTTATGAGCAGACAACATACTTTTGCCCTAAGAGATTCAGCATGTTAGTATGAGTGTAGGTCTTTATTTACTGGCAGGCAAATTGTACACAGCTCTACTGAAATAGTGAATAAATGAATAGTGAACAGACACTTTAAACACTGGTCAACTGAATGTGTAAAGTAATTTCTAACACTTAATCACATTTTGTCATCTGAAATTGAATGTGAGATTAGCTGTTATAATATTTTACTAAATTATCATAGAGTTTAAAATTAACATATACATGGAAAAACAAATTTGCTATGAAATATCTTTTAAAGATGATGAATGAAGAAACTCAAGGCCTTTAAGTAGCTGATAAGAGAAGGTTGAATTCAACAGCTGTTCTGTGGTCTGCTCTGGGCTGTCCAGTATCCCAATTTAAACAATGGCAGTATCAGTTTCAACAATACATATAGACTTATGCAAATTTATCAGAAGTTGGATGCTTAACTCTTAGATTGCTTTTGCTACCTGCATGCAAGCCGTGCAGCAAAGAATGATTAAACACATGCTCTGTTAAAACGTAACCTAATTTGGCAGAGGGTGGGGACGAGAGTGATAGGGCTGAGGATGGGGCTGTTGGTATACAAGTCGATGCAATGTGTAGAGAGACTATGAGGAAGGACAGCCAGATGATAAAGTAAAATTGCAGTCAGTGGGATGAGTTGAAGTGTGTCAGAGGGGCAAAATCAAAAAGGGTGATAAATACAGGACAGAAGGTGTTATACATGCAAAAATTAGTGGGAAATTGTAGGATTGGAAAGCTTTTGACAACCAAAAAAAAGATGAAATATGAAGGTAAGCTAGCCAATGATTTAAAATACTTTTTTTCAGATATACATACATAGAGTTATAGAGAGGTGAGAGTGGATATTAGCCTTGTGGAAAATGTTGCAGTGGGGACAAAGAAATGGTAGATAAACTGAGCAAGTATTTTGCATCAGACTTTACTGTGGAATTCACCTGCAGCATGCTAGAAATTCAAGAGTGTCAGCAGGCAGAAGTGAATGCAGTCACTATTACTAGGGAGAAGGTGCTTGAGAAGCTGACACATCTGAAAGTAGACAAGTTATCTAGACCTGCTGAACTATAATCTAAGATTCTGAAGGAGGTGGGTGAAGAGAATGTGGAGGCATTAATAATGATGTTTCAAGAATAGGACTGGAAAGTTGCTCATGTCACTCCACTCTTTAAAAAGGGAGGGAGGCAGAAGAAAGGAAATTATAGGCGAGTTAGTCATGCGTCAGTGTTTGGGAAGATGTTGGAGTCCATTGTTAAGGATGTGGTTTTGGGATACTTGGAGTCACATGACAAAACAGACCAAGTCATCATTTTCCTTAAGGGAAAATCTTGCCTCACAAAATAAAAAGGGTGGACAAAGGAGAGTCGGTGGATGTTGCACACTTGGAATTTCAGCAGGCCTTTTACAAGGTGCCACATATGAGGCTGCTTAACAAGATAAGAGCCCATAGTATTACAGGAAAGATATTAGCATGAACAGAAGATTGTCTGACTGGCAGGAGGCAAGGAGTAGAAATAAAAGGGACCTGTTCTATAACCTACTCTAGAAATTGCCTAGAATCCCCCTACTGCATAACCCTCTATATTTCTAAGCCCCATGTACCTATCGAAGAGTCTCTTAAAAGACTCTATTGTATCTGCCTCTACCACCATCGCCGGCACCCACCACTCTCTGTGTGAAAAACTTACCCCTGACGACATCCCCTCGGTACCTATTTCCAAGCACCTTAAAACTATGCAACCTTGTGTTAGCCATTTCAGCCCTGGGAAAAAGCCTCAGGCTATCCACACAATCAATGCCTCTCATTATCTTATACACTTCTATCAGGTCACCTCTCATTCTCCATCACTCCAAGGAGAAAAGGCCAAGTTCATTCAACCTCTTCTTATAAGGCATGCTCTCCAATGCAGGCAACATCCTTTGTGAATCTTCTCTGCACTCTCTCTATAGTATTCACATCCTTCCTGCAGTGAGGTGACCAAAACTGAAAACAATACTCCAGGTGGGTCTTACATTTGGTCTTATATAGCTGTAACATTACCTCAAGGCTCTTGAACTCAATCCCGTGATTGATGAAGGCCGTTGCACCATATGCCTTCTTAACAACACTGTCAACCTGCGCAGCAGCTTTACGTGTCCTATGGACACTGACCCACAGGTCCCTCTGATGCTCCACACTGCTAAGAGTCTTGCCATTAATACTATATTCTGTCTTCAAGTTTGACCTACCAAGATGAACCAATTCACACTTATCTGGGTTGAACTCCATCTGCCACTTTCCAGCCCAATTCTGCATCCTATCGATGTCCTGACAACACTCCAGACTATCCGCAAAACCTCCAACCTTTGTGTCATCAGGAAACTTACTAACCCACCCTTCTACTTCTTCATCCAGGTCATTTATGAAAATCACAAAGAGGAAGGGTCCCAGATCAGATTCCTGCGGAACACCACTGGTCACTGACCTCCATGCAGAACTGTCTACAACCACTCTTTGCCTTCTGTGGCAAGCCAATTCTGGATCCACAAAGCAACGTCTCCTTGGATCCCATGCCTCGTTACTGTCTGAATGAGCCTTGTATGGGGAACCTTATTAAATGCCTTTCTGATATTCATATACACTACATCCACTGCTCTACCTTCAACAATCTGTTTTATTACATCCTCGAAGAATTCATTCAGGCTCGTAAGGCACAACCTGCCCTTGACAAAGACATGCTGACTATCCCTAATCAGGTTATGTCTCTCCAAATGCTCGTAAGTCCTGCCTCTCAGGACCTTTTCCAACAACTTGCCCACCACTGAAGTAAGACTCACTGGTCTATAATTTCCTGGCTTATCTCTTCTCCCTTTCTTGAACAAGGGAACAACATTTGCAACCCTCCAATCCTCTGGAACTTCTCCCATCCCTATTGATGATGCAAAGATCATGCCTGAGGTTCAGCAATCTCCTCCCTCGCTTCCTACAGTAGCCCAGGGTATATCTTGTCCAGTCCCAGTGACTTATCTAACTTAATGCTTTTCAAAAGCTCCAGCACATATTGAGAAAACAGGGAAGCAGCAGAAAGACAGACAGATTGGAAAAATGAGCAAAGAAGTGCCAGATGGAATATAGTGTAGGGAATTGCATGGACATACATTTTGGTAGAAGGAATAAAGGCATAGACTATTTTGTAAATGGAGAGAAAATTCAAAATCAGAGTTGCAGAGGTACTTGGGAGTCTTTGTGCAGTATTTCCTCAAGGATAACTTGCAGGTTCATTCAGTGGTAAGGGAGGCAAATGCAATGTTAGAATTTATCCTGAGAGGACAACAATATAAGAGCTAGATAGAGTAGCTAAGGAGAGAATGTTTCCTATAGTGGGTGAGTCTGGGACAGAGGGCACAGCCTTATAATAGATGGATGCCCATTTAGAATGGAGATGAGGAGGAATTTCTTTAGTCAGAACGTAGTGAATCTGTGGGATTCATTACCAAGAACGTCTGTGGAGGCAAATTAATTGAGTATATTTAATTGGAGGTTGATAGCGTCACGGTCTGGTCTGTTGACTCCTCATTTCAGTTAGTTTCCTTTTCCCGTGTTCCACTGGGCTCCTTGATTAGGGCACCTGATCCTCATTCAAACCGGCAGCATTCCGAGCAGCCAAGAATAAGGGACTGTCTTCATGAGCTTCTCTGTGTCAAGATATGTATTGTCTGTTGTTGTTTGGTTTGGTCATCTCCTTTCCAGCTGAGTAGGTCCGGCCGTTTGCCGCTACTCCAATTTCAGAATTTTGTTGTCTTGTGTCCGGCTGAGTTTTGCAGGCCGTTTGCCGCTGCTCCAAGCCGCGATACAAATTGCCTGTCGTTTGTTTTTGTCGTCTTTTGTCCGGCTGAGTATTGTTGGCTGTTTGCCGCTGCTCCGAGCCGCGATACGATTTGTCTGTCATTTTTTGTTTTTGTCGTCTTGTGTCTGGCTGAGTATTGCCGGCCGTTTGCCGCTGTTCCAAGCCGCGATACGAATTGTTTGTCGTTGTTTGGTTTTGTTGCTCTGTGTCCAAGTCCAGGCTCCGGCTCCAAGTCCAAGTCCAAGTCCAAGTCCAAGTCCAAGTCCAAGTCCAAGTCCAAGTCCAAGTCCAAGTCCAAGTCCAAGTCCAAGTCCAGGCTCTGTGTTCCAGTCAAGTCCAAGTCCAGGCTCTGTGTTCGCCTCGCCTCGCCTCGCCTCGCCTGAAGCCTCGCCTTACCTGCAACCTTTGCCTGCACTGCTGTCAAGTTCAACTGCCGGAGCAAGATAAGGAACTGTCTATCGTTGTTTTGAACTGTCTCTGTGACCATGTCTTCACTAGGTAGGTCCGGCCGTTTGCCGCTACCTGATGTTTGGATGTATCTCTGTGTCCACGACTTCGCTAGGTAGGTCTGGCCGTTTGCCATTACCTTGAGTGGAGTTCTGTCTCTCAGTGTTCTGTGTATGAGTCCTGGCCCTATGTCCTGTTTCCAAGGAGGGGTCCTGGCTCTGTGTTCCACGTTCCTCTCTCTCAAGGTTACCAAGGCTCTGCGTTCCTGTCTCCCTTGACCAAGGCTCTGTATTCCTGTCTCCCTCGACCAGGTCAAGGCTTCGTGTTCTCGTCCTGTCCATGTGCCTCACCCAGCCCTGTGCTGGGCTTCCCTCATTCTGTCCAGGAATCTCTCGTCCTGTCCAAGCCACGTCCAAGAATCTCATCCTGTCCAAGCCACGTCCAAGAATCTCGTCCTGTCCAAGCCACGTCCAAGAACCTCGTCCTGTCCAAGTGCCTTGTCCTGTGCAGGAGTTCCATGTCCTGTCCTTGCCAAGATCCTAGTCACGAGTCCTAGCCTAGACCCGTGTTCCAGTTCCGAGTCAAGACCCAGGTTCCAAGTCCCAACCAAGACCCAGGTTTTGGGTCCTTGTCCAGGCTCTGGTTCCGGAGTTCCGTGTCACTAGTCCAGGCTCCCTGTTCCTAGTTCCACATCCAGGTTCTGTGCCTCTTGTCCAAGTCCTAGCCTAGGCCCTGAATCCTTGTCTCGTCCAGTGCCTGTGTCAATGTCCAGCGTCATTTCTTCCCCTCTTCCCTTGCTGCCTTGTCTTGCCTAGTCCTGTTCCTAGTGCTTCAGTGTCTGTGTCTTGCATTTCGGTGTTCTCCCAGTGTGCCCCCATATGACACCTCCAAGAGGACCACAAACTTATCATAGGGTTTGGAGGTTTGTGTGCCTCAGTCTCCTGGAGAGCAATGTTGGCTGGAGTCAGGGCCTTGTGTTTTGACTTCTGGTACAGTCACCCATGCCAAACAGATCAAAAGGTAGAGGCCAGACTAAGAGTGGTCCACTGGTCCTCCAGGTTCAAGGGTTCAGCTCAGGGCTAATGACCCTGGCTGTTCAAAAAAAAATTGTTACAGAAACAGAAATGAAGAATCCTATATCTGTGTGTGACAGTATTCCTGAGTGTCCACCTGGGATTTGCATGTCAGACAGTAGTGAAAACCGCGAGGAAGCTACTGGCATGATGAAGCAAGCCCTGAACACGACCAAGATCAAGACCAAAATTAGATTTCGGGACGTAAGAACCAAAATTAGATTTTGGGGCTATTCCCTTGTTCAAGCATAATTTAGATGGGCCGGATAGCCTACTCCTGCTCCTATTTCTTATGTTCTTAACCATGTACAACACTGGCAAACTAGCAGAAATAGCTGCTGAAATTTGTCATTGCAACCTACACATACTGGATGTCAATGAAAGCAGGTGGACAGGGTCCGGCAGGCTAAAGGCTGCAACTAGTGAAACGGTTTTGTACTCAGAAAGGGAAGTCGGTACAGCAACCACACTAAGGTGAAGCTGTACCAGAGCTGTGTTCTGTTTACATTCTTGTATTGGTCAGAACGCTGGCAGATGACAGGGGAACAAACTTGCCAAGCTGTTGTTATTCCACATCATTGAGACGACACTTTCTTGGACCCTTGAACATGGAGGAAATGTGGGAGAGCAAAGGCAACTTGGTGCCATGCTGTAGGGGAAGAAATGAGGACCCTGACCCACACCTGTAGCACAATATAGAAGATGGCCAAGGTCAGACAGAGATGGAGGACCTTCATTGCTGCCCTAAGCACAAGTGGTGTAACAGACTGTAACTAACTGGAACATAAGGGTTACATTATCTTTCAAAAATCTCACAAGCCAATCCCACTGAAATGTCAGCATTTCCTAAACCGACAATCTTTACCATTCACAAGGCAGAATCAGTGAGTGAATATGAACACCACCAGTTATAAATTCCTTCAGAATCATGTCACGTTCTAACTTAATATACACATGTCTTTTTTGGGTCAAATGTAATGAAGGTCTTACCTTCATTAAATAATTGTATCTGTTTTCCCAAAAGCTATAAGCATATTAGCTTTGGCTTTGCCTTAGATGCTGATGTCACATGATGAATTAAATAAATTCTATGTTCCAGTACAATGCCCATTTTGCCTTCCTTTTTGTAACTGATTAACTCGGTCTACTGTTTGACCACAATTATTGACTATAAGACCATCTGAGCTCAACATTTGCATAGAACATAGCTCTTCAAACAGTAGAGCACAAAAACAGGCCCTTTAGCCCACGATGCTGTGCAGGACTAATTAAACTAGTAAAAAAATGCCCAACTGAACTAATCCTTTCTGCCTAAGCGATATCCATATATACCTCTAGACTTCTAGTCCAGATGAATGGTCTCCATTCGAAACATTGTCCGTCCATTTCCCTCTGAGGAAGCTTCCTTGACCTGCTAAGTTCCTACAGAAAATCATGTGGAAAGTAAATGAACGTTGGATGCACAAATGTTGAAATGGATTGTGGACCACCTCTGTGCTGAAAAGGAAGGGCTGCAGATTCTGTACAAAACACATACTGGTCTATCAAAAGCTTCCTGATGCATGGAAAATCCCTGCATTTCGTTATACACACCCTTCAGCCCTCAGTGTAGGATGTCTCTTCGGAGTCTTCATTCAAGTCTTGGTAACAAAATTCATTTGTGATTTCACCCTCCTGGAAAATCAGCATCTGAATTACCCTTTGCCCTTCCCCGGACTCCAGAATCACCAGGCACAGATCTCACCTCCAAGCTGAACATTACAGTAAAGAGAGGATGCAATGAGTAGAAACATTGAATTTTTTGAAGGGCACCTTTTTATTATGCTCCTGGTACTGTCCCACAGTCTGGACCAAATGGAGATTACACCATGCAACTTGTGAACTCTAAGAGATATCAAAAGAAGGGATAAGGAGAGACGATAAGGAAGATTGGGTATAAATATACATATATTAACAATGGGCTCAAGTTTTACATTCATTGAAAGAGAATTCAGTAACAGCCATTATCGTTTCCAATGACAGGGTAAGATATTCCACCTTGTATTGCAAAAGAGAGAGAGAGAAGTGTATTCGAGGCCTGCAATGAGTTTCTGTGATGTACTAGTACAATTGAATAGCTCACAGTATTTGGAAGCTGGAAGTGGTTTGAAATGGTGATGATTGTGTGAGGTCTCTTGCCTATTTGTATGTTAGGTTTGAGCCCTGTATAAACTGACTAAGCCATTCATTTTGATCGTGACTAATTTGATTTTAATTTTCTTGTGAATCTCCATAATCCTTGATTTCCCCTTTGGTCCAATACCTTCCCAAGTATGTATTGGAGAGATATCTATGAGGTTAGTGATGAAGTTGATTGAAGGTGAGGAAAATTTTGTGATGTATTCTCTGATGTTGAGCCAGTCGGAGAGATCATTGAGTTTCTCTGGCAATATGTCCATATCCTTGACTACTCTTATTGATTGTACTGTTACGTACCCCGTAACTGGGTTGCCAAACCAGCAGAAATGGATCACTCAGTTGGAGTCTGGATTACTAGAACTAAGAAAGTTTTATTGAAGAAACAAGCAACACAGTACTCTAATCAAAAGGATAATAAATGCAACAGTTCAGCAATGATAAACACACATGTACACAGAATTAAGATAACAGGATTAATCAAGCTCTATCGTTGTCTAGGGGTAAATGACCAGTTTCAAAGTGACGCAAAGTTCAGTTCAATTTAGTTCAGTTCAGTTCGCAGTAATCGCTGCCGTGGCGATGGACAGTGGGGGGAAGGAGAGAGAGAGCAAAACGAATGAATATTCAAGGTTTCCAGACAGACCTTCGCAGTCAGCTTTCGGGCGAGTCCTTTGTGATGTCATCTGAGGTCACCGACCGTGACCCCTCCGTTTCCAGATACGATCGTTTCCCGGCGCTGAACCTGGCACCCAGGCAAGGGTGGACACACACCAGGTTCCCGCCGATCGTGCCTTTTCACCCTGTGCATTTATGGCCCGGTACTTCCCACCGACTTGTGAGAGATGCACCGCTTCCAGGGTCTTGTTACCTCGAGTGTCGTGTGTGTCCTGCCTTAGCGAACCTGTCCCTTTTTATCCCCCTGCTGGGGTATCGCCTGTCCATCACTTCAAACAGTTCAGGGTTCAAAGGGGGAGCTGCTGTTGACAGCTCCCTCCTTCTGTTACTCTCTCTCCCCCGTCCCGTCCCTTCATTACACATCTCCAAATGCTGCAACATTGTTTTCCTTATCTCTCTCTCTCCTGAAGACAGGTGGCAGACCAACTGCTGATCACACAGGACAGCTAACATCTTAATGTATGTGTATTCTGTCACAGTACAAACTGTTCGCTCTCAATCCATTTGGATACACATTAAGAGGCTTTCTTGTTTCCTTTGTCTAGAGAACACCCTCTCTGTCTGTCTCCTCATTCAGTGGTTTTCCATATTCACGTACAAAATCAAGGTGCTTATTCTTACCCTTGCCATCTCTTCTTTCAAGCTTCCATAGAACTAAGAAAGTATTTCATTCTGGTCTGAGCCGTAATCTTATCTCATTTAAGAAGTACAGACACAGCTAAGATATCCAGTAAGGCAGAAAACAACATGGTTGGCAGAGGCTGATCACTGAAGTCTTCATAACGTAAGTGCAGCATGAACTCTGATTTGGATCAAATAAATATTGATTAATCACCTATTGGAATCCTTGCACCTATTTTCTGGCCTCCATGTAATTTTGTATCTGTGAATCCGGAAGACTTGGAAAAAGCCTGCAGTGGATCACAAACTTTTGTTCAGCTCCATCATGGGCCATAGCTTTCCTACCTTCGAGGACAACTTCAAACAGTGATGCCTCAAGAATCAGCATCCATCATGAAGGATGACCACCACCCGGGACATGCCTTGTTCTCATCAAAGTTAATGTACAGAAGCCTGAAGGCAACAGTCAACATTTTAGGAAAAGCATATCCTCTGGGTAGTACTCTCTGGATTGCTGACTCTGACACACACCAGTGAGAACAGGAATAGGATAACTTTGCATCCAATTTGGATGAATGTATGGCTGAGAAACAAGTACAGGGGTTAGCGGTTCAGATTGATGGATCATTGGAATCTGTTCTAGGGAAGGTAGGACCTGTACAAAAGGGATGGATTACCCCGAACCCAAGGGAGACCAATAAGCTCTAACAAACCTTGCAAGCAGTTTTGTTAGAGCTGATTGGGAGGGCTGAAACTAATTTAGCTGGGGGATGGGAACCAGAGTGATAGTGGTCAGAGGTAGCTGGTTGACAAACAGAGGCAGTGTGTAGTGAGACTCCCAGCAAGGAGAGGCTGATGATCGGGCAAAATTGTAGTCAACAGGATGAGTTGTAATGTAAAAGGTGGACATCATTGAAAAGGGTAAATACAGGACTGAAGGTGTTATACTTGAATGTCTGCAGTGTAGGGAATATGGGAGAAAAACTTGAAGCACATTTGCTGATTGTCATATGTGACATTGTGGGTTTCACTAAATCGTGGGTGAAAGTAGATTTTAGCTGGGAGCTCTATGTCCAAGTATACATATTGTATTCAGAGGACAGGCAGGTAGGCAGAGGGGGTGGCGTGGCTCTGTTGGTAAAAAAATTAAATCATCAGACCATAGACTATAAGATATAGGAGTAGAATTAGATAATATACACCCCAGGGTTCTATAAGTAGTTGAAGAGATTGTGGAGGAATTAATAATGATCTTTCAAGAAGCAATTGATTTGAGCTTGGTTCAGGAGGAATGGAAAATTGCAAATGTCACTCCACTTTTCAGGAAAGGAGAGAACAGAAGAAAGGAAATTATAGGCCGGATAGCCTGACTTCAGTGGTTGGGAAGATGTTGGAGTTGATTGTTAATGATGTGATTTCAGGTACTTGGAGGCATATGATAAAATTGCCATGGTTTCCTTGAGGGAAAATCCTGCCTGAAAAACTTGTTGACATTCTTTAAATAAATATCATGCAGGATAGACAAAGGAGAATTGGTTGATGTTGTTAACCTGGATTCTCAGAAGGCCTTTGACAAGGTGCTGCACATGAGGTTGCTTAACAAGTTAAGAGCCCATGGTATTACAGGAAAGATACCAGCATGGATAGAGCATTGGCTGATTGGCAGGAGGCAAAAGGTGTTAATAAAGAAAGCCTTTTCTATTTGGCTGCTTGTGGTGTTCCACAAGGGTCTGTGTTGGGACTGCTTCTATTTGCATTATATGCCAATGATTTGGATGACAGCATTGATGGCTTTGTGGCCAAGTTTACAGATGATATGAAGATAAGTGGAGGCCAGGTAGTTTTATAGAACATAGAATAGTACAACACAGTACAGGCCCTTCGACCCACAATGTTGTGCCGACCCTTAAATCCTGCCTCCCATATAAACCCCACTTTAAATTCCTCCATATACCTGTCCAGTAGTCTCTTAAATTTCACTAGTGTATCTGCCTCCACCACTGACTCAGGCAGTGCATTCCATGCACCAACCACTCTGAGTAAAAAACCTTCCTCTAATATCCCCCTTGAACATTCCACCCCTTACCTTAAAGCCATGTCCTCTTGTATTGAGCAGTGGTGCCCTGGGGAAGAGGCGCTGTCTGTCCACTCTATCTATTCCTCTTAATATATTGTATACCTCTATCATTTCTCCTCTCATCCTCCTTCTCTCCAAAGAGTAAAGCCCTAGCTCCCTTAATCTCTGGTCATAATGCATCGTCTCTAAACCAGGCAGCATCCTGGTAAATCTCCTCTGTACCTTTTCCAATGCTTCCACATCCTTCCTATAGTGAGGTGACCAGAACTGGACACAGTACTCCAAGTGTGGCCTAACCAGAGTTTTGCAGAGCTGCATCATTACCTCACCACTCTTAAACTCTATCCCTTGACTTATGAAAGCTAACACCCCATAAGCTTTCTTAACTACCCTATCTACCTGTGAGGCAACTTTCAGGGATCTGTGGACATGTACCCCCGGATCCCTCTGCTACTCCACACTACCAAGTATCCTGCCATTTACTTTGTATTCTGCCTTGGAGTTTGTCCTTCCAAAGTGTACCACCTCAGACTTCTCCGGGTTGAACTCCATCTGCCACTTCTCAGCCCACTTCTGCATCCTATCAATGTCTCTCTGCAATCTTTGACAATCCTCTACACTATTCACAATACTACCAACCTTTGTGTCGTCTGCAAACTTGCCAACCCACCCTTCTACCCCCACATCCAGGTCATTAATAAAAATCACAAAAAGTAGAGGTCCCAGAACCGATCCTTGTGGGACACCACCCGTCACAACCCTCCAATATAAATGTACTCCCTCCACCACCACCCTCTGCCTTCTGCAGCCAAGCCAATTCTGAATCCACCTGGCCAAACTTCCCTGGATCCCATGCCTTCTGACTTTTTGAATAAGCCTACCATGTGGAACCTTTTCAAATGCCTTACTAAATTGCATGTAGATCACATCCACTGCACTATCCTCATCTATATGCCTGGTCACCTCCTCAAAGAACTCTATCAGGCATATATAATTTTGAAACTTAATAAAAAGATAGAAAAAGAAAGAAAAATTTTCCTGTCCTCTCTGATTCTATCCTTTTCCATGATAATGCTAAAAGCCAGGGAGCGGTGGTCACTGTTCCCCAGATGCTCACCCACTGAGAGATCTGTTACCTGACCCGGTTCGTTACCTAATATTAGATCTAGTATGGCATCCCCCCTCGTCGGCCTGTCAACATACTGTGACGGGAATCCATTCTGGACACACTTAACAAACTCTGCCTCATCTAAACCATTGGAACTAAACAGGTGCCGATCAATATTGGGGAAGTTAAAGTCACCCATGATAACAACCCTCTTATTTTTGTACCTTTCCAAAATCTGCCTCCCAATCTGCTCCTTGGTATCTCTGCTGCTACCAGGGGGCCTATAGAATAATCCCAATAGAGTAACTGCTCCCTTCCTATTCCTGACTTCCACCCATATTGACTCAAGAGAGGATCCTGCTACATTACCCACCCTTTCTGTAGCTGTAATAGTAACCCTGACCAGTAATGCCAACCCTCCTCCCCTTTTTCCGCCCTCTCTATCCCTTTTAAAGCATTGAAATCCAGGAATATTGAGAATCCATTCCTGCCCTGGTGCCAGCCATGTCTCTGTAATGGCCAGTACATCATAATTCCATGTATGTATCCAAGCTCTCAGTTCATCACCTTTGTTCCTGATGCTTCTTGCATTGAAGTACATGCACTTTAGCCCTTCTACCTTACTACTTTTACACTCTTTATTCTGCTTCTCTTTCCTCAAAGCCTCTTTATGTTAGATCTGGCTTTACTCCATGCACTTCTTCCACTGCTCTATCGCTCCAGGTACCATCCCCCTTGCAAATTAGTTTAAACCCTCCCGAACCATGCTAGCAAACCTACCTGCAAGGATATTGCTCCCCCTCAAGTTCAGGTGCAACCTATCCAATCTGTACAGGTCCCACCTTCCCCAGAAGAGATCCCGATGATCTAAAACCCTTCCCCCTGCACCAACTCCTTAGGCACGCATTCAACTGCCATCTCCTTCAATTCTTACCATCACTATTATGTAGCACTGGCAGCAATCCTGAGAACACCACCCTTGAGGTCCTGTTCTTCCTGTATACTTACTGTTCAGGGGAATGGCTACAGGGGTGCTCTGCACTACCTGTCTACTCACCTTCGCTTTCCCCCCTTTGACTCTCACCCAACAACCTGCTTCCAGCAGCCTAGGTTTGACTACCCCTTTGTAGCTCTCATCTATGACCACCTCATTCTCCCTTATGAGTCGAAGGTCATCCAGCTGCTGATCCAGATTCCTTACACAGTCTTCCAGATCGCACAGCCATATGCACTTCTGGCAGATATGACTCTGCGGGAGAGGGCTGTTCCCCCAAGACTGCTACATCTCACATGAGAGGCACATCACTGTCTCAGGAGGCATTGTAAAGACTAACTGGAAGCAAGCTTGTCCTCCGCCTCTTCTCATTGAAGCCTCTCGAGTCAAAGCCTCAAAGCTCCACTCCTTCACTGACCCACTTACTCACTGGCCGCTCTGCTTGAGCTACCCCTCTATTTATTTGTTTGAGTTTTTCAAACTGCTTGGTCACCTGACCTCAATTGCCCAATCAGCTGCTTCCTGCTGAGCTTTTCAAATCTTGACTGACTTGATTGCACAGTCCAACTGCCAAAACTGCCAGAATTTCTCAAGTGAAAGCCTCAAAGCTCCACTCCTTCACTGGCCACACAGTTTTGAGGAAGTAGAGAGGGTACAAAAGGATTTAGACCAATTAGGAAAATGGGCACAGAAATGGCAGATAGAATACAGTGTTGGGAAGTGTATGGTTATGCACTTTGGTGGAAGAAATAAAAGTGTAGACCCTTTTCTAAATGGAGAGATAATTCAAAAATCTGAGTTGCAAAGGGATTTGGGAGTCTTTGTGCAGGATTCCATAAATGTTAATTTGCAGGTTGAGTCTGTGCTGAGGAAGGCAAAAATGATGTTAGTATTCATTTCAAGTGGACTAGAATATAGAAGGAAGGATGTAAAGTTGAGGCCTTATAAAGTACTGGTGAGGCCTCACTTGGAGTATTGTGAGATCTTTTGGGCACCTTGTCTAAGAAAGGTTGTGCTGTCATTTGTGAGGATTCAAAGAAGGTTCACAAAAATGATTCTGGGATTGAGTAGCTTGTCATACGAGGAGCGTTTGATGGCTCTGAGCCTGCATTGACTAGAATTCAGAAGAATGATGAGTGACCTAAATGAAACCCATCAAATGGTAAAAGGCCTTGATAGAGCGGATGTGGGGAGGATGTTTCCTGTGATGGGGAAATTGAAAACCAGAGGACACATCCTCAGAATAGAGGGGCTTCCTTTTAGTATGATGAGGAGTTATTTCTTTAGCCAGAGAGTAGTGAATCGGTGGAATTCACTGCACAGGCAGCTGTGGAGGCCAAATCATAGAGTATATTTAAGGCAGAGGTAACAGATTCTTGATTACTTAGGGCAAGAAGGTGTACAGGGAGAAAGCCTAATTCTGCTCCTAAGTCTTATGGTCTTTTGGTTTCTACCATCCGATTTCCGAATGGTCCAGAAATCCTTACTATATTTGCTCTCCTTATGCACTATTTATATATTTTGTATTTATCTTATTGTAATTTATAGTAATTTTATGTATTGCAATGTACTACTGCCGCAAGCAACAAATTTCATGACCTATGTCAATGGTAATAAACTTGATTCTGATCATGCCCTCCTGGTTTACACAAAAGCAGTAAATTTGGGCAACCATGAAATGATGCTTGTCTCCATTCGTCCAGTCCACCCAAATTATCTTCCTGGACTAAGCCTTTGGAGACTGGCATCATTTCATCCTTGCTCATGCTCATAGAACTGCACCACACAAAACTTGTTGTTGGTACTAGCAGGCAGCAGGCCACTGATTTATGCAGATGAATACTGTTTTGAAAATGAGTTGAATCTGTTCTGATTTTTGTAGACAAGGCATGTTGTTTTAATATTGCATATTAGCAATTGATAACAGTGTTACAGCTACTTTGGAACAAATTGATATGAAGCATAAGGCTTCACCAACCACAAGGCCATAAGACTTAGGAGCAGAATTAGGCCATTCAGCCCATTGAGTCTTCCCCACCATTCCATCATGGATGATTTATTATCCCTCTCAACTTCATCCTCCTGCATTCTCCCTATAACTTTTGACACCATTACTAATCAAGAGCCTACCAAACTCTGCTATGAATATACATATCCCCCGCTTTTCAAATGTTCGCTTTATGAACCCTCGCTGTTACGAAAGACCTACATTAGTTCCCTGTTTTCGCTAACAGAAGGTGTTTACACTGTTACGAAAAAAGCAGCGCGCGAGAAAAGCAGTGCGTGCCCCGAGCACCCAAGCTCCTCCCCCGAACTGCATTCTAGCCGTCATGGCTTAAACACGTACCTGTGAGCAGCCGTTTGCAAGATGAGTTCTAAGGTATCAGAAAAGCCTAAAAGAGCTCGTAAGGGTGTTACACTTAGCGTAAAACTAGACATAATTAAGTGTTTCGATCGTGGTGAACGAAGTAAGGACAAAGTGAGTTTGGCTTGCGGAAGTTGACGAAGGTGATGTTGAAGAGGTTTTGGCATCCCATGACCAAGAACTGATAAATGAAGAGCTGATGCATTCATGAAGAGCTAATTGGAAGAGGAAAGGATAACAATCGAAACCGAATACAGTAGTGAACGGACCGAAAGTGAAGTCGTCCCGGAACTGAACGTGAAGCAACTGCTTGAGATTTTCACTGCAATGATTGCAGAAAAGTACGACTTTAATTTTGAAAGGGTATGTAGCTTTAGGGCATATTTGCACGATGGTTTGAGTGCTTACAAAGAACTGTATGATAGAAAAATGCACGAGGCTAAGCAGTCAAGCACACTGTCATTTTTCAAGCCTTCCACATCAGCCACAGCAGACGACGAACCTCGACCTTCGACATCAAGGCGGTCAGTTATAGGAGAAGATGACCTGCCTGCCCTGATGGAAACAGACAACGATGAGATGACACCTCAGTGTCCCACCACCCCAGTGGTCCCAACCTCCGGGCCGCGGACCGTTACATTGCCGTGGAGAATGCAGCGGTAGCTGGGATGCACCCAAAATACCTTTAAGAAAAAAGCCGAAATAAACAAGCTAATTAATTAGGTGCCGCTTGGCACGTAAATGTCGGCCCAGATCAGAGGCGACAGCCGATTAGGAGACCTGTATCCAATCATTGCTTGGCCTCCGCAGGCATCTATGGCAATGAATTCCCCAGGCTCACTACCTACTGGCTACAGAAATTCCTCTTCATCTCTGCTCCCTCTATTCTGGGCTATGCCTTCTGATCCTAGACCCCTGCACTACAGGAAACATCCTCCACATGCTCACTCTGTCTAGCCTTTCGATTATTAATACGTTTAAATGAAATCCCGCCTCACTCTTCTAAAGTCCAGCGAGTACAGGCTCCTCATTTGTTAACTCTTCTATTCCCAGGCTCATTCTTATCAACCTCCTCTGGACACTCTCCAATGCCAGCACATCCTTTCTTAGGTAAGGGGCCCAAAACTACTCACAATACTCCAACTGCCTTATAAAGCCTTAGCATTACCATGAGACATAAGAGCAGAATTTGGCCCTTTGACCCATTGAGTCTGCTCCGCCTTTCACTCATGGCTGATACTTTTTCCCCTCCTCAACCCCATTCCCCGATCTTCGCCCCGTAAACATTGATGCCGTGTCCAATCAAGAACCTGTCAAGCTCTGCCTTAAATACACCCAACAACCTGACCTCCACAGTTGCCTGTGGTAACAAATTCACCACCCTCTGGATAAAGAAATTTCTCTGTATCTCTGTTTTAAATTGACGCCCCTCTATCCTGAGGCTGTGCCCTCTTGTCCTAGACTCCTCCACCATGGGGAACAGCTTTTCAACATCTACCCTGTTTAGGCCTTTCAACATTTGATAGGTTTCAATGAGATCCCCCCTCATCCTTCTAATTTCCAGCGAGTACAGACCCAGAGGCATCAAATGTTTCTCAAATGCTAACCCTTTCTTTCCTGGAATAATCCGTGTGAACCTCCTCTGGACCCTCTCCAATGCCAGCACATCTTTTCTTGGATGAGGAGCCCAAAACTGTTCACAATACTCAAGGTGAGGCCTCAGCAATGCCTTATAAAGCCCCAGCATCACTCCCTGCTCTTTTATTCAAGACCTCTTGAAATGAATGCTAACGTTGCATTTTGTCTTATCACTGACTCAACCTGCAAGTTAACCGTTAGGGTGTTCAACACAAGAACTCCCAAGTCCCTTTGCATCTCAGATATTTGGATTTTCTCCCCATTTAGCAAACAGTCTGCACATTCATTTCTACTACCAAAGAGTATGATCATGCATTTTCCAGCATTGTATTTTATTTCCCACTTTCTTGCCCATTGTCCTAGTCTGTCCAAGACCTTCAGCAGCCTACCTGTTTCCTCAACACTACCTGCCCCTCCACCAATCTTCGAATCATTGACTGTAGGGATGACTTGAAGCTTCAGCATATAGATATTAAGAAAGATGTGCTGGAGCTTTTGGAAAGCATCAAGTTGGATAAGTCTCCGGGACCAGACGAGATGAACTCCAGGCTACTGTGGGAGGTGAGGGAGGAGATTGCTGAGCCTCTGGCGATGATCTTTGCATCATCAATGGGGATGGGAGAGGTTCCGGAGGATTGGAGGGTTGCAGATGTTGTTCCTTTATTCAAGAAAGGGAGTAGAGATAGCCCAGAATGTCCAGGGTGCTTGGAAGAAGGTACAGAGGAGGTGTCAGGGGTAAGTTTTTTTAGGCAGAGAGTGGTGAGTGCATGGAATGGGCTGCTGCCAACAGTAGTGGAGGCAGATACGAGAGGGTCTTTTAAGAGACTCCTGGATAGGTGCATGGAGCTCAGAAAAATAGAGGGCTATGGGTAACCCTAGGTGAGTTCTAAAGTAAGTATATCTTTGGCACAGCATTGTGGGCCAAAGGGCCTGTATTGTGCTGTAGGTTTTCTATGTTTCTAGGTTACTATCTGCAAACTTGGCAACAAAGCCATTTGTTCCAATATCTAAATCATTGATATACAGCATAAAAAGAAGCGGTCCTAACACTTCTGTGGAACACCACTAGTTACTAGCAACCAACCACAAAAGGATCCTTTTATTCCCACTTGCTGCCTCCTACCAATCAGCCAATCATAAAACTATAAGACCATAAGACAAAGGAGCAGAAGTTGGCTATTCGGCCCATCGAGTCTGCTCTGCCATTTTATCATGCGCTGATCCATTCTCCCATTTATATTCCAACCATATTGTGATCCAATCATATTGTGATCACTGCCTCCTAAGGGCTCTTTTACCTTAAGCTCCATTAATCGCCTCCAGTTCATTACATAACACCCAATCCAGTATAGCTAGTCCCCTAGCAGACACAACAACAAACTGCTCGAAGAAGCCATCTGGCAGGCATTCAACAAGATTACTCCCTTAAGATCCATTATCAACATGATTTTCCCAATTGACCTGCATGTTAAAGTCTCCCATAATGATCATAATATTGTCCTTTTGACACTCCTTTCCTATTTCCCATTGTAACCTGTGGTCCACTTCCCAGCTACTGCTGGGTAGACCGTATATAACTGCCATCAGGGTCCTTTTACCCTTTCAGTTTCTTAATTCAAACCACAAGGATTCAACATCTTCCAATCCCATGAAACATGTTCCTACTGATTTGATGCCATTCTTTACCAGCAGAGCCACGCCAGTCCATCTGCCTACCTCCCTATCCCTCTGATATAAAGTGTAACCTTGGACATTCAGCTCCCAACTACAACCATCCTTCAACCATGAATCAGTGATGGCCACAACATAATACTTGGCAATCTGAAATAGTGCAATGAGATCATCCACATTATTTCTTATACTCTGTGCATTGAGATATCACAGTTTGAGTGCTGTATTTACTATTTTTTTGATTTTGCATCCTGAATGCACTGATACTCACCCAGCTGGCTGCAATTTTGTTCTATCATCTGCCTGCTCTTCCTGACAGTCTGACGGCACCCTAAATTTGCTTTTTTACCATCTGACCTACCCTGCCTCCCTTAATTCTGGTTCCCACACCCCTGACAAATTATTTTAGACTCTCCCCAACAGCTCTAACAAACCTGCCCAGGAGAATATGGTCCCCTCGGGTTCAGATGTAATCCACCCTTTTCTACAGGTCATTCCCCCCAGAAGAGATTCGACTGATCCAAGAACCTAAAGCCCTGACCCCTGCAGCAGCTTCTCAGCCACACATTCATCTACCAAGTCATCCTGCTTCTAACCGCACTAGCATGTGGCACAGGTAGCAATCCAGAAATTACTTTCCGAGAGGTCCTGCTTCTCAGCTTGTTGCCTAGCTCTCTAAATTCTCTCTTTAGATCCTCATTTCTTTTCCTTCCTCTGTCGTTGCTACCAATATGTACCAAGATGTCTGGCTGCTCTCCCTCCCTCTCTAAAATGCTGTGGATGCGATCCTAGCACCCTGGCACCTGGGAGGCAACATACCATTCAGGTGTCTCGTTCACGTCCACAGAATCTCCTGTCTGTTACCCTGAGTATTGAGTCCCCTCTCACTGCGGCTCCCCTCTTCTCCCTTTACCTTCTGCACCATAGACCCATGCTCTCAGTGCCAGTTCCTTGGTCTGCATGGCATTCTTCTGGGAGGTCATCCCGCACAAAAGTATCTAAAACGATATACTTATATTGAGAGGAATGACAACACAGGTGTACTCTGCGCTAATTGCCTATTAATATTTCCATTTCTCCTGACAGTCACCCAGCTACTCACCTCCTGCAACTTTGTGGTGACTACTTTCCTGTACCCCTGATTAATTATCTCCTCACTCTCCCATACAAGCCGAAGGGTCTCCCAGGAGTCCAACATTCAGCATGAAGAACACACATCAGCCATTTACTACACTAAGTACAGCAAGAGAGGGGAAAAAAGGGAACCTTAACAGAAACTCACCCAGAGCCAATGCCTCTTCAGAGCCGAAGCCTGACACTCCTATTCTCACCACTAGCCTACTCCCAACAATGGCCGCTCCACTTGTATGTTCTAATCCTCTCAAAATGGATACTAACATTGCATTTGGCTTCCTACCACCAACTCAACCTGCAAGTTAACATTTAGGGACTCCCAAGTTCCTTTGCATCTCCAATTTCTGAAATTACTCCCCTTTTAGGAAATAGCTTATGCTATATTATTTCTATGAAAGAGCATGAACATACAATTCCATACACTGTAGTGCCAAAAGATTGGACGGGTGACAAATGTTACTCCTTTGATCAAGGAAGGTAATAGGGAATACTTTGGGAATTATAGACCATGATTCCTACATCAGTGGTGGGAAAACTACTGGAGAGGGTAGTTAGAGACAGAATTTGCAAGCATTTGGAGAAGCATAGTCTGATTAAGGATAATGAGCATGGCTTTGTGAGGGGTAGCTCTTGCCTCCTGAGCCTGTTTGAAATCTTCAAAGAAGTACTGAAAAACATTGATGAAGGAAGAGCAGCGGATGTGGTGTATATGGATTTTCGTAAGACATTTGACAAGGTTCCCCATGGCAGACTCAATCAGAACGTTGGGAAGCCTTGGATGCAAGGGCACTGGTCTGCACAGATTCAGAAATGACTTGCCATCAGAAGTTAGAGAGTGGTGGTAGACAGAGGTCAGTGATGAGTGATGTTCCACAGGGAGCTTTTCAAACTTCAAAGTAAGTTCATTATAAAAGTACATATATGTCCCCATATACAACTCTGAGATTCATTTTTTGTGGGCAGACTCAATAAATTCAGAGAATAATTATAGTAATAGAATCAATGAAACACAACAGCAACTGAGTGATTCAACCAGTGTGGAAAAGACAATCAACTGTGCAAATGCAAAAGGAAAGAAATAATAATAAATAAATAAGCAATAAATATCGAGACCATGAGATGAGGAGTCCTTAAAAGTGAGTCCACTTGACAGTGTTTGTAGGAACATTTCAAAGATGGACCGATTGAAGTTGAGTGAAGTTAGCCTCTTTGGTTCAAGAGCCTGATGATTGAGGAGTAGTAACTTCTTGAACCTAGTGTTGTGTGTCTTGAGGCTCCTGTACCTTCTTCCTGATTGCAATGAGAAGAGAGCACTCCTGGCTGGTGGGTGTCCCTGATAATGGATGCTGGTTTTCTGCAACAGCATTTCAAGTAGATGTGCTCAATGGTGGGAAGGGCCTTACCCTCAATAGACTGGGCTATACCCACTGTGTTTTGTAGTATTTTCTGTTCAAGGGCTTTGGTGTTTCCATACCAGGCTGTGATGCTGCCAGTCAATGTATTCTCCACTACACGTCTATACAAGTTTGTCTATGTTCCAGTTGTCATGCTGAACCTTTGCAAACTCCTAAGGGAGTGGAGGCACTGCTGTCCTTTCATTGTAATTGCATTTACATGCTGCACCTAGAACAAGTCCTCCAGAATAGTAACACCAAGGAACTTAAAGTTACTGACCCTGTCCACCTCTGATCCTCCGATGAGGACTGGCTCGTGGACTTCTGTTTTCCTTCTCCTGAAGCTGATAATCAGCTCATTTGTCTTGCTGACATTGAGTAACAGGTTGTTATGAAGTCAACACTCAGCCAGATTTTCAATCTCCCTCCTATATGCTGTTTCATCATCATCTTTGATTTGACCAACGCCGTGGTGTCGTCAGCAAACTTGAATATGGCATTGGAGCTGTGCTTAGCCACACAGTCATAAGCATAAAGCAAGTAGAGCACACAGCCTAGTGGTGCACCTGTGCTGATGGAGAAGGTGGAGGAGATGTTGCCAATCCGAACTGACAGGGGTCTACAAGTCAGGAAACCAAAAGATCCAATTGCACAGTAAAGTATTGAGGCCAAGGTCTGGGATCTTGTTGATTAGTTCTACACCCCTGCTCTGAGTGATTTTTATATATGATTTGGATAATTAAGTAGAAGTGTGGGTCAGTAAGTTTGCAGATGATATGAAGGTTGCTGGTACTGTAGATAATGTAAAAGGTTGTCCTCGATAACAGACGGCATTTCTGGCTAAGGCCCTTCATCAAGTATTTTGTGTGTGTTGCTTTGGTTTCCATCATCTGCAGTTTCTCTGTTGTTTGTGATTTTAATCATTGTTCCATGTACAGCTTTTAACTCCTACTTTCAATAGCACTTACGAAAGGCTTTAAGCACACAATAGTTAAAGGAGTTACAATTGATTATTACTGGAAGTTTCATACCACTTTTAATGTTATGGAAAGCAATGTCTTCAGAGTGTATGAATTTCCAAAACAATGGCTTCCAGTATAACAGCTGTGACTTTTACCATAAGCTGCAAAATACATAGTATATTCTATTTTTGGTGGGATAGAATTGTCATATTTAATAAAATATAGAGATAAATAATTTAGACAATATAGAGGAGTACTTCATACTTTCCATAATAAAGTTTTCTTCAAGACCAGTGGAAATCTGTAAGAAAATTTTTGCTCTCAAATATTCATTTGTTAACAATAAGCAGAGAGCAGTCCAAGAAGCGACTGGTCATTCACTGCACAGACAAAACCATCAACCCAACCTTCATTCTAATCTTCATTTTCACTGCTGTCATTTTTAGCACACTGAATCTGCAGTGGCAAACCTGTGGAATTCATTGCCACAGTTGGTTGTGGAGGCCAAGGCATTGGGTGTATTTAAAGCAGAGGTTGCTAGGTTCTTGGTTAGTAAAGACATCAAATGTTACGAGAGAAAGTTGGATAATTAAATTGAGAGAGGGACAATAAATCATCCATGATGGGATGGAGGAGCAGACTTGATGGGCCAAAAGGCCTAATTCTGCTCCTCTGTCTTACGGTCTGAAAAACATTTGCCCTGGGGTAAGCAGTGGCTTGCTGAACTTAAGTTACTTTGTGTCATGATCCCAAACATTATTTAATATTCAGGCAGGTCATATGCTTGCAGAATAAACCTAGTAGCAATTATATTTATAAATAGATATTGGATCGGTCTTCCAACTATATGCCAGAGATTTTGTTGGAGCCATCTAAATATCAGTGCTGAAAGCTAATATTGGAGCAGGTTTAACCAGAGGTGCCATCTACACTGCTACTCTGCTGAACTCTCCATGGAGTCATTCAGGGCAACAAAGATATCTGTGGACTTTCCAGATGGGACACTTGCCCACTGACTCCATGCCTAGTTAATGTTGGTACATGCACAATAGCCTTATTAACCTCAGTAGAAAGAAGTTAGACATTTACATTTTCATTATTTTTTGCAGCACTAAAGTAATTTTGCTCTATTTTTCACCACATATGAATAAAACAAACGTCCTTTCTGGCCTCAAATGGACGTAAAACAGTGTGATTGTGCTAGTACCTTGGCCAAATCTTATCTCACAACCAAACTCACTTAATATATTGTCAGAGTATTAACATCACTGATGTTGAGATGTTTCAGCAAATGAATAGACCATTACCTTAACCTAACCTGGATGTTACATCTGTATTTATTTGGGAGATAGACACAGTGTCTATAGAAGTAAGGCAAAGCAGCAGTGATGCCACAGACCATACACAGATTACTTAGGAGGAAATGCCTGCTGTCTTGAGGCAAATTAGGGTGGATAAATCCCCAGGGCCTGACAAGGTGCTCCCTCAGTCCTTGTGGGGGGCTGGTGCAAAAATTGCTGTGGCCCTAGCAGAGGTATTTAAAATGTCCTTAGCCACGCATGAGGTGCCAGAGGATTGGAGGATAGCTAATGTTGTTCCGTTGTGTAAGAAAGGCTCTAAGAATAAGTTGGGAAACTATAGGCCACTGAGCCTGACATTGGTAGTGGGTAAGTTATTGGAAGATATTCTAGGGAACCAGATACATAACTATTTGGATAGACAGGGACTGATTAGTGATGGTCAACATGGCTTTGTGCCTGGTAGGTCATATCTAACCAGTCTTACAGATATTTTTGAGGAGATTACCAGGAAAGTTGACAAAAGTAAGCCAGTGAATGTTGTCTACATGGACTTCAGCAAGGCCTTTGAAGAGTTCCCACTTGGGAGGTTCGTCAAGGAGGTTCAGTCACTTGGCATTTAGGACGAGAGAGTAAATTGGATTTTTCATTGGCTTTTTGGAAGAAACCAGAGAGCATTAGTAGATGCTTGCCTCTCTGACTGTTGGTGTGCCGCAGGCATTGGTGCCGTGTCCATTATTGTTTGTAATCTATATCAATTATCTGGATGACAATGTAGGAAACTGGATCAGTAAATTTGCAGATGACACCAAGATTGGAGGTAGAGTGGACAGCAAGGAAGGATATCAAAGCTCGCAGTAGGATCTGGACCAGCTGGAAAGATGACAGATGGAATTTAATGCAGTTAAGTGCATGTTGCACTTTAGAAGGGCAAACCAGGGTAGAACCTATACAGTGAACAGCAGGGCACAGAGGAGTGTGGTAGAACAGACGGATTGAGAGTACAGATCTCTAATTTCTTGAAAGAAGCGTCAGAGGTAGATAGGGTTGTACATTGGCTTTCACAAAACAAAGTATTGAGTAGAGTTCGTAATATTGTATAAAACATTGGTGAGGCTAAATTGGAGTATGGTGTGCAGCTTCTGTCAACTATCTACAGGAAAGATATCAATGATTAAAAAAAGTACAAAGAAAATTTACAAGTGTGTTGCTGGGACTTGAGGATGTTAGTTATATGTATAGGTTAGGACTTTATTGCCTGGAGTGTTGGAGAATGAGGGGAGAGTTGATAAAGCTGAGTGATATGGACAGGGTAAATGCAAACAGGTTTTTTCCACTGAGGTTGGGAGAGACGAAAATTAGATCTAATGGGTTAAGGGTGAAAGGTGAAATGTTGAAGGGGAACATGAAGGGCAACTTCTTCACTCAGAGTGTGGTGAGAGTGTGGAACGAACTACCAACGGTTGGGAGGGGTATGGAGGGCTATGGTCCAGATGCAGGTTGGTGGGTCTGGCAAGAATAATAGTTTGGCATGGACTAGATGGGCCGAAGGGCCGGTTTCTGAGCTGTGGTGCTCTATGACACAATGACTCTACCTCCTGATGAAGTGTCTCAGTCCAAAATGCCAACTGTTTATTTCCCTCCATTAATGCTGCCTGAGCTGCTGAGTCCTCCCAGTACTTTTTATGTGTAACTTAACAATTCCCACATCTGCAGAGTCTCTTGTGTCAACCTTTCCCCTACCTTTGCAACAGTGCCAATGTTTCAGATATGAAATACCCTGTGTCTCAGAGCGACTGAAAAATGGTTCACACCATGAGGACTATCACGTCCTTCCAGGAGAGTCAGAAACTACCATCGGTCTACTGGGCAATCGACAAGCACGTTCTACAGAGCTGATCTGGCCATAGACTGGCACACTACACTATGGGGCAAATGACTGTTTAATTAAGCTGTGGGCATGAGAATATTGTTTGGCATTTACTGTTGGTAACGTTAGGCAACCAGTTGAAATTCTTCACTGGTTACAATCAGATAACCAATCCACGTGTTTCCCTGAGGATTCTATATGTTCCTCACTGGGATTTTGAATGAATGAATGCCATTCCCACCCAGCATTGTCACTCTGTCTCATAGTCTGATGTTTGTTAGCTGGACAGCAACCAAAACTGGTCTTGTGCTACAAGTTATCTTAATGCCTGTTTGTAAAATACACGAGTTAAAACCCAACCACTTGAGGTGATGTATAATTAGGCAGTTTTCATCTGTGGGATGTGACCACAGGCATGATAAGTCATCTACTGAATATTTGCATTGCACATTTCTGAATCATTCACATCAGAAATGCTACCACAGAAGCACACTTCCAGGAACTTGAACTGATTTAGATTATCACCACGTGGAATTACTAAAATCTATTGACTGCTTGAGTTCAACAGGATCCATGGTGAATCCATGTGGACACAATTTGGATGAGAATTATAAGAAGTACTTCAAGTGAATATTACTTAATGGTACTTATCATGACCAATGCCCCTACTTCAGTCCCATAGCAAATTACAAGCTCAGTACAATGAGCTAATTTTACATTTATACAATGCTTTGCCTTTAGTCTTCTTCTGAGAGAATGCAGCTTTTATACAAAGCTTTAAAATCTCTTTCTACTTTCCATGGGAAATATAATGATGAGTGTCACTAATGTTGTGCCTGAGTTTTGCAGTGAACCCAAAAGACAGATCTAGGCCTTTCAACATTTGAAAGGTTTCAATGAGATCCCCTCATCCTTCTAATTTCCAGTGAGTATAGACCCAGAGGCATCAAATGTTTCTCAAATGCTAACCCTTTCTTTCCTGGAATCATCCTTGTGAACCTCCTCTGAACTCTCTCCAATGCCAGCACATCTTTTCTTGGATGAGGAGCCCAAAACTGCTCACAATACTCAAGGTGAGGCCTCACCAGTGTTTTATAAAGCCTCAGCATCACATCTCTACTCTTTTATTCAAGATCTCTTGAAATGAATGCTAACATTGCATTTGCCTTCCTTATCACCAACTCAGCCTGCAAGTTAACTTTTAGGGTGTTCAGCACAAGAACTCCCAAGACCCTTTGCATCTCAGATATTTGGATTTTCTCCCCATTTAGAAAACAGTCTGCACATTTATTTCTACTACCAAAGAGTATGATCATGCATTTTCCAACATTGTATTTTATTTGCCACTTTCTTGCCCATTCTCCTAATCTGTCTAAGACCTCCTGCAGCCCACCTGTTTCCTCAACACCACCTACCCCTCCACCAGTCTTCGTATCATTGACTGTAGTGATGATTTAAACCTTGAGCATATAGACATTAAGAAAGAAGATGTGCTGGAGCTTTTGGAAAGCATCAAGTTGGATAAGTCTCCGGGACCAGACGAGATGAACTCCAGGCTACTGTGGGAGACGATGGAGGAGATTGTTGAGTTTCTGGCAATGATCTTTGCATCATCATTGGGGACGGGAGAGGTTCCAGAGGATTTGAGGGTTGCAGATGTTGTTCCTTTATTCAAGAAAGGGTGCAGAGATAGCCCAGGATGCCCAGGGTGCTTGGAAGAAGGTACAGAGGAGATGTCGGGTAAGTTTTTTTAGGCAGAGAGTGCTGAGCGCATGGAATGGGCTGCCGCCAACAGTAGTGGAGGCAGATACGAGAGGGTCTTTTAAGAGACTCCTGGATAGGTACATGGAGCTTAGAAAAATAGAGGGCTATGGGTAACCCTAGGTAAGTTCTAAAGTAAGTATATCTTCGGCACAGCATTGTGGGCCGAAGGGCCTGTATTGTGCTGTAGGTTTTCTATGTTTCTAGGTTATTATCTGCAAACTTGGCAACAAAGCCATCTATTCCACTATCTAAATCATTGATATACAGCATAAAAAGAAGTGGCCCCAACACTGACTCCTGCGGAACATCACTAGTTACTGGCAGCCAACCACAAAAGGATCCTTTTATTCTCACTTGCTGCCTCCTACCAATTAGCCAATGCTCTAACTATGTTAGTAACTTTCCTATAATACCATGGGCTCTTAACTTGGTAAGCAGCCTCATGTGTGGCACCTTATCAAAGGCCTTTTGAAAGTACAAATATACAACATCCGCTGCATCCCCCCCCCCCCCTTTATCTATCCTACATGTTAATCTCCTCAAAGAATTCCAACTGGCTCATCAGGCAGGATTTTCCCATAAACCATGCTGACTTTGTCCTATCTTCTCCTGTGTCACCAAGTACTCCATAACGTCATCCTTAACAATTCACTCCAACATCTTCCCAACCACTGAGGTCAGGCTAACTGGTCTATATCTTCCTTTCTGCTGACTTCCTCCTTCCTTAAAGAGCAGAGTGACATTTGCAATTTTCCAGTCCTCTGGCACCATGCGAGAGACTAATGATTTTTGAAAGATCATTACTAATGCCTCCACAATCTCTATCACTACCTCTTTCAGAACCCTAGGGTGCAGTTCATCGGGACTAGGTGACTTATGCATCCTTGGCTTTCAACTTTTTGAGCACCTTCTCCCTTGTAATAGTAATTGCATGTATTTCTCTTCCCTCACACCCTTCAACATCTGGCATACTGTTAGTATCTTCCACAGTGCAGACTAATGCAAAATACTCATTCAGTAAATCTGCCATCTCCTTGGCCCTCATTTCTTCGGCCTCATTTTCCAGTGGTCCTATATCTACTCACATCTCTCTATTTTTTTACATTCTACAAAAGCTTTTACTATCCACTTCAATATTATTTGTTAGCTTGCTTTCCTATTTCATGTTTTCCCTTCTAATGATTCTTTTACTTGCTTTCTGTAGGTTTTTAAAAGCTGCTGAACCCTCCACCTTCCCATTATTTTTTGCTCTGTTGTATGCCCTGTCTTTTGCTATTCCATTAGCTTTGACTTCCCTTGTCAGCCATGGTTGTACTATTTTGCCATTTGAGTATTTCTTTGTTTTTGGAATACTCCTGTCCTGCACTTTCCTTATTTTTCACAGAAACTTACGCCATTGCTGCTCTGCTGTCATCCCTGCCAGCAGCTCCTTCCAATTTACTTTGGCCAACTTCTCTCTCAGACCAATGTAATTTCCTTTAGTCCACTGAAATACTGCTACATCAGACTTTTCTTTCTCCCTATCAAATTTCAAGTTGAACTCAATCATATTGTGATCACTGTCTCCTAAGTGTTCTTTTACCTTAAGCTCCCTAATCGCCTCCGGTTCATTACATAACACCCAATCCAGTATAAATGATCCCCCTAGTAGTCTCAATGACAGATTGCTCTAAAAAGCCATCTTGCAGGCATTCAACAAGATTACTCCCTTAAGATCCATTATCAACATGATTTTCCCAATTGACCTGCATGTTAAAGTCTCCCATAACTATCATAATATTGTCCTTTTGACACTCCTTTTCTATTTCCCATTGTAACCTGTGGTCCACTTCCCAGCTACTGCTGGGTAGACTGTATATAACTGCCATCAGGGTCCTTTTACCCTTTCAGTTTCTTAACTCAAACCACAAGGATTGAACATCTTCCAATCCCATGACACATGTACCTACTGATTTGATGCCATTCTTTACCAGCAGAGCCACGCCAGTCCATCTGCCTACCTCCCTATCCCTCTAATATGAAGTGTAACCTTGGACATTCAGCTCCCAACTACAACCATCCTTCAACCATGAATCAGTGATGGCCACAACATAATACTTGGCAATCTGAAGTAGTGCAATAAGATCATCCACATTATTTCTTATACTCTGTGCATTGAGATATCACAGTTTGAGTGCTGTATTTACTATTTTTTTGATTTTGCATCCCGAATGCACTGATACTCACCCAGCTGGCTGCAATTTTGTTCTGTTATCTGCCTGCTCTTCCTGACAGTCTGACTGCATGCTAAACTTGCTTTTTTACCATCCACCCTGTCCTGACTCCCTTAATTCTGGTTCCCACCCCCCCGACAAATTATTTTAGGCTCTCCCCAACAGCTCTAACAAACCTGCCCACAAGAATATGGTTCCCTCGTGTTCAGGTGTAATCCACCCTTTTCTACAGGTCATTCCCCCCAGAAGAGATTCTACTGATCCAAGAACCTAAAGCCCTGACCCTTGCAGCAGCTTCTCAGCCACACATTCATCTACCAAGTCATCCTGTTTCTAACTACACCTCATGTGGCACAGGTAGCAATCCAGAAATTACTATCCGAGAGATCCTGCTTCTCAGCCTGCTGCCAAACTCTCTAAATTCTCTCTTTAGATCCTCATTTCCTTTCCTTCCTATGTCGTTGGTACCAATATGTACCAAGACGTCTGGCTGCTCTCCCTCCCTCTCTAAAATGGTGTGGCCATGATCCTAGATGTCCCTGACTCTGGCACCTGGGAGGTAACATACCATTCGGGTGTCTCGTTCACGTCCACAGAATCTCCTGTCTGTTCTCCTACTATTGAGTCCCCTATCACTACTGCTCTCCTCTTTCCCCTTTACCTTCTGTACCATGGACCCATGCTCAGTGCCAGTTACCTGGTCTGCATGGCATTCTTCTGGGAGGTCATCCTGCACAAAAGTATCTAAAACGATATACTTATTATTGAGAGGAATGACAACACAGGTGTACTCTGCGCTAATTGCCTTTTAACATTTCCATTTCTCCTGACAGTCACCCAGCTACTCACCTCCTGCAACTTTGTGGTGACTACTTTCCTGTACCCCTGATTAATTATCTCCTCACTCTCCCATACAAGCCGAAGGGTCTCCCAGGAGTCCAACATTCAGCATGAAGAACACACATCAGCCATTTACTACACTAAGTTCAGCAAGAGAGGGGAAAAAAGGGAACCTTAACAGAAACTTAACCAGAGCCAATGCATTTGGCTTCCTACCACCAACTCAACCTGCAAGTTAACATTTAGGGACTCCCAAGTCCCTTTGCATCTCCAATTTCTGAAATTACTCCCCTTTTAGGAAATAGCTTATGCTATATTATTTCTACGAAAGAGCATGAACATACAATTCCATACACTGTAGTGCCAAAAGATTGGATGGGTGACAAATGTTACTCCTTTGATCAAGGAAGGTATTAGGGATAATTTTGGGAATTATAGACCATGAGTGGTGGGAAAACTATTGGAGAGGGTAGTTAGAGACAGGATTTGCAAGCATTTGGAGAAGCATAGTCTGATTAAGGATAATGAGCATGGCTTTGTGAGGGGTAGCTCTTGCCTCCTAAGTCTGTTTGAATTCATCTGTGACCTCCCAGGTGCCAGAGTCCGGGATGTTTTAGATTGTGTCCAAGATATCCTGCAGTGGGAGGGAGAAAAGCCGGAGGTCGTGGTACATATTGGTACAAACGACATAGGTAGAAAAAGGGAAGAGGTCCTGAAAAAAGACTACGGAGAGTTAGGAAGGAAGTTGAGAAATAGGGCTGCAAAGGTATTAATCTCAGGATTACTGCCTGTGCCATGCGACAGTGAGAATAAGAATAGAATGAGGTGGAGGATGAATGCGTGGCTGAGGGATTGGAGCATGGGGCAGGGATTCAGATTGCTGGATCATTGGGACCTCTTTTGGGGCAGGTGTGACCTATACGAAAAGGACGGGTTGCACTTGAATCCCGGGGAACCAATATCCTGGCGGAAGTTTGCTAAGGCTACTGGGGAGAGTTTAAACTAGAATTGTTGGGTGTGGGAACCAAATTGAAGAGACTGGGGAAGAGGATGTTGGCTCACAAATAGAGAAAACTTATAGACAGTGCGAGAGGGAGGATAGGCAGGTGATAGAGAAGGGACGCACTCAGACCGAAGGTTTGAGATGTGTCTATTTTAATGCAAGTAGTATTGTGAACAAAGCTTGGATCAGTACTTGGACATATGATGTGGTGGCCATTACAGAGACTTGGATGGCTCAAGTACTGGGTTTTAGATGTTTCAGAAAGGACAGGGAGGGAGGCAAAAGAGGTTGGGACGTGGCACTGTTAATCAGAGATAGTGTCACAGCTGCAGAAAAGGTGATTGCCATGGAGGGATTGTCTACAGAGTCTCTGTGGGTGGAGGTTAGGAACAAGAAGGGGTCAATAACTTTACTGGGTGTTTTTTATAGGCTGCCCAATAGTAATAGGGATATCAAGGAGCAGATAGGGAAACAGATCCTGGAAAGGTGTAATAATAACAGAGTTGTTGTGATGGGAAATTTTAATTTCCCAAATATCGATTGGAATCTCCCTAGAGCAAGGGGTTTAGATGGGGTGGAGTTTGTTAGGTGTCTTCAGGAAGGTTTCTTGACACAATATGTAGATAAGCCTACAAGAGGAGAGGCTGTACTTGATCTGGTGTTGGGAAATGAACCTGGTCAAGTGTCAGATCTCTCAGTGGGAGAGCATTTTGGAGATAGTGATCACAATTCTATCTCCTTAACCATAGCACTGGAGAGAGAAATGAATGGACAAATGTGAAAAGCGTTTAATTGAAGTAAGGGGAATTATGAGGCTATCAGGCCGGTAATTGGAGGTTAAATTGGAAACAGATGTTTTCAGGGAAAAGTACAGAAGAAATGTGGCAAATATTTTTTGCCCATTGTCCTAATTTGTCTTAGACCTTCTGCAGCCTACCTGTTTCCTCAACACTACCTGCCCATCCACCAGCCTTTGTATCATCAACGGTAGGGGTAACTTAAAGCTTGAGCATATAGACATTAAGAAAGAAGATGTGCTGGAGCTTTTGGAAAGCATCAAATTGGATAAGTCTCCGGGACCAGAAGAGATGAACTCCAGGCTACTGTGGGAGGGGAGGGAGGAGATTGCTGAGCCTCTGGAGGACTATAGGTAAGCCTAGTAATTTCTGAGATAGCGACATGTTATCTGTGGGCCAAAGGGCCTGTATTGTGCTGTAGGTTTTTTATGTTTCTATGTTTCTAAATACTTAAAAACATTGATGAAGGTAGAGCAGTAGATGTGGTGTATATGGATTTTAGTAAGGCATTTGACAAGGTTCCCCATGGTAGACTCAATCAGAATGTTGGGAAGCATTGGATGCAAGGGAACTAGGCTGCGCAGATTCAGAAATGACTTGCCATCATAAGTCAAAGAGTGGTAGTAGACGGAGGTCAGTGACGAGTGATGTTCCACAGGGATCTGTTCAAACTTCAGAGTAAGTTCATTATAAAAGTACATATATATCCCCATATACAACTCTGAGATTCATTTTTTTTGTGGGCAGACTCAATAAACTCAGAGAATAATTACTGTAATAGAACATACATAGAACATAGAATAGTACAGCACAGTACAGGCCCTTCAGCCCACAATGTTGTGCCGACCCTCAAACCCTGCCTTCCATATAAGACCTCACCTTAAATTCCTCCATATACCTGTCTAGTAGTCTCTTAAACTTCACGAGTGTATCTGCCTCCACCACTGACTCAGGCAGTGCATTCCACGCACCAACCACTCTCTGAGTCAAAAAACCTTCCTCTAATATCCCCCTTGAACTTCCCACCCCTTACCTTAAAGCCATGTTCTCTTGTATTGAGCAGTGGTGCCCTGGGGCAGAGGCGCTGGCTATCCACTCTATCTATTCCTCTTATTATCTTCTACACTTCTATCATGAATCCTCGCATCCTCCTCCTCTCCAAAGAGTAAAGCCCTAGCTCCCTTAATCTCTGATCATAATGCATACACTCTAAGCCAGGCAGCATCCCGGTAAATCTCCTCTGTACCCTTTCCAATGCTTCCACATCCTTCCTATAGTGAGGCGACCAGAACTGGACACAGTACTCCAAGTGTGGCCTGACCAGAGTTTTATAGAGCTGCATCATTACATCGTGACTCTTAAACTCTAACCCTCGAGCTATGAAAGCTAACACCCCATAAGCTTTCTTATCTACTCTATCCACCTGTGAGGCAACTTTCAGGGATCTGTGGACATGTACCCCCAGATCCCTCTGCTCCTCCACACTACTAAGTATCCTGCCATTTACTTTGTATTCTGTCTTGGAGTTTGTCCTTCCAAACTGTACCACCTCACACTTCTCCGGGTTGAACTCCATCTGCCACTTCTCAGCCCACTTCTGCATCCTACCAATGTCTCTCTGCAATCTTTGACAATCCTCTACACTATCTACAACACCACCAATCTTTGTGTCGTCTGCAAACTTGCCAACCCACCCTTCCACCCCTACATCCAGGTTGTTAATAAAAATCACAAAAATAGAGGTCCCAGAACAGATCCTTGTGGGACCCCACTAGTCACAATCCTCCAATCTGAATGTACTCCCTCCACCACGACCCTCTGCCTTCTGCAGGCAAGCCAATTCTGAATCCACCTGGCCAAACTTCCGTGGATCCCATGCCTTCTGACTTTCTGAATAAGCCTACCGTGTGGAACCTTGTCAAGTGTCTTACTAAGACCCATATAGATCACATCCACTGCACTACCCTCATCTATATGCCTGGTCACCACCTCAAAGAATTCTATCAGGCTTGTTAGACACGATCTGCCCTTCACAAAGCCATGCTGACTGTCCCTGATCAGACCATGATTCTCTAAATGCCCAGCGATCCTATCCCTAAGAATCTTTTCCAACAGCTTTCCCACCACTGACGTAAGGCTCACTGGTCTATAATTACCCGGACTATTCCTACTACCTTTTTTGAACAAGGGGACAACATTCGCCTCCCTCCAATCCTCCGGTACCATTCCCGTGGACAACGAGGACATAAAGATCCTAGCCAGAGGCTCAGCAATCTTCCCTCGCCTCGTGGAGCAGCCTGGGGAATATTCCATCAGGCCCCGGGGACTTATCCGTCCTAATGTATTTTAACAACTCCAATACCTCCTCTCCCTTAATATCAACATGCTCCAAAACATCAACCTCACTCATATTGTCCTCACCATCATCAAGTTCCCTCTCATTGGTGAATACCGAAGAGAAGTATTCATTGAGGATCTCGCTCACTTCCACAGCCTCCAGGCACATCTTCCCACCTAAACCTCTAATCAGTCCTACCTTCACTCCTGTCATCCTTTTTTTCTTCACATAATTGAAGAACGCCTTGGGGTTTTCCTTCACCCTACTCACCAAGGCCTTCTCATGCCCCCTTCTTGCTCTTCTCAGCCCCTTCTTAAGCTCCTTTCTTGTTTCCCTATATTCCTCAATAGACCCATCTAATCCTTGCTTCCTAAACTTCAAGTATGCTGCCTTCTTCCACCTGACTAGATTTTCCACCTCACTTGTCACCCATGGTTCCTTCACCCTACCATTCTTTATCTTCCTCACCGGGACAAATTTATCCCTAACCTCCTACAAGAGATCTCTAAACATCGACCACATGTCCATAGTACATCTCCCTGCAAAAACATCATCCCAATTCACACCCGCAAGTTCTAGCCTTTTAGCCTCATAATTTGCCCTTCCCCAACTAAAAATTTTCCTGTCCTCTCTGATTCTATCCTTTTCCATGATAATGCTGAAGGCTAGGGAGCGGTGGTCACTGTCCCCCAGATGCTCACCCACTGAGAGATCTGTGACCTGACCCAGTTCATTACCTAGTACTAGATCTAGTATGGCATTCCTACAAACAAGAGAAAATCTGCAGATGCTGGAAATCCGAGCAACACACACAAAATGCTGGAGGAATTCAGCAGGCCAGGCAGCATTTATGGAAAAGAGTACAGTCGGCGTTTCTGGCTAAGGCCCTTCATCAGATATTTTGTGTGTGTTGCTTGGGTTTCCAACATCTGCAGATTCTCTGTTGTTCATGATTTTAATCATTGTTGCATGTACAGCTTTTAATTCCTACTTTCAATAGCAGTTACTAAAGGCTTTAAGCACAACAATAGTTAAAGGAGTTACAGTTGATTATTACTGGAAGTTTCATACCACTTTTAATGTTACGGAAAGCAATGTCTTCAGAGTGTATGAATTCCGAAAACAATGGCTTCCAGTATAACAGCTGTGACTTTTACCGTAAGCTGCAAAATACACAGTATGTTCTATTTTTGGTGGGATAGAATTGTCATATTTAATGAAATATAGAGATAAATAATTTGAACAATATAGAGGAGTATTTCGTACTTTCCATAATAAAGTTTTCTTCAAGACCAGTGGAAATCTGTAAGAGAATTTTTGCTCTCAAATATTCATTTGTTACCAATAAGCAGAGAGCAGTTCAAGAAGCGACTGGTCATTCACTGCACAGACAAAACCATCAACCCAACCTTCTTTCTAATCTTCATTTTCACTGCTGTCATTTTTAGCACACTGAATCTGCAGTGGCAAATCTGTGGAATTCATTGCCACAGTTGGCTGTGGAGGCCAAGGCATTGGGTGTATTTAAAGCAGAGGTTGCTAGGTTCTTGGTTAGTAAAGACATCAAATGTTACGAGTGAAAGTTGGATAATTAAATTGAGAGAGGGACAATAAATCATCCATGATGGGATAGAGGAGCAGACTTGATGGGCCGAAAGGCCTATTTCTGTTCCTCTGTCTTACAGTCTGAAAAACATTTGCCCTGGGGTAAGCAGTGGTTTGCTGAACTTAAGTTACTTTGTGTCATGATCCCTAACATTATTTAATATTCAGGCAGGTCATATGCTTGCATAATAAACCTACTAGCAATTATATTTATAAACAGGTTGAGTGAACTTGGCCTTTTCTCCTTGGAGCGACGGAGGATGAGGGGTGACCTGATAGAGGTGTATAAGATGATGAGAGGCATTGATCCTGTGGATAGTCAGAGGCTTTTTCCCAGGGCTGAAATGGTTGCCACAAGAGGACACAGGTTTAAGGTGCTGGGGAGTAGGTACAGAGGAAATGTCAGGGGTAAGTTTTTTAATCAGAGAGTAGTGCGGTTGCGTGGAATGGGCTGCCAGCAATGGTGGTGGAGGCAGATACAATAGGGTCTTTTAAGAGACTTTTGGATAGGTACATGGAGCTTAGCAAAATAGAGGGCTACGGGGAAGTCTAGTAAATGCTAAGGTAGGGACATGTTCAGCACAACTTTGTGGGCCAAAGGGCCTGTATTGTGCTGTAGGTTTTCTGAGTTTCTAGATATTGGATCGATCTTCCAACTATATGCCAGAGATTTTGTTGGAGCCATCTAAATATCAGTGCTGAAAGCTAATATTGGAGCAGGTTTAACCGGAGGTGCCATCTACACTGCTACTCTGCTGAACTCTCCATGGAGTCATTCAGGGCAACAAAGATATTTGTCGACTTTCCGGATGGGACACTTGCCCACTGACTCCATGCCTAGTTAATTTTGGTACATGCACAGTAGCCAGTAGCCTTATTAACCTCAGTAGAAAGAAGTTAGACATTTACATTTTCATTATTTTTAGCAGTTCTAAAATAATTTTGCTCTATTTTTCATCACATATCAATAAAACAAACATCCTTTTTGGCATCAAATGGATGTAAAGCAGTATGATTGTGCATGTACCTTGGCCAAATCTTATTCCACAACCAAACTCGCTTAATAAATTATCAACCAACACACACAAAATGCTGGTAGAACACAACAGGCCAGGCAGCATCTATAGGAAGAGGTACAGTCGAGGTTTCGGGCCAAGACCCTTCATCAGGACTGATTATGATAATAAATTATCAGTTCATTAACATCACTGATGTTGAGATGTTTCAGCAAATGAATAGACCATTACCTTAACATAACCTGGATGTTACATCTGTATTTATTTGGGAGATAGACACAGTGTCTATAGAAGTAAGGCAAAGCAGCAGTGATGCCACAGACCATACACAGATTACTTAGGAGGAAATGCCTGCTGGCTTGTGGCAAATTAGGGTGGATAAATCCCCAGGGCCTGACAAGGTGCTCCCTCAGTCCTTATGGGGGGCTGGTGCAAAAATTGCTGTGGCCCTAGCAGAGGTATTTAAAATGTCCTTAGCCACGCATGAGGTGCCAGAGGATTGGAGGATAGCTAATGTTGTTCCGTTGTGTAAGAAAGGCTCTAAGAATAAGTCAGGAAACTATAGGCCACTGAGCCTGACATCAGAAGTGGGCAAGTTATTGGAAGATATTCTAAGGAACCAGATATATAAGTATTTGGATAGACAGGGACTGATTAGTGATGGTCAACATGGCTTTGTGCCTGGCAGATCATATCTAACCAGTCTTACAGATATTTTTGAGGAGGTTACCAGGAAAGTTGACAAAGGAAAGCCAGTGAATGTTGTCTACATGGACTTCAGCAAGGCCTGTGAAGAGTTCCCACATGGGAGGTTCATCAAGGAGGTTCAGTCACTTGGCATTTAGGACGAGAGAGTAAATTGGATTTTTCATTGGCTTCTTGGGAGAAGCCAAAGAGCATTAGTAGATGCTTGCATCTCTGACTATTGGTGTGCCGCAGGGATTGGTGCTGTATCCATTATTGTTTGTAATCTATATCAATCATCTGGATGATAATGTAGGAAACTGGATCAGTAAATTTGCAGATGACACCAAGATTGGAGGTAGAGTGGACAGCAAGGAAGGATATCAAAGCTCGCAGTAGGATCTGGACCCGCTGGAAAGATGACAGATGGAATTTAATGCAGTCAAGTGCATGTTGCACTTTGGAAGGGCAAACCAGGGTAGAACTTATACAGTGAACAGCAGGGCACAGAGGAGTGTGGTAGAACAGACGGATTGAGAGTACAGATCTCTAATTTCTTGAAAGAAGTGTCACAGGTAGATAGGGTTGTACATTGGCTTTCATAAATGAAAGTATTGAGTAGAGTTCGTAATACTGTGTAAAACATTGGTGAGGGTAAATTGGAGTATGGTGTGCAGTTTTTGTCAACTATCTACAGGAAAGATATCAATGATTAAAAAAGTACAGAGAAAATTTACAGGTGTGTTGCTGGGACTTGAGGACGTTAGTTATATGTATAGGTTAGGACTTTATTGCCTGGAGTGCTGGAGAATGAGGGGAGAGTTGATCAAGCCGAGTGATATGGACAGGGTAAATGCAAACAGGTTTTTTCCACTGAGGTTGGGAGAGACGAAAATTAGATCTAATGGGTTAAGGGTGAAAGGTGAAATGTTGAAGGGGAACATGAAGGGCAACTTCTTCACTCAGAGTGTGGTGAGAGTGTGGAACGAGCTACCAACGGTTGGGAGGGGTATGGAGGGCTATGGTCCAGATGCAGGTTGGTGGGTCTGGCAAGAATAATAGTTCGGTATGGACTAGATGGGCCGAAGGGCCGGTTTCTGAGCTGTGGTGCTCTATGACACAATGACTCTACCTCCTGATGAAGTGTCTCAGTCCAAAATGCCAACTGTTTATTTCCCTCCATTAATGCTGCCTGAGCTGCTGAGTCCTCCCAGTACTTTTTATGTGTAACTTAACAATTCCCACATCTGCAGAGTCTCTTGTGTCAACTTTTCCCCTACCTCTGCAACAGTGCCAACGTTTCAGATATGAAATACCCTGTGTCTCAGAGCGACTGAAAAATGGTTCACACCATGAGGACTATCACGTCCTTCCAGGAGAGTCAGAAACTACCATCGGTCTACTGGGCAATCGACAAGCACGTTCTACAGAGCTGATCTGGCCATAGGCTGGCACACTACACTATGGGGCAAATGACTGTTTAATTAAGCTGTGGGCATGAGAATATTGTTTGGCATTTACTGTTGGTAACGTTAGGCAACCAGTTGAAATTCTTCACTGGTTACAATCAGATAACCAATCCACGTGTTTCCCTGAGGATTCTGTATGTTCCTCACTGGGATTTTGAATGAATGAATGCCATTCCCACCCAGCATTGTCACTCTGTCTCATAGTCTGATGTTTGTTAGCTGGACAGCAACCCAAACTGGTCTTGTGCTACAAGTTATCTTAATGCCTGTTTGTAAAATACACAAGTTAAAACCCAACCACTTGAGGTGATGTATAATTAGGCAGTTTTCATCTGTGGGATGTGACCACAGACATGATGAATCATCTACTGAATATTTGCATTGTACATTTCTGAATCATTCACATCAGAAATGCTACCACCGAAGCACACTTCCAGGAACTTGGGCTGATTTAGATTATCACCACGTGGAATTACTAAAATCTACTGACCACTGTAGTTCAACAGGATCCATGGTGAATCCATGTGGACACAATTTGCATGAGAGTTATAAGAAGTACTTCAAGTGAATATTACTTAATGGTACTTATCATGACCAATGCCCCTAGTTCAGTCCCATAGCAAATTACAAGCCCAGTACAATGAGCTAATTTTACATTTATCCATTGCTTTGCAGTATGCCTTTGGTATTCTTCTGAGAAAATGCAGCTTTTATCCAAAGCTTTAATCTCTCCATATACCTTCCATGGGAAATATAATGACGAGTGTCACTAACGTTGTGCCTGAGTTTTGCAATGAACCGAACAGACAGATTGAGTTCACATGAACACATATCTGCTGTGCTACACCCAAGTAAAAAAATCCACCAATCACTTCATGCTCAGGCGGTCTTTTGAGACTAGTGCAGCTTTCCTTTGATAAGACAACTGATGATCATTTGTTTCACTTTGTTACATCTTTTTATCTGCGTTAAAAACAAGTGGTTTTAATACAGTAAATTGACCTTTAATGAATGTTTAGCAGGAATATACGTAGTAATAAAAATCTATTTAATATAACACCTGTACATGTATGTTTATTCATAGCAATTCTTCAATTGACATGAGAAGTTTTGTAGTGCAGGGACCACACATGCTCTTCTCCATAAAATCTTGTTTCATGCTGTGACACTGAGGTGGTAGCGGAAACGTGAGCGCCTTCATATGGTGTGCGGTAGAAAAGCAGATGTACTAGAAAATTCAGGAAACCAGGAGCAGGCGTCTGAGGATCATGAAAGCAGTGGGGAGCTCCAGGTAAGTACTTTGCCACAAAGGCAGATTCCTAAAGTTGGCACTTAATATTAATCCTCACAGCCAAGAACCGGCTCAGACAGATCTTTTCCATGTACAGCTGAAGCAATCCTCTCTCAGTTCAGGTGAAAGGTCTTTCCATTTCGTTGCATGTCATTGGATGCCTCTGCACAGGTCGAGCATACTTGTCAAACACATGTTGGAAGGAGAGGAAAATCACAGACATTGCGGAATACAATAAGTCCATGATTTTCGTTTTGATTGATTTTTATAAGACCATAAGACAAAGGAGCAGAAGTCAGCCATTCAGCCCATCGAGTCTGCTCTGCCATTTTATCATGAGCTGATCCATTCTCCCATTTAGTCCCACTCTCCCGCCTTCTCACCATAACTTTTGATGCCCTGGCTACTCAGATACTTATCAGTCTCTGCCTTAAATACACCCAATGACTTGGCCTCCACTGCTGCCCGTGGCAACAAATTCCATAGATTCACCACCCTCTGACTAAAAAAATTTCTTTGCATTTCTTTTCTGAATGGGTGCCCTTCAATCCTTAAGTCATGCCCTTTCGTACTAGACTCCCCCATCATGGGAAACAACTTTGCCACATCCACTCTGTCCATGCCTTTCAACATTCGAAATGTTTCTATGAGGTCCCCCCTCATTCTTCTAAACTCCAAGGAATACAGTCCAAGAGCGGACAAATGTTCCTCATATGTTAACCCTCTCATTCCCGGAATCATTCTAGTGAATCTTCTCTGTACCCTCTCCAACGTCAGCACATCCTTTCTTAAATAAGGAGACCAAAACTGCCCACAGTACTCCAAGTGAGGTCTCACCAGCACCTTATAGAGGCTCAACATCACATCCCTGCTCCTATACTCTATTCCTCTAGAAATGAATGCCAACATTGCATTCGCCTTCTTCACTACTGACTCAACCTGGAGGTTAACTTAAGGGTATCCTGTACGAGGACTCTCAAGTCCCGTTGCATCTCAGAACTTTGAATTCTTTCTCCATTTAAATAATAGTCTGCCCATTTATCTTTTCTGCCAAAGTGCATAACCATACACTTTCCAACATTGTACTTCATTTGCCACTTCTCTGCCCATTCTTCCAATCTATTCAAGTCTCTCTGCAGACTCTCTGTTTCCTCAGCACTACCGGCCCCTCCACCTATCTTCATATCATCAGCAAACTTAGCCACAAAGCCATCTATTCCATAATCCAAATCGTTGATGTACAATGTAAAAACAAACGGCCCCAACACGGACCCCTGTGGAACACCGCTGGTAACCGGCAGCCAACCTGAATACGATCCCTTTATTCCCACTCTCTGTTTCCTGCCAATCAGCCAACGCTCTATCCATGTATGTAACTTTCCCATAATTCCATGGGCTCTCATCTTGTTAGGTAGCCTCATAGAAACATAGAAACATAGAAAATAGGTGCAGGAGTAGGCCATTTGGCCCTTCGAGCCTGCACCGCCATTTATTATGATCATGGCTGATCATCCAACTCAGAACCCCGCCCCAGCCTTCCCTCCATACCCCCTGACCCCCGTAGCCACAAGGGCCATATCTAACTCCCTCTTAAATATAGCCAATGAACTGGCCTCAACTGTTTCCTGTGGCAGAGAATTGTGTGGCACCTTGTCAAAGGCCTTCTGAAAATCCAAATATACAACATCCACTACATCTCCCTTGTCTAGCCTACTGGTAATTTCCTCAAAAAATTGTAATAGGTTTGTCAGGCAGGATTTTCCTTTAAGGAATCCATGCTGAGTTCTGCCTATCTTGTCATATGCCTCCAGGTACTCTGTAAGCTCATCCTTGACAATCGACTCCAACAACTTCCCAACCACCGATGTCAAGCTAACAGGTCTATAATTTCCTTTTTGCTTACTTGCCCCCTTCTTAAATAGTGGAGTGACATTTGCAATCTTCCAGTCCTCCGGAACCATGCCAGAATCTATCGACTTTTGAAAGATCATCGCTAATGCCTCCGCAATCTCCACAGCTACTTCCTTCAGAACACGCGGGTGCATTCCATCTGGTCCAGGAGATTTATCTACCTTTAGACTATTCAGCTTCCTGAGTACTTTCTCTGTCGTAATTGTGACTGTGCAAACTTCTCTTCCCTGCCACCCTTGAGTGTCCGGTATACTGCTGATGTCTTCCTCAGTGAAGACTGATGCAAAATACTCGTTCAGTTCCTCTGCCATCTCCTTATCTTCCATGTTGGAATTGAGTCATGTATTTTTCAAAAAATCCATTTTACCCCCCTTTCTATCTTCATTTCAGGATTTTTATCCTTACTGACTAAAACCTAAGATATAAATAATCAAAGGATTCCAAGGAATTGTTAAAGGACAGTGGGAGAAGCCAGAGTGGTAGTAGATAGTCTCCTCTCTGACTAGACCTGTGCCTCAGGGTCGGTGATGGATGTGTTGTTTTTTAGTTATCTATGTTAATGATCTGGATGATAATGTGGTAAACTGGAAGAGCAAACTGGCAGAAGAAACCAAGATTAGGGGCACAGTGGACAGCAAAAAAGGCTATCAAAGCTTAAAGCTGTATCTGGACCATCTGGGAAAAAGGGCTGAAAAATGGCAGATAGAATTTAATGCAGACAAGTGTCAAGTGTTGCAATTTGGAAGAATAAACCAGGGTACAAAAAGTACTGAGGAGTACAGAACATAGGGGTCTAGCAATACAGATCCATAATTGCTTGAAAGTGGCATCATGGTTAAATAGTGCTGTAAAGAAAGCTTTTGGCATATTGGTCTTCATAAATCTGAGTACTGAGTGCAGGTGCTTGGATGTCAGCCTAAATTTGCATAAGACATTAGTGAGGCCAAATTTGGAGTATTGTGTGCATTTCTGGTCACCTACTTACAGGGAAAATATCAATAAGCTTGAAAGAGTGCAGAGAAAATTTACAAGGGTGTTGTCACAACTTGAGGACCTGAGTTATAGGGAAAGGTTGAATAGGTTAAGACTTTATTCCATAGAATGTAGGAGAATGAGGGGAGATTTGAATGAGGTATACAAAATTATGAGGGGGGTAAATAGAAGTAGACTTTTTCCACTGAGAATGGGTGAGAAAGAAACTGCAGTCCATAGGTTAAGATAATTCTAAGGAATAGAGGGGGCATCGGAACAGTTCTGAAAGAGTACATGAGCTTCAGGCCATCTCAAAGCAGGAGAAGCAATGCCATGGTGATCAAAATCAGGATGTGCAAGAGACCAGAAGCTCCCAACAATCTTTGGTTGTGAGGATGAAGAAAGCTGTGACAATTGAAAAGGGGAGACCACAGAGAGATTCGAAAATAAGAATGACAATTTAAAAATGAAGGCATTGCTAGTTGTTTTCTTCTTCAATAAAATGACGACGTGCATGGTCACAGCAGCCTCTCTGAGTTCAACCAGTAGTGTGATTGTCTTTTACATCTTTTTTTATGATTGCATTAATTCAGAAACAAAGGTTCTGAACTTAAAGAGGGGTAACTTTGAAGGTATGAGACGTGAATTAGCTAAGATAGACTGGCAAATGACACTTAAAGGATTGATGGTGGATATGCAATGGCAAGCATTTATAGGTTGCATGGATGAACTACAACAATTGTTCATCCCAGTTTGGCAAAAGAATAAATCAAGGAAGGTAGTGCATCCGTGGCTGACAAGAGAAATTAGGGATAGTATCAATTCCAAAGAAGTAGCATACAAATTAGCCAGAGAAAGTGGCTCACCTGAGGACTGGGAGAAATTCAGAGTTCAGCAGAGGAGGACAAAGGGCTTAATTAGGAAGGGGAAAAAAGATTATGAGAGAAAACTGGCAGAGAACATAAAAACGGACTGTAAAAGCTTTTATAGATATGTAAAAAGGAAAAGACTGGTAAAGACAAATGTAGGTCCCCTGCAGACAGAAACAGGTGAATTGATTATGGGGAGCAAGGACATGGCAGACCAATTGAATAATTACTTTGGTTCTGTCTTCACTAAGGAGGACATAAATAATCTTCCAGAAATAGTAAGGGACAGAGGGTCCAGTGAGATGGAGGAACTGAGTGAAATACATGTTAGTAGGGAAGTGGTGTTAGGTAAATTGAAGGGATTGAAGGCAGATAAATCCCCAGGGCCAGATGGTCTGCATCCTAGAATGCTTAAGGAAGTAGCCCAAGAAATAGTGGATGCATTAGTGATAATTTTTCAAAACTCGTTAGATTCTGGACTAGTTGCTGAGGATTGGAGGGTGGCTAATGTAACCCCAATTTTTAAAAAAGGAGGGAGAGAGAAACCGGGGAATTATAGACCGGTTAGCCTAACGTCGGTGGTGGGGAAACTGCTGGAGTCAGTTATCAAGGATGTGATAACAGCACATTTGGAAAGCGGAGAAATGATCGGACAAAGTCAGCATGGATTTGTGAAAGGAAAATCATGTCTGACGAATCTCATAGAATTTTTTGAGGATGTAACTAGTAGAGTGGATGGGGAGAACCAGTGGATGCGGTATATTTGGATTTTCAAAAGGCTTTTGACAAGGTCCCACACAGGAGATTAGTGTGCAAACTTAAAGCACACGGTATTGGGGGTAAGGTATTGGTGTGGGTGGAGAATTGGTTAGCAGACAGGAAGCAAAGAGTGGGAATAAATGGGACCTTTTCAGAATGGCAGGCGGTGACTAGTGGGGTACCGCAAGGCTCAGTGCTGGGACCCCAGTTGTTTACAATATATATTAATGACTTGGATGAGGGAATTAAATGCAGCATCTCCAAGTTTGTGGATGACACGAAGCTGGGTGGCAGTGTTAGCAGTGAGGAGGATGCTAAGAGGATGCAGGGTGACTTGGATAGGTTGGGTGAGTGGGCAAACTCATGGCAGATGCAATTTAATGTGGATAAATGTGAAGTTATCCATTTTGGTGGCAAAAATAGGAAAACAGATTATTATCTGAATGGTGGCCGATTAGGAAAAGGGGAGGTGCAACGAGACCTGGGTGTCATTATACACCAGTCATTGAAAGTGGGCATGCAGGTACAGCAGGCGGTGAAAAAGGCGAATGGTATGCTGGCATTTATAGCGAGAGGATTCAAGTACAGGAGCAGGGAGTTACTACTGCAGTTGTACAAGGCTTTGGTGAGACCACACCTGGAGTATTGTGTGCAGTTTTGGTCCCCTAATCTGAGGAAAGACATCTTTGCCATAGAGGGAGTACAAAGAAGGTTCACCAGATTGATTCCTGGGATGGCAGGACTTTCATATGAAGAAAGACTGGATGAACTGGGCTTGTACTCGTTGGAATTTAGAAGATTGAGGGGGGATCTGATTGAAACGTATAAGATCCTAAAGGGATTGGACAGGCTAGATGCAGGAAGATTGTTCCCGATGTTGGGGAAGTCCAGAACGAGGGGTCACAGTTTGAGGATAGAGGGGAAGCCTTTTAGGACCGAGATTAGGAAAAACTTCTTCACACAGAGAGTGGTGAATCTGTGGAATTCTCTGCCACAGCAAACTGTTGAGGCCAGTTCATTGGCTATGTTTAAGAGGGAGTTAGATATGGCCCTTGTGGCTACAGGGGTCAGGGGGTATGGAGGGAAGGCTGGGGCGGGGTTCTGAGTTGGATGATCAGCCATGATCATAATAAATGGCAGTGCAGGCTCGAAGGGCCGAATGGCCTACTCCTGCACCTATTTTCTATGTTTCTATGTTTCTATACTGACACACGATGGAAAGTGGGAGACTGACCGGGAGAGTATGTCAAATGGTTACAAATGCATGCAAGGAGATCCAAGTAGAAAATCACCTAAGACATGGTTGGACATTTGCAATAAGAAGCATACCATTATTAATTTGTTTTGGAGTATCCAGAAGTTAATTTCATGGTCAAAAAGGAGAAAGATGTGTGAGTGGTGGGTTTAGTTTTAAATAACGGCCAGTCAGAGTGATTGGGGCTTGGGGCAGACCTGTACTTCAGTTGTCGAAAAACTCAGTAGCCAAGTAATTGATTTTTTAAGAAAACTGTTGTCAGAAACAAAGTCAGTGACAGTTTTACAATTAAATGACTTTTAAATGTCAGTAGATTAACCTTTAGCTTTGTCGCTGAAACTGACAAAAATATGTCTCATCTGCTTGATTGTAGGGTGTTACCTGCTCACAGCTAATTTAGTGACTTATCAGTTATGTGTGGAAAATTAGGCGTATGCACACGGATTTGCAGAGTTTCCGTTGTGAAAGGTACTTAGCAGTGATTTCTGAGCTTTTTATAGCTGTAGTATGTATTTGACTCTGGTAAATGTGTGGGTCTGGAACTTGCATTAACGTCACTAAGAATAAATATGACTCAGTTTGAATGGGACACTTGTGCTGATGGTTTTGCTCTGCTATGACACGGTGGTTTTCCCACATCCCTGACATGAAGGGGCAGTAGTTTGCCTTGGCTCACCTTTTGAGCTAAAAGTAGCACCAGCTGCACCTTCATGATCATGTGGGTGGTCCATTGCCAGTAAATTGGCCAGGAAGCTTCATTTTAATTAAGTTAGGTCTCCCATTTATATTCAACTGTTTACACTGGTGCCTCAAGTTAGCTCTGCTTCAGAAGTTCAAAGTTCAAATTAAATTTATTATCAAAACACGTATATGTCACCATCTACTACACTAAAATTCATTTTCTTGCAGGCATTCACAGTTGAAAAGAGAAATACAATAGAATCCATAAAAAGCTACACACCGGCAAAGACAGACAAACAACCAATGTGCAAAAGAAGACAAACCCTGTAAATTAACAAATAAGTAAGTGAATAATACTGACTCATCATTGTGCTTTTGGCCCTCATAGGTGGGTACACCATTTAAGTTTAAAAAAGGCTTTAAGTTTAAAAACTCAGATGCACTGCTCTACAAAGACACTGGCTCAAAAACACAGCAATGGAACAAAGGTGCACAATCCTTCTGGTTAGAGTTAACAAAGTGCAAGGGTAAATGCACCCTGATGAGAGTTATGTACAGGCCTCCAAACAGAAGCCAGGACGTGGGCTACAAATTATAATAGATGATAGAAAGGCCTGTGAAAAGGGCAATCTTGTGATAATCGTGGGGGATTTCAATAGGCAGGTAGACTGGCAAAATCCGTTTGGTGCTGGGTCTCAAGAGAGGAAATTTATAGAATGCCTATAACTTTTAAGAGAAGCTTGTAGATGAGCCCTCCAGCGAAATGGCAATTCTGGATTGGGTGCTGTGTAATGAATCAGATTTGTTTTGAGAGTTTAAGATGAAGGAACCCTTAGGAGACAGTGATCATAATATGATAGAATTCACCCTGCAGTTTGAGAAGAAAAAGATAAAATTGAATGTATCAGTATTACAGTGGAGTAAAGGGAATTATAGAGACATGAGAGAGCAGCTGACCAAAATTGATTGGAAGGGGACACTAGCAGGGATGACAGCAGAACAACAATGGCTAGCATTTATGGGGGAATTTCAGAAGGTGCGGGAAAGATACATCCCAAAGATGAAGAAGTATACTGGGGGGTGGGAGGGGGGAGATGAGGTAACTATGGCTGAGAAGAGAAGTCAAATACAGCATAAAAGCAAAAGAGAGAGGATATAACATAGCAAAAAATAATGGGAAATTAGAAATTTGGTGAAGTTTTTAAAAACCAACAGAAGGTAACTAAAATAGCCATAAGGAGACAAAAGATAAAATATGGTTAAGCTAGCCAATAATATAAAAGAGGATAAAAAACATTTTTTCAGATACATAAAGAGTAAAAGAGAGAGAAGAATGGATATTAGACCACTGGAAAATGACACTGGAGAGGTGGTAATGGGGAACAAAGAAACGGCAGAGGAACTTATTAAGTATTTAGTGTCAGTCTTCACTGTGGAAGATACTAACAGAATGCTAGAAATATGAGAATGTCAGGGGTCAGAATTTGATGTTGCATTTACTTAAAGAATAAGGTGCTTTGGAAGCTGAAAGGTCTGAAGATGAATATGTCACCTGGGTCAGATGGACTACACCCCAGGGATCTGAAAGAGGTAGCTGAAAAGATTGTGGAGGCATTAGTATTAATCTTTCAAAAATCACTAGATTTGGGAATTGTTCCTGAGGAGTGGAAAGCTGCACATGTCACTTCACTCTTTAAGAAGGGAGGGAGTCAGAAGAAAGGAAATTATAGGCCAGTTAGCCTGATTTCAGTGATCGGAAAAATGTTGGAGTTAATTATTAAGAATGAGGTTTCAGGTGCATGGAGGCACATGATAAAACAGGCCAACATCAGCATAGTTTTCTAAAGGGGAAATCTTGCCTGATAAATGTGGAATTCTTTGAGGAAATAACAGGCAATATAGACAAAGGAGAGTAAGTGGAGGTTGTTTATATGGATTTTCAGAAAGCCTTTTAAAAGTTGCTATCTGTGAGGCTACTTAGCAAAATAAGAGAGCATGGTATTATGGGAAATGTACTAAAATGGATGGATAATTGCCTGATTGGCAGGACACAAAGAGTGGGAATTAAGGGGCCCTTTTCTAGTTGGCTTCCGTTGACTGGTGGTGTGCCGCAGGAGTTAGTGTCGGGACCTCTTCTTTTCATGATTTATGTCAATGATTTGGATGCAGGAATTGATGGCTTTGTGGCCAAGTTTGCAGGCGATACTAAGACAGGTAGAAGGGCAGATAGTGCTGAGAGAGCAGGATGTCTGCAGAAGGACTTAGACAGATTGGTGAATGGGCAAAAGTGGTAGATTACATACAATTAAGGGGAGTGCATTATCATGCACTTCTGGCAAAATAAATAAATGTGCGGACTATTTTGTAAATGGGGAGAAAATTTAAAAAATCAAAGGTCAGAGGGAGTTTGGAGTTCCTGCATAGGCTTCCCTAAAGGTCAACTTGCAGGTTGAGTCGATGGTAAGGAAGCTAAATGCAATGTTAGCATTCATTTCGAGAGGACTAGAATACGAAAGCAAGGATGTAATGCTGAGGCTTTATAAGGCATTGGTCAGACCACACTTGGAGTATTGTGAACAGCTTTGGGCCCCTTACCTAAGAAAAGATGTGTTGGCATTGGAGAAGGCCCAGGGGAGGGTCACAAAAGTGATCCCAGGTATGAAAGGGCCTGTACTCACTGGAGTTTAGAAGAATGAGGAGGGATGTTGAACGTTGAAAGATTTGGATAAAGTGGGTGTGAAGAGGATGTTTCCTATAGTGGGGGAGTCTAGGACCAAAGGATGCAGCCTCATAAATGAGGGACGTCCATTTAGAACAGATGAGGAAAAATTTCTTTTGCCGGAGGATGGTGAGTCTGTAGAATTCATTGCCTCTGATGGCTGTGCAGGCCAAGTCATTGGGTATACTTAATGTGGAGCTTGATAAGTTCTTGATTAATCGGGGCATCAAAGGTTATGGGGAGAAGGCAGGAGAATGGATTTGAGAGGGATAGTAAATCAGCCATGATGGAGTGGCTAAGCAAACGATGGGTTGAATGGCTGAATACTGCCCCTATGTCTTATGGTCTTATGAAATAGGCTGAAGCAACATGCAGTGGCTGCCTTTAGAAGGCTAGTGCCAAGTAGACTAAGGCAAATCATGTGACCACTGTGCGGCACAGGGCTACACAGCCCTGGACCACACAGTAAATCTGAGTCATCAGACTTGTCACCATGGAGATTCTCAGGGCTGGGGGAAGCTGTGTGGCCAGACAAAGTGTTTTCTTTCGTCACATCCACCGTGACGTTCCGTGAGGGACAGCAGGCTCTGGGTCTTTCAAAGCATGGAGCGGGCACTGCCAATCCCGAGCAATGATCCACAGTCAACAGTGAGCACAGCCTAAGCGCCACACTTGGTTGTGAATGGCCACACCACTCACACCAGCGTTCATAGGCTCTCCTTATTGTAAGTCCTGTGGTGATGAGATCACATCAACTATTTCACTGTTACTGTGAGAGAAGCAGGAATGGGCCGAGCCGTCTACCAAGTTTCTGATTCAGCAGGGAAGGGAATGTTCACGCCAGCAGCTTCCTAACACAGCAGTGCAAATTGCCCTCAGGGAAAATTCCACTCGAGCTCTCATTGTGAGCACAAGCTGAGGACCAGCCTATGGGATACCTTTCACCTACTAAATGGCAATTATCACCTCTTAAAGTGGATGGCTTGTGGCTGGAGCCAATCTAAATGCAACTGAGAAAAAAGCAAAACTAAGAAGGGATCATGCTGGAAAGATTTAGTAGGTATAGTCGACGTCAAAGTAAATTTATTATCAAAGTGCTTTCCTGACAGAAAGACCACAGTCAGTTCGTGTTGGCAGCAACATCTCTAGCTCTATCACACTGAGCACCAGTGCTGTCCAGGGCTGTGTACTTAGCCTGCTGCTGTTCACACTGCCGATGCATGACTGCACTGCTAGATCCAGTTCAAACGGTATCATCAACTGCCTTATTAACAATGTCGATGAGACAGCATACAGAGTGGAGGTGGAGCAGCTGGTAGAATGGTGCGAGCACAACTTGAGTCTTATCGTGGACAAGACTAAAGGCTGATGTATACTTGTGCGTTAAATGTATGCCGTAAGTACGGCAGACATCCCACCCTGCAAAAACTCATTTCTGGGAGGTAGCACCATCAATTTGCGGGAGACTCCCGGCAGATGTGGGATGTCTGCAATAGAGTAGCTCCTTAGCAGCTGGCCAGCTAGTTTAAATAACGTTAGCTATGCTAATGAACGAATGACACCTATTAAATTCACGTCAACCTGTCTTTTACATTTTAACCCACCATGGGCAATAGAAAAGTCACTGTTGCAAACAGTGCAGCGAGCAACACTGTCATTATTTTTGACCCCTACGAGGCAGGGGTATACTTTAGTGTAGTCTGGGGTGATGTACGTTTTATATTTTTTTTTGGAACTCTCTCGCACGTGGTCGCTCTCACTCGCGCGCGCTTTCTCGCACGTGGTCGCTCTCACTTGCGCTCGCTCTCTCTCTCGCGCGCTTGCTTTCTCGCTCTCTCTGTCTCTCTCTCTCGTGGTCGCTCTTACTTACGCTTGCTTTCTTGCTCTTGCGCTCGCTCTCGCTCTTTCTCTCACGCTCGCTCTCAAAAAAATCAATTTCTGGGACATTGTACATAATTTGCGGGCATCAGGGAGCCACTATTAATATGTGGGAGACTTCCAGAACTTCCAGGAGAGGTGGGATGTCTGCCTACACTGTATCTACGCCGAACCCTACGCCGTAGCCTAACGCGCACCTCTCCCAAAATGTAACTATGTGTCACTGCGAAGCAGACCGAAACAACTGTGATTGATCCGCTTGGTAGCATCGCATTTCCTCCCAGGTTCCCATTGGGCGACCGAAGGGCAGGGAAGGAACTCTGGCTGCAATGCTTTCCATAAAGCTTTATAGACCTCTGAAATTATGGAGGACCCTGTGTTTGATGCCAGTTTGTAGCTAGCTGCTACAGCCTGTTGACTTCCACCTGAAGCTAAAACTCGAATGGTGATTGCCAGTCTCTGAGTACACTGTGCATCCACTGATGCGAAATAAAAGGTTGGAGACGATGAACCAAATCGTCAAATCTACCTGCCGACATCTGAAAATATTTGAAATGCATTTCCTCGTCCATGTCTCTCAGTGGCTGGACAAGCACAGAAAATTCACCCTCCTTCAGTTTCAATCACCATTGTTTGAAGTTTGAGTTTCTTCATGTTGAGTTTCAACACGAAGAAACTCAACACAGTGGCATAGAAACCCCACCGCCAACTAGTGATTTGGCGGTGAATTGTAGAGCAACACAGACACACCAACGCACAAGTACAAATGCTTACAATGGCGTAGCCCACTTGCGTAGGCTGCGGCGTAAGCTAGTACACACAAGTATAAATCAGTCTTTAAGAGGTGACTGTGGACTTTAGGAAGGTGCAGGCTGACTGCTCCTCACTGCATGTAAATGGCTCCTCCTTGGAGAGAGTTAGGGTTAGAAACACCAGGTTTCTGGGAGTGCCCATAACTCTTACATCAGAATGCTGTTCATTGACTTTAGTTCGGCATGGACGTTTTACTCTCCTCCCATCCAGTAGGCGCTACAGGAGCCTCCACTCCCACACCAGCAGGCACAGGAAGAGCTTTCTCCCTGAGGCTGTGACCCTGCTGAACCTCACATCACAACGCTAAACAGTATTGCACCCATATTGGACTGTCTCAGTACTTTTATATTTGTGCGCTGTAGCACTTACTTTTTATTTAGGAGTTATTTTGTAAATAACACTATTCTTTGCATTTCTGATTAGATGCTAACTGCATTTCATTGGCTTTGTATCTGTACTTGGCACAATGACAATAAAATTGAATCTAATCTAACAGATTATCTCACCTGGTTCCTCAGCACCACTGCTTAATCAAGAAAGCACAGCAATGTCTCCACTTGCTGAGGAGATTTCCCTTCCCTCCCACCCCCCACTTTAACCATTTTTTACAGGAATTCCTTTGAGAGTGCCCTGACCAGCAGCATCACCAACTGGTATGGGAATTGCAAGGCATCTGATCACAAACCATCTGACAATAAAGGAGCTGGTTGTGGACTACAGAAGGAACAGAGACAGGCTCACTGTTATTGACATCATTGGATCTGGGGTTGAGAGGGCGAACAGCTTCAGGTTCCTCAGTATACACATCACCGAGGATCTCACTTAGTCTGTACATTCTGGCTGTGTGGTGAAAAAAGCACAACAGTGCCTCTTTCACCTCAGACGGCTGAAGAAGTTCGGCATGAGTCCTCAAATCCTAAGGACTTTCTACAGGGGCACAACTGAGAGAGAGCATCCTGCCTGCCAGCCTGCATCACTGCCTGGTGTGGGAACTGTACTTCCCTCAATTGCAGGCCTCTGCAGAGAGTGGTGCGGATAGCCCAGCACATATGTGGATGTGAACTGCCCATTATTCAGGACATTTACAGTGACAAGTGCGTAAAAAGGACCTGAAGGATCATTAGGGACCTGTTTCACCTCAACCACAAACTGTTCCAGCTGCTACCATCCGAGAAATAGTATCACAGCATTAAAGCCAGGACCAACAGACTCCAGGACAGCTTCTTTCACCAGGCCATCAGACTGATTAATTCACACAGATACAATTGTATTTCTAAGCTATATTGACTGTTCTGTAATATATCTTACCGTACATACTATTTATTACAAATTACTATAATTTGCACATCGCACATTCAGACAGAGATGGAACATAAAGATTTTTACTCCTCATGTATGTGAAGGATGTAAGAAATAAAAGTCAATTCATTCAATTCAATTCAAGTCCCTACAAAGGATTGAAAGGACAGCTGAGAGGATCATCGGGATCATCAGAGATATTTATCGGGAGCGCTGTGTACACAGGACGCTCAGCATTTCCAATGATCCCTCCCATCCATCCAACCATCTCTTTGACACCCTACTATCAGGTTGGAGGAACTGTAGCATTAGGACAAGAACTGTTAGGAGGAGAAACAGCTTCTTTCCCCTGGCCATAAGACCATTGAACTCCCTGCCACCACCCAGGTCTCATCACGTATTAAGCACCCGTAGCATTATACTGTTTACTTTTTAGCTTGTGTCATAAATGCACCTTATTATGTATTAATTTATTTGTGGTAGTATTACTTTAAACGTTGTGTGTCAGTTATATGTATGTGTTATGCACCTTTGTCTGGAGGAACGTTGTTTCATTTGGTGATGTACATGAATATGGGTTGAATGGCAATACACTTGAACTTGATAAACTGTACCTGTGAACTTTACCTGCGGATCTGCTGGGGTCGTCTATTGTGTCCGGTGCTCCCGATGTGATCTCCTCTGCAATGGTGAGACCCATTGTAAATTGGGAGACTGCTTCGTCGAGGACCTCTTCTCCAGCCGCCAAAAGCAGAACTTCCTGGTGGCCAAACATTTTAATTCCCATTCCCATTCTCATTCTGACATGTTTGTCTATGATGTACTATGATGAGGCCACCCTCAGGATGGAGGATCAACACCTTAAATTCCATTTGGGTACTCTCCAACTTGATGGCATGAATATTGATTTCTCCTTCCAGTAAAAAAAATTCTCTCCCCCTCTCTCTTCTTCTATTCCCCACTCAGGCCTCTTACCTCTTCTCACCTGCCTATCAACTCCCTTTGGGTCCCCTCCTCCTTCCCTTTCTCCTATGATCCACTCTCCTCTCCTATCAGATTCCTTCCTCTCCAGCCTTTTACCTTTCCCATCCATTTGGCTTCACCTATCACCTTCTAGTTATCCTCCTCCCCCTCCCCACCCTTTTTATTCTGCCATCATCCACCCTCCTTTCCAGTTCTGAAGAAGGGGCTTGGCCTGAATCATCAACTATTCACTTCCATAGATGTTGCCTGATGCTGGGTTCCTCCAGGGTTTTGTGTCACAAGATGTTCCCAACCGTGCCAGCTTCCGGGATTTAGATGCTCTAACTCTCTGGAGTATGGTTAGCTGTTGCAGCCCTGTTAAGGGGTCAGGATGGTCCCGATAATTGGCAATCATGCTTTGGGTGCCAAGAATTGATTATTTAAAGAGCACCTGAAGTGTTCGATGCTCAATCATAAGTCTACTAGTGATTTCATCTCATGTTTGTTTTGTTGTCAGTTCTTGATCTAGTTTCATCCGGTCTGTCAATCCTTGCTTCGAAACTCCAGCATTTGGGTCCATATCATCCTTGTCAAGGACTCTCATCGCGGTACGATTGAGCCAACGTGGATCCGGAGGGGTATCAGTGTCTCTCAGCTGCTTGGCCAGCCACAGCGAGAGGATTTCCAGACGGTACTTGGAGATCCACGACCCCCCTGGCCGCCATGTACTAGCTATTGCAAGAAGGATTCCAGAGGCATTCAGGTGAGGCTGTTGATCACTCTGTGGAGCTAGTACATTTTCTGACCCTGGAGAGATTTGAGGGAGACCCTGGTTCCTATCCTTGCCTTCCATATTCAGTGGTCATTGGTCTTTGAACACCAGCCGTCCCGATTCCCTTCAGAGTGAGAAAAAGTGGCCATCATGATCTCTCTCCTGACAAGGAGAGCCCTTGCCTAGGCTGCAGCGCATTGGGAATGAAGGCCAGAGATCCATGTGGATTCACAGCAATTCATGGCCACCATGTGAAGGGTTTTTTATCATCATTTTGGTGTAAACAGAGCCTCAGATGTCAGTCAGCTTCTGGCTATGTTGTGGGTTATGAACTTTGACACAAGAGAGTGGTTGGAAGAGGGAAGCCTTGACCACTCTGTACCGCCACAGACTCCAGGACAAACGAAAGGATACCCTCGCCTTGGCAGAGCCAAGAGGGGACTTAGAAGTCCTCTTGACCAGTCCATCTGCCTTAACAATCAATTGGCGGAGTGTAAGAGAGACTACATTATGAGGCTGAAGAGGGCTAGCCCAAACCCGGCCTCAATCCATTGTGGTTCGACCACCCGATCTCAGACCGTGACCAGCCCATGTCCTGCTCAGGACACTGTTCGCCCATGCATTTTGGTTGCACAAGGCTCTCCACCGATGAGAAGTCCTGGCATCAGAATCAAACTGCTGTTATTACTGCAGGGAAGCAGGTCTCCTGCGGGCTGAGTATCTAAAGCTGAGGTTGCCTGGAGAACTGTAAGACCATCCAGTTTCGGGAGGACTGTGAGAACTCTGGTTTCATGCTGAAGATGGAGTTCACATGGGGTAAGAACTTGAGGCATGTGAAGGCTTTTGTGGACTCTGGGGCAGTGGGTAGTTTTCTGCACCCGTCAGCTTAACATACCGCTGCAAAAATTGAGCCAGTCCCTGCAAGCAACTTTCCTGGATGGCTGCCCGCTAGGTTCGGGGTAGATCCAGCATCAGGTTTTGCAAATGAGGATAGGGGACCATCTGGAAGACATTAATTTCTACATTATTGACTCTCCACTCATACCCCTGATCCTCGAGTACCCTTGGCTGTCCCAGCACAATCCATCCTTGGACTGGAGGGAGGGGACAGTCGTTGCTTGGTCCAGTCATTATAAAAGGGTATGTTTGTGGCATAGTGTTCTGACCCCCCAGACTCTCCTGAGACCAACAACTAGCAAGGGGACAGACTTCAGTGCAAGGTAACCCAAAGCCCAAGGGATCCAGTCACCACGTCCCAACTAAGGGGAAGACTCCTAAATGTAGACCCGAGGAGTTTGTTCCTGGAAATGTAAGGAACACCTTGTTGCCATCACTGGAGGATACAACGGAGCTGGTCAAAGTTCCTTCTATATACAAGGACTTGAAAGAGGACTTCAGCGAGGGGAAAGCCTCGACTCTTCCACCACACCGACCCTATGACTGTGCTATAGATCTGCTGCCTGGTACTTGCCCTCTACATGGTTAATGATACGCACTCTCAGGTCCAGAGAGAAGTGCAATGGAAGAACGTATAAAGGAAACTCTTTATGGGATGGGATTCATTCAGCCCTCCACCTCACCAGCCAGTGCAGGCTTCTTCTCTGTACAAAGGAAGGATGAGAGCCTGTGGTCATGTATTGATTATAGAGGATTAAACCGCATTAACAGTCAAGAATCGTTATACCCTTCCACTCATGAATACTGCCTTTGAGATTCACAAAGGATCAAGAGTATTCACTAAGGTAGACGTACAGAGTGTGTATGATTTGGTTTGTATAGAGAGGGTGATGAGTGGAAGATTGCACTCAAGATACCGACAGGCCACTACAAGTACCTGCTTGTGCCCTTCGGCCTTGCGAATGCTCCAGCAGTTTTTCAGGCCTTTACAAATGACATGTTCCAGAATACTCTCTATAAATATACCTTCATCTACTTGAATAATATCTTAATCTTCTAAAAATCCATGTACGAGCATGTTGCTCATGTCAGGACATTTTAAAGATGCTTCTAGCTCATGGACTTCATGTCAAGTCGGAGAAGTATGAATTTCACGAAGACAACTGTTTCATGTTTAGGTTTCATCACCTCCAGTGGCAATCTCAAGATGGACCCTACAATGAACCAGGCAGTCAGAGATTGGCCACAATCATCCAGTGTCAAATAAGCCCAATGATTTCTGGGGTTTGCAAACTTCTACTGAGAGTTTGTCAGGAATTTCAGCTAAGTGGCAGCTCCACTGACAGTGCTGAGAAATCCAAGGGCCCCTTTTTTCTGGACTTCTGAAGTGGAGGCTGCTTTTGCAGAGCTTAAACAGTGGTTCACATCAGCTCCCATCTTGGTTTCTCCAAACCTGAACCTTTCATTCGTCATGAAGGAGGACGCCTCAGACATCAGGGTGGTTGCAATGATCACCTTCAGGCAGTAAACTGCACCCACGTGCATTCTTCTTCTGGCGGCTATCCCCAGCAGAGAGAAACTATGACCTCAGGAATCCGGAGCTGCTTGCAGTTTAGTTAGCTCTGGAGGAATGGTGTCACTGGCTAGCCAGGAGCGAAGAATCCTTTTATCATTTGGACAGACCACAAGAACCTGGCTTGTATTCAGGAGCTCTGCCAGCATCCCCTTCCAATTTACTTTGGCCACCTCCTCTCTCACATCACTGTAATTTCCTTTACTCCACTGAAATACTGCTACATTAGAATTTACTTTCTTCTTATCAAATTTCAAGTTGAACCCAATCATAATGTGATTACTGCCTCCTAAGGGCTCTTTTACCTAGCACGTAAATGCCATGGCCTAAAACGCCACCAATACCTTAACTGCAGGTGGCTGAAGGAATTCAGCATGTTCCTGTCAACTCATTACAATTTTTATTGAAAGCATCCTATGTAATCTTTTACAGGCTAGAAGGAGACTTGTTATAGAAGTTGATAGCCAGTGGGTGTTCTTCACTTGCATCTCATGGTATTGTACAGTAGGATTGGATTCCTTCTGCAACAAGTGATAGACCTCAGTGATTTCTTGCCTGCTTCACTGACAGGTGGTTCTACTGGGTCATGATCCATGAGACCATTTCCACTGCATTCTCTCTGTGGTCCTTGCCTCTGTCTGATGAGCTCTGTACCATTAGCAATTCTGACATCTTACATGTCCTTGTCAGGTCCCTGCAGCTGACTGAGCCAAACAGTGTGATTGTAACCAAGGTCACAATCCCGATACTTTCCTTTTGAACTCCAGCCAAATCCTGAACCAAATTCTCACTGTTTTCTTATTCTCATATTTCCTTAAGATGTAGATGGAGGGCTTTCAGTCCACTGAGCCTCAGAACAATCCCTTCAGCCTCATTCACTGTTGTTTCCTTTAGCCAATTCCCTCCCATTAATGGAGACACAAGAGACTGCATATGCTAGAATCTGGAGTAACACAAAAGCTATAGGAACGACTTTAATGGATCAGGGAAATAGACAGTCGATATCGAGTCGCGTCCCTTCATCTGGATTGAAGGGTCTCCACTCAAAATATCAACTATCCATGTCTCTCCATAGCCTGACTTGCTGAGTTCCTCCTAAGCTTTTTATATTGTTCCTTCCCAGTAACTCTTCCCTGATGCTTTGATCACCCAATAATGCCAGGGGTAATATATGAGAGTCAATTAATGTATTTGGGATGTGGAAGGAAAATAGAAGACCTGGAGGAAACCTATGTGGTCATAGGGAAAACATACCAACAGACATCATGATCACTGGAGAGCCCAGTATCTGTCTTTATGGAGAAACCAATGGATACAATTTGTTGGAACATCTATCAGAGGATGCATGTGATATCCAGGAAATTTCCCACTGGGACCTGGCCCGGTCTTCATGCGAGTCCTGATCCACCAGTGTTGTTGACTCCAAACTACACAGTTTAGAGTAACTGGGATGGACAATAAATACAAGTGTTTCCAGAAATGTTATCCCAGATTTCAGGTCTACCTCAGGTCAACCCTAACTTTAAACTGATCAAGAAGAAAGCCTACTTTCTTGATGTCCAATGGGGTGCCCTTTTAAATATTTTAATTAAGATTATCTGCAAATGATAGGGCAAAATGATAGTCAGTGGCATGAGTTGCAGTGTAATATGGGGACAAAACTGAAAAGGGTGACGAGTACAGGACTGAAGGTGACAAATTTAATTGCACGCACTATATGGAATAAGGTAGATGATCTTGTCGTGCAGCTGCGGACATCACTGAGTTGTGGCTGAAAGAGGATTATAGTTGAAAGCTTATCATCCAAGGATGCACCTTGTATCAAAAGGACAGGGCGGTAGGTAGAGGGGATAGAGTGGCTCCATTGGTAACAAATAAAATGAAATCCTTAGAAAGAAGTGACATAGGATCAAAGGATATAGAATCGTGGGTAGAGTTAATAAAATGCAAGGGTAAAAATACCCTGATGTGAGTTTAATACAGGCCTCTGGACAATAGCCGGGATGTGGGCTACGAAGAACAATGGGAGATAGAAAATACATGTCAAAAGGGCAATGTTACAGTAGTCATAGGGGATTTCAATATGCAGGTAGATTGGGAAAAATAGGTTGTTGCTGATTTTGGATCCTAAGAGGGAGAATTTGAAGAATGCCTGTGAGATGGCTTTTCACAGCAGATTGTGGTTGACCCCACTTCAAGATCAGCTATTCTGGATTGGGTGTTGAATAATGGACCAGATTTGATTATGGAGCTTAAGGAAAAAGATGGCAACGTTCATAATATAATGGAATTCTCTCTGCAATTTGAGAGGGAGAAGCTAAAGTCAAATATATGAGCATTAAAGTGAAGTAAAGGGAATTACAGAGGCATGAGAGAGGAGCTAGTCAAAGTTGATTAGAAGTGGACACAAGTATGGTGTAGCAATGACTACAATTTCTGGGAGCAATTCGGAAGGTGAAGAATAGACACATCCCGAAGACAAAGAACTATGCCAAAGGTAGGTTGATGCAACCATGGTGAGGGAAGTCAAAGCCACAATAAAAAAAAAGGACAAATAATAGTGCAAAAATCAGTGGGAAGTTAGAGAGTTGGGAAGCTTTGAAAAACTAACAGAAGGCAATTGGGGAAAAAAAGCCATAAAGGGGGAAAAGATGAAAGGAGGTAAGTTAGCCAACAATATCAAGGAGGATACCAAAAGTTTTTTTTTTCATTTGTATAAACAGTTAAAGAGAGGCAAAAGTAGATATTGGACAGCTGAAAAATAAAGCTGGAGAGGTACGAATAGGACACAGAAAAATGGTGGACAAACTGAATAAGTATTTTTCTCTGAATAATTAGTTTTCACTGTGGAAGACACTAGCAGTATGCTGGAAGTTCGAGAATATCAGGGAGCAGAAGTGAGTGCAATTGCTATTACTAGGGGGTAGGTGTTTGGGAAAACGAAGGGTATGAAGGTAGATAAGTCACCTGGACCAGATGTACTTCACCCCAGGGGTAGCTGAAGAGATTGTGGAGGCATTAGTAATGATCTTTCAAGAATCACTAGATCCTGGCATGGTTCTGAAGCTCTGAAAATTTGCAAATGTCACATAACTCTTCATGAAAAGAGGGAGGCAGAAGAAAGGAAATTAGAGACCAATTAGCCTGACCTCAGTTGTTTTGGGATGATGTTGGGATTGATTGTTAGGATGATATTTCAGTGTACTTGGAAGCACATGATAAAATGAGCCAAACTCAGTGTGGTTTTATTAAGGGATATGCTATTGGAATTATTTGAGGAAATAACAAGCAGAATAGACAAAAGACAATCAGTGGATGTTGTGTACTTGGATTCTCAGAAGGCCTTCGACAAAGTGCCACAAATGATTCTGCCTAGCACGGTATTACAGGAAAGATACTAGCATGAATAGTGCATTGGCTAATTGGCAGGAGGCAAAGAGTGGGAATCGAGGGGGCCTTTCCTGATCAGCTGCCAGGGACCAGTGGTGTTTTGCAGTGGCTGGTGTTGGGACCGCTTCTTTTTAGATGATACGTCAATGATTTGGATGACAGTGATTTGGATGACAAAAATTTGGATAACAAACTTTGTGAAGAAGCAGGGAGGCTACAGAAGGACTTAGACAGATTAGGACAATGGGCAAAGAAGTGGCAGATGGAGCACAGTGTCGAGAAGTGTATGATTATGCGATTCAGTAGAAAGAATAAAGACAGACTATTTTTGAAACAGAGAGAAAATTCAAAAATCAGATGTGCAAAAGGACTTGGGAGTCCTTGTCCAGGATTCCCTAAAGGTTAACGTGCAGGTTAAGTAAGTGGTGAGGAAGGCAAATGCAATGCTAATATTCATTTCTAGAGGAAAGGAAAGGTACATCGCTTCCGGAGTTTGTCCGGTTAGCGGACAATTTCCCTCCACGCCTCTCTGACGTAGTGGGGAACCACATATGAGGCAAGTTACAGCAGTGGTTTGCTATTGCCTTCTGCTGGGTGAGTTTCCAAAGAGATCACCAGCTCATAACCCAGCATGGATGGAAAGTGTGCAAGGGAGCTGGATGGATTCGAACTCGGGACCTTTCGACACTGATGCCACTACACCACCAGCCAGGTCATTTCAAGAAGACTAGAATATAAAAACAAGGATCTAATGCTGAGGCTTTTAAGGCACTGATGAGGCCTCACTTGGAGTATTGTGAACAGTTTTTGGCTCCTTACCTAAGAAAGGATGAGCTGTCATTGGACAAGGTTCAAAAGAGGTTCATGAAAGTGATTCCAGGAAAGAAAGACTCATCATATGAGGAACGTTTAATGGCTCTGGGACTGTACTTGCTGGAATGGAGAAGAATTCGGGGGGGGGGGTGGGCGGGTGGTGGAGCTCATTAAAACTTTCAAATGTTGAAAGGCCTGGATAGAGTGGATATGGAGAGGATGTTTCCTATGGTGGAGGGAGTCTAGAACCAGAAGATACAGGCTCAGAATAGAGGGACATCCATTTAGAACAGAGATGAGGAGGAGTTTCTCTAGCCAGAGGGTGGTGAATCTGTGGAATTTGTTGCCAGAGGCGGCGGTGGAGGCTGGGACACTGGGTGTATTTAAGGTGGAGGCTGATAGATTCTTGATAAGTCAGGACATGATAGGTTACAGGAAGAAGGCAGGAGAATGGAGTTGAAAGGAAAATGGATCAGCCAGAATCAAATGGCAGAGCAGACTCAATGGACTGAATGGCCTAATTCTGCTCCTGTATCGTGTGGTCTTACGGTGGGCGAGGGAGGTAGGGGTCAGGGTTTTGGAAGGTCAGGAATTCCATTAGTGGTTGTAAATCTATTGCAGTGCCACCACCATATACCCCATCCTTTCAACTGAGTGTTCACCTGTGGCGCCATGGTCCGTTCTTCCATCCCCACCAGTACTTATTCTCCTCTCACAGAACACAGTTAATGCACACTTGCCCTTTTTATTCTTTTAGGTGAGAGCAATTCTCCTTACAACTTAGTGAATGTCTTCAATGCTTACAGTCTGGTTTCCTCTACCCTGGAGAAACCAAAAGGAACTTAGGATCATTTACAGAACAGCTATGTGTAGTCTACAAGGACAAGCATTCATTTGCAGTCCCAGTCCCACTCTGATTGTTGGTCTTTAGCCTCCTACACTGTCCCAGCAAAGTCTAATATAATTTCAACACCATCACATCTTCCAAACAAGCACATTATAAATCTTAGGCACTAAACATTTCCAGATAATCTGCCATTCTTATCCCTTCCAGTTCTGTTATTTGGTTCATAAAATCTCCGCTTCTAGTATCTCATGTTTCATTTGTTTTTTTTTCTTCGGCAGCATCGTAGCGTGGTGGTTGGCATAGTGCTTTATAGTACAGGTGGCCCGCGTTCAATACCCCTTTGTACGTTCTCTCCGTGACTGTGTTCACTTCCTCCAGGTGTTCTGGCTTCCTCCCACAGTCCACCTATCGGTTGGTAGGTTTATTGGTCAATGTAAATTGTACTGTGATTAGGCTAGGGCTAAATCGGGGGGTGCTGGGCTGTGTGGCTCGAAGCCCTGGAAGGGCTCTGCCACTCTCCCTTGCTGTGCCTTATAATTTTTCCCAATTCTAATAAAAGAGCATGGACCTGAAACATATACTTGTTTTTCTGACCTGTGTTCATCCCACAGGTTCTGTTTTATTTCAGATTACTGAAGAGATTCTGAAAAGTATTCCCCCCCCCACCCCAGTTTGGGCCTTCCCAAGGACTCCTTATGGCTTCACGGCTCTGGAATCTCTCTCTTCCCTCCTAAATACAATGTTGGAAAGTGTATGGTTATGCACTTTGGCAGATGAAATAAACGGGCAGACTATTATTTGAATGGATAAAGAATTCAAAGTTCTGAGATGCAACGGGACTTGGGAGTCCTCGTACAGGATACCCTTAAGGTTAACCTCTAGGTTGAGTCGGTGGTGAAGAAGGCGAATGCAATGTTGGCATTCATTTCTAGAGGAATAGAGTATAGGAGCAGGGATGTGATGTTGAGGCTCTATAAGGCGCTGGTGAGACCTCACTTGGAGTACTGTGGGCAGTTTTGGTCTCCTTATTTAAGAAAGGATGTGCTGACGTTGGCGAGGGTACAGAGACGATTCACTAGAATGATTCCGGGAATGAGAGGGTTAACATATGAGGAACGTTTGTCCGCTCCTGGACTGTATTCCTTGGAGTTTAGAAGAATGAGGGGAGACCTCATAGAAACATTTCGATTGTTGAAAGGCATGGACAGAGTATATATGGCAAAGTTTTTTCCCATGATGGGGGAGTCTAGTATGAGAGGGCATGACTTAAGGATTGAAGGGCGCCTATTCAGAACAGAGATGCAAAGAAATTTTTTTAGTCAGAGGGTGGTGAATCTATGGAATTTGTTGCCACGGGCAGCAGTGGAGGCCAAGTCATTGGGTGTATTGAAGGCAGAGACTGATAGGTATCTGAGTAGCCAGGGCATCAAAGGTTATGGTGAGAAGGCGGGGGAGTGGGACTAAATGGGAGAATGAATCAGCTCATGATAAAATGGTGGAGCAGACTCGATGGGTCAAATGGCCGTCTTCTGCTCCTTTGTCTTATGGTCTTATGGTCTAAATAGGACCCCTTCTCCAACATCCACGTGCCATTGAATGGTCCCGCACTATTCTAATTCCCGGCTGTTCAAGGCCCTAGGCTCTGCTCACTGGAAAATTCTATCCATTCCCTTAACACAATGCCATAGGTAATATTCACAATGCATCAGAAGCACAGCATACTCATGCCACGTAGGCATTAAAGATAAATATTAATTAACAAATTATGTTCCAAATTTCAATTGAATTCTGTTTCCAACATCTGGAAGCAGCTTGTGAATGTCTTCTCTGTTATATCCCTCATCCACTTATGTAATCCAGAAGCAAATTTTGAGAGCGAAATTTATTTTCAAGGATGGGCTCTGATGTAGTCCACATTAAATCCTAGCCTGTTTTCTAATCCAATTCCATTACTTTTGGGGCTTGCGTTATTTCCCCTTGTTCCTTTCAGCTATAAAAATTGTTTCATAACGCCTGCTGTTGGAAGGACTTTCAGTGTTCATACTCCCTTTATGGCCCCATGATATATTTTGGGAAAAATGGAAAACCTAACAAATGATCCTCCTTTTGTTCTGCAACCCCACTTGTAGCAACAAATGGAAACACAGAGTGCTGGATTCAGAGGCATTATATTCTTCTGGCACTTTTTCCATAAAATTATTGCAACTCATTAAAACCATGAAAATATGAACTCTCCACGACATATGATAAGACTAGGAACTATCAATATATCTTAAACAAACTAGAAGAATAATTCAGAAATGGATTCTAATAGTAACTGGAAATGTGTATTTGCACCTCTTTTACAAATGTTAATAGGTTCATTTCACCTCTCCAATTCCCAAAACTCTGAAACTCCACCAGCCTGTATTCCTACTTTAGGTATTTATTTATTGAAAAGGTCAGGATGTTGGGGAGGGAGGTAAGGAATGGGCTGGTTTAATTGCTGCTCTACAAATTTTACTCGACACAGGAGTGAATTTCAGCTCGCTGCTCCACGAGGTTTGCTCACCTCCGCAGCAAACTGTGGCTGTGGTTTGCAACCATCAAAGTGCACACTCACTTTTGTGAACTTCAGTTTTAAATGCTACTTGCTTACTTTTATTGTTTGCACTTCTTTTTTTCTCTGCACATTGGTTGTTTGATGGTTTTCTTTTTTTAAAATAGGTATTATTGGGTTTCTTTGTTTTGTAGCTGCCTGCAAGAAAACAAATCTCAAGGTTGTATAAAGTCTGCGTACTTTGTTAATCGATGTACTTTGAATTTTTGAATTTTATACTGTACTTTTCTGCACTGAAGTGCAAACAGGTGAATTTTCATGTGGGCTTACTAAGGTACATGAGAGGCAGCGGAAATGTTGGTGGAAACGCATGAACAAAGAGTTGTGAATGGAATCTGGTTCGAAGTGGCAGGTGGTGTGGAGTTTGGTGCTCCAAACGTCAAGCAGGAAGTATTAGCCTTCTTTTATTGAATCAACTCCATTGCTCTGAAGTAACTTCAACCAGAGTGAGTAGGGGAGGGAAGAATGAATAAATAGAGCCCCTAAGTGGTGCAGGTCAGCTGAAGGAGCAAAACTGCATCCGAAAAAACAAAAGTTTTCATCAGTCCTGAGGAATTGCAGGTGACCTTGACAATGGTTGTGGCATGATAAGCTCCAGGAGGTCACTGTTGGACAACCATATGTTTTGGTCCCATTACTAATACTAACTAAGTCAAGGTTGCAATTTAGAAGAAAACTTGCTTTGAATGACGTAGTATTACCCAAAAGATAAAAAGGGTATCTAATATTCATTTGTGATATCATTTACTTCTGAGTTTGAATAACAATGATCCTGGTTGTCCCAAGAGATGAATTCCGAATTCTGTGTATTTAAAATTCCAGCATTTGAAAAATTTTACATATTTATAATTTACTTGTGACACTGCCGACCAATGCATAAATATTATTTTCTCCAAATGTAAGTTATTGGAGGGGTTCTGACTGATGTTATTTGGCCATGGATGCAGTTCATCCCCTCATAAGAAGCACAGTTTAAGGCACTGCACGTAACTTGGACTTTTTCTGTTTTAGACAAAGTAGGAAGACTTCCAAATACAACATATTTATATCCTTCAAGCGGACCACAACCTTGTCATAGGATTTGGAGGCTTGCATGCCTCAATGATCCAGAGAGAATGTTGGCTGGAATAAGAGCCTTGTGATTTGGCTTTTGGTAGAGTCACCCATGCCAAACAGGTCAAAAGGTAGAGACCAGACTATTAGTGGTCCACCAGTCCTCCAAGCTTGGGGGTTCAGCTCAGGCCTAAAAACCCTGTCTGGTTAAGGAAACAGCAAAATTGTTATGGAAACAGCAATGAAGAATCCTTCAATGTCTGTGTGCAACAGTATGGACAGACAAACCTTCACTGCTGCTCTAAATGCCAGCAACGTAATGGGCAGGATGCAAGTAAGAATATCCTTAGTGATCCAATTACAGGACACATTTTGTGGGAAATGGTTTCTATGCATTATATTGAATTATCAAAACACTTAATAGGAGATTCCTAATTTGGCAAAGGAAGAAAGCAATATGTTAACCTAAATAATCATTATATTGAATCTTAGAATAAGACCCATTGTTCTGCTGGTGCCCTCTTGTTATATTGAGCAGTAATGAGTTTGAGTACAGAGAGGAAATTAAGAACCTGGTGGCATGGTGTGAAGACAATAACCTATCCCTCAACATCAGCAAGATGAAGGAATTGGTTGTTGACTTCAGAAGGAGTAGCGGACCGCACGACCCAATTTACATCAGTGGTGTGCAAGTGGAACAGGTCAAAAGCTTTACGTTCCTCAGGGTCAATATCACAAATGACCTGACTTGGTCCAACCAAGCAGTGTTCACTGCCATGAAGGCCCACCAGCGCCTTTACTTCCTGAGAAAACTAAAGAAATTGGCCTGTCCCCTAAAACCCTCACTAATTTTTATAGATGCACCGTAGAAAGCATTCTTCTAGGGTGCATCACAACCTGGTATGGAAATTGTCCTGTCCAAGACCGAAAGAAGCTGCAGAAGATCGTGAACACGGCACAGCACATCACACAAACCAATCTTCCGTCCGTGGACTCACTTTACACCGCATGCTGTCGGAACAGTGCTGCCAGGATAATCTAGGACATGACCCACCCAGCCAACACACTTTTCATCCCTTTTCCCTCCGGGAGAAGGTTCAGGAGCTTGAAGACTCGTACGGGCAGATTTGGGAACAGCTTCCTTCCAACTGTGATAAGACTGCTGAACGGATCCTGACCCGGATCAGGGCCGTACCCTCCAAATATCCAGACCTGCCTCTCGGTTTTTATGCACTACCTTACTTCCCATTTTTCTATTTTCTATTTATGATTTATAATTTAATTTTTTAATATTTACTAATTTTAACTATTTTTAATATTTTTGATATTTAATATTTGTAATCCAGGGAGTGGGAAGCGCAGAATTAAATATCGCTGTGATGATTGTACATTCTAGTACCAATTGTTTGGCGACAATAAAGTATAAAGTATAATGGGATAGAAAAGAATAAGTGTCCAGCATCTTCCATTAGGGGGCAGTGTAAAAACAACAATGGAAATTAGGAGGGCAAAGAGGGTATGAGATAGATCTGGTAAGTAAGGTTACGGAAAATCACAAGAGGTTCTATAGCTATATTAAGATTAAAAAGATGGCTAAGGAGAGGGTAGGTCCCCCAGAGAAATGAGCAGGACTGCCTAAATCTTGAACCACAGCAGATGGGTGGGATCTTTTTGTTTTTCTGAGGAGAAAATCAAGGTTCTTCTTCTTCTTCTTCTTCTTCTATTTCTGGCTGTTTCGACGCATCTAGACGTATTACAGTCTTCCGCAGGATGTATAACTAGTTATAGAACTTCGAGGAACTCAAATTCTCGAATACAACCTAGTCTCACGTATAAACTGAATGATAGACCCTTCAATCAGTTGTTGATTCTCTAGATGGCCAGAGATGAATAGAAAACCAAAATAAATTTAAGCCAGATAGCCTCTTGAACAGCATGCTTCTTTCAGTTTTGTATCGATTACAGCTCAGCAAAACATGCTGGACTGTCTCTGGACTACCACAGTCACATAATCCAGTAGGATGTTTTCCTATTATCTTTAAATAATAGTTTAGCTCACAATGCCCCAACCTAAATCAAGGTTGTTCAAGAGAAAAGGGAAATAAGCAGAGATGTTCCAGAGGACATTCATATTACCAGAGAAGAGGTATTTGCAGTCTTACAGTGCATTAAGATGCAGAAATCCTCGGGGCTTGACTGTAAGCGTTTCCTTGGACTTTGTGGGAGGTTAAAGAGGAAACTTGTTTCATTGTTAAACATCATGAAGTTCCTGAAGACTGGTGGGTAGCTAATGTTGTTCCATTGTTTAAGACGGTTAGCAAGGATAAGCCAGTGAACTACAGGCCTGTCAGCCTGCCATCAGTAGTGGAGAGGTTCCTGAATGGAATTTTGAGGGACAGGATCAACCAGCATTTGGATAAACAGAATCTGGTTAGGAGGAGTCAGCATAGTTTTTGCTTTGGAAGTTATGCTTGCCAAACCATTTAGAGGTTATTAAAGAGGTAAACAAGAAGTTAGATGAGAGAAGGGCAGTGGATGGTGTGTATTTGGACTTTAGGAAGGCCTTCGACAAGATCTCGCATGGTAGTCTCATCTGGAAGGTCAGGTCCCTTGGAATCCTGGTGGATTGAAAATTGGCTCAGAGGGTGGTAGTTAAAGGTCTTTTCTCTCAGAATGGAGATTGGTGACTAGTGCCATTCTGCTTGGGTCAGTGTTAGGACAGTTGTTATTTGTTATTTACCATATATAAATGATTTAGAAGCAAATGCTGATGACGTAAAATTAGGAATTGTTATTAATACGAAGAAGATTATCATGGATTACAAAGGGATCTTGATCATTTGGGGAAATGGGCCAAGGAGTGGTTAATGGATTTAAATACAAATAAATGTGAGGTGATGCAGATTGGAAATTCAAGGCAAAGCAGCTTTTACACTATGAATTGTATGTCTTTAAGGAGTGTAATGGAACAAAAGGACCTATATTTCATTGAAAGCATTTTCACAGGTGGACAGAGTACCTTCATCAATCAGGGCACTGACTATAGGAACTGTTTATATTGCAGTTCTACAAGGTGTTGATGAGGCTGCACTTGGAATACTATATACAGTTCTGGCTGCCCTATTATAGAAATGATGTGGTTGAACTGGAAAGAGTGAAGAAAAGATTTACAAGGATGTCACCAGGAATAGAGGGCCTGAATTCTGGGTAGAGGTTCACCGGGCAAGGTTTCTATTTCTTGAAATGTAGGAGAATGAAGGGCAACTGATAAGAATGTTTAAAATTATGAAGAGGTATAGATAGATTAACGCTGTTTTGTTTGGCTGTATGCATGGGTTTTTATGTATGGTATATGAAATTAAACTTTAAACTTAAAGGGGAAGATAACAGTCTTTACCCCAGGATTGTGGGATGCAAAACTAGCGGGTATAGATTTAGGGTAAAGGGGAAAGTTTTAAGAGGATCAACTTCTTCATTAAGTGGTTGAGGCAGGTAAAATAGTACCTTTTAAGAATCACTCAGATAGGTACCTGGAGGGGTGGGACTTAGAAGGGTAAGAGTCTAATTCAGGAAATTGGGACCAGCTGAATGGGCTCCTTGTTTAGCATGGGACTCCCTGGGCCACGGACCTGTGTATGACTCCTTGAATAACTAATCTTTTAAACAGCTTTAGTTGACTTCATACTTACCAAAAAACTGATCTGCCTAATCCTGTCTTCTATCGAGAGGGTCTTAACCTTACCGGTGAAAATTCTATACATACATATCAAAGTATTGTTTAACTGTAATGAGAGTTTCTATCTCTATGCCCTTTCAGACATCGTTGCAGACCTCTCCCATCATCTCCTGGTTAATCCGTCCAGCAATTAATTTAAGTCAATGCTCTCTGATCTTTAATCCCTCCGGTACTGGAAATGGGTCCGTCCTATTTACTGCAGCTAAATCTCTCATTGTTTTATGTACTTCAGTTGAGTGTGTCCTCATCCTCCTCTATTTCCAGCTTATTTTTTTTATTCCTCTAGAGGTGTTTACAGTTCTAGTACAGCATCTCTACTCTTACATTGTGTGCCATAAAGAATAACATCCTATATGGCTTGCTAGTTTAAATTCCTTCAAACAGCACTAGCACGACTAACACTGGTCCCCTTCCCATTGAGTTGCAACCTGCCTGGCTCATGCAAGACTCATCTTCCCCTGAGAAGAAGATGCCCTCAGAACCTCAAGTCCCTGTTCCTACACCTTTCCTTCTGCCTTTCATCAATAACACCTACAGATTTGCTGTCACGTCACATTTCAAGTAATCTGCAGATTTCTTTTAGGAGCCTATTTGTTAATCTTTCTTAATCCTTTGCATTTTACTTGCATGACCTCATCTGCTATTCGCCCTGATGCCGATATAGGCCTCAGTTTGGTTGTAACCCAAGGAACATTGTGGAGAAACCTTGAAGTGTACAGTAGAGTTTTCCTTTAACCTGCCACAGAGTTCACTGAATACATATCTCAAATCCTGTCAAGATCTTTGAATACTTTGTGATTGACGAGTTGAATTGAGAGCGGTTAAAAGTTAAGTGGTATCCTATCAAACTCATTTTAGCAAACATTAAATGTCAACAGCTCATAAGCAAAGTGAATTGGAAACGGAAAGTAGATCGTTTTTGGATCAGCACTAATATTTTAGACAAAAATATTACTTTAGTGGAAACAGTTTCTTCAGGCAAAATGTAGTTGCTACTTAAATTATCTTTCGTGATTTCAAATACAGACTCAATACATCAGAAACCTTAGTAGGTGCGTAAAAACCAAGTGAATGGCATCCATCAAACAGGTGGAAACTTTCTTCTGTTCTATAGTGGTTAAAATTATTTGGCATACGCATATGGAATCTTTGAAAAAAATAGTATATGTCAAATATTAGAGTAAATAGTTGGCATTCATAGCCATGTGAACAGTGTGTACAGTTAAACAGACTAAGTAAACTTGATTATCAATGTTTATCAACATTTTTCAGATTAGTTAAAATTATTTGTCATTAAATAGGTTAGCGTTGGAGCTGGTGTCCCCAAGCCAGATGGTTCAAGAGTTATAAGAGCTATACAGTGAATTGATAACAAGTAACTGCGTTTGTTTGATTTGGATCAAAATCAAACTCACTAACGTCAATCACCGTATTGAGGTCTGAGTCTTTGGAAGGCCAGCCTTTTCCTACTACTTATAATAAATTGGAATTCCTCAGAAAAAGTATTCTTTTTTAACAATAAAATGTTGTCTGGACATTGCAGTAATTTGGTTAACTGCAATTAGGACACATTTAATAGACTATTCCTCAGTGGTATAGAAGTCATCTCTGAAATGCACTGGTGTCACCTTCTATTTCCCATTTTTTATTTCTGAATTCCCACCCTTTCAGCCTCTGCACTGAGATCCTTTGTCCTTTGTTCTTCTGACTATACCTCTTCCTGAATTCGATGATTTACCTGCGTTGCTGATTTCTATCTTAAATTCACCTCCCTAAACAATCATGCACATTCATTTCCATGACCGTGCATCATGACCTACAATTTACCACTATAGTGTAGAGGGGAGTAAAGGTTAGTAAGAGTCTGTGGGAGTTCTGAGTCAAGGAGCAGTGGGAGAAGATTGCAGTGAAAGTTAGGGCAGGAGTCTAGTGCAAGGACTTGGACCTCACAAGGGCAGTTAAGGTCAGTAAACATATTTTCATATCTATTCTCCCAAATGTGCAAATAAATTTACACACTGATCCATGCTATATATCAGAACATCACTTCACATTAATTGATCAAATAGTAGTTCTATATAATATTTATTTGTCCTACAGTACTTACACTCAAACTCATTCTAATATTATCATCCTTATATCATAGCTGTAAAAGCTGATATTTAACTATGACAGTCATATCATCCAAATAGACTTACTCATCCACTTACTCTCTTGCAAGAGAAGAAAGCAATCAAAGGCAATAACAACAGACAGGCAGGAGACCTGAAGCTGCATTGGTTCACTATTCCAGAGAAGAGATTTTGATAATTATTGAAGATGTAGTCCAAATCCATGGGCCAAAGAAGGAGCTGAGCCCACAGAAGATGTTAGTATGGTTATGACCAAACCCCGAACAGTTGAGTACATTAAGATCTTTCACAGTTAGAAGTTCTCTTCTGAGTAGGGCTTTATTGTTAGTCTATTCTGTTTCAGGTCAAAGGAACGTTTTAAGGGAACTACAATTACCATAAGAGATTTTAATCTGCATATTGATTGGAAAAGACATTGTAGAAGAGATTTATTTTATTTTCAGATTTATATATTTAACACATGTACATCAAAACATACAGTGAAGTGCGCAGTTTGCGTTAACAACCAACACAGGAGGCAGCCCACAAATGTCACCACATATTCCAGTGCCAACACAGCATGCCCACAATGTTCAGTAAAATAACACAAGCAACATCAACAACAACATAGAACACTACAGCACAGAAACAGGCCATTCAGCCTGTCTAGTCCATGCCAAACTATTAATCTGCTTGTCCCATTGACCTGGAGCGGGACCATAGCCCTCCCATCCAGGTACCTGTCCAAATTTTTCTTAAATGTTGAAATTAAACCCACATTCACCATTTCTGCTGGCAACTCATTCCACACTCTCACCATCCTCTGAGTGAAAAAAAATTCCCTCATGTTCCCCTTAAACATTTCATCTTCACACTGAATCAGTGCTTGGAGCTATGACGTTGTGACCATTACAGAGACTTGGATGGCTCAGGGGCAGGAATGGTTACTTCGAGGCCAGGCTTTAGATGTTTCAGAAAGAACCCTTGCAGTTTCTTAACTCTACTCACAAGGTCTCTATACCTTCCGATCCTATGTCACTTCTTTCTAAAAATTTGATTTCAATTTACCGACAGAGCCACCCCACCCCCTCTGCTTACCTGCCTGTGCTTTTGATACAATGTATATCCTTGGATGTTAAGCTCCCAGCTATGATACTCTTTCTGTCATGACTCAGTGATGCCCACAACTTCATAAATGCTGATCTCTAACTGCACAACAAGATAATCTACCTTATTCAATCCTGAGTTCATCACCTTTGCCTCCAATTCATCCCACTGAGTGCTATTTTGCCCTATCATCTGTCTGTCCTCCATCACAGTCTCACTACACATGGCATCGACTAGTATACCAACTGCCCCATTCTCAGTCCCATCCCTCTAGGGTTCTCATACCTCTGTCAAATTAGTTGAAACACTCCCCAACAGCTCTGGCAAACTTGCCCACAAAGATAATGGTCCCCCTTGGGTTCAGGTGTAACCCATTCTTTTTGTACAGGTCATAACTTCCCCAGAAGAGATCTCAATGATTCAGAAATCTGAAACTCTGCCCTTTTCACCACTCCTTCAGCCACTCATTCATCTGTACTGTCATCCTATTCCTGCCCTGATTAGCAGGAGGCACTGGGAGTAATCTAGAGATTACTGCCTTGGAGGTCCCGCTCTTCAGCCTCTTTCCGAACTCTCTATACTCACTGTGCAAGGCCTCTTCCCCTTTCTACCCGTGTCATTGGTGCCAATGTGCTTGCCCTCCCTCTTCACTATCTTCTGCAGCCTCTCTGAGACATCCTGGACCCTAGCACCTGAGAGGTACCACTCCATCCCATTGTCTTTTTCGTGGCAACAGAATCCCCTATCTGCCCCGCTAACTATGAAGTCTCTGACCATTACCACTCTGCCTGACTTTCCCCTTTCCTGCTGAGCCCCTGAGCCAGCCACAGTGCCACTGGCCTGGCTGCTGCTGCCTTCTGATAGGTCATCCCCAACAGCAGTATCGAACGAGGTATACTGTTACTGAGGAAATGGCCACAGGGGAACCCTTCACCAACTGCTTATTCCCTTCATTTCTCTTGGTTGTTACCCATTTACTATCTCAAGCCTGCACTCTGGGTGTGACCACCTCAGTGAAAATCTCTCAGGTGATCCTGAGTACATCTAGCTCAAGCTCCAATTCCTTGACCTTGTCAGTCAGGAGCTGAAGATGCGTGAACTTCCAGCAGATGTAGTCATTAAGGAGACTGAAATCTTGCATCTCACAGGAGCAGCATTCCACTGCCTTAACTACCATCCTGCTTACACTTATTAACAAGGAGGTGTACAGGTTTACCCAATGATGTGGCCACTGTGTTTATATTGCTCAGTGACAAGTATGGTTACTAGCTTTTCCTCTGCGTTTGATAAACTACAGGAGCATTTTACTCCTTGAAATATATTCTGAATCAAGGCTGAAAAAAGATTATATTTGGGAACTTAATGTCTAAGGATACACATTAAAGGACAAGCAAGAAGGCAGAGAGGGGAGTGTGGCTCTGTTGACAAAAAATGAAATCCAAATCATTAGAAAGGGGTGACATAAGGTCGGAAGATGTTGAGTCATTGTAGATAAAGCTAAGGGTAAAAAGACCTTGATGGGAGTTGTATATAGACCCCCAAGCAGTAAGTAAGGAAGTGGTCTACAAATTACGACAGGAGATAGAAAATGCATGACAAGATGGCAATTTTACAATAGTCCTGGGAGATTTCAATATGCAGATAGATTGGGAAAATTAGGTTGGTGATGGATTTTAAGAGGGTGAATTTCTAAAACACCTATGAGTTGGCTTGGTAGAGCCCAGTAGGGGATCAACTATTCCAGATTGGGTGTTGTGCAAAGAACTGAAATTGATTAGAGACCTTAAGGTAAAAGAACCTTAAGGGGAAGCGATTATAATATGACCAAATTCACACTGAAATTTGAGAAGGAGAAGCTAAAATTAAATGTGCAAACAACAGGAATTCTGCAGATGCTGGAAATTCAAGCAACACACATCAAAGTTGCTGGTGAATGCAGCAGGCCAGGCAGCATCTCTAGGAAGAGGTGCAGTCGACGTTTCAGGCTGAGACCCTTCGTCAGGACTAACTGAAGGAAGAGTGAGTAAGGGATTTGAAAGTTGGAGGGGGAGGAGGAGATCCAAAATGATAGGAGAAGACAGGAGGGGGAGGGATGGAGCCAAGAGCTGGACAGGTGATAGGCAAAAGGGATACGAGAGGATCATGGGACAGGAGGTCCGGGAAGAAAGACGGGGGGGGGGGAAACCAGAGGATGGGCAAGGGGTAAATTCAGAGGGACAGAGGGAGAAAAAGGAGAGTGACAGAAAGAATGTGTTTATAAAAATAAGTAACAGATGGGGTACGAGGGGGAGGTGGGGCATTAGCAGAAGTTAGAGAAGTCAATGTTCATGCCATCAGGTTGGAGGCTACCCAGACGGAATATAAGGTGTTGTTCCTCCAACCTGAGTGTGGCTTCATCTTTACAGTAGAGGAGGCTGTGGATAGACATGTCAGAATGGGAATGGGACGTGGAATTAAAATGTGTGGCCACTGGGAGATCCTGCTTTCTCTGGCGGACAGAGCATAGATGTTCAGCAAAGTGGTCTCCCAGTCTGCGTCGGGTCTCGCCAATATATAAAAGGCCACATCGGGAGCACCAGACGCAGTATATCACCCCAGCCGACTCAGAGGTGAAGTGTTGCCTCACCTGGAAGGACTGTTTGGGGCCCTGAATGGTGGTAAGGGAGGAAGTGTAAGGGCATGTGTAGCACTTGTTCTGCTTACACGGTTAAGTGCCAGGAGGGAGATCAGTGGGGAGGGATGGGGGGGACGCGTAGGAGCGATCCCTGCGGAAAGCAGAGAGAGGAGGGGAGGGAAAGATGTGCTTAGTGGTGGGATCCCATTGGAGGTGGCGGAAGTTACGGAGAATAATATGTTGGACCCGGAGGCTGGTGGGGTGGTAGGTGAGGACCAGGGGAACCCTATTCCTAGTGGGGTGGTGGGAGGATGGAGTGAGAGCAGATGTACGTGAAATGGGGGAGATGTGTTTAAGAGCAGAGTTGATAGTGGAGGAAGGGAAGCCCCTTTGTATAGTATAGTATTACAGTGCAGTAAAGAGAATTACAGAGGCATCAGAGAGGAGTTGGCCAGTATTGATTGAAAAAGAACACAGGCAAGGATGACGGCAGAGCATCAATGAGAGTAACTCTTAAGAAACTGAAAGGTCTGAAGCTAGGTAAGTGTGCTGGACCAGATTCTGTACACCGCGGGATTCTGAAAGAGGTAGCTGAAGAGATTGTGGAGGCATTGGTAATGATCATTCAAGAATCACTAGTTTCTGGAATAGTTCTGGAAGATCGGAAAATTCCAAATGTCACTCCACTCTTCAAGGAGAGAGGCAAAAGAAAGGAAATTATAGGCTCTTAGTCTGAAGTCAGTGCTTGGGAAGATGTTGGAGACGATTGTTAAAGATAAGATCTCAGGGTACTTGGAGGAACATGACAGAATAGACCTTAGTCAGCATGGTTTCCTCAAGGGAAAATCTTGTCTGACAAATCAGTTGGAATTCTTTGAAGAAATTACAAGCAGGATAGACGAAGGAGAATCGGTTGATATTGTGTACTTGGATTTTCAGAAGGCCTTTGACAGGGTGCCACTCATTAACAAGCTACAGGCCCATGGTATTACAGGGAAGACTACAGCATGGATAAAGCAGTGACTGAATGGTGGGAATAAAAGGAGCCTTTTCTGGCTGGCAACCAGTGACTAGTGGTGTTCCACAGGGGTCTGCATTGGGACCGATTCTTTTTATGTTATATGTATGATTTGGATGATGGAATTGATGGCTTTGTTGCAAAGTTTTCAGATAATATGAAAGGTAGAGGGGCAGGTAGTTTTGAGGAAGAAGAGAGGCCACAGAAGGGCTTAGAGAGATTAGGAGAATGGGCAAAGAAGTGGCTGATGGAATACAGTGTTGGGAAGTGTATGGCCATGCACTTTGGTAGAAGAATTGAAAAGGTTGACTATTTTCTAAATGAAGAGAAAATTAAAAAAAAACTCAGGCACAAAGGGACTTGGAGACATTGCGCTGGATTCCCTGAAGGTTAATTTGCAGGTTGAGTCTGTGGTGAGGAAGGCAAATGCAATGTTAGCATTCATTGCAAGAGTACTAGAATATAAAAGCAAGGATGTAATGTTGAGACTTTATAAAGCACTAGTGAGGCCTCACTTGGAGTATTGTGAGAAGTTTTGGGATCCTTATCTTGGAAAGGACGTGTTGAAATTGGAGAGGGTTCATGAAAATGATTCCAGGATTGATTGGCTTGTCAAATGACGAGCATTTGATGGCTCTGGGCCTGTATCCACTAGAATTCTGAAGAATGAGTCGTGACCTCATTGAAACCTATTGAATGGTGAAAAGCTTTGATAGTGTGGATATGGAGATGATGTTTCTACGGTGGGAGAGTCTAAGACCAGAGGACACAGCCTCAGAATGGAGTGTTGTCCTTTTAGAAAAGAGAAGTAGAAAAATTTCTTTAGCCAGAGAGTGATAAATCTGTGGAATTCTTTGCCACAGGTAGCATATGGAGGTCAAGTCTTTACGGCAGAGGTTGATCGATTCTTGATTGGTCAGGCATTAAGGTATACTGGTTGGGGGGGGGGAGGGGTAGGATAGGAAGCAGGAGTTTGGGGCCGAGAGGAAAATTGGTTCAGCTGTGATGAAATGGAAGAGCATACTCGATAGGCCAAATAGCCTAATTCTGCTCCTATCACTTATGGTCTTGTGGTCTTATATTTCTGCAATCTACCTTAGAAATTGATTTGAGCTATTGACCTGGGACCCTGGATATCTTAATCCAATTAGCCGAATTATTTCATGCTTCAGCATAAAGTTAAACTAGTTCTAGGATTCCTATCTGTGTTTTTTTTTCCTGGCATGATTCAAAAACCTTCTGTCAGTTCCAAGGTTAGATCAGCCAGAGCAAGTCACAGCCAGCTCTGATCTCCTCGTGCCATTCAGTCAGCTGTGTACTTCACACCTGACTTATTCTGTGACAGATGAATGTCACGAATAACAGCTTACCTCTCCAGTATAATCCTCAAGACGTCCACACTGAATGACCATATAGATGCTCAACCATCAGTTCTGAACTTCAATCACGGTTTCAGAAAAGTGAAAGCCAATGCACATTGATTTCTCATGTAGCTCAATGGCCTGATTTTTATTTGGCAGTTAACTTATCGCCTACGTTGTTACTGAATTTTCCTTTCCAGTAATGGCTAACATATGGTGAAACTATTTCCACTCTGGCAATAATACTACAACTTATCATTGCATGAGAAGAAGGTGATAGTTAGGAACTGTCAACAGCAATATTGTCTAATCCTGAAATTTTTTAGTTCATGTGTTCTAGTGAAGATGAGGCCAACTCAAAGCTCATTTTAAACTCCATATTCCCAATTTATCTTTGGAAAGCGTCTTTTATACTGCTAACATTGTGCCATTGTGGAACAGTTCTATCCAGCATTCATAGAGCTTTAAGGAAAAGGAGTTACCTAGCTGTTCCATTTGCCTTAACATGTCGCCGCATTTTCCTAATTTAGACTTTCCATCATTCTATGGCCACAAAAACATTAATATGTTCACGTTATAGGTTGCCATCAGAATTGAAAACTGTTCCAAATTATAACTCAGAAAATATTGCCTGAGGTAACACTCTTTGTAGCAAATTGGGCCCACTTTCAACTAGTCCAGGGAAATAGATTAAAGCAGAGTTTTGATTGTTGAACAAATTCGAACCAGTTAAAGAATCGCATATAGAAACATAGAAACATAGAAAATAGGTGCAGGAGTAGGCCATTCGGCCCTTGGAGCCTGCACCGTCATTTATTATGATCATGGCTGATCATCCAACTCAGAACCCCGCCCCAGCCTTCCCTCCATACCCCCTGACCCCTGTAGCCACAAGGGCCATATCTAACTCCCTCTTAAACATAGCCAATGAACTGGCCTCAACAGTTTGCTGTGGCAGAGAATTCCACAGATTCACCACTCTCTGTGTGAAGAAGTTTTTCCTAATCTCGGTCCTAAAAGGCTTCCCCTCTATCCTCAAACTGTGACCCCTCGTTCTGGACTTCCCCAACATCGGGAACAATCTTCCTGCATCTAGCCTGTCCAATCCCTTTAGGATCTTATACGTTTCAATCAGATCCCCCCTCAATCTTCTAAATTCCAACGAGTACAAGCCCAGTTCATCCAGTCTTTCTTCATATGAAAGTCCTGCCATCCCAGGAATCAATCTGGTGAACCTTCTTTGTACTCCCTCTATGGCAAAGATGTCTTTCCTCAGATTAGGGGACCAAAACTGCACACAATACTCCAGGTGTGGTCTCACCAAGGCCTTGTACAACTGCAGTAGTACCTCCCTGCTCCTGTACTCGAATCCTCTCGCTATAAATGCCAGCATACCATTCGCTTTTTTCACCGCCTGCTGTACCTGCATGCCCACTTTCAATGACTGGTGTATAATGACACCCAGGTCTCGTTGCACCTCCCCTTTTCCTAATCGGCCACCATTCAGATAATAATCTGTTTTCCTATTTTTGCCACCAAAGTGGATAACTTCACATTTATCCACATTAAATTGCATCTGCCATGAGTTTACCCACTCACCCAACCTATCCAAGTCACCCTGCATCCTCTTAGTATCCTCCTCACTGCTAACACTGCCGCCAAGCTTCATGTCATCCGCAAACTTGGAGATGCTGCATTTAATTCCCTCATCCAAGTCATTAATATATATTGTAAACAACTGGGGTCCCAGCACTGAGCCTTGCGGTACCCCACTAGTCACCGCCTGCCATTCTGAAAAGGTCCCGTTTATTCCCACTCTTTGCTTCCTGTCTGCTAACCAATTCTCCACCCACACCAATACCTTACCCCCAATACCATGTGCTTTAAGTTTGCACACTAATCTCCTATGTGGGACCTTGTCAAAAGCCTTTTGAAAATCCAAATATACCACATCCACTGGTTCTCCCCTATCCACTCTACTAGTTACATCCTCAAAAAATTCTATGAGATTCGTCAGACATGATTTTCCTTACACAAATCCATGCTGACTTTGTCCGATCATTTCTCCGCTTTCCAAATGTGCTGTTATCACATCCTTGATAACTGACTCCAGCAGTTTCCCCACCACCGACGTTAGGCTAACCGGTCTATAATTCCCCGGTTTCTCTCTCCCTCCTTTTTTAAAAATTGGGGTTACATTAGCCACCCTCCAATCCTCAGCAACTAGTCCAGAATCTAACGAGTTTTGAAAAATTATCACTAATGCATCCACTATTTCTTGGGCTACTTCCTTAAGCACTCTAGGATGCAGACCATCTGGCCCTGGGGATTTATCTGCCTTCAATCCCTTCAATTTACCTAACGCCACTTCCCTACTAACATGTATTTCACTCAGTTCCTCCATCTCACTGGACCCTCTGTCCCTTACTATTTCTGGAAGATTATTTGTGTCCTCCTTAGTGAAGACAGAACCAAAGTAATTATTTAATTGGTCTGCCATGTCCTTGCTCCCCATAATCAATTCACCTGTTTCTGTCTGCAGGGGACCTACATTTGTCTTTACCAGTCTTTTCCTTTTTACATATCTATAAAAGCTTTTACAGTCCGTTTTTATGTTCTCTGCCAGTTTTCTCTCATAATCTTTTTTCCCCTTCCTAATTAAGCCCTTTGTCCTCCTCTGCTGAACTCTGAATTCCTCCCAGTCCTCAGGTGAGCCACTTTCTCTGGCTAATTTGTATGCTACTTCTTTGGAATTGATACTATCCCTAATTTCTCTTGTCAGCCATGGGTGCACTACCTTCCTTGATTTATTCTTTTGCCAAACTGGGATGAACAATTGTTGTAGTTCATCCATGCAACCTATAAATGCTTGCCATTGCATATCCACCGTCAATCTTTTAAGTGTCATTTGCCAATCTATCTTAGCTAATTCACATCTCATACCTTCAAAGTTCCCCTTCTTTAAGTTCAGAACCTTTGTTTCTGAATTAACTATGTCACTCTCCATATTAATGAAGAATTCCACCATATTATGGTCACTTTTACCCAAGGGGCCTCTCACGACAAGATCGCTAATTAACCCTTCCTCATTGCTCAAAACCCAGTCCAGAATAGCCTGCTCTCTAGTTGGTTCCTCGACATGTTGGTTCAAAAAACCATCCCGCATACATTCCAAGAAATCCTCTTCCTCAGCACCTTTACCAATTTGGTTCACCCAGTCTACATGTAGATTGAAGTCACCCATTATAACTGCTGTTCCTTTATTGCACACATTTCTAATTTCCTGTTTAATACCCTCTCCGACCTCACTACTACTGTTAGGTGGCCTGTACACAACTCCCACCAGCGTCTTCTGCCCCTTAGTGTTACGCAGCTCTACCCATATCGATTCCACATCTTCCCGGCTTATGTCCTTCCTTTCTATTGCGTTAATCTCTTCTTTAACCAGCAACGCCACCCCACCTCCCCTTCCTTCATGTCTATCCCTCCTGAATATTGAATATCCCTGAACGTTGAGCTCCCATCCCTGGTCACCCTGGAGCCATGTCTCTGTGATCCCAACTATATCATAATCATTAATAACAATCTGCACTTTCAATTCATCCACCTTATTACGAATGCTCCTTGCATTGACACATAAAGCCTTCAGGCGCTCTTTTACAACTCTCTTAGCCCTTGTACAATTATGTTGAAAAGTGGCCCTTTTTAATGCTTGCCCTGGATTTGTCGGCCTGCCACTTTTACTTTTCTCCTTTGTACTTTTTGCTTCTAGCTCACTTTACACCCCTCTGTCTCTCTGCACTGGTTCCCATCCCTCTGTTGTGAACTAACCTCCACACACCTAGCCTCTTTAATTTGATTCCCACCCCCCAACCATTCTAGTTTAAAGTCACCTCAGTAGCCCCCGCTAATCTCCCCGCCAGGATATTGGTCCCCCCTAGGATTCAAGTGTAACCCGTCCTTTTTGTACAGGTCACGCCTGCGCCAAAAGAGGTCCCAATGATCCAAAAACTTGAATCCCTGCCCCCTGCTCCAATCCCTCAGCCACGCATTTATCCTCCACCTCATCGCATTCCTACTCTCACTGTCGCGTGGCACCGGCAGTAATCCCGAGATTACTACCTTTGCGGTCCTTTTTCTCAACTCCCTTCCTAGCTCCCTATATTCTCCTTTCAGGACCTCATCCCTTTTCCTACCTATGTCATTGGTACCTATATGTACCACGACCTCTGGCTCCTCACCCTCCCACTTCAGGATATCTTGGACACGATCAGAAATATCCCGGACCCTGGCACCAGGGAGGCAAACTACCATCTGGGTCTCTGGACTGCGTCCACAGAATCGCCTATCTGACCCCCTTACTATCGAGTCCCCTATCACAACTGCCCTCCTCTTCCTTGCCCTACCCTTCGAGCTACAGGGCCAGACTCTGTGCCGGAGGCACGGCCACTGTCGCTTCCCCCGGGTAAGCTGTCCCCCCCAACAGTACTCAAACAGGAGTACCGGTGGTTAAGGGGCACAGCCACCGGGGTACTCCCCATCACCTGACTTTTCCCCTTCCCCCTCCTAACCGTGACCCACTTGTCTGCCTCCCGTGGCCCCGGCGTGACCACCTGCCTGCAACTCCTCTCTATCACCTCCTCACTCTCCCTGACCAGACGAAGGTCATCGAGCTGCAGCTCCAGTTCCGTAACACGGTCCCTTAGGAGCTGCATCTCGATGCACTTGGCGCAGATGTAGACGTCCGGGAGGCTTGGAGACTCCAGGGCCTCCCACATCCGACACCGAGAACAGCAAACTGCCCTCACAGTCATAATGCCCCTCTCCTCAAATAGCAACAGAAAACGAATGTCAAACCTTCCTCGCCTCGCCCGCTTCCGCCTAAGCCCGGTGAGCCGAAGCCCTTAAGCCTTCACTCTGCTCCCGGCTCACTCCGCAGCCCGCAAACTACGCTGCCCGCTCTATGAGGCTTTGTTCCTTTTAAATCTGCCGCGCTGCACTGCCCGACGTCACACGCCTGCGCAGTCCCGCCTCTCAGAAAGCCGTTGGAGAAAAAAAATAACGAAAATTTCAAAAATCTCTTTCTCGGCACTCCCACTCAGACTCTCAGACTCCTTCTTCGAATCAAACCCGAAGCAGGATGTCTGCCCTTTTAAATCTGCCGCGCTGATTTATTATGTTTCAATAAAACTGTCCTTCATTCTTCTAAACTCTAAGGAATAGTCCCAACCTGTTTAGTGTCTCTAGATAGAACACTGCTCTCATCCCAGGAATGAGTCCACTGAACCCCCTGTCAACAGCCTCCAATACTATTGAGTTAAAGGGGCCATATTTCCTTGACCAGTGCCTAGTATAACTGTAAGAGCACTTCCCTATACCTAAACTCCAAAACTTTTGCAAAATACAGTCCACTATATATTATAATATATCACAGCTTGCCCTACTACCTACAGTATAGTTACATCATCAGCAAACTTGGATATCTTACATTATGTCCTCTTCCTCCAGGTCATGAGCATAAATCATAAATAATTAAAGGTCATGAACTAATCCTTGGGGCAGTCCACTCATTACATCCTTCCAATCTTAAAATGACCCATTTATTCCAACACTGTTTCCTATGTAATAACTAGTTTTCTGTCTATGCTAATGCATTTCCTCCAATGCCATGAGATCATAAATTATGCATTGAACATTTATGTGGCACTTTGTCAATTTTGGAAGTCCAAACACACTAGTACACCACAAACACACTACTTCTCTCCTCTATCTACTCTGCTTCTTACAATCATAAAGAACTCAAGTAAGTAGGTCAAACACGATTTGCGTTTCATCAAATTACATTCGCTTGGTTTAATTATATATAGCTTTCCTAAATGATTCGTTAGTTACTTCTTTGTTCACTATTGATTCTAGTATCTCGCTGACAAGAAATACTAAATAAACAGTCCTATAGCTTCCTTCCTTTTATCTTTCTTCTGTGAAGATATTGAGTGAACCCGTTCTAGCATCCTAAACTTAATCCGCGACCTTATGGCTTATAATTATAGTTATCAATAAGTACCCTCACTTTAGTGAGATTATACTATATCAGCCTATAATTTAAAGATTAACTTTACTTAACTACTTAAGTCTCTTTTCTAAAGCGTTTTAGCTGTCAATAATCACTACTTTGAGTGGTGAGCCCCGCTCCCAACCAAGGTGAGATACTTTCATCCAAATTAAAATTAAGTTATTTTATTTTAAATGGAACACATTTAGTCTGAGGAATAATTCTAAGAAACATTATAATTATACAAAGGTTTTCCAACATCAAGTACCGTACAATCCTAACAAGCTAGAAAACCATATCAATAAATTACAGATGAACATATTGTTTGTCACAAAAAATAAGGCTCTGTGAAGAAGTCCTTCTCAGGTCGAGACTGAGGAGTGCACTTTATGCTTTCATCACTGCAACTCTACCCCATCCTTATGACTTCTAATATTTAGATGTTTCTTTTGATAGTTATGTTTTAATGGAGGTCGGGATTGAGGACGTGATTTTAAGCTTAACTCTGTTTGGTTTCAAGTTAGCCCATTGCTTTGCTTTGCTTTTAGTTAGTTGCACGGTGGGTTTTTTTTGGAGTTTTTTTTTTCTTTTTTTCCATTGATATATATAAAATTTAGTATACTATTATGTTATCTTGGTTTCTTATGTTTAAATTACATTGTTTGTAGTATTTTTTTTTGGTATTGATACCTTCTGGAATTTTATTATACTTTAACATTGTATTAAGGTTTATATGGCTTACCTTTTTGTATACTTATTCAATAAAAAGATTTAAAAAAAAGACAGTTATGTTGTGACAATCTTATCTGTATTCAATGTTTTCACAACTGCATTGATTAGGTCAGATGGTTAATATAGACAATGTTGTTACTTCTGATTAGGTTTCAGTCTCCATTAAGACAATAATAGGCTTCCTGAACCTGGCAGTATTGTTTCTCAAGAGGATGGCTAAATAATACTGGTTAAAAATTAACAATAAAAAACATCTTGAATGTTGAATAGATTCTTCTGCTGTGCTAAAAAGCTGAGTTTAGCAAAAAGTCTCTTGACCCTGCAGAGTGAATATCCATCACATTTCCTTCTTGAACAAAAGAGTCCATTTGTTGCTTTGCGACCATTGGTATCCTGCTGGATGAAATTCATTGAGTTTTGAAAGACTTCGATCAATGGGTTCACCACCTCTGCAGACACTTCCTCAGAAAGCTTTGAGTGCAGGCCATTAGGTCCTGGTGACTTGTCAACTTGTCCACATTTAGCCCTGAGAGATTTTCCAATACCTTGTACTTTTTTGCTTCTTTTTTTTTGCAAAGCTCCCGTTTTCATCAGGATATTTGCTGCATTCTCCATAGTGAAGATGACTGGTGTAATGATTCTGTCATTCCTGTGTTTCCTGATATTAATTTCCCAGCCTCACTCTCTGTAAGCCCCACACTAGTCCTGGCCACTTTCTTTCTTTTTCTATATCCTGAGAAAGTTTTACTGCTCCATTTGATGCTACATACAGGTTTCTCTCAGAATTAAATTCTTCTGTCTGAATCAGAATTATTATTGTTGTCATATATCATGAAGTTTGTTGTTTTGTGGCAGCAATACAGTACAATACATTAAAAAATAAGTAGCACAAAAGAGAGCAAGCTTACAAGCTTGTAGCTGGTTCTTGAAAAATACCAAGTCCTCTGCTCCGGCACCTAGCCCTTGTAAATTTGTGTACCCTTCTTTTTGATTTACAATAAAGCGATATTTTATGAAAAACTATATATGAACAGACAATGACTTACAAACAACCAATGTGCAAAAGAAGACAAACTGCAAAATAAATATAATACATGAGTTGTAAAGAGTGAAAGTGAGTTGATAGATCATCGAATCAGTTCAGAGTAATAGTGAATGAAATTATCTATGCGGGTTCAGGAGACTGATAGTTGTAGGGTAATAACCATTCCTGATCCTATCCTGGTGGCATAGGTCCTAAAGCTATTGTACCCCCTACCCAATGTTAGTAGTAAAAAGAAAGTGTGGCCCAGATGGTGGGGGCTTTTAATAATGGATGCTGCTTTTTTGAGGCAGCACACCACGCAAGTATATTCAATGGTGGGGAGGGCTTTTCCTGCGATGGACTAGGCTGTATGCACTGCTTCCTGTAGCCTTTTCCATTCCTGGGAATTGGTATTTCCATACCAGGCCATGATGGAACCAGCTAGGATATCCTTCAATGTGCATCTATACATGTTTGCCAAAGATTTTGTGGCATGACAAATCTGCACAAACTTCTACTAAAGTAGAGGTGCTGTCACACATCTTTGTGATGACCCTTATGTAGTCCAGGACAGCTTTTGGCACGTTGGCCTTCATGAATCAAAGTATTGAGTGCAGGTGTTGGCATGTTTTGTTGAAGACTTTGGTGAGGCCTAATTTAGAGTATTGTGTGCAGTTTTGGTCACCTACCAACAGGAAAGATATCAATAAGATTGAAAGAGTGCAGAGAAAATTTACAAAGATGTTGCCAAGGCTTGAGGACCTGAGTTATAGGGAAATGTTGAACAGGTTAGGGCATAATTCCCTCGAGCGTAGGAGAATGAAGGGAGATTTGATAGAGGTATACAAAATTATGAGGGGTATAGATACGGTAAGTGTAAGCAGACTTTCCCCACTGAGGTTGGGTGAGATTAGAAAGAGAGGTCATGGATTAAATATAGAAAAATAGAAAACCTACAGCACAATACAGGCCCTTCGGCCCACAAAGCTGTGCCGAACATGTCTTACCTTAGAAATTACCTTGGGTTATCCATAGCCCTCTATTTTTCTAAGCTCCATGTACCTATTCAGGTGTCTCTTAAAAGACCCTATCGTATCTGCCTCCACCACCATTGCCGGCAGCCCATTCCACGCACTTAGCACTCTCTGCGTAAAAAACTTACTCCTGACATCTCCTCCGTACCTACTCCCAAGCACCTTAAAACTGTGCCCTCTCATGTTAGCCATTTCAGCCCTGGGGAAAAGCCTCTGACTATCCACACGATCAATGCCTCTCATCATCTTATACACCTCTATCAGGTCACTTCTCATCCTCCGTGTTCCAAGAAGAAAAGGTCGAGTTCACTCAACCTATTCTCATAAGGCATGCTCCTCAATACAGGAAACATCCTTGTAAATCTCCTCTGCACCCTTTCTATGGCTTCCACATCCTTCCTGTAGTGAGGCGACCAGAACTGAGCATAGTACTCCGAGTGGGGGCTGACCGGGGTCCTATATAGCTGCAATATTACCTCTCGGCTCCTAAACTCAATCCCACGATTGATGAAGGCCAATGCACCGTATGCTTTCTTAACCACAGAGTCAACCTGTCAGCAGCTTTGAGTGTCCTGTGGACTCAGACCCCAAGACCCCTCTGATCCTCCACACTGCCAAGAGTCTTACCATTAATACTATATTCTGCCATTATATTTGACCTACCAAAATAAACCACCTCACACCCATCTGGGTTGAACTCCATCTGCCACTTCTCAGCCCAGTTTTGTATCCTGTCAGTGTCCCGCTGTAACCTCTGACAACCCTCCACACAATCCACAACACCCCCCAACCTTTGTGTCATCAGCAAATTTACTAACCCATCCCTCCACTTCCTCATCCAGGTCATTTATAAAAATCACAAAGAGCAGGGGTCCTAGAAAAGATCCCTGAGGCACACCACTAGTCACCGACCTCCATGTAGAATATGATCCATCTACAACCACTCTTTGCCTTCTGTGGGCAAGCCAGTTCTGGATCCACAAAGCAATGTCCCCTTGGTTCCCATGCCTCCTTACTTTCTCAATAAGCCTTGCACAGCGTATCTTATCAAATGCCTTGCTAAAATCCTTATACACTACATCTACTGCTCTACCTTCATCAATGTGTTCAGTCTACTACTACCACTACTACTACTACCACCACTACTACCACCACTACTACTACCACCATGACTACTACTACCACTACTACTACCACTACTACTACTACTACTACCACTACTACTACTACTATCACGTCGACTCAGGCCTAGGGGGCCGGTGTCGAGCACATCCTCAAAAAATTCAATCTGGCTCGTAAGGCACAACCTGCCTTTGACAAAGCCATGCTGACTATTCCTAATCATATTATGTCTCTCCAAATGTTCAGAAATCCTGCCTCTCAGGATCTTCTCCATCAATTTACCAACCACTGAAGTAAAACTCACTGGTCTATAATTTCCTGGGCTATCTCTACTCCCTTTCTTGAATAAGGGAACAACATCAGCAAGCCTCTAATCCTCTGGAACCTCTCCCATCCCCATTGATGATGTGAAGATCATTGCCAGGCACTCAGCAATCTCCTCCCTTGTCTCCCACAGTAGCCTGGGGTACATCTCATCCGGTCCCAATGACTTATACAACTTGATGCTTTCCAAAAGCTCCAGCACATCCTCTTCCTTAATATCTACATGCTCAAGCTTTTCAGTCCGCTGTAAGTCATCCCTACAATCGCCAAGATCCTTTTCCGTAGTGAATACTGAAGCAAAGTGTTCATTAAGTACCTCTGCTATGTCCTCCAGTTCCATACACACTTTTCCACTGTCACACTTGATTAGTCCTATTCTCTCACGTCCTATCATCTTGTTCTTCACATGCTTGTAGAATTCTTTGGGGTTTTCCTTAATCCTGTCCGCCAAGGCCATCCCATGGCCCCCCAGCTCTCCTAATTTCATTCTTAAGCTCTTTCCTGCTAGCCTTATAATCTTCTAGATCGCTATCAGTACCTAGTTCTTTGAACCTTTCGTAAGCTCTTCTTTTCTTCTTGACTAGATTTACAACAGCCTTTGTACACCACAGTCCCTGTACCCTATCATCCTTTCCTTGTCTCATTGGAACGTACCTATGCAGAACTTCATGCAAATATACCTGAACATTTGCCACATTTCTTCCGTATGTTTCCCTGAGAACATCTGTTTCCAATTTATGCTTCCAAGTTCCTACCTGATAGCCTCATATTTTCCGTTACTCCAAATGAACACTTTCCTAAATTGTCTGTTCCTATCCCTCTCCAAAACTATGGTAAAGGAGATAGAATTGTGATCACTATCTCCAAAATGCTCTCCCACTGAGAGATCTGACACCTGACCAGGTTCATTTCCCAATACCAGATCAAGTACAGCCTCTTCTCTCGTAGGCTTATCTACATATTGCATCAAGAAACCTTTCTGAACACACCTAACAAACTCCACCCCATCTAAACCCCTCGCTCTAGGAACATGCCAATCGATACTTGGGAAATTAAAATCTCCCACCGCAACAACCCTGTTATTATTACACCTTTCCAGAATCTGTCTCCCTATCTGCTCCTTGATATCCCTGTTACTATTGGGTGGTCTGTAAAAAACACCCAGTAGAGTTATTGACCCCTTCCTGTTCCTAACTTCCACCCACAGAGACTCCTTAGACAATACCTCCATGTCCTTCTCCTCTTCTGCAGCTGTGACACTCTCTCTGATCAACAGTGCCATGCCCCCACCTCTTTTGCCTCCCTCCCTATGAAAGAGGAGCTGGCCAAAGTTGATTGGAAGGGGACACCTTCAGGGATGATGGCAGAACCGCAATGGCTGGAGTTTCTGTGGACATTTCGGAAAGCACATCCCAAAAATGAAGAAGTATTCAAAAGAGAGGATGAAGCAACAGTTGCTGACAATAGAAGTCAAGGACAGCATAAAAGCAATTGAGTCACAGAGACATAGAAAACTATCGCACAGAAACAGGTCCTTTGACCCAACCAGTCCATTCCAAAACATTTAAACCGCCTCATCCCATCGACCTGCACCGGGAACATGGGCCTCCTTACCTCTCCCATCCATGTACTTATCCAAACTTCTTTTAAACATTGAATTCAAAATCACATCCACCACTTGCACGGGTAGCTCATTCCACACTCCGAGTGAAGAAGATTCCCCTCATGTTCTCCTTAAACATTTCACCCTTAACCCATGACATCTCGTTGTAGTCTCACACAACCTCAGTGAAAAAAGCCTGCTTCCATTTATCCTATCTATTTTTCCCCATCATAATTTTGTATACCTCTGTCAAATCTCCTCTCAATCTTCTGCGTTCTAGGGAATAAAGCTCTAACCTATTCAATCTTTCCTTATAACTCAGGTCCTCCTGTCCCGGCAACATCCTTGTAAATCTTTTCTGTACTCTTTCAATCTTATTTACATCTTTCCTGTAGGTCAATGGCCAAAACTGCACATAATACTCCAAATTAGGCCTCACCAATATCTTATACAACTTCAATGTAATGTCCCAACTCCTGTACTCAATACTTTGACATATGAAGACCAAGGAGCCAAAAGCTTTATTAGTGGCCCTGTCTACCTGTGATGCCACTTTCAATGAATTACAGACCTGCATTCCCAGATTCCTTTATTTCACTACACTGCTCAGTGCCCTACCTTTCGCTATATAAGACCTACCCTGAATGGTCCTGTGAAAATGTACCACCTCACACTTGTCTGCATTAAATTCCATCCTCCATTTTTCAGCCCATTTTTCCAGCTGGTTCAGATCCCTCTGCAAGCTTTGATAGTTTTCCTCACTGTCCACTACACCTGCAATCTAGGTATCATCTGCAATTTTGCTGATCCGGTTAATCATATTATCATCCAGATCGTTGATATAGATGATAAACAACAGAAAGAGGGCATATAAAGTTTCAAAAATTAGTGGGAAGTCAGAAGATTGGTGAAACTTTAGAAAACCAACAGAAGGCAACTAAAAAGGATATAGGGAGACAAAAGATGAAACAGAAAGGTAAACTATCCAATAATATAACAGAGGATACCAAAGATTGTTTTTCAGATATATAAAGGGTAAAAGAGAGGTGAGAGTAGATATCAGATCACTGGGAAATCACACTGCAGAGGTAGTAACGGGGGACGAAGAAATGGTAGATCAACTTACTAGGTATTTTGCATCAGTCTGCAGTGTGGAAGACACTAGCAGCATGCGGGGAATTTGAGAGTGTCGGGGAAGAAGTGAGTATAGCTACTATTACTAAGGAGAAGTTGCAAACGTACAAAGAAAGGCAGAGGGGCAGATAGCATTGAGGAAGCAGGGAAGCAGAGGGACTTTGACAGATTGGGAGAATGGGCAAAGAAGTGGCAGATGGAATATAGTGTAAGGAAGTGTATGGTCATGCACTTTGATAGTAGGAATAAAGACAGACTATTTTCTAAAAGGGGCGTATGTTCAAAAATCAGTGGTGTAAAGGGATTTGGAAGTTTTTGTGCAAGATTCTCTAAATGTTAACTTGTAGGTTAAGTCGGTGGTAAGCAAGGCAAAATCACTGTTGACGACACCCTGCTGACAAATGTAAACAGCTACAAATACTTGGGAAGCACCATCTCGAGAGATAGGTCTTTGGACAAAGAAATTGACTCCAGGATCAGCGAGGCCAGCCAGGCTCTGGGGAGGCTGCGTACCAGAGTGCTCAGTCAACACAATGTCCGCATCTCCACAAAGCTGAAAGTCTACAGAGCTGTGGTCATCCCTTCTCTCCTATATGGATGTGAGACCTGGACTCTTGTACAACGACACATCAAACAGCTGGAGAAATTTCACATGCTCCATCCTTGGCATTCGTTGGCAAGACTGTGTCTCCAGCCTGGAGGTCTTGGATCGCGCGGAGTCCACCAGCATTGAGTCCCTGATCATCAGAGCCCAGATGCGGTGGGTGGGACACGCCATCAGAATGGACGACCACTGTATGCCTCGCCAGCTGCTCTATGGTGAACTGGAAGAGACGTCAAGGTTGTCCACATAAGTGCTACAAAGATTCTGTGAAGGAAACCCTACACTACTGTGACATCCAGCCAACGGAACTAGAAGCTGCGGCTGCTGACAGACCCCACCGGTGAGCCCTGTGCTTTGAAGCCTACACCAGTTTTGAAGACAGGGGCTGCCAAAAACTGATGGAAAGCTGTGAACAGCATCACAGAACAGCAGTCACAATTATTACAGCGGACTTCCAGTGTCCCCACTGTGCTAGACTCTGCGCTTCCAGACTGGGACTGCAGAGCCGCCTCTGTGTCCACAGATGAACTGCATAACAGCGTGTCTTCTTCGAATCTGAAGGACTACCACAAAAAAAAAGTAAGGCAAATGCAATGTTAGTATTCAGTAGGGGAGGACTGGACTATCAGCAAGGATGTCATGAGAAGGCTTTATAAGGCATTTGTCGGACTGCGTAGAGAATTGTGAGCAGTTTTGGGCCCCTGATCAAGGAAAACATATGCTTGCATTGAAGAGGAATCATAGGAGGTTCACAAGAATGATTCCAGGAATGAAAGGGTTATTGTATGAGGAACGTTTGATGGCTCTGGGCCTGTACTCACTAGAGTTCGGAAGAATGAGGGGGATGTCATTGAAACTGACCAAATACTGAAAGATCTATACAAAGTAGATGTGGAGAGGATGTTTCTGTAGTAGGTGGGTCTAGTATCAGAGGGTACAATCTCAAAATGGAGAGACTTCCATTTAGAACAGAGATGAGGAGGAATTTCTCTAGCCAGAAGTTGTTGAATCTATGTAATTCATTGCCACAGACAGCTGTGGAGGTCAAGTCAATGAGTACATTTAAAGCTCAGGTTATAGGTTCTTGATTAGTCAGGGCGTCAAAGGTCACAGGAGATGGCAGGAGAATGGCGTTGAGAGAGATAATAAATCAGCCATGATAGAATGGCAAAGCAGACTCGATGGGCAGAATGGCATAATTCTGCACCTATCCCTTATGGTTTTAATGCAAATATCTAATTTGTCGATCATGTGGCAGCCACTCAATGCATAAAAGGACACAGAAAGGGTCAAGATGTTCAGTTGTTGTTCAGACCAAACATCAGGATGTGGAAAATATGTGATCTAAGTGACTGACGATGGAATAATTGCTGGTGCCAGGTGCGGTGCTTTGAGTGTATCAGTAACTGCTGATCTCCTGGGATTTTTATGCAGAACAATCTCTAGAGTTTGACAGAGAATGGTGTGACAAACAAAAAGTTCAAAGTACATTTATTATCAAAGTATATATAAATTTTACAAACTTGAGATTCATCTCCTTACAGGGAGCCAGAAAACAAAAAAACCAAGAGAACCCATTAAAAAAAGGACTAACAAACACCCAATGTGCAGAAAGAGGAAAAAAAAAACATCCAGTAAGCGGCAGCTCTGTGGGTAAAAGTGCTTTGTTATTGAGAGACGACAGAGGAGAATGGCCAGACTGGTTCAAGCTGACAGGAGAGCGACGGTCAAATAAGCACTCGTTATAATAGCGGTGTGCAGATGAACATCTCTGAACACACACCTCAAACCTTGGAGTGGGTGGACTACAGCAGCATATCACGAGCCTAAACCCATGGCCACTTTATTACGTACGTGAGATACCTAATAAAGTGTCTACTCAGTGTAATTCTTCACAGACTTCCCTACTTTTCAGAAACATAATAGATATCTACAGATTAGTTGATAGACTTCTCTGATTATATGAGAAGTTGATCAAAACCTCGTCTCTTCTTCCCGTATCTGACTTGCTAAATGCTTTCTTGAATATTGTTTCTGTGGTCAACTGAACTTCGGAAAAAAATATTAAGAGAAATTATAAATAGAGTAGCAGCCAGCCTTGGTTGCTCATGGTGTACTGTATTTAAAGATTAGATTATCTGTTGATCCCCATTGTTTGTAAAACATGATATTTGACACTCCCCAAGAGCAAGTATGTTTTGACACAAAGTTTGCTGCAGCATTTTGCTGGAGGAACTCAGCAAGTCAGGCAGCATATACTGTATAGAGGGGAATAAAGAGTCAATGTTTTGAGCCAAGACCCTTCATCGGGACTGGAAAGGAAGTGGGCAGGTGGCAGGAGGGGAAAGAGTTTAAGGTGGCAGTTGATAGCTGAGACCAAGGCTGGTGGGTGGGGGAGAGGGATGAAGTAAGAAGCTGGGCGATGATAGGTAGAAGAGGTAAAGGGCTGAAGGAGAAGAAATCTATTAGGAGAGGACAGAGAACCATGGAAGAAAGGGAAGGAAGAGGGGAACCAGAGGGATGTGATGGGTAAGTGAGAAGAAGAGAAAGGACGAGACGGTAAGCAGAATAGGGAATGATAAAAGAGAGATGGAGGGAAGGGGGACAATTACCAGAAAATGATGAAATCAATATTCATATGATTGGGTTAGAGGCTATCCAGACAGAATACGAATGTTGCACCTCCAAACTGAGCGTGGTTTCAGCACTGGAAAAGATGAGGCCATGGACAGACATGTCAGAATGGAATCGGAAGTCAAATTGCAATGGGTGGCCATCTGGAAACCTTGCCTTTTGCAGTGAACAAAGCAAAGGTGTTCGAACAAAGTAGTCCCCCAATCTATGTCATGTCTCACTGATGTAGAGAAAGCTGCACTGGGAGCACCAGATAGAGTAGATGATCCCGACAGATTCACGGGTGAAGTGTCGCCTCACCTGGAAGGACTGTTTGGGCTCCTGAATGGTGGTGAGGGAGGAGGTGTAGGGACATGTGTAGCTCTTGTAGCATTTGCCAGCAATTTGTGTGTGTTGCTCAAGCTTTTACAACATCTGCAGAGTCTCTTGTGTATAAATTTGTAATGTATTTTGTTTACAAAGCTGGCTTGACGAACCAGGCATCTTATGAGGCAATTCCAAGAAAAGTAATAACATCTAGGGCGGATACTTGTGGTGATAATATGGAATACGTAGGAGTATTTCAGCTGCTAGGGGAAATGATTTGAAAAAAATCAGCCTTCAGAAGCTATTGAATAAGAAAGTGAATTATAGGGAAAAAAGATATTGCTAGCACCAAGTAGCTGTTCTTTAGATAATTAGCAGTAAGAATGATACAAGTCATTGCCCTTGCTACTAAGTACAAAATTGACTAAATACTCATTAACACAATAAAACTATATGGATGATTTCTGCTGGCATGTTAGCAGAAGGTGGTGGATGGAAGTTCCATTCATTACAAAGAAGCTGGTTTTCAAAATTTCCGAAGAACCCATCTTCTAGCATTTTCCATGGGCTTCTGCTGATCTTTTGTCAGAGTGAGTACAAGGCCAACATAACCTCAGCAGAATTTCAGGGTCAATGAATTTAGGAGGACATCACGTCACCTTCAGAATCCTTCTATCCGCACAGGAAAGTGCAAGTGTGCATAGCATTATAATTCTCAGCTTGCATTCTTGTAATAGCTCAATCAGTTCACATAGTGTTCATTACATACGAGAAAGTTTCATATTTAGTTCTACAGTAGGATTGTTAAATATACAGAAGGTCATGATAAACATAATGGAATCTGGAAGTAATTTCTATCTCAAGGTCAGCAACACCTTGCTGTGTTTCAGTCTGGCAAAGCTTTCTTTTCTCCTTTTTAACTCTCAGGCTTCCAACTTGGAAGGAGAAGACGACAAATTTCTAGTAATCTGCCTTGTTTAGTTTTTGTTCTCTGAATTCGTCTTTTCATTGACTTCTACACTATATTTTTTAACTAGAAAGACTGACATCACTTTAGAGCAGTTACAAAAGCTAAACTTACCTTCATTCCTCTTGTTTGTAACATTTGCAATATTGCTTGCAAACAGTGAGTGAGGTGCCTTTCAATACATTGAAAAGGTGGTATATTGAGAGAGTGCTATTATAATTTATACAGAAGGGAAGGACAAAAATCTCAGAATAAGGACATATATAAATACAAGGAAGTGATCTTGTTAGTCAAAATAGGCGCAGGTAATTCAATGGCATTAGTAAACACACCATTCTTATTCCTAATCAATGTCACACTAACACAAGATATAGGAAAAGTGTGCAATTTGACCTTAGTTCTATCACTGAACAAGACTATAGCCAATCCCATTTGACATATTAATGAAGAAAAGTGGCAAATGAAATAGGATGTTGGAAAGTGCATGGTCATGCATTTTGGTAGTAGAAATAAATGTGTGGATGATTTTCTAAACAGGGAGAAAATCCAGGAATCTGAGATGCAGAGAGACTTAGACACCCTGAAGGTTAACTTGCATGTTAAGTCAGTGGTGAGGAAGGCAAATGCCATGTTAGTATTCATCTCAAGAGGTCTAGAATACAAGAGCAAGGATGTGATACTGAGGCTTTACAAGTCAAGTCAAGTCACCTTTTATTGTCATTTTGACTATAACTGCTGGTACAGTACACAGTAAAAACGAGACAGCATTTTTCAGGACCATGGTGCTACATGAAACAATACAAAAACTAGACTGAACTACGTAAAACAACACAAAAACTACACTAGACTACAGACCTACCCAGGACTGCATAAAGTACACAGAACAGTGCAGGCATTACAATAAATAATAAACAAGACAATAGGCACAGTAGCGGGCAGTAGGTTGGTGTCAGTCCAGGCTCTGGGTATTGAGGAGTCTGATCATTTGGGGGAAGAAACTGTTGCATAGTCTGGTCGTGAGAGCCCGAATACTTCGGTGCCTTTTGCCGGATGACAGGAGGGAGAAGAGTTTGTAAGAGGGGTGCTTGGGGTCCTTCATAATGCTGTTTGCTTGTGGATGCAGCATGTGGTGTAGATGTCTGTAATGGCGGGAAGAGAGATGCCGATGATCTTCTCAGCTGACCTCACTATCCGCTGCAGGGTCTTGTGATCCGAGATGGTGCAATTTCCGAACCAGGCAGTGATGCAGCTGCTCAGGATGCTCTCAATACAACCTCTGTAGAATATGGTGAGGATGGGGGGTGGGAGATGGACTTTTCTCAGCCTTCGCAGAAAGTAGAGATACTGTTGGGCTTTCTTTGCTATGGAGCTGGTGTTGAGGGATTAGATGAGATTCTCCACCAGGTGAACACCAAGAAATTTGGTGCTCTTAACGATCTCTACGGAGGAGTCGTCGATGTTCAGCAGAGAGTGGTCGCTCCGTGTCCTCCTGAAGTCAACAACCATCTCTTTTAAAAGTTGCTGGTGAACGCAGCAGGCCAGGCAGCATCTCTAGGAAGAGGTACAGTCGACGTTTCGGGCTGAGACCCTTCGTCAGGACTAACTGAAAGAAGAGCTAGGAAGAGATTTGAATTCTTCCTAGAGATGCTGCCTGGCCTGCTGCGTTCACCAGCAACTTTTAAGTGTGTTGATTGAAATTCCAGCATCTGCAGATTTCCTCGTGTTTGTGTTTTTAAAAACCATCTCTTTTGTTTTGTTCACATTCAGAGACAGGTTGTTGGCTCTGCACCAGTCAGTTAGCAGCTGCATCTCCTCTCTGTATACTCATTGTTCTTGCTGATGAGACCCACCACAGTCGTGTCATCGATGAACTTGATGATGTGGTTCGAGCTGTGTGTTGCAGCACAGTTGTGGGTCAGCAGAGTGAACAGCAGTGGACTGAGCACACAGCCCCGGGGGTGCCCCCGTGCTCAGTGTGATGGTGTTGGAGATGCTGCTTCCAATCCGGACTGACTGAGGTCTCCTAGTCAGGAAGTCCAGGATCCAGTTGCAGAGGGAGGTGTTCAGACCCAGTAGGCTCAGCTTTCCAGTCACTTTCTGAGGAATGATTGTGTTGAATGGTGAACTGAAGTCTATGGACAGCATTCAGACGTAGGCGTCTTTTTTGTCCAGGTGGAGGGTGATGGCAATAGCGTTGTCTGTTGAACGATTGGGACGGTATGCAAACTGCAGGGGGTCCAGTGAGGGGGGGGGCAGCAGGGTCTTGATGTGCCTCATGATGAGCCTCTCGAAACTCTTCATGATGATGAATGTGAGAGCAACAGGACGGTAGTCGTTGAGGCAGGACACTGAAGACTTCTTCGGCACAGGGACGATGGTGGTGGCATTGAAGCACATAGGAACGACGGCTTGCTCAGGGAGATGTTGAAGATGTCAGTGAGAATATCTGCTAGCTGGTCTGCACATCCTCTAAGCACTCTGCCAGGAATATTGTCTGGCTCAAGGTGAGGCCTATTGTGAACAATTTTGGGCACCTCATCTTAGAAAAGATGTGCTGGCATTGGAGAGGGTCCAGAGGAAGTTCACAAGTATGATTCCAAGAATGAAAGGGTTATTATACGAGGAACATTTGATGGCTCTGGGTCTGTACTCATTGCAATTCAGAAGGATGAGGGGGGATCTCATTGAAACCTTTCAAATGTTGAAAGGCCTAGACAGAGTAGATGTGGAAAGGATGTTTCCCATGGTGGGAGAGTCTAGGACAAGAGGGCACAGCTTCAGGATAGAGAGGCACCTTTTCAAAACAGAGATGCAGAGAAATTTCTTTAGACAAAGGGTGGTGAATTTGTGGAATTTGTTGCCACATGCAGTTGTGGAGGCCAGGTCATTGGGCGTATTTAAGGCAGAGATTGATAGGTTCTTGACTGGACATGGCATCAAAGGTTACGGGGAGAAGGCTGGGAACTGGGGTTGAGGAGGAGATAACAAAAAAAAAGGATCAGCCTTGATTGAATGGAGGAGCAGACTTGATGGGCCAGATGGCCTAATTCTGCTCCTATGTCTTATGGTACTGTGGGGAATGCATATTCCCAGACCCTTTCCGTGCGCGGGATTTTCCCCCTGCTGGTGAAGATGGCCTGGCGCCCTTTTTGGGGCCGGCCCTCTGCCTGCGCGCGCTGTTTTGTGAGCTGGTTTGTGTGTGCTAGAAAGTGAGTCGCCACACACCCCCACCCCAGAACTGGCGATACCTCCCCCAATGTCCACAGTCTGGATCGGCCTCTGTTTGGGAGGTCTGCCCCTGCGCCACGGTGCCTGAGCCTGGACCGGCTGCACCAAGTCCACATGGGCCGGTTTGAGTCGGTCCACCGTGAAAACCTCCTCTCTCCCCCCAATGTCCAGCACGAACGTGGACCCTTTGTTCCTGATCACCTTAAACGGCCCCTCGTAGGGCCACTGTAGCGGTGCCCGGTGTCCGCCCCGTCATAAAAAAAGAAACTTACAGTTCTGCAGGTCTCTGGGTACGCGGGTCGGGCTCTGTCCGTGCTGTGAAGTGGGTATGGGGGCCAGGTTACCGAACCTCTCCCGTAGTCTGTCCAGGACTGCTGTGGGTTCTTCCTCTTGCCCCCTTGGGGCTGGTATGAACACTCCTGGGACGACCAGGGGCGCGCCGTACACCAACTCGGCCGACGAGGTGTGCAGATCCTCCTTGGGCGTCGAGCAGATTCCGAGCAGGACCCAGGGAAGCTCGTCCACCCAGTTAGGCCCCTCCAGGCGGGCCATGAGAGCCGATTTCAGGTGACGGTGGAAGCGCTCCACTAGTCTGTTTGACTGTGGGTGGTAGGCAGTTGTGTGGTGTAGCTGTGTTCCTAAAAGTCTGGCCATAGCCGACCACAGGCTGGAGGTGAACTGGGCGCCCCTGTCGGAGGTAATGTGGGCTGGTACCCCAAAGCGTGCTACCCAGGTTGCGATCAGTGCTCGGGCGCAGGATTCGGAGGTGGTGTCGGTGAGCGGGACTGCCTCTGGCCATCTGGTGAACCGGTCTATCATAGTCAGGAGGTACCACACTCCTCGCGACACTGGCAGGGGCCCCACGATATCCACATGAATGTGGTCGAACCTCCGGCAGGTGGGTTCGAACTGCTGCGGCGGAGCCTTGGTGTGCCGCTGCACCTTGGCCGTTTGGCACTGCGTGCACGTTTTGGCCCATTCACTGACCTGTTTACGCAGTCCATGCCACACAAATCTGTTGGAGACCAGCCGGACGGTTGTCCTGATGGAGGGGTGCGCTAAGTTGTGAATGGATTTGAAAACCCGCCGGCGCCAGGCTGCTGGGACGATGGGGCGGGGTTGGCCAGTAGCTACGTCACACAGTAGGGTCCTCTCATTCCTCGGCCTTCTTCGGCGAAGGCTGACAGGTCTGGTTCTGCGCGAACCGGACATGAGGGTCGTCCTCTCGGCCTACGCCGATGACGTACTCCTCATGATGACAGACCCCTGTGACCTGCGGAGGATGCGCGAGTGCCAAGATGTTTTCTCGGCGGCATCCTCCGCCAGGATCAACTGGGCGAAATGTTCCGGACTCTTAGTAGGCCAGTGGCAGGTGGACTCCCTGCCGGAGGAGATGAGAGCTTTTGAGTGGAGCACCAGACGTCTTCTCTATCTGGGAGTCTACCTGAGTCCTTCTGGGGAGACCTGGCTGGCGAACTGGCAGGACCTGGAGACAAAGGTCATGGCCCGGCTAGGGCGCTGGTCAGGCCTTCTCAGGGTGCTTTCCTATCGAGGCAGGGTGGTGGTCATAAACCAGCTGGTGGCCTCCATGTTGTGGTACCGGATGGTCACCTTGGCCCCCCCTGCCCCTTTTGTTGCGAGAATGCAGAGGAAGCTGGTGGACTTCTTCTGGGGAAACAGGAAACACTGGGTCTCTGCAGCGGTTCTGAGTCTCCCAGTAGGAGAGGGCGGACAGTCGCTGGTGTGTGTACGCACACGACTGGCGGCTCTCCGCCTCAGGACTCTGCAGAGATTCCTGTACGCCGAGCGCCCTCCCAGGTGGCACGTGTTGGCGACTTTCTTCCTCCGGAGGGGCTGCTGCCTTCACGAAGATATGCAGCTACCACCGGCAGGCGTCAGCCGTGCTGCTTTGCAGAGGCTGCCCGGCTTCTATCAGGACCTACTGAGAGTCTGGAACATGGTTGCCTCAGGCCGGGAATCCCCTCCTCTGGCAGAGGGCGGGGTCCTGGCCGACCCTTGCCCTGCCTCAGCGGATGTCGGTGCGGCTCAGGTGTGTGGATCGACTCAAGCTGAGCTGCTCGTCGGGCCCAGGCCCCGCAGCCTTACCCGAGAGACGAATCCACACAACTTGAGCCGTCTTTCATCGACACCCACAATCCCATTCAGGGATGCAGGCAGGAGGTACCTTTATGGGCTGCTGCTCCACACCCTCCACTTCCTCGCCTTTGTCCACCGTCCCGACACGCCATGGCGGTCGGTCTTTCCACCTGGAGGTGAGGGGGGTCCCCAATGGAAGTCCCTTTACAAGGGAGTCCTCCCCATGCACCTTGGGGATCTCGGCTGGAGGGTGCTGCATAAAGCGGTGCCCTGCAATAAGTTCTTCAGTCTGTACACGGATCTCCCAGCCGCGTGTCACTTCTGCGGGCTGGAGGAGACCGTGTACCACATGTACGTGGAGTGTGTGAGGCTGCAGCCCCTTTTCGCGTTTTTGCGTGGGCTGCTTCTCGCCTTCTGGTTGCATTTCAGTCCCACCCTATTTATATATGGTCATCCAGTAAGGAGGGGGGCACAGAGGGATGAGGATGTCCTTGTCAACTTGCTCCTGGGGCTGGCGAAAATTGCCATCCGTGGCTCCTGGAAAAGGGTGGCAGGAGGTTCTCCCCGGGCGGACTGCCTGGCTATGTTTAGGGGGTATGTTCGTGCCCGGGTGAACATTGAAAAGGAATACGCACAGTCCACGGCGACCGTAGAGGTGTTCCGGGACCGTTGGGCTCCGCGGGGTGTAAATGCCATCATTGATGAGGATGGCAATATATTGGTTTAAGATGTATTGTCTGTATGTAGTGTAGTAAATATGTTAGTCACTGGGTTTGTAAATATTGTATAGCACCGACATTTGTAATAAAGAATTTTGTAATTTATAAAAAAAAAACCTGGGCCTACGGGGAGGTCTTGGAGCTGCAAACCGGAGACTGCAGTCCTGTAACTGGGGATCTCAGTGTCTGCCTGCTGTGCCTCTGCCAGCACTGCATAGTCCACCCCCTGGGACAGAGCCTGTATGGTCGGTCTGGAAAGTGCGTCCGCCACAACGTTGTTCTTTCCAGAGACATGCCGGATGTCTGTCGTGTACTCGGAGATGTAGGACAGATGTCGCTGCTGGCGGGACGACCAGGGGTCGGACACCTTCATGAATGCAAAGGTAAGCGGTTTGTGGCCTGTGAACGCTGTGAAGGGCCTACCTTCTAAGAAGTACCTGAAATGCTGGATTGCCAGGTATAGTGCCAATAGCTCCCGGTTGAAAGCACTGTATTTGAGTTCAGGTGGTCGTAGGTGTTTGCTGAAGAACGCCAGGGGTTGCCAGCGACCCTTGATGAGTTGTTCCTGCACTCCACCGACTGCTGTGTTGGATGCGTCCACCGTGAGGGCAGTAGGAACGTCCGTTCTGGGGTGCACTAGCATCGCGGCGTTTGCCAAGGCTTCTTTGGTTTTAACGAAAGCGGTTGCGGCCTCTTCGTCCCAGGTAATGTCCTTGCCCTTACCCGACATTAGAGTGAACAGGGGGCGCATGGTTCGGGCTGCCGAGGGGAGGAAACGGTGGTAGAAATTCACCATACCCACGAATTCCTGCAGGCCTTTGATTGTGTTGGGTCGGGGGAAGTTGCAAACTGCGTCTACCTTTGCTGGCAGCGGGGTTGCCCTGTCTTTAGTAATCCTGTTGCCCAGGAAGTGGATGGTATCGAGTCCGAACTGGCATTTGGTCGGGTTGATTGTAAGGCCGAATTCGCTCAGGCAGGAGTAGAGATGGCGGAGGTGAGACAGATGCTCCTGCCGACTACTGCTGGCTATGAGGATGTCGTCCAAATAGATGAATGCAAAGTCCAGGTCGCGTCCCACCGCGTCCATTAGCCGCTGGAAAGTCTGTGCGGCATTCTTTAGACCAAACGGCATTCGGAGGAATTCGAAAAGTCCGAACGGGGTGATGTGTGCTGTTTTGGGGATGTCATCCGGATGTACAGGGATATGATGGTATCCCCAGACGAGGTCTACCTTGGAAAAGGTCCTTGCGCCCTGTAGGTTTGCTGCGAAGTCTTGAATGTGCGGCACAGGGTAGCGGTCTGGCGTTGTAGCCTTGTTCAGTCTGCGATAGTCACCGCATGGTCTCCAGCCCCCGTTGTCTTGGGCACCATGTGAAGGGGGGAGGCCCATGGGCTGTCGGACCGTCGTATGATCCCCAATTCCTCCATCTTCTTGAACTCCTCCTTCGCCAGTTGGAGCTTGTCCAGGGGAAGCCTTCGAACACGGGCGTGGAGGGGTGGTCCCTGGGTCGGGATGTGGTGCTGTACTCCTTGTCTGGGCATGGCTGCAATGAACTGCGGTGTCAGTACTGATGGGAAATCCGCCAGGACCCTGGTGAATTCATCGTCGGACAGCGTGATGGAGTCCAGGTGTGGGGCTGGCAACTTTGCTTCACCCAGGGAGAACATTTGAAAAGTCTTGGCGTGGACTAATTGCTTCCCTTGCAGGTCGATCAGCAGGCTGTGGGCTCGCAGAAAATCCACCCCCAGGAGTGGTTGGCCCACGTGAACCGGCTGGAGCTGAACAGTAGCTGCACCGTGCGGGTGCCGTAGGTTCGCATTGTGCTGCCATTTGTGGCCCTCAGGGTGGGTCCGGGTTCTCTGTTGCGGGTGTCGTAACTCGTTGGAGGTAAAACGCTGATCTCCGCTCCAGTGTCGACCAAAAATCGGTGTCCCGACTGCTTGTCCCAGACGTACAGGAGGCTGTCCTGATGGCCAGCCGCCGTAGCAATCGGCGGCGGCTGGGCCTTGGTGTTTCTCGGGAATTTGCAGGGTGGTCTGCAGCGGCGGGCCTCTGTGCCCCACTGCTGGTGGTAGAAGCACCATTGTTCGTTGGGCTCTGCTGCCGGGTCTGGTCTGGTCTGTAGTTGGGCACGCAGCTTGGTGATCTGTGCGACGGATGCCCCTCTCTCCTTCTTGGCAGTCCACAGCACATCTGACCAGGTCGCCACCCCCCGGGGGTCGCAGAAATCTGTGTCGGCCAGCAGCAGGCATATGTCCTCGTGCAGTTGCTCTAGGAACGCCTGCTCAAACATGAGGCAGGGTTTGTGTCGTTCAGCCAGGGCCAGCATTTCGTTCATTAATGCCGATGGCGGCCTGTCTCCCAAACCATCCAGGTGCATTAAGCGGCGTGCTCGTTCGCGCCGTGAGAGTCCGAAAGTCCTTATGAGCAGGGCTTTGAATGCTGTGTATTTGCCGTCCTCCGGGGGCGACTGTATAAACTCCTCAACTTGTGCAGCAGTCTCTTGGTCGAGAGAGCTCAGCACGTAGTAGTAACGAGTGGACTCCGAGGTTATCTGCCGAATGTGGAATTGTGCTTCTGCCTGTTCCAACCACAGACGGAGTCTCAGTGGCCAAAAGCTTGGCAGTTGTAATGAAACTGTGTGAACAGATGCGGCGTTGGTCATCTCTGGCCCAAGTATCGCTTGGGCCGTCGAGGTCACCAAATGTAGCGGGGTGCTACACACAGCGCTAGAATAACCACACGGAGTCGGTGAGTTGGAGTTGCGATAAAGAGATTTATTCAAACTTTGCGGCCTGCTTTACAGCCTTCCCGTTCCTGCCCTCCCTGGGGTGAGACTACTGTGGGGAATGCATATTCCCAGACCCTTTCCACGCGCAGGATTTACCCCCTGCTGGTGAAGATGGCCTGGCGCCCTTTTTGGGGCCAGCCCTCTGCCTGCGCGCGCTGTTGTGAGCCGGTTTGTGTGTGTTAGAAAGTGGGTCGGCTCACTATCTTAATATCAAGAAAGAAATATGATACTGCTTGACAATTAACACCCACAAGGCTCTACACCTCTGTAACATAATATCATATGAGTCTAAATCAACACCTAAATTACTCCAAAGCATAGCAGATAAAGATGCTGCCAGGAATCCAGCATTATTTGCGCATGAGGAAAACAATCTAATTGCAACAACCACAAGGAAAGAAAACCTTCGCTTGCTTGAAATTGTTTTTGAAAGACTGGATTAACATAATGTACAGCTTATAAAAAAACAAATGCACTTCTATGAGGAAGAAACTAATTTACTGAACTCAGATTGTTTTCAACTATCATCCTGTTATAACCTAGATTTCCATGTGGCTTTGCCAGTTCGGATGCTTACCAACTTCAAAATACCATTGAATACAAATCCAGGCTTGTTAAATTATTCACTTGTAACTCTATAAACATTGTGTCATTATTTTAAAAATTATATTATATTTGGAGAAAGAAATATAGTTAAGTTCATGCAGCATCCTGTTTATCTTTGTATTAGTAGCTTTCTGAGCACTTCTTCAGCTTGCAGATTATTCAAAAAGTTCATTAAAAACCTTTTGGGTAGAAACTTCGGTCAGTGTTGGATTACCATGTGTTAAGTGCACACTTGCATTTGGTCGATTACAGAGAATTCCACACACTTTGTTGACCTCCTTTATCTTGTATTAGTTTATATATCCTGCAAGAACCTTCAAGCACACATACTATACAGTCAGTCAAAAAGAAATAAGCATGGGTATTATTTTATCCATTCCAAATAGTGTGCAAAATTGGGGTAAGGAATCCTTAAATGACCACTTGGACAGCTTACATGACAATGGCACTTGTGTGATCCAACATGAACTTGTACCTCTTATCCAGGAGAAGCCTCTTCCCTGAAGGAGAACTGCTTACATCAGTTATTACTTGACTATCTGGGCCTGGCCAATATTTCAATTGCCTCTGCAAACAAAGATAGTTGGCAGAGCTCAAATCTGAAGCCCTGATCAGTCAGAATCACCTATAGAAAAGATTGCCACTTCAGACAGCCTGGTGTATGCATCTGTAATCAGGGACAGGATCTACGTTAATTGGAGGAACAATGTAGGTATGTTCGCTTAGGTTACTGCCCATCCTTAATTATCTTTTAAATTAATTGTTTCATAGTCATAGTCATAGTCATACTTTATTGACCCTGGGGGAAACTGGTTTTCATTTCAGTTGCACCATAAATAATAAATAGTAATAAAACCATAAATAGTTAAATAGTAATATGTAAATTATGCCAGTAAACTATGAAATAAGTCCAGGACCAGCCTATTGGCTCAGGGTGTCTGACCCTCCAAGGGAGGAGTTGTAAAGTTTGATGGCCACAGGCAGGAATGACTTCCTATGATGCTCTGTGTTGCATCTCGGTGGAATGAGTCTCTGGCTGAATGTACTCCTGTGCCCACCCAGTACATTATGTAGTGGATGGGAGATATTGACCAAGATGGCATGCAACTTGGACAGCATCTTCTTTTCAGACACCACCGTGAGAGAGTCCAGTTCCATCCCCACAACATCACTGGCCTTACGAATGAGTTTGTTGATTCTGTTGGTGTCTGCTACCCTCAGCCTGCTGCCCAAGCACACAACAGCAAACATGATAGCACTGGCCACCACAGACTCGTAGAACATCCTCAGCATCGTCCGGCAGATGTTAAAGGACCTCAGTCTCCTCAGGAAATAGAGACGGCTCTGATTACTCATGTGTGTCTAGGATCAATTATAAGTCAGCCCAGATGGGACAGCATACTGTAATCCAACCCTGAAGAAAATGAATGAACCAGATGGCAATCCAATTGTTTATTAATTCTTATTTCTGATAACAGCTTTCAGTAATTTCATATTTATTTAATTACTAGAATTTAAATTTTTCAATTGCTACTGTATGCTTTGAATTCACATCTCCAATCAATAGTTTAGATCTTGGTAAATTATTCCAGTACCATATACCATATCCAAATTAGGTAGGCTCTGTTTAAAATGTGAAGGAACATGTAGATGAACTTTCAATATAATTCAAGAGTTGTAGGTGGAGCCATGGACAAGTTCCTGTCAAAGTTCTCTTTCATCACCATAATGCAGACTCATTTACACCCTCTCCAGTGCAAATTTTAGGACCAAGTGATAAATTTAAATTTATGCTCTTCGTAAACAATTTTAACACTAAAAGTCCTGGTAGATGTTGCTTATTGCACAATGAGCACATTTTAAAGGAATCCTAGACAGAATTTACCAGCTACACTATGATTCCACCACCAGCCATATCTTCCCTCCCAACTCCTTTCTGCTGGGATCACTCTCTCCATGCCACTCATCCTTCCACAGGCACGTTTGCAGGTAACCCCAGGGGATGTCTTTGTCAATATTTTCACTCTTCTCTCAGTCGCTTGTCAACTACCACCACCCCCAACCTTTCCCCACCATCTAGATTGACCTATCACCAGCCTGCTCTTTCTGCATCCATCTCCTCATCTCATCTCCTCTCTGTCTTTCAGTTGAAGGTCTCAACCTGAAACTTTGATGGTCCACTTCCCTCCATTTATCTGCCAAGCTCACTCAGCTGTTTGCTTTCATTTCAATCCCTTGGATAAGTATTTCAAAGTTAACAGTTATGAACTGCCTTTCTTAGAAAATTTGTTTATAATATTATAATTCCTACCTAATTAAAGTCATAGAGCAATTTGAATTTCAATTTGAATTTAATTTGAATTTATTTAAATCTACCACCCATCTCACAATGTGAGGGAATAAAAATCTTTGTATTATGACTCTGTCACAATGTACAGACATGTGAATTTATAAGTCTAATGGCTTGTAGAAAAAGCTGTCCCATAGCCTATTGGTCCTGGCTTTAATGATGCGGTACCGGTTGCCAGACAGAAGCAGCTGGAACAGTTTGTGGTCGGGGTGACTGGTGTCCCTGATGACCTTCCAGGCCTCCTTTCTGCACCTGCTGCTATAATTGTCCTCATTGGAGGGAAGTTCTCATCCACAGATGCACTGGGCTGTTCGTACCACTCTCTGCAGTGCCCAGTAATCAAGGTTGGTGAAGTTCCCGTACCCAGTGGTGATAGAACCAGTCAGGGTGCTCTCAATGGTGCCCCTGTAGAAGGTCTTGAGGATTTGGGGGCTCAGGCTGAATTTCTTCAGTCGCCTCAGGTGGAAGAGACACTGTTGTGCTTTTTTTGCCACACAGCCAGTGTGTACAGTCCGGGTGAGATCTTCAGTGATGTGTATACCGAGGAACTTGAAACTACTCACCCTCTCAACTGCAGATCCATTGATGTTGATTGGGGAGAGCCTATCTCCATTCCTCCTATAATCCACAATCAGCGCTGTTGCCTTTTGGACATCGAGGGAGGGGTTGTAATCTTGGTACCACTGTGTCAGGGTGTCAACCTCTCCTCTGTAGGCTGTCTCATCACCACTAGAAATAAGGCTGATCAAAGTCATGTCATCTGCAAATTTGATCAGCAGATTGGAGCTGTGTGTGTCAGCACAGTCGTGGGTGTAAAGGGAGTAGAGGAGGGGAGTCGGGACACAACCCTGGGGGGGAGGCACCTGTATTCAGGGTCAGAGGGACAGAGGTGATGGAACCCATCCTTACCACCTGACGGCGACCCAATAGGAAGTCTAGGATCCAGCTGCATAAGGTGGGGTGCAGGTCGAGGTCTCTGAGCTTCCTGTCAAGTCTGGAGGGAATTATGGTGTTGAATGCTGAACTGTAGTCCAGGAACAGCATTCTAACGTATGTGTCACTCTTCTCCTGGTGAGTGAGGACAGTGTGTAGTCCTGTGGCTATGGCGTCATTGGTAGACCGGTTCCATCAGTAGGCGAATTGTAGGAGATCCAGTCTGGGTGGTAGCATGCTGCAGATGTAGTCCTTAACCAGACTCGCAAAGCACTTGCTTATAATTGTGGTGAGTGTGACAGGGTGCCAATTGGTCAGGCGTGTTACCCTGGTTTTCTTAGGCACAGGGACAATGATGGACAACTTGAGACAGGAGGGCACTACACACTGGGAGAGGGAGAGCTTAAAAATGACCGTAAACACACCAGCCTGTGGTTCCGCACACACTTTGAGGACCAGCCTGGGATGCCGTTCGGCCCCGCTGCCTTGTGGTTGTTGACACATCAGAATGTTCCACATACCACAGCCTCGGAGATGACCGAGGTGCAGGTCTCGTTGGCGGCTCCCCTTGGGGGTTCAGTCCTATCAATCTCGAATCGAGCATAAAAAAAAGTGAGCTCATCCGGGAGCGAGGCAGCAATGTCGGCTGTACTGCTGCGTTTCCTCTTGAAGTGTGCGATGGTGTGCAGTCCTTGCCATGTGTTGTGTGTGTCATTGTCGCAGAGTTGTGACTGGATTTTGTCCCCGTGTTGCCATTTTGCCACCTTGATGGCTCTATGAAAATCATAGTGGCGTCTCTTGAGCTCCTGTTGCCTTTATCCCTTGTGCTGAGAGTAACATACACTGAACTATTTATCTGGCTTCTGGTTTGGGTAGACCTGGACCAATTTTAACACAGGTACAGGCTCCTCAGCCCAACAAGTCCATGCAACCAGGGTGCACCCAACCAAGTCCTAACTTCCTGTGTTCAGCCCCGCCCCTCCACTGACCTATTCAAATGCCTCTTAGCTCATGCCTCATCCCACTACACTGGCAGCTCGTTCCATATAATTGGCACCCTCTGCATGGAAATGTTGTCTCTCAGATCTCTTTTAACTCTTCCCCTCTCACCCTAAACTTACACCCCCTAGTTTTGAACTCTCCTACCCTGGGGAATAGAATGCCATCATACACTTCATCTCTGCCTCTCATAATTTTAAACCCTTGTATAAGATTGCCTCTAATTCTCCTATGTTATATTTGGCCAGGGCAATGTGTTGTGTCTTTGAGCAAGGCAATTAACCACATACTGCTGCGGTCCACCCAGCTGAAAATGGTTACCGACAAATTCTGGGGGTTAACCTCACGATAGACTGGCGTCCTATCCGGGGGGTGGGGGGGGAGTCTCATACTCTCAGTCGCTTCACGCCACAGAAACTGGCATAAGCTCCAGCCTGATGGGCCACAAGGCTCGGGACAGACTTTAACTTTAAATATTGAATAAAGACCTAATTTGGCCAACTTCTCCCTATAACTCAGGCTCTCTTGTCCTGGAAGTATCCTTGTAACAGTGTTCCACATTCTTTCCAGTTTAACATTAATTTCCTATAACAGGGTGATCAAATTGCACACAGAACTTCAAGTGCAGCCTGACCAATGACTTACACATAATGTCCCAATTTCTTGCCTCAGTGCTATGAGACTAATGAAAGTCAGCATGTTAAAAGCCATTTTTTTTTACCACCCTGACTACCTGTGACAACACTTTCAATTAACCATGCACTAAAACTTCTAGGTCTTTATGTCCCATTACACTCTCTAGCAGTCCTTTGGGGGTTTGACTTTCAAAATGCATCACCTCACACTGAACTGAAATCAATTCACCATTCCTCGTCCACTTCCCTAACGGAAGAAAACCCCCCTGTTATCTACAATAACTTTTTTCACTATCAACAACACCTCTTAATTTTGTGTCATCAGCAAATTTACTGTTCAAGTTTTGGGCATTCACATCCAAATCATTTATACACATAATGAATAACAACAGTCCCAACACCAACCCCTGCGTAAACCACTAGTCACTGGTTCCCATTCAGCAAACATCCTTTAACCAGCACCCTTTGATTCTTCCATCTGAGCCAATCTAACCATGGAATTCCCAGGATTTCATGAAACCTAACCTTCCAGACCAGCAACTTATGAGAATAATATCATATTCAGTTTACCTTGCACTGTGAAAAATGTTTTAGCTCATAAATTAATTCATACATTTTCTTTCCCATTTTAGTGTCTGAAAGAATCCTTCATTGTGGTTGGGTTTCTAAGTGTGGCTGATCCTTAGAACCAATACCTGGCAGGAGCATTCCTTAGGAAATGAGAGGTTTAGATGGATCATTTGATCATTGTGGGAAATTCTTTCTAAAGCCAGCAACATGTGCCATCAATTTGCCTTTAACCACAAAGTCCAGGCAATAACTTATGGTTAACAACCATATTTTATGTTTTATTTTACACATCAGTCTACATAAGGGCAGTTTTAAGGCCCAAAAAAAATGGAGTTAATGGCACTGGCATACAAAGTAAGTTCCATTTAGTTTACATGGCTGTGCTGCTTGTTGCTGGAATCTTTGTCTTGGCAGCAACTGCAAAGGATTATGTCCAATGAACATATTGACAAATGGGAATTTTTTTGGATTTAAAAGAATGGCAATATTTTCAGAAATGCTAAAGGGAGCACAAGGATTTGGAATTTCCTTTCCTATCCTACCCCAAAACCATGGATTGGCAAGTCACCCCAAATCACTGCTTCTAGTCTAATTTCTACAGTTCACCGGGATCACCATCCATAATCTCCAAAGGAATGCTGAAGGATGGTCAGATGCTCCTCTGTGGGGTGTCAGTGGCTTGTGAGGCTGGAGGTTTGCATTGCTCCTTCTCATTACGCCTCTCTCCTCTACTATTTTAGTCCTGGCCTAGTGTACAATTTCAATTCCAAGTTTAAATTTAGGTAGAATTGTTTTTTTGGGAATGGAGTGAAATAGGAAATAGTGATTTGGGACTTAAGAACAATTCTTTGTGCCTCACTACTGGCTCATTTGCATGCTTTCAAAGTAAGAACAATTAAATTTTATATCGTTACTTTTACTTTGTTGCATTAACTGTTTCTTGCATACTTTTATCCATTTAATAGTGGACAAGCTATTATAGAGGATGTGTCGTTGTTCCTTTCCATGCCTTGTGGCGCATCAGGTGATAACCTTGCTGCTTCTTTAGCAACCATGAGGCCGAGTTGCGAGCTCGACACTCAATTCAGCACGGATGGAAAGTATGCAAGGAGCCAGCCAGATTTGAATCTGGGACCACTCACCTCACAGTCTGATTTAGATGCCACTACACCACTGGTTGGTTAATGTAGGATGTGTAATTTTCTATTAATCCTACAGTTTAAGAGTTCTGATGTAAATTTGTTTTTCCAGGTTATTAGCGTGTTTACCATTGATTCAACAGAGAAATACATGAATGTATTGAACCACAGTGACCAAATAATTTACAGGGCTACTTTACACATCAACAGCCTGTCATTTATAAGGACTACTTACATCCAGTGCTAGGTTCATCACTCTTGTTTATTTTGTGAGGCAGAATTGTATTAATCTTCACTTGTTTAAGGTCCTTGCTGAATGTTGGCTACCTGGGAGAGGGTCAGAGGAATGCCAGTGTGTTTAACTCTGTTGCTGTTTCAACCACTGCTGCCTTGCCTGGTGAGCATTTCCAGCACTTTCTGCTTTCATTACAAACCATTATGATGTTGCAAGCAGATACACGGGAACATAGACAAGATTTATTCAATGTTTATAACAGTCAATAGTTTTTGGCACAGGGTTCATCAGCCAATACTAACTTGCAATCCGCATCAATTTGATCATTACTGCAGTGCAATTTGTAAATTGTCATCTTTCTTACGTTACAACAGTGGCTACTTTAAAGGCACTGAATTGGCTGTAAACTCTGTGAGAGTGTGGAAGTGTCATCAAGTTTTCCTTTCTTATACAGTGGTCACTGTGGAAAAAATAGGATTTAAAACACAGATTTACAATATCTATAACATCTATAAATTTGACATTGTTGACACAACTATTGTCGGCAGAATCTTAGATGGTGACAAGAAGGTATACAAGTGCGAGACAGATCAGCTGGTTGAGTGGTGTCGCAGCAACAACCTTGCACTCAAAGTCAGAAAAACAAAAAAAAAACTGATTGTGGACTTCAGAAAGGGTAAGAAGAGGGAACACACACCTGTCCTCACAGAGGGACCAGAAGTGGAAAGTGTGAGAAATTTCTGGTTCCTGGGTGTCAACATCTCTGAGGATCTATTCTGGGCCCAACATATCGATGCAGTTACAAAGGAGGCATGTCAGCAGCTATGTAGGAGTTTGAGGAGATTTTGCATGTCACCAAAGACATTCGCAAATCGTGGAAAGCATTCTAATTGGCTGCAACACCGTCTGGAATGGAGTGGGAGGGGGATGCTACTGCACAGGATCGAAAGAAGCTGCAGAGAGTTGTGAACTCAGTCACAACCCATCATGGGCACTAGCCTCCGTAGCATCCAGAACATCTTCAAGGAGTGCTGCCTTAAAAAGCAGCACCCAACATTGAGGACCCTCATCACCCTCTTCTTCTCATTGCTACCATCAGGAAGGAAGTACGGAAGCCTGAAGCCCCACACTCAAAGACTCAGGAACAGCTTCTTCCACTCTACCATCAGATTTTTGAATGGACATTGAACCTATGAACTCTACCTCACTACTTCTTTTGGACTACTTATTCGATTCAACTATTTAATATATATTTTTCACAGTTTTTATTATTATGTTTTAAAGTGTAGTACTGCCACAAAAACAACAAATTTCACAACATATGCAAGTAATATTAAACCTGATTCTGATTCTGCTATCTTTAATAAGCAGCAAACTAACAGTATCGTGGAAGTTTATTTTTAAATTTAAGGAGTGGAGTGCCATCTAGTGTCACAAAAGTCAAGTGTGATGATAAAAACAGATTAGATTTAATTGATTTCAAGCACCAAAACAAGTTTTTCTGTTAAACTGGAATTTAATTAATCAGTAAGGATGATTCTTTATTATATTATGGATTAATAGGTAGGTCAGAGGATTAGGATCTTTTGTAGATAATAGCAAAGAATAACTAAAGAAAATACAACAAGTAGAAGATAAGAATATGAGAGAAAACTAGCAAATAATATAAAAATAAGCTGTAAGAGTTTCAACACGCATATAAAAATAAGATGAGCACTACTGAAGTAAGGATGAAACTGGGGTATTAACAAAGAGAAATACTGAAAAGGTGGAGATTCCAAATAATTATGTTGGACTGGCCTTCACAGGAGAAGATACTGTAATTATCCAAACAACATCAATATGATCACTGAACTAAGGGAGGGAGGAATTTCAAACAGGTTGTCAATAGAGAAAGAAATACCAGACCATCAAACGGGCAAAAGGTCAACATGATCTCTGGCAAGATGCTTTAGCATCTCTGTCCCAGTTTCTCAAACACAAAATGCTGAAATACAAGTAAAACAATTTTTAGGAAAACTGGTAAACTGCTAAAATGAGAAGGTACTAGAAGCACTCAGCACTTGTGGAAATTACCTTTCATTAGAACTCTTGACAAATGGACTGCCAGGCACACAGAGGGACACTTTATTGCAATTTTACAGGCTACTGCTAATTTACACCTGGGGTATTGTGCACCATTTTGTTCTCCATAATTAAGGGATAATATACTTGCTTTGAGAATACTGCCGAGAAGACACACTATGTTGATTTCTGGAACATAGGAAGGAAGGGTGAATGGGTTGGGCCTTCACTCACTGGAGTCCGGAAGAATACCAAATTATGTTATGTTAACATGCAAGATTCTGAGGAGTTTTTGACATGAAGCATTAGCTATGTTTTGCTTTCCACAATTACTGATAGACCTGCTGAGTGTTTCAGTATTTCATATCTGGCATATGCAAGTTCTTGATTTTTCAAGGAGATGGGGGGGTAACAGAGTGAGTGCTGAGTGGATGGTCCTCCTGGTGGGGGTGTCTGGAACTCAGGGAGGGTTTAGATTCATAATGAGTCACTTATTAAAATGGAGATAAGGAGGAATGTTCCCTCTCAGGGTGACTGCCCAGAGCACTGGAGGGTAGAGTTATTTGCTTAATGTTTGACAAATATTTGAATTACAAGGGGTATCAGGAGAATGCAGGAAAGCAGACATCCCATCTCTCCGGGAAGTTCCGGGAGTCTCCCGCATATTAATAGTGGCTCCCTGATGCCCGCAAATTATATACAATATCAAGGAAATCAATTTTTTTAAGAGCGAGCGAGCGAGAGAAAGCAAGAGCGAGCACGAGAGAGAGAGAGTGCGAGAGCACGCCATGGCAAAGTGTTCCAAAGAAAGAAAATATAAAACGTACGTCACCCCAGACTACCCTAAAGTGTACCCCTGCCTAACGAGGCAAAGTAATGACAGTGTTGCTCGCTGCACTGTTTGCAACAATGACTTTTCTATTGCCCGTGTTGGGTTAAGACTGTAAAAGACAAGTTGAGGTGAGTTTAACAGGTGTCATTCGTTTATTAGCATAGCTAACGTTATTTTAACTAGCTGGCCAGCTGCTAAGGAGCTACTCTATTGCAGACATCCCACTTCTCCCAGAAGTTCTGAGTCTCCCGCAAATTGATGGTGCTACCTCCCTGAAATGAGTTTTTGCAGGGTGGGATGTCTGGGAAAGTGAATGGTGCCAAGACTGGGTCAACTGTGATCTCCCTAAATAGCTGAGTGATTTCAAAGGGCCAACTGGGCTATCCCTGTTCCTGTTTCTTATGGACATGGATTCATAAGTTCAGGATCAAAAATTTCAAAATGCAAATAATTGGATATGGACCTTTAAAGTTGTTTGGAAGATAGCATCAAGCTGTTTGGCTTGGAGAGTTTCACTCAGAACTCAACATTTGACCCTACTGCTATCTAAAACAAAACAATAAAATGTTAAACAATTCAAATTGAACAAAGCACTTGATCCATTTAAATTTGACTGAGTAAGGTCAGCTTCTCCCAGTGAGTGATGACCTCACTGTGAATTATGTTTATACTCAACTTTGGACATGTATCTTCAAGGAAAGCAAGTCGCATGTTTTCCTGGTGGAAAAGTTGACTACAGCCAACAAAATGAAATACAAAATAAAGACAGAATGTGAGGTTTCACCTTACGTGAGCTGCACTTGATATACATGGCTAAGGCTGTTTATGCACATGACAGCCACGATGTTCAGAGAGGAATTAAAGGTGGGTAATATCTGCTTTTAAAAATAGAGAAAAGGAAACAGAATTATTACACAAATAAACTTTACGAAAAGGGGGCATGATAGACATGGAGAGAAAAAAATAACAGTATATTTGGGGAGAAAGCCAAACAAGAGGTCTTTGACTTACAAAAAGCTTCAGTATTACAAATGTAGAATTCAGAGAAAGCAGAAATCTGTGGTACAGGAGCAGCTGGAATGTACAATAATTATGCAACACAATCCTTCATTTTAAGCCATTTCTGTGCAAGTTTCAGTAATGACATTTTAGGTGGACCTTCTTAGTGTCTTTCTTTGGAATAAGTGAGGCAAGTACTGTACATTTGGTGACGACGATTTATTTCAAAGACATTCAAAGCTCAGTTGCAATCAGTGTCTAAAAGAATTTAAACAGTTGATTTGCATTAATTTTTGGAATGAGGCTTGGGACCAGCAGATATTACCCACCTTTAATTGCTCCTCACAGGAGACTAGAAATTAACATGGATCCTTGTGGATTCTGAGGGATAAGTTAACGACCATTTTCTTCCTCCTTTACATCATCCGTATGATTGCTTGCTAAATTACCCAGTCAGAGGAATGCTAGAAGTAGACAGAAATCCTTTGGAAATAAATCTTCCAGTGAAGAAATAGTACTAAACATCCAAGCGGACTCAGTATTGGCGTTAAGCAATCTATAACCTAAGCAGTGAGATTAAAATGCCGTGTAGAATGAAGTTCTACTTGTATCATAAATAAATAAATTGAAATTAACATCAGCTTGCTGAATGAAATCTAGTTTTGAATGAGCTCAGATTATTCTCATCCATGGACAAGTTTTGAATGAGCACATTAATATTTGGGAATGATACTCTTGGGTTTGCTACTCCACAAACAAAAGCCATCCAAAATCTCTTGTCAAGCCAGATCATCTCTGAAACCTCTGGGTAATTCAGCTGCAAATACTCGGGGTTGCATGGGATTATATGGCATGAAGCAGACCATTTTGCCATCTTGTCTATACTGGTATTTATACCAGACTTGAGACTCCTCCAGTTTCCCTTATTTTGATCTATTAGTGTCACCTGCTGTTCTTTTTTCCCCACTTATGCCTGTCAGACTTTTCATTGTCCAGTCTCCTACTGAATGCATCCATGGTAGTCGCTCTGTTCACTTCTGTGGTCATAAGTTCCACATTCCCACCTTGTATCGGACAAAGGTGTTTCTGTTTATCGTTTATTTAGAGATGCAGCACAGCTTCAGGCCTTTCTGGGCCAATGAGCCCATGTCGCCCAATTACATCCATGTGCCCAACTAAACTTCCAACCCATTTGTCTTTGGAGTGTGAGAAGAGACTGGAGCACCCAGAGGAAATCCACATGGTCGTGGGGAGAATGTACAAACAGTGGTGGAAATTAAACCCGGGTCACTGACACTTGAATCATGTTAAGCTAACTTCTGTGCAACCATGCTACTCTAACTCTTCCAAATTCCATTTTGATCTTCTCACTGGCACTTTATATTGACTACATCCACCCCATCTGGTATCATCTGGAAATTATGTTTTCAGTTCTAAGGTCTAAGTCATTAATGAACATTATAACCTGCCGTTCTCCAGTGCTGGTCTGTGCAGAACGCCATTGCACATCCTCTATCCCTGTGAAGAACCATTTGCTGTTTCCTGTTCTGAAGCCAACGATGTAGGAATGCATTCTGTTACTTGTAACCTGAGTCAGATTCTCTGACCTTAACCATAAGTCCATGAAGAAGTGGCATTGATGCTTCACTCTCCGATGAGCTCAACACCTTTCATGCATACTTTGAGAGGAAGAATAACATTAAACCTGTTTGAATCCTCAGAATATCCAGCAACCCTGTATTCTCATTCAGAACACCTGATACCCTGCGAGGGTGAAGCCTTGCAAGGCATCAGGCTCCTACAGTGTACCTAGCTAGGTCATGGAAACCTGTGTCGACCAACTGGCTGGAGTGTACAAGGACATCTTCAACCTCACACTGCTGCAGTCAGAGGCCCCCAATTGCTTCAACAGAGCATCAATCACACCAGTGCCCAAGAAGAGCAGGGTGCGTTGCCTCCTCAACTTTATCACCCTGTAGCACTGACAATTACTGTGCTGTGCTTCAAGAGGTTTGCCATGGCTAGAATTAACTCTTGCCTGAGCAAGGACATGGATAGACTGCAATTTGCCTACCACCACAAAAGGGGTCGAGTGGATGCAATCCCACTGGCTCTTCACTCTGCTTTGCAGCTCCTGAACAACAATAAAACATACGATAGGCTGCTGTTTATTGATTACAGCTCGGCGGTCAGCATTATTATCCACTTAACATTAACCAGCAAGATCAGCTGTTTGAGTGGTGTAGCAACAAGAACCTTGCACTCACCGTCAACAAGACCAAGGAATAAATTGTGAATTTTAGGAAAGGGAAGTTGTAAGAACACACAGCTTAAAGATGTATGGGATGAAACCAGTCAGAATGCTTCCCAGCATACATCATTTGGTATTGAGTTATTACTGTCACATATATTAAGATACAGTGAAAAGCTTGCCTAGCATGTTGCACATAAGGTGAGAGGGGTTAATTTCAAAGGAGGTGTGAGGGGCAAGTCTTTTATTAATTTTACACAGAGAATGATGGGTGCCTGCAATGTGTTGCCTGGGATGGTGGTAGAGGCAGAAACATTAGAGCCTTTTGAAAGACATTTAGAGAAGCACATGAAAGTGAGGAAAATGGGAGGATATGAACATTGTCTAGGCAGAGGAGATGAGTTTAGCTGGCCTTTTGATTACTAAATTACTTGGTTTGGCACAACTCTGTGGACTAAAGGGTCTGTTCCTGTGCTGTAATGTTCTACAGTCGATAAAGGATCAGATCATTGCACAGTGCATTGAGCTAGAATATGGTAAAACAAAAACAATGCAGAATAAAGTGTAAAAGCGACCAAAAAAGTGCAGTTAAACAATAAAGTGCACAAGCACTTTTTGCACAGTCAAGGTAGATTTTGAGTCCAAGGGTCTATCTTATGGTAGAAGAGGTCTCTTCAAGCATCTGTTAACTGGGACAGAAGCAGTTCTTGAGCCTGGTGGTATGCCCTTTCAGACTTTTGTAGCTTCTAACCATTAGGAGAGGAAAGACGACCGAACGTCTGGGGTGGGTGGGTCTTTGATAATGCTGAATGTTTTGCTGAGGCAGTAAGAAAGAGAAAGAGTCCATAGAAGGGAGGCTGGTTCCTGTGATGTGCTGTGCTGTGCCTACAACTCTCTGCAGTTTCCGGCAGTGACATGTGGAGCAGTTGCAATACCTAGCCATTATGCATCCAGATGGAATGTTTTCTATGGTGCATCGATAAAATTAGTAAGAATTAACAAGGGCATGCAAGATTTCTTTAGCCCTCCGAGGAAGTAGATGTGTTGGTGAGCCTTCTTAGCTGTGACATCAACATGGTTTGACCAGGACAAGCTGTTAGTGATGCTCACACCTAGGAACTTGAAGCTGTCAACCCTCTCAACTGCTGATGAGGACAGGAGCAGCTGTACTGCACCCTTTCTGAAGTCAATGACATGCTCTTATGTTTTATTGACATTGAGGGAAAGGCCGTTAACTAAGCTTTCTATCTCCTTCCTGTACTCTGACTCGTGATCATTTGAGATGCAGCCCACTACAGTGTATCATCAATGAACTCACAGATGGAGTTCAAACAGAATCTGGCCACACAGCCTTGAGTGTACAGGGAGTAAAGGCTGAGAACTCAGCCTTGTGGAGCATCAGTGTTCAAAATAATCATAGTGGAGGTGTTGCTGCCCATCTGCACTGATTGTGCTCTGTTGCTCAGGAGGTCAAAGATCCTGTTGCAGAGAGAGGCACTAATTCCCAGGGTCTGCAGTTTGGTGATGAGTTTGCTTGGAATAATAGTATTAAAGGCAGACTGCACTCAATAAACAATAGTCTGACTTCCAGAAGCTTCAGAGATGACGCTAGGGAGATGGCATCCGCCGTAGACCTGGTTTGGCGGTAGGCAAATTGCAGTGGATTGAGGTTTTCTGGAAAGTTGTGGTTTTCTAGAAGGTTGGAGTTGATGTGCACCATGGCCAGCCCCTTGAAGCACTTCATAATGGTAAGTGTTAGAGGCACTGGGCAGTAGTCATTAAAGCAAGTTATCTTGTTTTTCTTGGGTACTGGGATGATAGTGGTCTTCTTAAATCTGGAGAGAACCACAGGCTGAACCAGGGAGAGGTCAGAAATATCTGCCCACCGATCTACACAGGATTTAAGGACACGGCCAGGGAGAGCATCTAGGCCAGTGACAGTGACTTCAGGTTTTGATGCATGAGGACATACCTATGCCCTTCTGTTAAAAACGTGTATAAAATGTGTAAGCTCAGTGGGAAGGATTGTATTGCTGTCGGTGATGCTGCCAACTTAATTTTGTAACCTGTATATAAGCAGATCTCCCCCTCCTACTCCCACTTTCAATTCTCTTATTATCTCTTCTTTCAGTTAGTCCTGATGAAGGGTCTCGGCCCGAAATGTTGACTGTACCTATTCCTAGAGATGCTGCCTGGCCTGCTGTATTCCACCAGCATTTTGTGTGTGTTGCTTGAAATTCCTACATCTGCAGATTTCCTCATATAACCTTTATGTATAAGCCTTGTCACATCTGATAGCTGGTCTGTAACTCAATTTTGGATTGGTACTGGGTCTTCGAATCTCTGCTAGCTTTACAGAGGTTATGTCTTGCTTTCTTATAAAGGTCAGGATAATCTGATTTGAATGCTGCAGATCTAGATTCAGAAGGTGGATCTCCTAGTTTATCCATCGTCACTGACTTTGAAACACCCGGATTGTACTCCTTGTTACACAGAAATTTGCAGGAGTCTTTACTAAATCTTCCCAAATTCTTAATGAAGTAGAACCATTAGTGTGCCTTCTTCACGATTGCATTAATGAGATCGCCCCAGGAACTTGAAGCTTCTCACTCTTTCCACCTCTAATCCCTCAGAGGTCCTGACTTCCCTTTCCTGAAATCCACAATGAGTTCCTCGCTCATGCTGAAGTTGAGTGTGAAATTGTTGCCCTGACACCATTCAAATAGTCAAACCATCTGACTCCTACATGGTGGAGTTCCACTGTTTCTTGTGTGAAATAATGCCTCCTGTTTTAACTTCTCAGTGCTTGGTCTCCTTGTTTTGGCTTCCTATATCAGAAGATTTAGCCTGTTTGCAGCATTAAATCTATGAAACGTTTCAAAATTCTAAAATAGATCACCCTCAGAGTTATAAACAGAAAGAAATATAGTCTAGGTTATACAACTTCTCATCATAACCATTTACTATTCAATAAAACCTGGTCCATTCTGAGAAATCTGCTTTTCCAAGGTGAATATAATACATCTTACTTAAGACACTATGCCAGACCTGAACACAATGCTGGTCTTACCTTGGAATTCCAATTGCTAGAAACACCAACACTGCACTAGCTTTCGAGTATTTGTGTACTATCTTCAGTAATCCTGCTTAGCACCATTACGAAAGCATAATATTTGTGTTTGCTGAGTGCAGGACACTTATCCCTTACCATTTCTCACTTTGAGTTCCATCCACTGTAGTTTTGCGCCCCCCCCCCGCCCCATCCCTTAATTTGCCTCTCCCTACTGCCCATTATGCTGCTGGCATTTAGGACAGCAATGAAGGTCCTCCAACTCTGGCGGTGATCAGAGCTCTCTTCATCATGCCAGTAGCTTCCTTTTGGTTTTCACTACTGTCAGTCATGCATGACCCAGGTGGAGACTCAGGTATACCATTCACACTCAGACTCTTCATTGCTATTTCCATAACAGTTTTGTTTTACCAGTCAGGGCTGTTAGCTCTAAGCTGAACCGCTGAACCTGCAGGACAGGTGGACTACTCTTAGTCTGGCCATTACCCTTTGACCTGTTTGGCATGGGTGACCCTACCAAGAGCCAAAGCATAAAGCTCTGACTCCAGCCAGCATAACTCTCCAGGTCTATGAGGCATGCAAGCTCCAAACCACGACAAGGTTGTCGTCCTCTTGGGGATAATCAGCCTGTACCATTTTCTAACTTAAATTTTTCGGACAATTAGTGTGCAGCACATTGGAACAGTTTCATCTGTACATTTTTTTCATCCAGTTTGCTAATATATTTAAAGAAAAGTGAGTCCCAACTATCCTTCGATGCCTGCCCAAACTCTACACAATTAAAATTGTTTTTAGATGTCACTTGAAGAATCTTGACTTTTACAGAGTGGGTGATTTAACAGATAATATCTTAACAAAACACTCACTGGTGTCCCAATGTCTACTTCTCAGCACAGAGATAATGAAGCCAATTTGGAGGTCCAACTATGGGTCCAGATATGATCGCCCATTTCAGTATATACTAAGAGCAGAACTTAGAACTCACTGATCTGTGTGGTGTAATGTTATGTTGTCTTTTGCAGCAAGACACTGAGGAACAACTGTTGAATTATATTACTAAGGCTTGTTACCGTTTCAATAGATTCCTTCTGTTTGAAAACTATAATCCAAACATGTTTTCATCTCTTATGAATAAGAATTACCAAAACAACATTATGGCAACAGAAGGAGTGTGAAAGGATCCAGAGCTATCAGAAACTTACCGCTTTCCATTGGATGTAAGTAAAAACTTACAGCAAAGTAACCCAGTGTAATAAGTACTGAATTTACCTTATAAAAAGCATTCAATTTTATACAAATTTTGTATGAAAATATGTTGCGATATGTACTATAATTGGAATCATACTTCATTCTTGTAAGTGTGTGAATGTTAATACATTGTTGTTTCTCCTTGGCAACACATGTAAGTTAATAGACTGACACATACTTTGTATTGTTGATCCTTGTTGAGTTCATACTGGACATGTTCCAGAGAAATGAAGCCATTATCTAAAACAGCTTTGTTGGATGCTTGATATATTATTGCTACTGAAGCCCATTTGCTCCACTGTTGCCAATATTTTGGAGTAGATTTAAATTTCCAAAGGACTTAGTAAAAATTCAGAGAGAGGAGAATTTGATTCTAATTTCGTTTTTCTTTGGATAACCACTCAATGCAAGCACTGAAAAGGAGACATCATTACAGTGAAAAAGAGCTTACGTGCATGTGGTATGTGTGTGTGTGCGTGTGTATACACATGCACTCAATGTTTCGTTCTTCTGCTTGCTCAAAGTGCTGGGTAACTTTTGAAAACTGCAATTGTAAGATGTGTTAATGTAATTACGTACAGTAGATTCAGACCAAACTAACCCAGTTCTGAAGTGAAGTGCTATAAAGCTGCTGGAAACAGCAACACTCTATTTTTCTCTATGGTGACATCCGAGTTTGGGTCAGGCATACTTTTATAGGTTACATGTTCTGGTAAAACAAGAAAAAAACAACTTGAAACTTTGAAGTCCAACTAATAACAGCTCTTTCACTGTTTCCTGAGTGGTGATTCAAGGGTTCCTAAGGACATAGAAACAGGTTGCTAGGATAAGCATATGTATATATCCTCCTATTTGATTCATGTCATCAGTGCCCCCAGGAGTTTGCCCTATGATTAAGAATGAGGGAGAATGGTGAAGATTCTCCTTATAATAATATTTTGCCTGTGAAACCGGATTTTCCACTGGGTGCCAAGAACTGATGTTCTGATAACTTTTGATATCAATTATCAGAACACAAAGTTACGGTACCAACGTTCTTTCTTAAGTAGAGTTTTAACTGGGAAAAATTGAGTGATTCCAATTTTCCACATCCTTGAATACTGATCTGAGTTCAATTCTTTGGATTAATAATAATAATAAATTAATAAGAATAATAAATATGTCTTTAAACAAGATATTAATTAGCTATTTAAAATAAAAGTTATTTCCTGATTACTTTTAAACAAGATATTAATTAGCTATTTAAAATAAAAGTTATTTCCTGATTACTTTTTACATTGTCAAAATTTGGCTCTTTTAAGTAAACAGCTTTTCTTCATAAGCAAACCTTAAGCAATACAAATCGGAATTCAAAGTACAAACTACCATCTGGTCTCAGTCCCACAAGGAGTACATGGAGCTACTTTGTCAGTTTAGAAAATTACTTAAAGGGACATAAGGATAAGGACTGGGTAGCCTCAGCACTTACTGCAGACTTAGAACAATCTGTGGCCTGCTCAGATATACGCTCTGTGGCTACTTTATTAGGTAAATCTGTACACCTGCTCATTAATGCAAATATCTAATTAGCCATTCATGTAGCAGCAACGCAATGCATTAAAGCATGCAGACATGGTCAAGAAGTTCAGTTGCTGTTTAGACCAAAATCAGAATATGGAAAAAATACGATTTAAGTGACTTTGACCATGAAATGATTGTTGGTGCCAGACAGGGTGGTTTGAGTATCTCAGAAACTGCGGATCGCCTGGGATTTTCACACATAGCAGTCTCTAAAGTTTAGAAAGAATGGTGCAAGAAACAAAAAAAACATCCAGTGAGTGGCAGTTCTGTGGGCAAAAATGCCTTGTTCATGAAATAGGTCAGGGGAGAATTGCCAGAATGGTTAAAGCAGACAGGAAGACAACAGTAACTCAAATAACCATGTTTGCAAAAGAGTATCTCTGAATGGACAACACATCGAATTGTGAAGTGGATAGGCACAGTAGCAATGATGGCTTGGGGGAACAACTTTAGGAAAAGCAGAATAGCACAAGTATACACTCAGTGGCCATTTTATTAGGTACAGGAAGTAATGGGAGTGATTTTCTGAAGTCACAGAATCATGGAAATACATAGCACAGAAAGGGGCCTTTTCAGGCCACCATGATGCTAATCCCATTTGCATGCATTAGGCGTATATGTCTCTAGGCCTTTCCAATTCAAGTACCTGACCAAATGCCTTTTAAACATTGTAAATGTATCAGCCTGAGTCAGATCATCGGGGAGCTCATTCCAGATATTCACCATGTTCTGTGTGAAAAACTTACTCCTTAGATCAACGAGATTTACTTGCTAACATGCTCAGATAATGGAGGTAGTACTACTAGCTGCTAGCATGTTCGAATGGCACACAACAAGAAAATTATATAGTAAAAAATTTAATATAATCAAATGTATGCATTAATATTTATTTTTACTAGTTATGAGCACTTGCAGGCAGATTTAGTGCTCTAACATTGTGTGCAGTGTCTTTATTGTTGCTAGGTTGTCAAGTGGCTGTTTCCTCTCACTTCTCATCAACATTGGCACTTTGGACAGCTGCCTCGTGATAACTGAGGGAGTGGTTTGTGAGGATTTGTAGAGGAAACGCTAGCGAAACGATGACATTGTGGCCATTACAGAGACTTGGCTATCACAAAGACAGCAATAGCTACTTGATGTTCTGGGGTTCAAATGCTTCAAAAGGGACAAGGGAGGAGGTTAGAAGTTGGGGAGGCACTGCTCATCAGGGATAGTATCATAACTACAGAAAGGGAAGACTTTGTGGAGGGAATGTCTACATTGTCAATGTGGACAGAAGTCAGCAAAAGCAAAGGAGTTATCACTCAGTTGAGAGTATTCTATATGCTCACACCCCCACCCCCAATAGCAGCAGGAATACTGAGGAGCAGACTGGTTGGCAGATTTTGGATAGGTGCAGAAATAACAGGGTTGTTGTCATGGATGACCAGTTTAGCTAATTCTGAATGAACGTATTAATACAAGAACTTTTGATGGGCCATAATAAGACCATAAGACATTGGAGCAGAGCAGGCCATTCAGCCCATCGAAATTGCTCTACTTTTCATCATTGTCCCTCTCAACCACATTCTCCTGCCTTCTCCCTGTAATCTTTCATGCCCTGACTAATGATGAATCTATTAACTTCTGTCTTAAATACGCCAAGTAACCTGGCTCCAACGAATTCCACAGATTCACCACCCACTGGCCAAAGAAATTCCTCCTGATCTCCATTCTAAATGGATGTCCCTCTCTTCTGCGGTTATGTCCTCTGGCCTTAACTCCTCCACTGAAGGAAACATCTGCTCCACATCCACTTTATCTAAGCCTTTCAATATTTGATAGATTTCAATGAGATAACCCCTCATATTTCTAAATTCCAGTAATTACAGTAATTACATGCCCAGAGCCAACAAAACCTCCTTATTTGCCGGGAACACTGTCATTCTGGAATCATTCCCATGAACCTTCACTGAACCCTTGCCAATGTCAGCATATTCTTTCTTAGATAGGATGTCCAAAGCTGCTGTCAATACTTCAAGTGAGGCCTTGTCAGTGACTTATAAAGCCTCAGCATTACATCCTTGCTTTTATATTCTAATCCTCTAAAAAATAAATGCTAACCTTGCATTTGCCTTCCTCACAGCCAACTCAACCTGCAAGTGAACCATTAGAGAATCCTGCACCAGGACTCCCAAGTTCCTTTGCACCTTGGATTTTTGAATTTTATCCCCATTTGTAAAATAGTCGATGCCCTTATTCCTTCTACTAAAGTGCATGACTCCCGACACCGTACTCTATCTGCCACTTCCTTGCCCTTTCTCCTAATCTGTCTAAGTTCTTCTGCAGCCTCCCTACTTCCTTAACACTACTTGAACCTCCATCTATCTTTGTATTGTCCACAAACTTGGCCACAAAACCATATATTCTGCCATTCAATCATTGTCATATAACATAAAAAGAAGTGGTCCCAATACTGACACCTGCGTAACGTCACTAGTCACTGGCAACTAACCAGAAAAGGTTCCTTCCATAGAAACATAGAAAATAGGTGCAGGAGTAGGCCATTCGGCCCTTCGAGCCTGCACCGCCATTTATTATGATCATGGCTGATCATCCAACTCAGAACCCCGACCCAGCCTTCCCTCCATACCCCCTGACCCCCGTAGCCACAAGGGCCATATCTAACTCCTTCTTAAATATAGCCAATGAACTGGCCTCAACTGTTTCCTGTGGCAGAGAATTCCACAGATTCACCACTCTCTGTGTGAAGAAGTTTTTCCTAATCGCGGTCCTAAAAGGCTTCCCCTCTATACTCAAACTGTGACCCCTCATTCTGGACTTCCCCAACATCGGGAACAATCTTCCTGCATCTAGCCTGTCCAATCCCTTTAGGATCTTATACGTTTCAATCAGATCCTCCCTCAATCTTCTAAATTCCAACAAGTACAAGCCCAATTCATCCAGTCTTTCTTCATATGAAAGTCCCGCCATCCCAGGAATCAATCTGGTGAACCTTCTTTGTACTCCCTCTATGGCAAAGATGTCTTTCCTCAGATTAGGGGACCAAAACTGCACACAATACTCCAGGTGTGGTCTCACCAAGGCCTTGTACAACTGCAGTAGTACCTCCCTGCTCCTGTACTCGAATCCTCTCGCTATAAATGCCAGCATACCATTCGCCTTTTTCACCGCCTGCTGTACCTGCATGCCCACTTTCAATGACTGGTGTATAATGACACCCAGGTCTCGTTGCACCTCCCCTTTTCCTAATCGGCCACCATTCAGGTAATAATCTGTTTTCCTATTTTTGCCACCAAAGTGGATAACTTCACATTTATCCACATTAAATTGCATCTGCCATGAATTTGCCCACTCACCCAACCTATCCAAGTCACCCTGCATCCTCTTAGCATTCTCCTCACTGCTACACTGCCACCCAGCTTCGTGTCATCCGCAAACTTGGAGATGCTGCATTTAATTCCCTCATCCAAGTCATTAATATATATTGTAAACAACTGGGGTCCCAGCACTGAGCCTTGCGGTACCCCACTAGTCACCGCCTGCCATTCTGAAAAGGTCCCGTTTATTCCCACTCTTTGCTTCCTGTCTGCTAACCAATTCTCCACCCACACCAATACCTTACCCCCAATACCGTGTGCTTTAAGTTTGCACACTAATCTCCTGTGTGGGACCTTGTCAAAAGCCTTTTGAAAATCCAAATATACCACATCCACTGGTTCTCCCCTATCCACTCTACTAGTTACATCCTCAAAAAATTCTATGAGATCCGTCAGACATGGTTTTCCTTTCACAAATCCATGCTGACTTTGTCCGATCATTTCACCGCTTTCCAAATGTGCTGTTATCACATCCTTGATAACTGACTCCAGCAGTTTCCCCACCACCGACGTTAGGCTAACCGGTCTATAATTCCCCGGTTTCTCTCTCCCTCCTTTTTAAAAAAGTGGGGTTACATTAGCCACCCTCCAATCCTCAGCAACTAGTCCAGAATCTAACGAGTTTTGAAAAATTATCACTAATGCATCCACTATTTCTTGGGCTACTTCTTTAAGCACTCTAGGATGCAGACCATCTGGCCCTGGGGATTTATCTGCCTTCAATCCCTTCAATTTACCTAACACCACTTCCCTACTAACATGTATTTCGCTCAGTTCCTCCATCCCACTGGACCCTCTGTCCCTTACTATTTCTGGAAGATTATTTATGTCCTCCTTAGTGAAGACAGAACCAAAGTAACTATTCAATTGGTCTGCCATGTCCTTGCTCCCCATAATCAATTCACCTGTTTCTGTCTGCAGGGGACCTACATTTGTCTTTACCAGTCTTTTCCTTTTTACATATCTATAAAAGCTTTTACAGTCCATTTTTATGTTCCCTGCCAGTTTTCTCTCATAATCTTTTTTCCCCTTCCTAATTAAGCCCTTTGTCCTCCTCTGCTGAACTCTGAATTTCTCCCAGTCCTCAGGTGAGCCACTTTCTCTGGCTAATTTGTATGCTTCTTCTTTGGAATTGATACTATCCCTAATTTCTCTTGTCAGCCACGGGTGCACTACCTTCCTTGATTTATTCTTCTGCCAAACTGGGATGAACAATTGTTGTAGTTCATCCATGCAACCTTCAAATGCTTGCCATTGCATATCCACCGTCAATCCTTTAAGTGTCATTTGCGAGTCTATCTTAGCTAATTCACGTCTCATACCTTCAAAGTTACCCCTCTTTAAGTTCAGAACATTTGTTTCTGAATTAACTATGTCACTCTCCATCTTAATGAAGAATTCCACCATATTATGGTCACTCTTACCCAAGGGGCCTCTCACAACAAGATCGCTAATTAACCCTTCCTCATTGCTCAAAACCCAGTTCAGAATAGCCTGCTCTCTAGCTGGTTCCTCGACATGTTGCTTCAAAAAACCATCCCGCATACATTCCAAGAAATCCTCTTCCTCAGCACCTTTACCAATTTGGTTCACCCAGTCTACATGTAGATTGAAGTCACCCATTATAACTGCTGTTCCTTTATTGCACACATTTCTAATTTCCTGTTTAATACCATCTCCGACCTCACTACTACTGTTAGGTGGCCTGTACACAACTCCCACCAGCGTCTTCTGCCCCTTGGTGTTACACAGCTCTACCCATATCGATTCCACATCTTCCCGGCTTATGTCCTTCCTTTCTATTGCGTTAATCTCTTCTTTAACCAGCAACGCCACCCCACCTCCCCTTCCTTCATGTCTATCCCTCCTGATATTGAATATCCCTGAATGTTGAGCTCTCATCCCTGGTCACCCTGGAGCCATGTCTCTGTGATCCCAACTAGATCATAATCATTAATAACAATCTGCACTTTCAATTCATCCACCTTATTACGAATGCTCCTTGCATTGACACATAAAGCTTTCAGGCGCTCTTTTACAACTCTCTTAGCCCTTATACAATTATGTTGAAAAGTGGCCCTTTTTAATGCTTGCCCTGGATTTGTCGGCCTGCCACTTTTACTTTTCTCCTTAGTACTTTTTGCTTCTACGCTCACTTTACACCCCTCTGTCTCTCTGCACTGGTTCCCATCCCCCTGTTGTGAACTAACCTCCTCACGCCTAGCCTCTTTAATTTGATTCCCACCCCCCAACCATCCAATCAGCTAATCCTCTACCCATGCTAGTATCTTTCCTGTAATGCCATGGGTTCTTAACTTGTTAACCAGCCTTCTGTACAGCACCTTGCGTTCAGCAATTCTTTGTCAATCCTTCTTGTTATTTTCTCAAAGAATTCCAACAGAGTTGTCAGGCAAGATTTTCCCTTTAGAAAACCATGCTGACTTTGACCTATTTTGTCATCTGCCTCCAAGTACCCTGAGACTTCATCCTCAACAATCGATTCCAGCTTCTTCCCAGCCACTGAGGTTAGTCTAACTGGGCTATAATTTCCTGTCTTGTGCCTCCCTCCCTTCTTGAAGTGTGATGTGACATTTGCAATTTTCCAGTCCTCCAGAACCATGCCAGAATCAAGTGATTCTTGAAAGATCATTACTAATGCCTCTACTATCTGTTCAGCTACCTATTTCAGAACCTTGGATATAGTACATCTCATCCGGGTGACTTATCCATCTTCAGATCTTTCAGCTTTCCAAACACCTTCTTCTTTGTAATAGCAACTGTATTCACTTCTGCCTCCTGATACTCTTGAACTTACAACATACTGCTAGTGTCTTCCACAATGAAGACTGATGAAAAATACTTATTCAGTTCAGCCATCATTTCCTTGTCCCCATTACTACCTCTCCAGGGTCATTTTCCAGCAGTCTTTATATGTCTGAAAAAACTTTTGTTATCTTCTTTGATAATATTGGCTAGCTTACCTTCATATTTCATCTTTTCCCTCTTTATTACTTTTTTAGTTGCCTTCTGCTGGTTTTTAAAAGCTTTCCGATCCTTTAACTTCCTACTATTTATTCTTTATTGTATGCCCTCTCTTTTGCTTTTGTATTGTCTTTGACTTCCCTTATCAGCTATGGATGCTCATTCTTCATTTGGGATGTATCTATCCTGTGTGTTGCAAAGAACGGGGCGAACCCAAACGCAGGACACTGGCACAGAGATTGAGTTAGGATGCAGACGAGGGTGAGAGAGTGGCTGGAGCTTAACGGCGAACAGTAAGGTGAACAGGGAAGCAGGAGACAGGCAAAACTTATCTTGACACAGGGCGTTGCTGGCGCTGAACGGCAAACAGGAGACAGGCGGCAGGCAAAACTTATCTTGACACGGAGTGTAGAAAGGCAAGCGGTATACAATACTTTTCTTGACATGGAGAGACGGAGTTACACAGGTAAATCTTAGTACTGAAGTAAAACTTAGAATAATTATCTTGACATGGAGAGACAAGAGTTACACAGGTAATCCTCAGTACTGAAGTAAAACTTGGAATCCTTATCTTGACACAGAGAGACAGAGTTTCACAGGTAAACCTCGGTACTGAAGTAAAACTTCGAATACATAATCCTAAGTGGCCGGGAACGTTAATTACCACACTGGCTAAAACAACGATCTGGCAACGAGTGGATGCAGAGCCAGGGTTTTTATGCTGCAGGTCTTGATGAAACCAGGTATGCGCCATTAAAGGGAATTAGGAGAAAATGGGAATTAACGGTTGGGACAGGTGACAGTACCCCCCCCCACCCCCAACAGGAGCCTATGGAAGTCTCGGATGAGGGAGGGGTCTAAGATGAAGGAGCGGGGAATCCAGGTGCACTCCTCAGGACCGTATCCCTCCCAATCGACCAGGTACTGGGGACCCCTGCCGCGGCGGCGCACATCCAGTATTTGCCGGACGGTGTAAGCTGGGTAATCGTTGATGACCCAGGCAGGTGGAGGATGTTCAGCAGGAGGGCACAAAGGGCTGACAGACACAGGTTTCAGTTGAAAGACGTGGAACGTGGAACGTGGGATGAATGTGCATGGATCTGGGCAGTTTGAGTTTGACCACCGAGGGGATGATGAGGCTCTCGATTATGAATGGTTTGATGTAACGAGGGGTGAGTTTCTTGGATTCATTCTTGAGGGGGATGTCTTTTGAAGAGAGCCAAACCTTCTGACCAGGCTGATAGTTGGGTGCTGGAATTTGGTGACGATTGGTGATCCTCCTGTTGCGGTCAGCGGAGCGGAGCAGGGCCGCGCATGCATCCTTCCAGACCTTGCAGCACCAGCAGAGATGGGCCTGAACTGAAGGCACAGCGATGTCGTCTTCGTGGGCAGGAAACAGAGGGGGTTGATAACTGAGGGAGCATTCGAAGGGAGACATTCCAGTGGCGGTGCTGATCAGGGAGTTATGGGCGTACTCCACCCAAATGAGATGTGTTCTCCAGGATGACGGGTTACTGGTGGAAATGCAGCGCAGTGCTGCTTCCAAATCCTGATTTGCTCGCTCCGTCTGACCATTAGTCTGTGGATGGAAACCGAAATACAGACTCACTGAAGCTCCGAGGGCTTGACAGAAGGATTTCCAGACTTGGGAGATGAACTGGGGGCCCCGGTCAGAAACAATGTTAGGGGGAATTCCATGAAGGCGGAAGACGTGTTGGACAAGAAGGTCGGCTGTTTCGCGGGCTGTAGGGAGTTTGGGAAGGGCTATGAAGTGCACGGCTTTAGAGAAACAGTCCATCACGGTGAGTACAGCAGTGTTACCATGTGAAGGGGGTAGATCAGTGACAAAATCAAGAGCAATGTGCAACCAAGGGCGGCCAGGGACAGGTAGGGGACGAAGCAGCCCAGCAGGTGGTTGGTGGGAGGCTTTTCCGCGGGCACACACAGTACAGGCAGAGACGAAGGAGCGAGTATCAGCGTCCGTGGTGGGCCACCAGAAATGTCGCTTCAGAAGGGACAGGGTTCGATCGATTCCAGGATGGCAGACAAACCAGGAAATATGCCCCCATTGGAGAACCCGAGATCGGACAGAGTCAGGCACGAAGAGGCAATTGGGGGGTCCATTTCCTGGGTCAGGTTGAGTCCGTTGGGCCTCTTTGGCAATGGATTCAATCTCCCAGGTGAGGGCAGCCACAACACAGGATGGTGGAAGGATGGTATCAGGGTAGGAAGAGCCCTCCTTGGAGATGTATTGACAGGAGAGAGCATCTGGCTTCCCATTCGTGGAACCAGGACAATAGGTGAGGGTGAATTTGAAACGGCCAAAAAATAATGTCCAACGGGCTTGGCAGGAGTTAAGGCGTTTAGCTGTATGGATGTATGCCAGGTTCTTATGGTCCATCCAGACGATGAATGGGTGTTCTGCTCCCTCCAGCCAGTACCTCCACTCCTCCAAGGCGAGTTTGGCGGCCAGCAACTCGTGGTTCCCAACGTCGTAGTTACATTCGACGGGGGATAGACGGTGAGAGAAGAAAGCTCAGGGATGGAGCTTTTGGTCTGGGACAGAGTACTGGGAGAGGACCACTCCCACCCCAGAGTCGGAGGCGTCGACTTCCACAGTGAACTGGCGAGAGGGGTCACGTTGGACCAGGATGGGAACGGAGGTGAAACGCCTCTTAAGTTCTGAGAAGGCTGAGTCCACTTCGGGGGTCCAGTGGAAGGGGGTCGCAGGAGAGGTGAGCTGAGTAAGGAGCACTGTCACCCGGCTGTAATCCCTGATGAAATGACGGTAGAAATTGGCGAATCCCAGAAATCACTGGAATTGTTTGAGCATCGTGGGCTTTGGCCACTCCACCACCGCCTGGATCTTTTCAGGATCTGTCCTCACTTGCCCGCTCTCAATGATGTACCCCAGGAAACTGACAGAATGGGCATGGAATTCACACTTCTCTGCCTTGACAAATAGCTTGTTATCCAAAAGCCTCTGAAGAACCTGACGGACGTGATGGGTGTGCTCCTGAAGATTATGGGAGAAGATTAAGATGTTGTCCAAATAAATGAAAACAAAATGGTTAATGAAGTCCCTAAGGACGTAATTTGCCAGCGGTTGGAAGATGGCAGGGGTATTGGTGAGACCGAATGGCATGACCAGATATTCGAAATGACCGAGGGGGATGTTAAAAGCTGTTTTCCATTCATCTCCCTCCCTTATCCTGACCAGGTGATAGGCATTCCGCAAGTCCAACTTAGAGAAAATTGTGGCTGCGTGAAGGGGCTTGAATGTTGAGTTGATAAGGAGCAGGGGATACTTATCCTTTATGGTGATGCTGTTAAGGCCATGGTAGTCAATGCAGGGATGCAGTGAGCCATCTTTCTTCCCCACAAAGAAGAAACCTGCACCTACAGGGGAAGATGAGGGTCTGATAATGCCAGCCGCGAGGGAGTCATTTATGTAAGTCTCCATAGCTTCCCTTTCTGCTCAGGACAGGTTATACAGCCGACTGGTGGGTAGAGGGGCTCTGGGGAGAAGGTCAATTGCACAGTCGTAAGGGCAGTGTTGGGGGCAGAGAAAGGGCCTGTTGCTTACTAAACACTTCTCCCAGATCGTGATATTCAATGGGAACGGTGGACAAGTCAGGGGGCTAAGAGGCGGACGAGGTCGCAGTGACCTCCACTGGGGGAAGGGCTGATTGCAGGCAAGAGGAATGGCAGAACGAGCTGCAGTTGACTATCTTCCTGGAGGACCAGTCTATGTAGGCGTTATGACGGCTTAACCAGGGGTGGCCAATAACTATAAGCGCTTGAGGGAGAAGAGGAAATTATATTGAATCGTACCTGTTCCCAATGGTTTCTGGAGAGAAGGAGAGGCAGCGGTTCTGTGCAGTGTGCGTCTTGGGCCAGTAGTCTACCGTCCAGTGCCGGGCTTCCAGGGGGGTACTCAGTGGCTCACGAGGAATTCCAGTTTTCATCTAAAAAGTTTCCCTCTGCGCCAGATTCCACTAGTGCTAACAGAGGCAAGGACTGTTGGTTGTAACATAAAGTGGCTTGAAGCTGGATCTGGGGTCTGGGTAAGGAAGGGAAGGTTGTCTGGCTCACCAGAGTCCCCCCTGCTACTGGTGAGCTTTCCCTTTTTGGCCGAAGGGGTCAGATGGCAAGGAAGTGGCTGGACTGGCTGCAATATAGACACTCACCGCTCTCAATCTCCGGAGTCGTTCTGTGGGGGAAAGGCAGTTCCGTCCCAGCTGCATGGGTTCCTCTCCCGGGGCGGTGCAAACAGCCAGGCTGGGAGCTACTCAGGGAGCAAAAGGAGAAGAGAGGCTTGTTCTGGCAGGAGGCGGAAATGAGTGCCGAGAAGTGGCCAAAGGTGATGGACAACAAATTCTTTCTCTATGGCATTCAAAGAGGCGATTGTCCAGCCTGGTGGCCAGGGAGACCAGGAAATTCAGGATGTCGGAGTCATCTCTTGCCGCCAACTCGTCTTTCACCAGGTCGCTGAGTCCATTCCGAAAAACCTTCTGGAATGACTCATCGTTCCACCCCCGAGTCGGCCGCTAACGTCCGGAACTCCACAGAATATTTGGCAACACTGCGTGAGCCCTGGCAGAGAATGAGTAGAGGCTTGGCGGCGAATTTACCATGGACGGGGTAGTCAAAGATCTTTCTCATTTCCGTGATAAAGGTGGCGAAAGAAGAGCAGACATCCGGTTGGTTATCCCAAACTGCTGTGGTCCACACTAAGGCACTTCCCCGCAACAACCCCATGACATGAGCAATCTTTGACTTATCCGTGGAGTAAGTTGACGATGGCTGTTCAAACATCAGGGAGCACTGAAGGAGGAAGGCCCGCACTTCCCCAAATCTCCAGCGTAGTGCTCCGGTTCAGGTACGTGAGGCTCTCTGGGTGGGAGTGTTGGAGACACGTGGGGGGGGGGGCGGGGTTGCCACTACAGGCTGTCTGGGCTGGGTAGACAGGGTTCCACGAGTGGGTGGAGACATAGTCCACCTGGTTACCGATCTGCGTGACGTGAGCAGACAGGGAATGGAGGTTCTCTATGACCTCCTGGAGGAGTTGGTTGTGCTGAGCCAGTAGGGAACCCTGGCTGGCGAGGGCTTGGTGAAGAGTATTTGTGTCCACTGGGTCCATGGTGGCCAGATCGTTTGTTTCAAAGAACGGGGCGAGCCAAACGCAGGACACTGGCACGGAGATTGAGTTAGGATGCAGACGAGGGTGTGAGAGTGGCTGGAGCTGAACGGCAAACAGGAAGGTGAACAGGAAGGCAGGAGGCAAGCAGGCATCTTGACACAGGACGTTGCTGGCGCTGAACAGCAAACAGGAGACAGGCGGCAGGCAAAACTTATATTGACACGGAGCCTAGAGAGGCAAGCAGTAGACAATACTTTCCTTGACACGGACAGACGGAGTTACACAGGTAAACCTCGGTACTGAAGTAAAACTTAGAATCCTTATCTTGACATGGAGAGACAGAGTTTCACAGGTAAACCTCTGCCCCAACACCGCCCTTACGATTGCACAATTGACCTTCTCCCCAGAGCCCCTCTACCCACAAGTCAGCTGTACAACCTGTCCCGACCAGAAAGGGAAGCTATGGAGACTTACATAAATGACTCCCTCGCGGTTGGCATTATCAGACCCTCATCTTCCCCTGTAGGTGCAGGTTTCTTCTTTGTGGGGAAGGAAAACAGCTCACTGCATCCCTGCATTGACTACCGTGGCCTTAACAACATCACCATAAAGAATGACTATCCCCTGCCCCTTATCAACTCAACATTCGAGCCCCTTCATGGAGCCACAATTTTCTCTAAGTTGGACTTGTGGAATGCCTATCACCTGGTCAGGATAAGGGAGGGAGATGAATGGAAAACAGCTTTTAACATCCCCCTCGGTCATTTCGAATATCTGGTCATGCCATTCGGTCTCACCAATACCCCTGGCGTCTTCCAAGCTCGGGTAAATGACGTCCTTAGGGACTTTATTAACCGTTTTGTTTTCGTTTATTTGGACAACATCTTAATCTCCACCTCACTGACAATCAACACTAGCACACCTCTGGGATGTGTGCTTCGCCCACTGCTCTTCTCTTTCTACACCCATGGCTGTGTGGCTAGGCACAGCTCAAATGCCATCTATAGATTTGCTGACGATACAACCATTGTTGGCAGAATTTCAGATGGTGATGAAAGGGTGTACAGGAGCGAGATATACCAGTTAGTTGAGTGGTATAGCAGCAACAACCTTGCACTTAATGTCAGTAAGATCAAATAGATAATTGTGGTCTTCAAAAAGAGTAAAACTATTTAACATGAACCAATCCTGATAGATGGATCAGAAGTGGAGAAAGTGAGCAATTTAAAGTTCCTGGGTGTCAATATCCCCGAGGACCTAACCTGGACGCAATATATTGACACAGCAATAAGGAAGGCAGGACAGCGGCCACATTTCATTCAAAGCTTGAGGAGATTTGGTTCATCAACTAAAACACTCTAACTTCTGCAAATGTATTTCTGATTGGCTGCATCACTGTCTGGTATGGGAGAGTGGGGGTTATGGTGGATACTGCACAAAGTCAGAGTAAGTTACAGAAAGTTGTAAAATTAGTCAGCTCTATGACGGGTACTAGCCTCCATAGTATCAAAGCCATATTACAAGGAGCAGTGCCTTAGGAAGGCAGCATCCATTATTAAGGACCCCCACCACCCAGAACATGCCCTTTTCTCATTGTTCCCGTCGGGAAGGAGATACAGAAACCTGAAGGCACACACTCCGTGATTCAGGAACATTGAACCCATGAATACTACCTCTCTACTTTTTCATTTCTGTTTTTTTTGCACTACTTATTTTACCTTCACTATTTAATAGACACAGATATACTGTACCTTCTGTAATTAATTTTTTCTCTATGTTATATATTGTGTATTTTATTGTACTCCTGCCGTAAAGTTAACACATTTCAGGACATATGTTGATGATATTAAACCTGATTCTGTTTATGGTAATGAAAGTGCCCACCCTTGATCAAATGAAAGGGGATGTCATGATCACAGTAAAGTACTTTTTCTATTAAGCGTGTAACCTGGCAGATTGCCTCTGCTTGCTTGTATGTGTGTATGTACAGTAGTTGATGAGGCGGTGGGAGGAACTGAGAAATGGGAATGAGCAATGGTTATCATCGGTGTAGTTGTGTGTGTGGGTGTGTGAGGAATTGGGCTCTGCATGTGGACGCAGAAGATACTGGAGTACAACAGTCCCAGGTGCAACAACACAACAGTACACTTACCCTGATACATCTTGTTTGCTCTTTGGTCTCATTTGGCTGCTTCCATCTGTGGGCTGAAGAGGTGGCTTCTGTTGCTAATGTCACCATCTCAGGCCCAGCGCAAAGTAAGTACCTCTCTTGTTGCACCTCACCTGTGGGGATACCGATGTGGGTCCCATGAAATACTGGTCCTCGATTCCGTCCCCTCCAAAACTCTCCCTCAGCCATAGCACCAGAGAACAAAAGAATCACTTTCAGGAGTGTTGTCAAATACTGAAGATTTCTATTGAAACCCTGACTTCAGTCAGCACAGGGATTAGGTAATGGATGCACCAAATATCAGTAATTATGGTCAGAGCCTGTGCGGTTTGCCAGTTGGCATTTAACTTCAATTATTTGCTTTTGTTTAAAAGTTTTAATCACTAATGATATTTTAAAGTATTTTTGTGTGTTTTTAAATGTTTATAATCATTTTGAATTTGATCATATTCTGAATCATTCAAAGTTCTTGATAGATTTGGCTGCTATTTCAGATTTATTCTGTTTTGTGAGTGAGGCTTGTTCTGGATTCCGTGCTCCCCCACTCCACACACACACACACACACACACACACAGGCACCAGCTTGTTCTGGATTCTGCACCTCACCCCTCCCCACTCCACACACACACAACGGCACTAGTTTGCAGAGGAACACCCCGGCTTGGATCTGGACTATCATGGACAGCGAGTTAACACTCATTGATCTAGAAATGTGACCCAATAGGTCAGTGACAGCCAAGTGTGAATCATTGCTGGTAGAACATTCTGACTGATTATCTGAGGAACTGCATATGGAGCTGAATATTATGTATAACTACACCCATTTCTGTTCTAATGAATGAAGGAAACTCATTGACAAAGCAGCTGGGCCTAAACTCTCCCCCAAGAAAATGCTGAGACTGATGGCCTGGTGAGTGGACAATTGACCTCCAGCCACCACGTCTACAAACGTTTGTATTTCACTTCATATCAATTGTAGTCGGGCGTTTACCTGGGATTTTGTTTTACTACAGGCAGTGTGTATCTTGATTTCATGCTTAGTCAAGTGCATACACTTTCCTCTTAGAATTGAACTCTTTTATCCATGTTTGTACCAAAACTCTGAGGTTGTGATCAAGTCTTGGGCCTGATGGTCCCAGTGAATCCAGTATTAAGGGCTGATGGCCACACGTCATATTATTTTGCCGATGATTGAAAAAGAGATGATAATTGACCAGAGTAGATTTGGTGAGCAGGACATGATGAGCCAATTTCCACATTGTTGTTTGTATCAATATGAATGTCCATCATAGACATAAGCAATTAGACAACTGGCACAGCTCATTCTGGAACCACTGCAGTCTTTAAAATAGGGCAAATATCTTTTCTTTTCACACAGCATGAGGCCATTCAGCCCATCAAGCCTATGCCAGCACTCAGAGGAATTCCCCAGTTCTTACTCTGTAACCTTTCCTTTCACATATGTCCATCAACACCTCCTATGTTTCTCACGCCACCCACCTACACCAGGGGCAATTTGCAGGAAACAAATAACCTACCAACCAGCACATTCTCAGTGTGTGAGAGAATACTGGAGCACCTAGAGAAACCATAGTTCACAGGCAGAACATGCAAACTCCATACGCACAGCACCTGAGGTGAGGATGAAACCTGGGTCACTGGAGTTTTAAGGCAGAGGCACCACCTGCTGTTACGCCTCCCTGCTACCCTTACCTTGTCTTGCCTGTATGTGGCCCCGGTTGCCTATTCATGCCATTTTCTCTTAACTCTCCTCTCGATGAGCACACATGAATAAATTAGAAGGCCTAGGAAACATACTTAACAACAACAATGGAAGATGCACTCGTGAAGTGTGCAAAGGCCTGCTCAGGAAGGTCGGAATTATCCCTGACTCTGGGCAGGCAACAACCGCCCTTTCATACAGATAGAATCATATTTCCAGCAAACAAATTAGATGTGTCTACCACCAGTCCTGAGTAAGTCCTATTCTGTCAGCAGGACAGTCCGCTAGAGGTAGCTCTAACCTGGTGTGTAGTTGGGAGGAAGTCAGTAACGTTAACACTGGACCCCAGGAAGTCTCATTCCCACAGCTACCAACACCACCAACCATCTGGGGAAGGCGTGCACTGAAAACGGTCTGCTTTCACTTATTGTTGAGCAGAGCAATGGTTGGCCTCAGTTTTCATTGCCAATCGGGTCACACTGCTGCTCAGATTCCCCATTGCCCATATTTAACTGGCTCAATTTCCAGAAGGCCTCAAGTTTAAAAGTGTTCTGCACTCAGTTGACTTAGAGCATTGCACAATGCAATTAGATCAGCCATAGGTGACCAAGAGAAGCCTCACACGGCACTATTGAGAAAACACAAAATACTCTGCAGATGCTGGGGTCAAAAGCAATAATCACAACACGCTGGAGGAGCTCAGCAGGTCGGGCAGCATCTGTGGAAACGATCAGTCAACGTCTCGGGCCGGAACCCTTCATCAGGAAACAGTCACAGATGACAGTCACAAAGCATTACCAAAAATACTCATGAATCCCCTGTCCTTTGCTATGCTTCTGAACATCTCTCACATCAAAAACTGTTGAAGTGAGGTAGACAATTTTAAGCAAATTGTTTAAGATTCTCTGAAAAAAAAATCTTTTCCTAAAATCTCTTTAGAAGCTTTTAGGAAAACATGAACAGTTTAAAGAAAGAATACCTTTTTGTCTTTTCTCCCCCAAGGGCTGTAAAATTTACAGGGTCTGTGATGGTGCAAGTTTGGAATTAGAATTGGCTTGTTATTTTTCATACTGCGGTTTGGCTTGCATATTGTTCATACATAACAGATGCAGAATAAGTGCAACAGTTACAGAGAAAGTGCAGTGCAGGTAGACACTAATGCTAAGTTCACACTAGACTGGCTAATTTTGAAAACGTCGGTCTCACGTAAGAACAATAGGCGTCCATACCAGGCATTTTTGAAAATACCTCCGTCCACATTAAAATGGGTATTTGGGCGAATCTCCTCCTACTGGGCATGCTCAGGACACATTTACAGAAAACAAGCGAAGAGGAAACAGTATACTTGGTGCACGTTTGTCCAGTTACAGACTAGAAAAACTTAAAAGGAAATTGCAAAATGACGGACAGCTTTTGGCTCTTGTGCAGGAGGACTTAAAACTAAAAAAAAACAAATACTGGAGCATATGGAGGCAACCAACAGGGAGTTCACAGACAGTATGACCCCGCTGATGATGAACATTGAAAAACTGACTACCTCTGTTGCAGAGGGATTTGCAATGATGAGGAACATGATGACTTCCCCCAGTACTTTTCACCACCACAATACCAGCCTCACAGCCGCTACAATAGCTACATATATGGACACACAGACCCCCGGGTGGCCCCACCAACATCTTCCCCACTCCCACAGAGGGGTCACCATGGAAACATTTCCTACAGCTCGTCTCTTCACTGATGAAAGGGACGGAAGGTTTTTTAAAACCTCTGTTACCCCATACACACTACAACGCCCAACCGGCGTTTTCAGATTTAAACACTCTGGAGAGCGTTTTAGACCATTTCTGTGTGGACGGAGGGTCAAAACGAAGAGAGAAAGCTTCGGTTACGGATTTATCCGGTCTAGTGTGGACGTAGCCTCAGGTGTAATTTCATAACGAGGTAGTTTGTGAGATCAGGAGACCATCTTGTCGTATAAAGTAACCATTCAATATAACAGTGCTGTCCCTGAGCCTGCAGGCTGTGTGTTCATGCTTTTGTGTATTCTGGCCAATGAGAGAGGGGAGAAGAAACAATGTCCAGGGTAGGTGGAGGCTATGATTGTGCTGGCTGCTTTGCTGAAGCAGAACTAAGTCCGGAAATAGTAGGGAACCAAGGGTCTAGTGAGATGGAGGAATTAAGGGAAATACATGTTAGTAGGGAAGTGGTGTTAGGTAAATTGAAGGGATTAAAGGCAGATAAATCCCCAGGGCCAGATGGTCTGCATCCTAGAGTGCTTAAGGAAGTAGCCCAAGAAATAGTGGATGCATTAGTGATAATTTTTCAAAACTCTTTAGACTCTGGACTAGTTCCTGAGGATTGGAGGGTGGCTAATGTAACTCCACTTTTTAAAAAAGGAGGGAGAGAGAAACCAGGGAATTATAGACTGGTTAGCCTGACATCGGTGGTGGGGAAAATGCTAGAGTCAGTTATCAAAGATGTGATAACAGCACATTTGGAAAGCGGTGAAATCATCGGACAAAGTCAGCATGGATTTGGGAAAGGAAAATCATGTCTGACAAATCTCACAGAATTTTTTGAGTAAGTAACAAGTAGAGTGGATAGGGGAGAACCAGTGGATGTGGTATATTTGGATTTTCAAAAGGCTTTTGACAAGGTCCCACACAGGAGACTAGTGTGCAAACTTAAAGCACACGGTATTGGGAGTATGGTATTGATGTGGATAGAGAATTGGTTGGCAGACAGGAAACAGAGAGTGGGAATAAACAGGACCTTTTCAGAATGGCAGGCAGTGACTAGTGGGGTACCGCAAGGCTCATTGCTGGGACCCCAGTTGTTTACAATATATATTAATAACTTAGATGAGGGAATTAAATGCAGCATCTCCAAGTTTGCGGATGACACGAAGCTGGGCGGCAGTGTTAGCTGTGAGGAGGATGCTAAGAGGATGCAGGGTGACTTGGATAGGTTAGGTGAGTGGGCAGATTCATGGCAGATGCAATTTAACGTGGATAAATGTGAGGTTATCCACGTTGGTGGCAAGAACAGGAAAACAGATTATTATCTGAATGGTGGCTGATTAGAAAAAGGGGAGGTGCAAAAAGACCTGGATGTCATTATACACCAGTCATTGAAAGTGGGCATGCAGGTACAGCAGGCAGTGAAAAAGGCGAATGATATGCTGGCATTCATAGCAAGGGGATTTGAGTACAGGAGCAGGGAGGTACTACTGCAGTTGTACAAGGCCTTGGTGAGACCACACCTGGAGTATTGTGTGCAGTTCTGTTCCCCTAATCTGAGGAAAGACATTCTTGCCATAGAGGGAGTACAAAGAAGGTTCACCAGGTTGATTCCTGGGATGGCAGGACTTTCATATGATGAAAGACTGGATCGACTAGGCTTATACTCACTGGAATTTAGAAGATTGAGGGGGGATCTTATTGAAACATATAAAATACTAAAGGGATTGGACATGGTAGATGCAGGAAGATTGTTCCTGATATTGGGGAAGTCCAGTACGAGGGGTCACCGTTTAAAGGGGAAGCCTTTTAGAACCGAGATGAGGAAAAACTTCTTCACACAGAGAGTGGTGAATCTGTGGAATTCTCTGTCACAGGAAACAGTTGAGGCCAGTTCATTGGCTATATTTAAGAGGGAGTTAGATATGGCCCTTGTGGCTAAAGCGTTCAGGGGGTATGGAGAGAAGGCAGGTACATACTGAATGGCGGTGCAGGCTCCAAGGGCCAAATGGCCTACTCCTGCACCTATTTTCTATGTTTCTATATTTAAGTACAGACAGAGTCCATAGGGGGAAGCTGGTCTCTATTATGTGCTGAGTTGTGTCCATGAATCTTTGCAATTCCTTGTGGTCACGGGCAGAGCAGCTGCTATACCAAGCTGTGATGCATCTGGAAAGGATACTTTCTCTGAGAACTGATAAAAATTGGACAAGTTTGACAGGGACTTGCAAAGTCTCTTTAGTCTGCAGAGAAAGTAAAGGTATTGGTGGGCTCCCTTGGCAGTGGCACTTGTGTGGTTGGACCAGGACAGGGGGTTGGTGATATCCACTCCTAGGAACTTGCAGCTCTCAAACTCAGCAACACTGATGAAGACAGGAGCCTGTACACCACCCCTTTCTCTGAAGTCAATGACCAGCACTTTTGTTTTACAGACATTGAGGGAAAGGTTGTTGTCATGACACCATGCTCTCCGTCTCCTTCCTGTACTCAGTCTCACTGATATCTGAGATACAGCTCATTACAGTGGCATCATTTGTAAACTTGTAGTTGGAATTAGAGCAGAATCTGATCATGCAGTGAGGAGAACAGGGGACTGTATCCACAACTTTGTAGAGCACCAGAACTGAGAATAATCATGACGGAGGTGTTGCTGCCTATTCTTACAGATTACAATCTGTCGGTCAAGTAGTCAAGGATCCAGATGCAGAGGGAGCTATTGAGTTCCAGGTCTTGGAGTTTGTTGATAAGTTTGCTTGTAATTATAGTATTGAAGGTGGAGCTGTAGTCAATAAACAATAGTCTAACATACAGTCTAGATGCCCCAGTGATGAACATAATGGCAAAACATCAGAGATGGCAACTGATGTACGGTAGACCTGTTTCAGCAGTAGGTGATTTACAAGGGTCAGGAATGACTGGGAGGCTGGAGTTAATGTGTACCATGGCCTGTCTCTTACAACATTTCATGACAGTAAATATCATAGTCACTGGGCAGTAGTTATGAAGGCAGGCTAGCTCATTTTTCTTAGGTAGTATTATGATGGCGTTCTTCTTAAAGCAGGTGGGAAACCCAGATTGAAGCAGGGAGAGGTTAAAAATACTCCCACCAGCTGACCTGCTCAGGATCCAAGGACATGATCATGGACACCATCTGGGTCAGACGCTCTCTGCGGCTTCATTCTCTGAAGAACTGTTCTTACCCCTGCAACGTTGACTTTAGAACAGAGATGAAGAGGAATTTCTTTAGCTAGAGGGGGGTGAATCTGTGGAATTCATTGCTACACACGGCCAAGTCATTGGGTACACTTAAAGCAGAGCTTAACTTTTCTTGATGACTGGGGGTGTGAAAGGTTATGGGGAGAAGGCAGAAGAATAGGGTTAAGTTAGCCATGATGGAATGGTGGAGCAGATTTGATGGGTCGAACGGCCTAATTCTGCTTCTATGCCTAGTGTTCTATCCTGTATATTAAAAAAAACTCATTGCAGTGATTCATTTTCATTCTTTCCCGAGTTATTTACTTTTGAGTTGCCCAAAACGTACGTAGTTCCTGTTCCATTGCATCATGTTTCCTTTAATGATGAGCTGCTGCTTAAATACCATTCTAAGTTGTGCATATCTAGTGTATGATGAAGAATTTGTTCCTTTTCTATTTTATTAGTCTTTCAGTTTAGCTTCACTGTATGTAAAACTGACAGGCTCTACACTTCTAAGGTGAATGTTATAAGGTTCCGAAATGGACTCAGACTATTCTCTCTGTGCTAGTAACATGGAAATGTTAAATCTTCCCTCCTCCTTCCCTACACTTGACCACTTGTGTCTCATCAAAAATGTTGATGCTTTAAATCACAATTATATAGACAGAACTTGTCATTTTGTAAATAAGTTACAGCAAAACTGAAGGAATCTTACTGCTTAGTAAAGCATTTTCTAAAGTGTCTCGCTGCACGTTTACATTTCAAAGGAAAACTGGTTAACATGATAAATGGGATAGGTTGGTACATTATGTGCAGACTAATCCGAACAGCACTTACTTACAAATAGTATTAACTATCCATGCACAATATTCTCAATTTATTGTTCCGTTTCAAAACAGTGTTCATAGATTGTAAGATTATAGCAACACATACAAAATGCTGGAGGAACTCAGCACTCAGGACCTGAAGAAGGGTTTTGGCCCAAAATGCTGACTGTTTGTTCATTTTCATAGACACTGCTGAGTTCCTCCAGCACTTTGTGTCTGCTACTGACAATTTCCACCACCTGCAGAATGTTTGTCACTTGGCTCTCAGAGATCCTTCATTGAAACTGTAAAAAGTAAGCTAAACATATCATCAATATAGCAATCAAATTTGGCTTAAAAGGTAAAATTGTATTCTACAATTATTCAGTTATCATGTAAACACTTAATCATAAAATCCTACAGCAAAGACGACCTTGTCTGTAATGTCCAGCTACACTAATATCATTTGCCCACATTAGATCCAAGTCCTTTACTTTTCAAGTACCTGTCCAAATGCTTTTTAAAAGTCACACCTGTATTGCTGCCTACTCATTCCTCTTGGAGCTTGTTCCGACTAATCTTTATCCTTGATGTGAACAATGTATCCTTCTGCTTTCATTTAAATTTCTCCCTTCTCATCTTAAAGCGGAGGCTTCTAATGTTTAATAAGTAAATAAACAAACAAACAAATAAATAAATAGTCACCACTGAGTTTCCTAAATTCCAGTGTGAATAAACTAATCGCTTCAATCCCTCCTTCTAATTACAACCCACTGCACCAAGAAAATTCCTGGTCAATCCCTCTGCTCTTTCTCTGTTGCTATCACTCTGTAGTGTAGTAACCAGAACTGTACACAATACCCAACAGCTTACAAAAAATTTTGAATCTTTTCTGTTATTTCTTTTGATTTCAGTCAGCTGCGTAATTTTTTTTCACGTGGAGCACCAGTTTGAGGTGGTAAGCATGGAAGATCAGGTCTGGACTTGCATCAAAAGTTCATGAGTGTACTTATGATTCAAGTAGTTCCAGCTCTACATTGGGAAGGACGAAGTGGCTGATTGTGATTTCCATTTAAGGGCAATGTTTGATATGAGACCAGCCATGGCATCAGAGGTTTAGCAGTCCAGCAAATGTTTCTTGCCAAACATACAGTGTGTGCAGCATCAGTCAGATAGATCCCTCAGTTACTTGTTTGACTTAAAGTGATCAACGATATCTTATGGACTAATTCTTGACTGATTTCGAATTCTTTAGTTTTTACCTTGAAACTTGCAAAGGAGCAATGTGGCAGGTGCTGAAGGACGTTGAGTTCAAGGCTTTGGCACAGATCAGTTGGTCCTGGACATGGGCGTCTTAATGGGCTTCCACCTCTGATCAAGACTGTGTGTGGTGCAGAACAGCAAACATGTGGAGATTGAGAAGGGCTCTCAGCAGGAGGGTGTGCAGGGAGCATTTCCCCATCTGCACCTCAGCGCACATGCATAAGAACTCAAACTAAATTAGTTTCGGAATGGTACTTCGACAGATGCAGAATAAATGCACATTCCCAGTCAGCGACCCTCAAGCCCCACTGTAATGTACAGCCTAAAGCTTGAAGTGACTTCAAAGACGAGATGGGGTGGAACAGTGGAGGGGTGTGAAAACCAGGGAAACATTTGATAATTGAGGCATTGCTTAAGTCAGAAAAGATAAAGAGGTAACGGTAATTCGCACTGAGTTTAGAATGACGTCAGGCGGAAATGCTGGACAGGAATGCATTAGAACGGTCAATTTCCATCTATTTTCTGAATTTATCTAGAGAGGTTAGTAGTAATATAAATTGGGAGAGATGTAGTTTGTTTTCACCAGAATTGTGTTACTTATTTATTTAGAGACACAGCACAGTAAAAGTTACAATTGACCTAATAGCATGTACGTCCTTGGAATATCAGAGGAAACCGGAGCATCCGAAGAAAACTCATCACACCGAAAATATACAAGCTCCTTACAGATAGTGGCAAGAAATAAACCTGGGTTGCTGGCAATGTAATAGCATTACTCTAACCAGCATGCTACTGGGCTACCCATGGTATATTTATATTGCAGGTCAAAATGAAACCCTTTATTTCTATTTTATTCGTTTACTGGTGCATTAGGGTCGAGATTCATCTCTACCAAAGAAGGTGTAAGGCGCTCCTTTCCTCCGCTAGCCTGCAAGTCATCTGCTTATCGGGGGTCACGTGAAGCCACGGGAAGCAAGTGGAGGATGGTTGTATGAGCAGCTGGTGCATAGGTGACCACTGACAGTCTGTCTCTGAAGAGTATTGATAATGGCTGGGGTCACCCGTCTTATAAAGACACTTCCCAGAAGAAGACAATGGCAAACCACTTCTGTAGAAAAATTTGCCAAGACAATCACGTTCATGGAAAGACCATGATCGCCAATGCCAGATGACACAGCACATTACGAACGAACAAAATGTTGGTGGCATACTTATTGCTGCTCAGAAGTGCTAAATGAGTTACTTAGCAGCTGGTGCACTATCTTCTCTATCACCCAAATTCAGTTCTCTTGAAGCCAATCAAATAAATTTCAGAGGTAGAGTACATGGCACTGCCATTACACACCAGTACTATTAGCTCCACCAGCTGCTGAAGCATTTGTATATAGATAACTATGGGATTGGTTTCAATTGACTTACTCACTGAATTTTCTCCCCCTATCTGGAAAACCAACCTCTTTGCAACAGACAGTGCACTGACAGTGTGTTGAGCGAAGAAACCTTCATAGCAAGCTTCATCTAGAGGGCTTTCTCTGTGAGAGGAGCTGTTTCTCTCCACTATTGATGCTGCCCTCACCTGCATCTCCTCCATTTCCTGTACATCCGTGTTCACTCCATCTTCCTGCGTCCCTCTTGGCCTTACTGACCACCTCATCAGCCTCTGCATCCAACAGACTATCCTCCACAACTGCTGGCATCTCCAAACAATCCTATCACTATACTTACCTTTACCTCCCACTTCCACTTTTCACGGGGATGACTCTCTGTGATTCCCTTGTTCATTTGTCCCTCCCCTCTAATCTCCCTCCCGGCACTTATCCCTGCAAGTGGCCAAAGTGCTACACCTGCCCATTCATCTCCTCCTTCTCCTACATTCAGGGCCCCAAACAGACCTTCCAGGTGAGGCATTGCTTCACCTGTGAATCTCCTGGGGGAATCTATTGTGTCTGGTGGTCCAGATGTGGCCAACTCTACATTGGTGAGACCCGTCGTAAATTGGGGTACCACTTCATTGAGCACCTCTACCCCATCCACTACAAGTGGAAATTCCCAGTAGCCAAATATTTTAACTCCTCTTTCCATTCCCGTTTCAATGTGATGATCCATGGCCCCCTCTTGTACCAAGGTGAGGGCATCCTCAGGATGGAGGAGCAACACCTTATACTCCATCTGGGTAGCCTCCAATCTGATGGCATGAATATCGATTTCTCCCTCCTGCAAACTAATCCCTCCCCCACCCCCGACTTTCTCAATTCCCCACTCTGATCTCTTACTTCCTCTCTCCTGTGTATTACTTCCCCCCGGGTCCCCTCCTCCTTCCCTTTCTCCTATGGTCCACTCTCCTCTCCTATCAGATTCTTTTTCTTCAGCCCTTGACCTTTCCCACCCACTTGGCTTCACCTATCACCTTTCAGCTAGCCTCTTTCCCCTTTCCCCACCTTTTTATTCTGGCATCTTCCCTCTTCCTTCTTAGTCCTGAAGCCAGCTCTCATTCTTAGATGTCCAATGTTTATTCTTTTCTTTAGGTACTGCCTCCAGCATTTTGTGTGTGTTGCTTTGTCTCTCCAGATGACTGAACTTCGGTGCAATATAGAAAAGAAAAAGCACCATTTAAATATTTAAATAGAAAGTGCAGATGTCATTTTAGAGAACTATTTATATTCCTGCACAGAAATTCTTTCCTGAAATTGTGTTATTGTTTGAATAACTCCCAGAGTTCACAAAAGTTTAACTTTCAGTGAGTTTCCTTTCAGTTGTTCACAAAGTAATGTTTGGTCAGAGAGTAGAATGATCGAGAAATCATGCTCTTTTTTCAAGCTTATGCCCATCAAAACCCAACAACATTTGAAAACAATTTAAATCTGCTGCATGTCATTTTCTGTTTTTAATTTTGCCAAAACATTTTCCCATTTTTTGAGATGACAGCCGGCAATCATTTTACTTTCAACGGGATGCTGAGATAATCCAGAGACCACAACCTCAACTGGACATCATTAACTTTGCATATGACACATGGCAAGAATAAATTGTCAAATTTTCTCTCGCTTGGCAACACTTCTGCTTTATTTGAAATCAGATAAAGTTGTATATAGAATGTGACTTACATGTAACACCAGAATTCACGCATATAACCTTATCATTTTGTTTAGTAGAATTGAAGGACTATCTGAAAAGAAAATCAGTCTGCAGTCAGTTACAATTCCTAAGTGGAAGATGATCCAAACGAACAAACTAAAACACTAGATATGCAAGGAAACTGAAAGGTTAACTATTTTCTTCTCTCTCCAAGATACAACCTGACTTATTTAACCTTCAGCATTTACTATTTTAACTCCAACATAACATTGGTCATCTACATCCAAAAATATATTCTGATTTTTAAAACAAAGTCTTTCATGGCAAAATTGTACTGTTTGCTCAACACTAGCAAGCCTATAGCTTACATGCTTACTGGATGCATCAGAACATTAGAACCAAAAGCTTCCATGGTAAATTCTGATACTGTATTGACTTCTTTCTGTTGCATTATAAACAAGACCCAGGTTGAAGATTACTGATACGGTATATATTACCTTTGAACAAAGCCCTTGAACAGGAATTTCTCTTTACCTGAGCACTTGGTGGAAAACCAACAGTATTTTTAAGCAATGTTTGAATTGGTATCAATAGACTTCTAACTTGAGAAATTACAAGAAAGCACAAAAGAATATCAGAATAATGACAGCGGTACCATAGAATACAAGTCTAAAGATTTCTGAAAGTGGTAACATTTGCATTGATGGATATAGATATTAATGCTGCTATATTTATAGAATTGTCAAGTTATTACACAACAAAAGGAAGCTATCAAGGACATTAACAGCACACACAAAATGCTGGAGGAACTCAGGAGGTGAGGTAGCATCTGTAGAAAGGAATAAAGACTCGACATTTTGTGCCAAGACCCTTCAACAGGACACTGAGTCCATGCCAGCTCTTAAGGAAATCCCACTACCTTGTCTTCCTCGGTAGCTTTGCCATTTATTTTTCCTCAATTTTCTTTACAGCATGTCAACAAACATTTTGCTTTTTGTTTACTTTACCTATGGGATGGCAAGCATGCTGTATAATATGCTAGGTAGAAAATCTGACTGACAGATGGCTTTCTCAGCAGCTTCTCTCGGTGTTGACCATTACTGCATCACCTCCCATTTAGTCCCCAACACCTTCCTTACAAGTGGCACAAGAAAGTTTGACACCACAGCCCTTCCCTGCCCCACCACTTGAATACAAAGGTGAGATCAGGCAGCACACCTCTACATTTGTGGATGATACTTCTAAGCTCCAATCAATGCTTTAATTCAGCTCAAGATTTTGTCAGCAATGTGAAATTAAAGATAACCAAGGAAGATGGAAGATGTACACTATAAAACTTGGCATGCAGAAACTAACGCTTGGAGTGACGCTGAAAAGGAAAGAATATTACAGAACGCTAGTCCCAATTGTCTAACCTGCAGTCTCCTCCTGAGACAATATGAGCAGTAAATTTATGATTTCAACTTTAAGCGAATTACAAACTTTTACAAAATATTTACAGCCTCGGTCCTTGGCCTAACTTCAGTATAAATGTTTCTCTTGAGTCTCTTCCAGCACTATTAGCTAGGGAAAGGGTAAGGGGAGTATAAAGTTCCTGATCAGGTCTCATCTATGAAACTGCCAGAGGAAGCTTTAATATCTGACCAAGTCATTTCCCCAGTTAAGTTTGTCAAACACAGAATATCCACAATGCCAGGAATATTCAATATCTTCCAAAAATACTCAATTTAGATATTTTAAAACATAACAAGAACTGTATGGAATTAATTTTAAAATGTAGATAAATTAAAGTTGTTAAAAAATTACAAATTAACTGAAATGCTTCCTCGCCACTCATAAGCACCTCCATGCAAATGACTGGCGACGCCAGCAAGCAGACTCCCTGGCAGATATGTGAGGGAATCACGGCAAGTTTGGGCTCCCCATTGGACTCTGATGAGGAATCCAGCAACTGTCAACCATAATTCCTGTATTCCACTCATTCATATCATGAGTTGAATTTCTGTACAAGTCCAATTACCTCCGGTGGTCCTACATTTCCCTTGAGTTGGTGATTGTTCCATTGGATCTGAAATGCGAATTAGAATTACTTAATCCATCTCCTGCGCGTAGGCTGAACTGTTTTATGATGGTTGTAGTGTGACTAAAATGACCACACAGCCAAACTGTTTTAAGTGGCTAGGCAGCGGACTGATTTCTTTTTGATGGAAGTTGTTCATACAGCTCAGGTGGAACAAAGGCTTAACTGGACTAATCAAACAAATACTATGATTGCAAGATCAAGTGTGAGTCTGGGTATCCTTTTGGACTCTTAACACCTCAAAGCTTTATCCAAGGTCCAGGTCAGAAAAGTGATGAAATTTAACTCCAGCATTCAAACCATCCAAGATAAAGTAGCCTGATTTATTGGGACCCTATCCACCACACTAAATATTCATTCCTCCCATACAAGTGCACAATAACTGCCTTCTGTATCATTCCTGAAATGGAGTTACCCACCCAAGCTACTCTAACAATGACTCCAAGCCCCATATTCTCTACCACTAGACAGGACGAGATAACATGCAAACACCACCGCCCACAATGTCCCTCCAAATCACACATCACCCTTTCATATGACATAGAATACAGAACATTACAGCAACGAAAAGGTCCTTCAGCCCATGTTGTTGTGCCAGCCTCTGAACTTACTCTTCCCTCCCACTCTCCATTCGTCTATCATCCATGTGCTTATCTAAGAATTTCTTAAATGCTCCTAATGTGTCTGCCTCTACCACCACACTAGGGAGGGCATTCCAAGCACGCACCACTCTGTGTAATAAACTTAACTCTTTCCTCCAACCACCTTAAAATTATGCCTCCTTTGTTAGCCATGTCTTGGAAGTATCTTGCTCAACCTTTGCCTTTGTTGGGTCTAAATCCTGGAGCTCAGCAGTCAACAACGCTTGGAACTACAGGCACTGCTGTGACTCAAGAAGATGACTCACCACCACATTCTTAAGGGTTACTAGGAGAATAGATGCTTGCCTCATCAGTGACAGTATAAACAGAAAGATGGATAAAATTGATTTAATGTTTGTAACCTTCATCTCAACTGTTGGTATTTCAAAAACTGTTGCAAATGTTATAAATCATCTTGGATAATTTGGAGTAAAAAAGGTAATGTTGTCAGAACTGTAACAGTCCAGAAATTATTTTGGTCACAACAATGAAAAAAACTTTAAATTATCTGGCATCTTTCACAACCTCAGGATGATCCATAAGGCTTATATCTAGTTACATGCCTATTGTAATGTTGAAATATGGCTGCTAATTTGCACGTTGCAAGGTCCCACAGGGAGCTCAGTGTTAATGACCCGACAAGCTGATTTAGTGCAGTGTTTGAGGGATAAGTACTGGCCAGAACAGCAGGAGAAATCCTTCAGGTTTTCTCAGGATTGTTCCATGGAATTATTTACATCGAGCTATGAAGGTAGATGAAGCTTTAATTATAAAAGCATCTCCTCATTCCCCCTGTAATATCAGCCTAGAATTTATAATCTGGTCTTTGACAGAATTTGATTGATCCAATCAGAATTATTTTTTATAGATTTTATTGGTTAAAACATAGGGTTATCTGAACATGGGATTTGATTGGCTGAAAAAGCACCACTTTCACATGATCCAAAGGCTTAATAATATGAATACAATATAAATGCTGATTTCTTCATTGCTACGATAAGTTTATTTACCAAACAAATACCACCTTACTCCATTACAGAAATCTTTATTTTGCCGAGGCATGTTCCTGTACTCTAGGTGACCTCAAGGGATCACACATAGGGTTTTCATCAATTTAAAGCATAACACATTCAACTAATGGAACAAAATCTCTGAACTGAAAGACTGCTGCCAAAAATTAATAAAAATCCTAAGAGTTTTACCATCTGGGGATCTGGCTTTATTTATATGGTTAAATGTTGTCCAAAGTCTACAGAGGAAACACAATAACGTGATATATTATGAGAATGTTATGGAGACATATGTCTTGGTGGAAAAAGTAACATTTTATGGTGAACATATGATTCCAAGAGATACACAGAGATATATGGACTGTTTTCCATCTTCTGAGGCACAGCCTCAGAATCGAAGGATGTCCCTTTAGAACCAAAAACTTCTTTAGCCAGAGGTTGGTGAGTCCATTGAATTTATTGCCATGACAGCAGGGGAGGACAAGTCATTGAGTATATTTAAAGTGAAGGTTGATAGTTTCTTGATTAGAAAGGGAATCAACAGTTATGGGGAGAAGGCAGGAGAATGGAACTGAGAGGGATAATAAGTCAGCCATGACGGAATGGAGGAGCAGACCCGATGGGCCAAATGGCCTAATTCTGTACCCATCTCTTATTATGGTCTTTTCTTCCCCACCAAAACAACAACCTTGGCTGTATTTTCATACATCTTAAATAATTTGAATGAATATTCTCCATTCAAAGTCTCTCATGATTAAAGTAAATGCAGAACAATTTTAACAGGGCTTAAGTAAATCCACCCTCTCACAGACAAAGGGGCCAGATGATCACATTGGAAAGATGACCGCCAACAGGGATTTTCTTCAAAATTAACAACTTAGATATGCTATATATATCCTTTGGGCAAAGACAATAGAATAAGAATAAGATTAAGCAATCTTTACAAAAATAGGTGAGAGTTCACTCTCAAGGTTGTGACTGCAATAATAGAAAAACTTTGCTATTTCCTTTCCAATAAGCTAATAGTATCATACCCAAGAGTCCATTGCATCTTCAAACAAAGACCTGAACAATACACATTAAAGGAAAAAGATGTTTTGAGTATAATGATTATGGTGATATAAGTATAAGCATTTAATAATCAAAGTACTCACCACAATGTTTGGCTAATGCAGTGAATGCAAGGTTAATTATCCTGTGATTGAAGGTAGCTTGAAAATCACAGAAAAAAAGATAACTACCTGGTTATGAGCATAAAGGCATTCAGGGTTACTATATTGAAATGCCCTCAGAAGAGGTCTAGGAAAACAAAATTAAATGTGAAGCCCATCCCAATTCAAACAGAAGACATGTTAAGGAAGGTGAAGATCTGATATAGTGATAGAAATCCTATTGGATCGCTCCCATTCTTCTGCAGCCTTACTGATGAAGGGTTTCGGCCCAAAATATTGAATACTTGTTCCTTTCCATTGATAACGCTGACTTCCTCCAGCATTTTGAGTGGTGTTCTTCTGCAACTGTGTACTTTTTTTTCTAGGTTGCCATACCAATCTGCTGATTTAAGCTGCCCTGGAAAGTCGTATTTAATTATAGTCATAGCCATTGTCATACTTTATTAATCCCGGGGGAAATTGGTTTTCGTTACAGTTGCTCCATAAATAATAAATAGTAATAGAAATAGTAATAATTTAGTAATTTATAAAATAGCAATTTAGCAACTGCCCCCATGGCTTTTAGATGCATCCCATAATACCACTACTTCTAATAGCACTGATAATATTTTTCATCTGGTCTTAACTACCCCCTCACCCATATTAGAGTGAATGGAACAAGTGACGCTGTTAGTTGTGAAGTCTCAGCATGACTAAATTAGACTGAAAAGCTTGAGTATGTAGATATTAAGAAAGAGGATGTGCAGGAGCTTTTGGAAAGCGTCAAGTTGGATAAGTCACCGGGACCAGACGGGATGTACCCCAGGCTACTGCGGGAGGCGAGGGAGGAGATTGCTGAGCCTCTGGTGATGATCTTTCCATCATCAATGGGGACGGAAAAAGTTCTGGAGGACTGGAGTGTTGCAGATGTTGTTCCATTATTCAAGAAAGGGAGTAGAGATAGACCAGTGAGTCTTGCTTCAGTGGTTGGTAAGCTGATGGAGAAGATCCTGAGAGGCAGGATTTATGAACATTTGGAGAGGCATAATATGATTAGGAATAGTCAGCATGGCTTTGTCAAAGGCAGGTCATACCTTACGAGCCTGACTGAATTTTTTGATGATGTGACTAAACACATTGATGAAGGTTGAGCAGTAGATGTAGTGTATAAGGATTTCAGCAAGGCATTTGACAAGGCACCCTGTGCAAGGCTTATTCAGAAGGTAAGGAGGTTTGGGATCCAAGGGGAAATTGCTTTGTGGATCCAGAACTGGCTTGCCCACAGAAGGCAAAGAGTGGTTGTAGACGGGTCATATTCTGCATGGAGGTCGGTCACCAGTGATGTGCCTCAGGGATCTGTTCTGGAACCCCTACTCTTCGTGATTTTTATAAATGACATGGATGAAGGAGTGGTGGGACGGGTTAGTAAATTTGTTGATGACAAAAAGGTTGGAGGTGTTGTGGATGGTGTGGAGGGCTGTCAGAGGTTAAAGTGGGACATTGATAGAAAGCAAAAATGGGCTGAGGAATGGCAGATGGACTTCAACCCAGGTAAGTGTGAGGTGGTTCATTTCGGTAGGTCAAATATGATGGAAGAATATAGTATTAATGGTAAGACTCTTCACAGTGTGGAGGGTCAGAGGGATCTTGGGGTCCGAGTCCATAGGACATTCAAGGTTGCTGCGTAGATTGACTCTGTGGTTAAGAAAGCATACGGTGCATTGGCCTTCATCAATCATGGGACTGAGTTTAGGAGCCGAGAGGTAATGTTGCAGCTATACAGGACCCTGGTCAAACCCCACTTGGAGTACTGTGCACAGTTTCAGTTGCCCCACTATAGGAAGGATGTGGAAGCCATAGAAAAGGTGCAGAGGAGATTTACAAAGATGTTGCTTGGATTGAGGAGCATGCCCTATGAGAATAGGTTGAGTGAACTCAGCCTTTTTCCCTTGGAGGATGAGAGGTGACGTGATAGAGGTGTAAAAGATGATGAGAGGCATTGATTATGTGGATAGTCAGAGGCTTTTTCCCAGGTCTGAAATGGCTAGCACAAGAGGGCACAGTTTTAAGGTTCTTGGAAGTAGGCACAGAGGAGATATCAGGGGTAAGTTTTTTATGCAGGGAGTGGTGAATGCGTGCAATGGGCTGCCGGCAACGGTGGTGGAGGCAGATACGATAAGGTCTTTTAAGAGTCTCCTGGACAGGTATATGGAGCTCAGAAAAATAGAAGGTTATGAGTAACCCTAGGTAATTTCTCAGGTAAGAACATGTTCGGCACAGCTTTGTGGACCAAAGGGCCTGTATTGTGCTGTAGGTCTTCTATTTTTCTATGTTTCTAAATACTTTTGAGAAATTTGTCTTAGATCATATGCATTTAATTTTTTTTTAATCTGGTATTTGCTTCCATCAAGCAAAGATCTTTTCCATTGGACACGTTGATATTTTCGTATAGTATTAGATTCGGCCCGGCCCAGAACTATGCGTTTGTCAGGCCTGGGGATAACTATTAATGTGCATTCCTGAATTGGTTTCCTCACTTTTCTCTCCATAATTCCCTTCTCCCTTCCTGTGATCCTCCCTCACATCAATCCCTCTTCATATGTCACCATTGTGCTCGCTGGTCTGCTCTGGATACTAGCTAAGCAACAACTTGATGCTGTTTAAATATTGTTTTCAAATATTTAAATATTGTTTTCAAATCCTACCAAGGTCTAGCCCTCTGGATCTGTATAATCCCCTCCAGTCCTGTATTCCTCCAAGGCACCTGATATCTTTCCATTTTGAACTTCTGCAAAAGCACAGATGTAGTCAATTCACCATCAACTCTCTGTAGATATAGAGTCATTCTAACACTTCTGTCCTCTTGCAGTTTACAGAGAAACAGATGAATATCTTCACAAAAGCAAACTATCAACAAGGTTGTGTGTTATGCCTTCTACAAAATACTATCAATAATTTCCCTCCATTAAAAATTACTTAAACAACTCTCATCAACAGATTCCCAGTAGCTGTATACAGAGGGCCATTTGGGGCTGAATGCACTTTGTTGAACTCAATTTACAAGGTCAACTCTGTACCCGACTGATGTATTAATGTACAAAATTGCTGGCCTTCATCCCCATTATGTGTTTGTGTGGGCATCTGAGAGGTGACAGATTAGTTCCTGATCGGCTACATCAGTTGTGCTCTTCTAATTGATAAGTAACAAAAAGTGCTAGATTTATTTGTCAACTGCTCCCTTGTGAATTGCAAACAAGTCTTTTGTTTCTAGTGGGTACCATTTCTGCTGATGTTGCTGTCTAATGCTTGTGACAAGTAGTTTTTCTGTATCATAATCTTTCTGATTATATAGCTCAGGAGCGTGTGCTTAGCCCACTGCTCTACTTTCTCCATAGTCATGACTGTGTGGTGAGGCACAGCTCAAGTACCATCTATAAATTTGCTGATGATACAACCACTGTTGGTAGAATCTCAGATGGTGTCGAGAGGGTGCACAGGAGTGAGATATGCCAACTAGTGGAGTGGTGTCACAGCAACGACCTTGCACTCAATGTCGGTAAGATGAAAGAGCTGACTGTAGACTTCAGGAAGGGTAAGACGAAGGAACACATACTAAACCTCATAGAGGGATCAGTTTCAAGTTCCTGGGTGTCAAGATCTCTGAGGATCTAACCTGGCCCCAACATATTGATGCAGTTATAAAAAAGGCAAGTCAGCGACTATACTTCA